>NW_028133272.1:0-596007 GCF_964374135.1 Grampus griseus | reverse complement strand
GCCCTCACACGTACGCTCCCCCTAAAGCGTTGTCGTACCCTCCCCTGGACCCTAAACCGTCCCCGTCCCCTAACCCTAACCCTAGCCCGAACCCTAAGCCTAAACCTTCCCCGAAGCCTGACCCTCACCCGTCCCCTAATCCTAACCCATACGCTAACACTAACCCGCGCCCTCACACGTACCCTGCCCCTAAAGTGTTGTCGTACCCTCCCCTGGACCCTAAACCGTCCCCGTCCCCTAACCCTAACCCTAGCCCGAACCCTAACCCTAACCCTTCCCCGAAGCCTGACCCTCACCCGTCCCCTAATCCTAACCCGTAGGCTAACACTAACCCGCGCCCTCACACGTACGCTCCCCCTAAAGCGGTGTCGTACCCTCCCTTGGACCCTAAACTGTCCCCGTCCCCTAACCCTAACCCTAGCCCGAACCCTAACCCTAACCCTTCCCCGAAGCCTGACCCTCACCCGTCCCCTAATCCTAACCCGTACGCTAACACTAACCCGCGCCCTCACGCGTACACTCCCCCTAAAGCGTTGTCGTACCCTCCCCTGGACCCTAAACCGTCCCCGTCCCCTAACCCTAACCCTAGCCCGAACCCTAAGCCTAACCCTTCCCCGAAGTCTGACCCTCACCCGTCCCCTAAACCTAACCCGTACGCTAACACTAACCCGCGCCCTCACACGTACGCTGCCCCTAAAGTGTTGTCGTACCCTCCCCTGGACCCTAAACCGTCCCCGTCCCCTAACCCTAACCCTAGCCTGAACCCTAACCCTAACCCTTCCCCGAAGCCTGACCCTCACCCGTCCCCTAATCCTAACCCGAACGCTAACACTAACCCGCGCCCTCACGCGTACGCTCCCCCTAAAGCGTTGTCGTACCCTCCCCTGGACCCTAAACCGTCCCCGTCCCCTAACCCTAACCCTAGCCCAAACCCTAAGCCTAAACCTTCCCCGAAGCCTGACCCTCACCCGTCCCCTAATCCTAACCCGTACGCTAACACTAACCCGCGCCCTCACACATACGCTCCCCCTAAAGCATTGTCGTAACCTCCCCTTGACCCTAAACCGTCCCCGTCCCCTAACCCTAACCCTAGCCCGAACGCTAACCCTAACCCTTCCCCGAAGCCTGACCCTCACCCGTCCCCTAATCCTAACCCGTACGCTAACACTAACCCGCGCCCTCACACGTACGCTCCCCCTAAAGCGTTGTCGTACCCTCCCCTGGACCCTAAACCTTCCCCGTCCCCTAACCCTAACACTAGCCCGAACCCAAAGCCTAAACCTTCCCCGAAGCCTGACCCTCACCCGTCCCCTAATCCTAACCCGTACGCTAACACTAACCCGCGCCCTCACACGTACGCTGCCTCTAAAGTGTTGTCGTACCCTCCCCTGGACCCTAAACCGTCCCCGTCCCCTAACCCTAACCCTAGCCCGAACCCTAACCCTAACACTTCCCCGAAGCCTGACCCTCACCTGTCCCCTAATCCTAACCCGTACGCTAACACTAACCCGCGCCCTCACGCGTACGCTCCACCTAAAGCGTTTTCGTACCCTCCCCTGGACCCTAAGCCGTCCCCGTCCCCTAACCCTAACCCTAGCCCGAACCCTAAGCCTAACACTTCCCCGAAGCCTGACCCTCACCCGTCCCCTAATCCTAACCCGTACGCTAACACTAACCCGCGCCCTCACATGTACGCTGCCCCTAAAGTGTTGTCGTACCCTCCCCTGGACCCTAAACCGTCCCCGTCCCCTAACCCTAACCCTAGCCCGAACCCTAAAACTAACACTTCCCCGAAGCCTGACTCTCACCCGTCCCCTAATCCTAACCCGTACGCTATCACTAACCCGCGCCCTAACGCGTACGCTACCCCTAAAGCGTTGTCGTACACTCCCCTGGACCCTAAACCGTCCCCATCCCCTAACCCTAACCCTAGCCCGAACCCTAACCCTAACCCTTCCCCGAAGCCTGACCCTCACCCGTCCCCTAATCCTAACCCGTACGCTAACACTAACCCGCGCCCTCACACGTACGCTCCCCCTAAAGCATTGTCGTAACCTCCCTTGGACCGTAAACCGTCCCCGTCCCCTAACCCTAACCCTAACCCTAGCCCGAACGCTAACCCTAACCCTTCCCCGAAGCCTGACCCTCACCCGTCCCATAATCCTAACCCGTACGCTAACACTAACCCGCGCCCTGACACGTACGCTGCCCCTAAAGTGTTGTCGTACCCTCCCCTGGACCCTAAACCGTCCCCGTCCCCTAACCCTAACCCTAGCCCGAACCCTAACCCTAACCCTTCCCCGAAGCCTGACCCTCACCCGTCCCCTAATCCTAACCCGTACGCTAACACTAACCCGCGCCCTCACACGTACGCTCCCCCTAAAGCGTTGTCGTACCCTCCCCTGGACCCTAAACCGTCCCCGTCCCCTAACCCTAACCCTAGCCCGAACTCTAACCCTAACCCTTCCAAGAAGCCTGACCCTCACCCGTCCCCTAATCCTAACCCGTACGCTAACACTAACCCGCGCCCTCACATGTACGCTCCCCCTAAAGCGTTGTTGTACCCTCCCCTGGACCCTAAACCGTCCCCGTCCCCTATCCCTAACCCTAGCCCGAACCCCAACCCTAACCCTTCCCCGAAGCCTGACCCTCACCCGTCCCTTAATCCTAACACGTACGCTAACACTAACCCGCGCCCTCACACGTACGCTACCCCTAAAGCGTTGTCGTACCCTCCCCTGGACCCTAAACCGTCCCCGTCCCCTAACCCTAACCCTAGCCCGAACCCTAACCCTAACCCTTCCCCGAAGCCTGACCCTCACCCGTCCCCTAACCCTAAACCATACGCTAACACTAACCCGCGCCCTCACACGTACGCTCCCCCTAAAGCGTTGTCGTACCCTCCCCTGGACCCTAAACCGTCCCCGTCCCCTAACCCTAACCGTAGCCTGAACCCTAAGCCTAACCCTTCCCCGAAGCCTGACCCTCACCCGTCCCCTAACCCTAACCCGTACGCTAACACTAACCCGCGCCCTCACACGTACGCTCCCCCTAAAGCGTTGTCGTACCCTCCCCTGGACCCTAAACCGTCCCCGTCCCCTAACCCTAACCCTAGTCCGAACCCTAACCCTAACCCTTCCCCGAAGCCTGACCCTCACCCGTCCCCTAATCCTAACCCGTACGCTAACACTAACCCACGCCCTCACACGTACGCTCCCCCTAAAGCGTTGTCGTACCCTCCCCTGGACCCTAAACCGTCCCCGTCCCCTAACCCTAACCCTAGCCCGAACCCTAAGCCTAACCCTTCCCCGAAGCCTGACCCTCACCCGTCCCCTAACCCTAACCCGTACGCTAACACTAACCCGCGCCGTCACACGTACGCTCCCCCTAAAGCGTTGTCGTACCCTCCCCTGGACCCTAAACCGTCCCCGTCCCCTAACCCTAACCCTAGCCCGAACCCTAACCCTAACCCTTCCCCGAAGCCTGACCCTCACCCGTCCCCTAATCCTAACCCGTACGCTAACACTAACCCGCGCCCTCACACGTACGCTCCCCCTAAAGCGTTGTCGTACCCTCCCGTGGACCCTAAACCGTCCCCGTCCCCTAACCCTAACCCTAGCCCGAACCCTAACCCTAACCCTTCCCCGAAGCGTGACCCTTACCCGTCCCCTAATCCTAACCCATACGCTAACACTAACCCGCGCCCTCACACGTACGCTCCCCCTAAAGCATTGTCGTAACCTCCCCTGGACCCTAAACCGTCCCCGTCCCCTAACACTAACCCTAGCCCGAATCCTAACCCTAACCCTTCCCCGAAGCCTGACCCTCACCCGTCCCCTAATCCTAACCCGTACGCTAACACTAACCCGCGCCGTCACACGTACGCTCCCCCTAAAGCGTTGTCGTACCCTCCCCTGTACCCTAAACCGTCCCCGTCCCCTAACCCTAACCCTAGCCCGAACCCTAACCCTAACCCTTCCCCGAAGCCTGACCCTCACCCGTCCCCTAATCCTAACCCGTACGCTAACACTAACCCGCGCCCTCACACATACGCTCCCCCTAAAGCATTGTCGTAACCTCCCGTGGACCCTAAACCGTCCCCGTCCCCTAACCGTAACCCTAGCCCGAACGCTAACCCTAACCCTTACCCGAAGCCTGACCCTCACCCGTCCCCTAATCCTAACCCGTACGCTAACACTAACCCGCGCCCTCACACGTACGCTCCCACTAAAGCGTTGTCGTACCCTCCCCTGGACCCTAAACCGTCCCCGTCCCCTAACCCTAACCCTAGCCCGAACCCTAACCCTAACACTTCCCCAAAGCCTGACCCTTACCCGTCCCCTAATCCTAACCCGTACGCTAACACTAACCCGTGCTCTCACACGTACGCTCCCCCTAAAGCATTGTCGTAACCTCCCCTGGACCCTAAACCGTCCCCATCCCCTAAACCTAACCTAGCCCGAACGCTAACCCTACCCCTTCCCCGAAGCCTGAACCTCACCCGTCCCCTAATCGTAACCCGTACGCTAACACTAACCCGCACCCTCACGCGTACACTCCCCCTAAAGCGTTGTCGTACCCTCCCCTGGACCCTAAACCGTCCCCGTCCCCTAACCCTAACCCTAGCCCGAACCCTAAGCCTAACCCTTCCCCGAAGTCTGACCCTCACCCGTCCCCTAAACCTAACCCGTACGCTAACACTAACCCGCGCCCTCACACGTACGCTGCCCCTAAAGTGTTGTCGTACCCTCCCCTGGACCCTAAACCGTCCCCGTCCCCTAACCCTAACCCTAGCCTGAACCCTAACCCTAACCCTTCCCCGAAGCCTGACCCTCACCCGTCCCCTAATCCTAACACGTACGCTAACACTAACCCGCGCCCTCACGCGTACGCTCCCCCTAAAGCGTTGTCGTACCCTCCCCTGGACCCTAAACCGTCCCCGTCCCCTAACCCTAACCCTAGCCCAAACCCTAAGCCTAAACCTTCCCCGAAGCCTGACCCTCACCCGTCCCCTAATCCTAACCCGTACGCTAACACTAACCCGCGCCCTCACACATACGCTCCCCCTAAAGCATTGTCGTAACCTCCCCTTGACCCTAAACCGTCCCCGTCCCCTAACCCTAACCCTAGCCCGAACGCTAACCCTAACCCTTCCCCGAAGCCTGACCCTCACCCGTCCCCTAATCCTAACCCGTACGCTAACACTAACCCGCGCCCTCACACGTACGCTCCCCCTAAAGCGTTGTCGTACCCTCCCCTGGACCCTAAACCTTCCCCGTCCCCTAACCCTAACACTAGCCCGAACCCAAAGCCTAAACCTTGCCCGAAGCCTGACCCTCACCCGTCCCCTAATCCTAACCCGTACGCTAACACTAACCCGCGCCCTCACACGTACGCTGCCTCTAAAGTGTTGTCGTACCCTCCCCTGGACCCTAAACCGTCCCCGTCCCCTAACCCTAACCCTAGCCCGAACCCTAACCCTAACACTTCCCCGAAGCCTGACCCTCACCTGTCCCCTAATCCTAACCCGTACGCTAACACTAACCCGCGCCCTCACGCGTACGCTCCCCCTAAAGCGTTTTCGTACCCTCCCCTGGACCCTAAGCCGTCCCCGTCCCCTAACCCTAACCCTAGCCCGAACCCTAAGCCTAACACTTCCCCGAAGCCTGACCCTCACCCGTCCCCTAATCCTAACCCGTACGCTAACACTAACCCGCGCCCTCACATGTACGCTGCCCCTAAAGTGTTGTCGTACCCTCCCCTGGACCCTAAACCGTCCCCGTCCCCTAACCCTAACCCTAGCCCGAACCCTAAAACTAACACTTCCCCGAAGCCTGACTCTCACCCGTCCCCTAATCCTAACCCGTACGCTATCACTAACCCGCGCTCTAACGCGTACGCTACCCCTAAAGCGTTGTCGTACACTCCCCTGGACCCTAAACCGTCCCCATCCCCTAACCCTAACCCTAGCCCGAACCCTAACCCTAACCCTTCCCCGAAGCCTGACCCTGACCCGTCCCCTAATCCTAACCCGTACGCTAACACTAACCCGCGCCCTCACACGTACGCTCCCCCTAAAGCATTGTCGTAACCTCCCTTGGACCCTAAACCGTCCCCGTCCCCTAACCCTAACCCTAACCCTAGCCCGAACGCTAACCCTAACCCTTCCCCGAAGCCTGACCCTCACCCGTCTCATAATCCTAACCCGTACGCTAACACTAACCCGCGCCCTGACACGTACGCTGCCCCTAAAGTGTTGTCGTACCCTCCCCTGGACCCTAAACCGTCCCCGTCCCCTAACCCTAACCCTAGCCCGAACCCTAACCCTAACCCTTCCCCGAAGCCTGACCCTCACCCGTCCCCTAATCCTAACCCGTACGCTAACACTAACCCGCGCCCTCACACGTACGCTCCCCCTAAAGCGTTGTCGTACCCTCCCCTGGACCCTAAACCGTCCCTGTCCCCTAACCCTAACCCTAGCCCGAACCCTAACCCTAACCCTTCCAAGAAGCCTGACCCTCACCCGTCCCCTAATCCTAACCCGTACGCTAACACTAACCCGCGCCCTCACATGTACGCTCCCCCTAAATCGTTGTTGTACCCTCCCCTGGACCCTAAACCGTCCCCGTCCCCTATCCCTAACCCTAACCCTAGCCCGAACGCTAACCCTAACACTTCCCCGAAGCCTGACCCTCACCCGTCCCATAATCCTAACCCGTACGCTAACACTAACCCGCGCCCTGACACGTACGCTGCCCCTAAAGTGTTGTCGTACCCTCCCCTGGACCCTAAACCGTCCCCGTCCCCTAACCGTAACCCTAGCCCGAACCCTAACCCTAACCCTTCCCCGTAGCCTGACCCTCACCCGTCCCCTAATCCTAACCCGTACGCTAACACTAACCCGCGCCCTCACACATACGCTCACCCTAAAGCATTGTCGTAACCTCCCGTGGAACCTAAACCGTCCCCGTCCCCTAACCCTAACCCTATCCCGAACGCTAACCCTAACCCTTACCCGAACCCTGACCCTCACCCTTCCCCTAATCCTAACCCGTACGCTAACACTAACCTGCGCCCTCACACGTACGCTCCCCCTAAAGCGTTGTCGTACCCTCCCCTTGACCCTAAACCGTCCCCGTCCCCTAACCCTAACCCTAGCCCGAACCCTAACCCTAACCCTTCCCCGAAGCCTGACCCTTACCCGTCCCCTAATACTAACCCGTACGCTAACACTAACCCGCGCCCTCACACGTACGCTCCCCCTAAAGCATTGTCGTAGCCTCCCCTGGACCCTAAACCGTCCCCGTCCCCTAACCCTAACCCTAGCCCGAACGCTAACCCTAACCCTTCTCCGAAGCCTGACCCTCACCCGTCCCCTAATCCTAATCCGTACGCTAACCCTAACCCGCGCCCTCACACGTACGCTCCCCCTAAAGCGTTGTCGTACCCTCCCCTGGACCCTAAACCGTCCCCGTCCCCTAACCCTAACCCTAGCCCGAACCCTAAGACTAAACCTTCCCCGAAGCCTGACCCTCACCCGTCCCCTAATCCTAACCCATACGCTAACACTAACCCGCCCCCTCAAACGTACGCTGCCCCTAAAGTGTTGTCGTACCCTCCCCTGGACCCTAAACCGTCCCCGTCCCCTAACCCTAACCCTAGCCCGAACCCTAACCCTAACCCTTCCCCGAAGCCTGACCCTCACCCGTCCCCTAATCCTAAGACGTACGCTAACACTAACCTGCGCCCTCACACGTACGCTCCCCCTAAAGCGTTGTCGTACCCTCCACTGGACACTAAACCGTTCCCGTCCCCTAACCCTAACCCTAGCCGGAACCCTAACCCTAACCCTTCCCCGAGGCCTGAACCTCACCCGTCCCCTAATCCTAACCCGTAGGCTAACACTAACCCGCGCCCTCACACGTACGCTGCCTCTAAAGTGTTGTCGTACCCTCCCCTGGACCCTAAACCGTCCCCGTCCCCTAACCCTAACCCTAGCCCGAACCCTAACCCTAACACTTCCCCGAAGCCTGACCCTCACCTGTCCCCTAATCCTAACCCGTACGCTAACACTATCCCGCGCCCTCACGCGTACGCTCCCCCTAAAGCGTTTTCGTACCCTCCCCTGGACCCTAAGCCGTCCCCGTCCCCTAACCCTAACCCTAGCCCGAACCCTTAGCCTAACCCTTCTCCGAAGCCTGACCCTCACCCGTCCCCTAATCCTAACCCGTACGCTAACACTAACCCGCGCCCTCACATGTACGCTGCCCCTAAAGTGTTGTCGTACCCTCCACTGGACCCTAAACCGTCCCCGTCCCCTAACCCTTACCCTAGCCCGAACCCTAAAACTAACACTTCCCCGAAGCCTGACTCTCACCCGTCCCCTAATCCTAACCCGTACGCTAACACTAACCCGCGCCCTAACGCGTACGCTACCCCTAAAGCGTTGTCGTACACTCCCCTGGACCCTAAACCGTCCCCATCCCCTAACCCTAACCCTAGCCCGAACCCTAACCCTAACCCTTCCCCGTAGCCTGACCCTCACCCGTCCCCTAATCCTAACCCGTACGCTAACACTAACCCGCGCCCTCACACATACGCTCACCCTAAAGCATTGTCGTAACCTCCCGTGGAACCTAAACCGTCCCCGTCCCCTAACCCTAACCCTATCCCGAACGCTAACCCTAACCCTTACCCGAACCCTGACCCTCACCCTTCCCCTAATCCTAACCCGTACGCTAACACTAACCTGCGCCCTCACACGTACGCTCCCCCTAAAGCGTTGTCGTACCCTCCCCTTGACCCTAAACCGTCCCCGTCCCCTAACCCTAACCCTAGCCCGAACCCTAACCCTAACCCTTCCCCGAAGCCTGACCCTTACCCGTCCCCTAATACTAACCCGTACGCTAACACTAACCCGCGCCCTCACACGTACGCTCCCCCTAAAGCATTGTCGTAGCCTCCCCTGGACCCTAAACCGTCCCCGTCCCCTAACCCTAACCCTAGCCCGAACGCTAACCCTAACCCTTCTCCGAAGCCTGACCCTCACCCGTCCCCTAATCCTAATCCGTACGCTAACCCTAACCCGCGCCCTCACACGTACGCTCCCCCTAAAGCGTTGTCGTACCCTCCCCTGGACCCTAAACCGTCCCCGTCCCCTAACCCTAACCCTAGCCCGAACCCTAAGACTAAACCTTCCCCGAAGCCTGACCCTCACCCGTCCCCTAATCCTAACCCATACGCTAACACTAACCCGCCCCCTCAAACGTACGCTGCCCCTAAAGTGTTGTCGTACCCTCCCCTGGACCCTAAACCGTCCCCGTCCCCTAACCCTAACCCTAGCCCGAACCCTAACCCTAACCCTTCCCCGAAGCCTGACCCTCACCCGTCCCCTAATCCTAAGCCGTACGCTAACACTAACCTGCGCCCTCACACGTACGCTCCCCCTAAAGCGTTGTCGTACCCTCCACTGGACACTAAACCGTTCCCGTCCCCTAACCCTAACCCTAGCCGGAACCCTAACCCTAACCCTTCCCCGAGGCCTGAAACTCACCCGTCCCCTAATCCTAACCCGTAGGCTAACACTAACCCGCGCCCTCACACGTACCCTCCCCCTAAAGCGGTGTCGTACCCTCCCCTGGACCCTAAACTGTCCCCGTCCCCTAACCCTAACCCTAGCCCGAACCCTATCCCTAACCCTTCCCTGAAGCCTGACCCTCACCCGTCCCCTAATCCTAACCCGTACGCTAACACTAACCCGCGCCCTCACGCGTACGCTCCCCCTAAAGCGTTGTCGTACCCTCCCCTGGACCCTAAACCGTCCCCGTCCCCTAACCCTAACCCTAGCCCGAACCCTAACCCTAACCCTTCCCCGAAGCCTGACCCTCACCCGTCCCCTAATCCTAACCCGTACGCTAACACTAACCCATGCCCTCACACATACGCTCCCCCTAAAGCATTGTCGTAACCTCCCCTGGACCCTAAACCGTCCCCGTCCCCTAACCCTAACCCTAGCCCGAACGCTAACCCTAACCCTTCCCCGAAGCCTGACCCTCACCAGTCCCTTAATCCTAACCCGTACACTAACACTAACCCGCGCCCTCACACGTACGCTCCCCCTAAAGCGTTGTCGTACCCTCCCCTGGACCCTAAACCGTCCCCGTCCCCTAACCCTAACCCTAGCCCGAACCCTAACCCTAACCCTTCCCCGAAGCCTGACCCTCACCCGTCCCCTAATCCTAACCCGTACGCTAACACTAACCCGCGCCCTCACACGTACGCTCCCCCTAAAGCGTTGTCATACCCTCCCCTGGACCCTAAACCGTCCCCGTCCCCTAACCCTAACCCTAGCCCGAACCCTAACCCTAACCCTTCCAAGAAGCCTGACCCTCACCCGTCCCCTAATCCTAACCCGTACGCTAACACTAACCCGCGCCCTCACATGTACGCTCCCCCTAAAGCGTTGTTGTACCCTCCCCTGGACCCTAAACCGTCCCCGTCCCCTATCCCTAACCCTAGCCCGAACCCCAACCCTAACCCTTCCCCGAAGCCTGACCCTCACCCGTCCCTTAATCCTAACACGTACGCTAACACTAACCCGCGCCCTCACACGTACGCTACCCCTAAAGCGTTGTCGTACCCTCCCCAGGACCCTAAACCGTCCCCGTCCCCTAACCCTAACCCTAGCCCGAACCCTAACCCTAACCATTCCCCGAAGCCTGACCCTCACCCGTCCTCTAATCATAACCCGTACGCTAACACTAACCCGCGCCCTCACACGTACGCTCCCCCTAAAGCGTTGTCGTACCCTCCCCTGGACCCTAAACCGTCCCCGTCCCCTAACCCTAACCGTAGCCTGAACCCTAAGCCTAACCCTTCCCCGAAGCCTGACCCTCACCCGTCCCCTAATCCTAACCCGTACGCTAACACTAACCCGCGCCCTCACGCGTACGCTCCCCCTAAAGCGTTGTCGTACCCTCCCCTGGACCCTAAACCGTCCCCGTCCCCTAACCCTAACCCTAGCCCGAACCCTAAGCCTAAACCTTCCCCGAAGCCTGACCCTCACCCGTCCCCTAATCCTAACCCGTACGCTAACACTAACCCGCGCCCTCACACATACGCTCCCCCTAAAGCATTGTCGTAACCTCCCCTTGACCCTAAACCGTCCCCGTCCCCTAACCCTAACCCTAGCCCGAACGCTAACCCTAACCCTTCCCCGAAGCCTGACCCTCACCCGTCCCCTAATCCTAACCCGTACGCTAACACTAACCCGCGCCCTCACACGTACGCTCCCCCTAAAGCGTTGTCGTACCCTCCCCTGGACCCTAAACCTTCCCCGTCCCCTAACCCTAACACTAGCCCGAACCCAAAGCCTAAACCTTCTCCAAAGCCTGACCCTCACCCGTCCCCTAAACCTAACCCGTAGGCTAACACTAACCCGCGCCCTCACACGTACGCTGCCTCTAAAGTGTTGTCGTACCCTCCCCTGGACCCTAAACCGTCCCCGTCCCCTAACCCTAACCCTAGCCCGAACCCTAACCCTAACACTTCCCCGAAGCCTGACCCTCACCTGTCCCCTAATCCTAACCCGTACGCTAACACTATCCCGCGCCCTCACGCGTACGCTCCCCCTAAAGCGTTTTCGTACCCTCCCCTGGACCCTAAGCCGTCCCCGTCCCCTAACCCTAACCCTAGCCCGAACCCTTAGCCTAACCCTTCTCCGAAGCCTGACCCTCACCCGTCCCCTAATCCTAACCCGTACGCTAACACTAACCCGCGCCCTCACATGTACGCTGCCCCTAAAGTGTTGTCGTACCCTCCACTGGACCCTAAACCGTCCCCGTCCCCTAACCCTTACCCTAGCCCGAACCCTAAAACTAACACTTCCCCGAAGCCTGACTCTCACCCGTCCCCTAATCCTAACCCGTACGCTAACACTAACCCGCGCCCTAACGCGTACGCTACCCCTAAAGCGTTGTCGTACACTCCCCTGGACCCTAAACCGTCCCCATCCCCTAACCCTAACCCTAGCCCGAACCCTAACCCTAACCCTTCCCCGAAGCCTGACCCTCACCCGTCCCCTAATCCTAACCCGTACGCTAACACTAACCCGCGCCCTCACACGTACGCTCCCCCTAAAGCATTGTCGTAACCTCCTTTGGACCCTAAACCGTCCCCGTCCCCTAACCCTAACCCTAACCCTAGCTCGAACGCTAACCCTAACCCTTCCCTGAAGCCTGACCCTCACCCGTCCCATAATCCTAACCCGTACGCTAACACTAACCCGCGCCCTGACAAGTACGCTGCCCCTAAAGTGTTGTCGTACCCTCCCCTGGACCCTAAACCGTCCCCGTCCCCTAACCCTAACCCTAGCCCGAACCCTAACCCTAACCCTTCCCCGTAGCCTGACCCTCACCCGTCCCCTAATCCTAACCCGTACGCTAACACTAACCCGCGCCCTCATACGTACGCTCACCCTAAAGCATTGTCGTAACCTCCCGTGGAACCTAAACCGTCCCCGTCCCCTAACCCTAACCCTATCCCGTACGCTAACCCTAACCCTTACCCGAACCCTGACCCTCACCCGTCCCCTAATCCTAACCCGTACGCTAACACTAACCTGCGCCCTCACACGTACGCTCCCCCTAAAGCGTTGTCGTACCCTCCCCTTGACCCTAAACCGTCCCCGTCCCCTAACCCTAACCCTAGCCCGAACCCTAACCCTAACCCTTACCCGAACCCTGACCCTCACCCGTCCCCTAATCCTAACCCGTACGCTAACACTAACCCGCGCCCTCACACGTACGCTCCCCCTAAAGCATTGTCGTAGCCTCCCCTGGACCCTAAACCGTCCCCGTCCCCTAACCCTAACCCTAGCCCGAACGCTAACCCTAACCCTTCTCCGAAGCCTGACCCTCACCCGTCCCCTAATCCTAACCTGTACGCTAACCCTAATCCGCGCCCTCACACGTACGCTCCCCCTAAAGCGTTGCCGTACCCTCCCCTGGACCCTAAACCGTCCCCGTCCCCTAACCCTAACCCTAGCCCGAACCCTAAGACTAACCCTTCCCCGAAGCCTGACCCTCACCCGTCCCCTAATCCTAACCCGTACGCTAACACTAACCTGCGCCCTCACACGTACGCTCCCCCTAAAGCGTTGTCGTACCCTCCACTGGACACTAAACCTAAAGCATTGTCGTACCCTCCCCTGGACCCTAAACCGTCCCCGTACCCTAACACTAACCCTAGCCCGAACCCTAACCCTAAACCTTCCCCGAAGCCTGACCCTCACCCGTCCCCTAATCCTAACCCGTACGCTAACACTAACCCGCGCCCTCACACGTATGCTCCCCCTAAAGCGTTGTCGTACCCTCCCCTGGACCCTAAACCGTCCCCGTCCCCTAACCCTAACCCTAGCCCGAACCCTAACCCTAACACTTCCCCGAAGCCTGACCCTCACCCGTCCCCTAATCCGAACCCGTACGCTAACACTAACCCGCACCCTCACACGTACGCTCCCCCTAAAGCGTTGTGGTACCCTCCCCTGGACCCTATACCGTCCCCGTCCCCTAACCCTAACCCTAGGCCGAACCCTAAACCTAACCCTTCCCCGAAGCCTGACCCTCACCCGTCCCCTAATCCTAACCCGTACGCTAACACTAACCCGCGCCCTCACACGTACGCTCCCCCTAAAGCGTTGTCGTACCCTCCCCTGGACCCTAATCCGTCCCCGTCCCCTAACCCTAACCCTAGCCCGAACGCTAACCCTAACCCTTCCCCGAAGCCTGACACTCACCCGTCCCCTAACCCTAACCCGTACGCTAACACTAACCCGCGCCCTCACACGTACGCTCCCCCTAAAGCGTTGTCGTACCCTCCCCTGGACCCTAAACCGTCCCCGTCCCCTAACCCTAACCCTAGCCCGAACCCTAACCCTAACCCTTCCCCGAAGCCTGACCCCCACCCATCCCCTAATTCTAACCCGTACGCTAACACTAACCCGCGCCCTCACACGTACGCTCCCCCTAAAGCGCTGTCGTACCGTCCCCTGGACCCTAAACCGTCCCCGTCGCCTAACCCTAACCCTAGCCCGAACCCTAAGCCTAACACGTCCCCGAAGCCTGACCCTCACCCGTACCCTAATCCTAACCCGTACGCTACCACTAACCCACGCCCTCACGCGTACGCTCCCCCTAAAGCATTGTCGTACCCTCCCCTGGACCCTAAACCGTCCCCGTCCGCTAACCCTAACCCTAGCCCGAACCCTAACCCTAACCCTTCCCCGAACCCTGACCCTCACCCGTCCCCTAATCCTAACCCGTACGCTAACACTAACCCGCGCCCTCTCACGTACGCTCCCCCTAAAGCGTTGTCGTACCCTCCCCTGGACCCTAAACCGTCCCCGTCCCCTAACCCTAACCCTAGCCCGAACTCTAAGCCTAACCCTTCCCCGAAGACTGACCCTCACCCGTCCCCTAATCCTAACCCGTACGCTAACACTAACCCGCGCCCTCACACGTACGCTCCCCCTAAAGCATTGTCGAACCCTCCCCTGAACCCTAAACCGTCCCCGTACCCTAACACTAACCCTAGCCCGAACCCTAACCCTAACCCTTCCCCGAAGCCTGACCCTCACCCGTCCCCTAATCCTAACCCGTACGCTGACAGTAACCCGCGCCCTCAAACGTACGCTCCCCCTAAAGCGTTGTCGTACCCTCCCCTGGACCCTAAACCGTCACCGTCCCCTAACCCTAACCCTAGCCCGAACCCTAACCCTAACCCTTCCCCGAAGCCTGACCCTCACACGTCCCCTAATCCGAACCCGTACGCTAACACTAACCCGCGCCCTCACACGTACGCTCCCCCTAAAGCGTTGTCGTACCCTCGCCTGGACCCTAAACCGTCCCCGTCCCCTAACCCTAACCCTAGCCCGAACCCTAACCCTAACACTTCCCCGAAGCCTGACCCTCACCCGTCCCCTAATCCTAACCCGTACGCTAACACTAACCCGCGCCCTCACACGTACGCTCCCCCTAAAGCGTTGTCGTACCCTCCCCTGGACCCTAAACCGTCCCCGTCCCCTAACCCTAACCCTAGCCCGAACCCTAACCCTAACCCTTCCCCGAAGCTTCACCCTCACCCGTCCTCTAAACCTAACCTGTACGCTAACACTATCCCGCGCCCTCACACGTACGCTCCCCCTAAAGTGTTGTCGTACCCTCCCCTGGACCCTAAACCGTCCCCGTCCCCTAACACTAACCCTAGCCCGAACCCTAACCCTAACCCTTCCCCGAAGCCTGACCCTCACCCGTCCCCTAACCCTAAACCGTACGCTAACACTAACACGCGCCCTCACACGTACGCTCCCCCTAAAGCGTTGTCGTACCCTCCCGTGGACCCTAAACCGTCCCCGTCCCCTAACCCTAACCCTAGCCCGTACCCTAAACCTAACCCTTCCCTGAAGCCTGACCATCATCCGTCCCCTAACCCTAACCAATACGCTAACACTAACCCTAACCCTCACGCGTACGCTCCCCCTAAAGCGTTGTCATACCCTCCCCTGGACGCTAAACCGTCCCCGTCCCCTAAACCTAACCCTAGCCCGAACCCTAACCCTAACCCTTCCCCGAAGCCTGACCCTCACCCGTCCCGTAATCCTAACCCGTACGCTAACACTAACCCGCGCCCTCACACGTACGCTCCCCCTAAAGCGTTGTCGTACCCTCCCCTGGACCCTAAACCGTCCCCGTCCCCTAACCCTAACCCTAGCCCGAACCCTAACCCTAACCCTTCCCCGAAGCCTGACCCTCACCCGTCCCCTAATCCCAACCCGTACGCTAACACTAACCCGCGCCCTCACACGTACGCTCCCCCTAAAGCGTTGTCGTACCCTCCCCTGGACCCTAAACCTTCCCCGTCCCCTAACCCTAACCCTAGCCCGAACCCTAACCCTAACCCTTCCCCGAAGCCTGACCCTCACCTGTCCCCTAATCCGAATCCGTACGCTAACACTAACCCGTACCCTCACACGTAAACTCCCCCTAAAGCGTTGTCGTACCCTCCCCTGGACCCTAAACCGTCCCCGTCCCCTAACCCTAACCCTAGCCCGAACCCTAACCATAACCCTTCCCCGAAGCGTGACCCTCACCCGTCCCCTAATCCTAACCCGTACGCTAACACTAACCCGCGCCCTCACACGTACCCTCCCCCTAAAGCGTTGTCGTACCCTCCCCTGGACCCTAAACCGTCTCCGTCCCCTAACCCTAACCCTAGACCGAACCCTAAGCCTAACCCTTCCCCGAAGCCTGACCCTCACCCGTCCCCTAATCCTAACACGTACGCTAACACTAACCCGCGCCCTCACACGTACGCTCCCCCTAAAGCGTTGTCGTACCCTCCCCTGGACCCTAAACCGTCCCCGTCCCCTAACCCTAACCCTAGCCCGAACCCTATGCTTAACCCTTCCCCGAAGCCTGAGCCTCACCCATCCCCTAATCCTAACCCGTACGCTAACACTAACCCGCGCCCTCACACGTACGCTCCCCCTAAAGCGTTGTCGTACCCTCCCCTGGACCCTAAACCGTCCCCGTCCCCGTCCCCTAACCCTAGCCCGAAACCTAACCCTAACCCTTCCCCGAAGCCTGACCCTCACCCGTCCCATAATCCTAACCCGTACGCTAACACTAACCCGCGCCCTCACACGTACGCTCCCCCTATAGCGTTGTCGTACCCTCCCCTGGACCCTAAACCGTCCCCGTCCCCTAACCCTAACCCTAGCCCGAACCCTAACCCTAACCCTTCCCCGAAGCCTGACCCTCACCCGTCCCCTAATCCTAACCCGTACGCTATCACTAACCCGCGCCCTCACACGTACGCTCCCCCTAAAGCGTTGTCGTACCCTCCCCTGGACCCTAAACCGTCCCCGTCCCCTAACCCTAACCCTAGCCCGAACCCTAACCCTAACCCTTCCCCGAAGCCTGACCCTCACACGTCCCCTAATCCTAACCCGTACGCTAACACTAACCCGCGCCCTCACACGTACGCTCCCCCTAAAGTGTTGTCGTACCCTCCCCTTGACCCTAAACCGTCCCCGTCCCCTAACCCTAACCCTAGCCCGAACCCTAAGCCTAACCCTTCCCCGAAGCCTGACCCTCACCCGTCCCCTAATCCTAACCCGTACGCTAACACTAACCCGCGCCCTCACACGTACGCTCCCCCTAAAGCGTTGTCGTACCCCCCCTGGACCCTAAGCCGTCCCCGTCCCCTAACCCTAACCCTAGCCCGAACCCTAACCCTAACCCTTCCCCGAGGCCTGACCCTCACCCTTCCCCTAATCCTAACCCGTACGCTAACACTAACCCGCGCCCTCACACGTACGCTCCCCCTAAAGCGTTGTCGTACCCTCCCCTGGACCCTAAACCGTCCCCGACCCCTAACCCTAACCCTAGCCCGAACCCTAACCCTAACCCTTCCCCGAAGCCTGACCCTCACCCGTTCCCTAATCCTAACCCGTACGCTAACACTAACCCGCGCCCTCACACGTACGCTGCCCCTAAAGCGTTGTCGTACCCTCCCCTGGACCCTAAACCGTCCCCGTCCCCTAACCCTAACCCTAGCCCGAACCCTAACCCTAACCCTTCCCCGAAGCCTGACCCTCACCCGTCCCCTAATCCTAACCCGTACGCTAACACTAACCGGCGCCCTCACACGTACGCTCCCCCTAAAGCGTTGTCGTACCCTCCCCTGGACCCTAAACCGTCCCCATCCCCTAACCCTAACCCTAGCCCGAACCGTAACCTTAACCCTTCCCCGAAGCCTGACCCTCAACCGTCCCTTAACCCTAACCCGTACGCTAACACTAACCCACGCCCTCACACGTACGCTACCCCTAAAGCGTTGTCGTACCCTCCCCTGGACCCTAAACCATCCCCGTCCCGTAACCCTAACCCTAGCCCGAACCCTAACCCTAACCCTTCCCCGAAGCCTGACCCTCACCCGTCCCCTAATCCTAACCCGTACGCTAACACTAACCCGCGCCCTCACACGTACGCTCCCCCTAAAGCGTTGTCGTACCCTCCCCTGGACCCTAAACCGTCCCCGTCCCCTAACCCTAACCCTAGCCGGAACCCTAAGCCTAACCCTTCCCCGAAGCCTGAGCTACACCCGTCCCCTAATCCTAACCCGTACGCTAACACTAACCCGCGCCCTCACACGTACGCTCCCCCTAAAGCGTTGTTGTACCCTCCCCTGGACCCTAAACCGTCCCCATCCCCTAACCCTAACCATAGCCCGAACCCTAACCCTAACCCTTCCCCGAAGCCTGACCCTCACCCATCCCCTAATCCTAACCCGTACGCTAACACTAACCCGCGCCCTCACACGTACGCTCCCCCTAAAGCGCTGTCGTACCCTCCCCTGGACCCTAAACCGTCTCCGTCCCCTAACCCTAACCCTAGCCCGAACCCTAAGCCTAACACGTCCCCGAAGCCTGACCCTCACCCGTCCCCTAATCCTAACCCGTACGCTAACACTAACCCACGCCCTCACGCGTACGCTCCCCCTAAAGCATTGTCGTACCCTCCGCTGGACCCTAAACCGTCCCCGTCCCCTAACCCTAACCGTAGCCCGAACCCTAACCCTAACCCTTCCCCGAAGCCTGACACTCACCCGTCCCCTGATCCTAACCCGTACGCTAACACTAACCCGCGCCCTCACATATACGCTCCCCCTGAAGCGTTGTCGTACCCTCCCCTGGACCCTAAACCGTCCCCGTACCCTAACACTAACCCTAGCCCGAACCCTAACCCTAACACTTCCCCGAAGCCTGACCCTCACCCGTCCCCTAATCCTAACCCGTACGCTAACACTAACCCACGCCCTCACACGTACGCTCCCCCTAAAGCGTTGTCGTACCCTCCCCTGACCCTAAACCGTCCCCGTCCCCTAACCCTAACCCTAGCCCGAACCCTAACCCTAACCCTTCCCCGAAGCCTGACCCTCACCCGTCCCCTAATCCTAACCCGTACGCTAACACTAACCCGCGCCCTCACACGTACGCTCCCCCTAAAGCGTTGTCGTACCCTCCCCTGGACCCTAAACCGTCCCCGTCCCCTAACCCTAACCCTAGCCCAAACCCTAACCCTAACCCTTCCCCGAAGCCTGACCCTCACCCGTCCCCTAATCCGAATCCGTACGCTAACACTAACCCGTGCCCTCACACGTACGCTCCACCTAAAGCGTTGTCGTACCCTCCCCTGGACCCTAAACCGTCCCCGTCCCCTAACCCTAACCCTAGCCCGAACCCTAACCCTAACCCTTCCCCGAAGCCTGACCCTCACCCGTCCCCTAATCCTAACCCGTACGCTAACACTAACCCGCGCCCTCACACGTACGCTCCCCCTAAAGCGTTGTCGTACCCTCCCCTGGACCCTAAACCGTCTCCGTCCCCTAACCCTAACCCTAGACCGAACCCTAACCCTAACCCTTCCCCGAAGCCTGACCCTCACCCGTCCCCTAATCCTAACCCGTACGCTAACACTAACCCGCGCCCTCACACGTACGCTCCCCCTAAAGCGTTGTCGTACCCTCCCCTGGACCCTAAACCGTCTCCGTCCCCTAACCCTAACCCTAGACCGAACCCTAAGCCTAACCCTTCCCCGAAGCCTGACCCTCACCCGTCCCCTAATCCTAACACGTACGCTAACACTAACCCGCGCCCTCACACGTACGCTCCCCCTAAAGCGTTGTCGTACCCTCCCCTGGACCCTAAACCGTCCCCGTCCCCTAACCCTAACCCTAGCCCGAACCCTAACCCTAACCCTTCCCCGAAGCCTGACCCTCACCCGTCCCGTAATCCTAACCCGTACGCTATCACTAACCCGCGCCCTCACACGTACGCTCCCCCTAAAGCGTTGTCGTACCCTCCCCTGGACCCTAAACCGTCCCCGTCCCCTAACCCTATCCCTAGCACGAACCCTAACCCTAACCCTTCCCCGAAGCCTGACCCTCACCCGTCCCCTAATCCTAACCCGTACGCTAACACTAACCCGCGCACTCACACGTACGCTCCCCCTAAAGCGTTGTCGTACCCCCCCCGGACCCTAAGCCGTCCCCGTCCCCTAACCCTAACCCTAGCCCGAACCCTAACCCTAAATCTTCCCCGAAGCCTGACCCTCACCCGTCCCCTAATCCTAACCCGTACGCTAACACTAACCCGCGCCCTCACACGTACGCTCCCCCTAAAGCGTTGTCGTACCCTCCGCTGGACCCTAAACCGTCCCCGACCCCTAACCCTAACCCTAGCCCGAACCCTAACCCTAAACCCTCCCCGAAGCCTGACCCTCACCCGTTCCCTAATCCTAACCCGTACGCTAACACTAACCCGCGCCCTCACACGTACGCTCCCCCTAAAGCGTTGTCGTACCCTCCCCTGGACCCTAAACCGTCCCCGTCCCCTAACCCTAACCCTAGCCCGAACCCTAACCCTAACACTTCCCCGAAGCCTGACCCTCACCCGTCCCCTAATCCTAACCCGTACGCTAACACTAACCCGCGCCCTCACACGTACGCTCCCCCTAAAGCGTTGTCGTACCCTCCCCTGGACCCTAAACTGTCCCCATCCCCTAACCCTAACCCTAGCCCGAACCGTAACCCTAACCCTTCCCCGAAGCCTGACCCTCAACCGTCCCTTAACCCTAACCCGTACGCTAACACTAACCCACGCCCTCACACGTACGCTACCCCTAAAGCATTGTCGTACCCTCCCCTGGACCCTAAACCGTCCCCGTCCTCTAACCCTAACCCTAGCACGAACCCTAAACTTAAACCTTCCTCGAAGCCTGACACACACACGTCCCCTAATCCTAACCCGTACGCTAACACTAACCCGCGCCCTCACACGTACGCTCCCCCTAAAGCGTTGTCGTACCCTCCCCTGGACCCTAAACCGTCCCCGTCCCCTAACCCTAACCCTAGCCCGAACCCTAACCCTAACCCTTCCCCGAAGCCTGACCCTCACCCGTCCCCTAATCCTAACCCGTACGCTAACACTAACCCGCGCCCTCACACGTACGCTCCCCCTAAAGTGTTGTCGTACCCTCCCCTGGACCCTAAACCGTCCCCGTCCTCTAACCCTAACCCTAGCCCGAACCCTAACCCTAACCCTTCCCCGAAGCCTGACCCTCACCCATCCCCTAATCCTAACCCGTACGCTAACACTAACCCGCGCCCTCACGCGTACGCTCCCCCTTAAGCGTTGTCGTACCCTCCCCTGGACCCTAAACCGTCCCCGTCCCCTAACCCTAACCCTAGCCCGAACCCTAACCCTAAACCTTCCCCGAAGCCTGACCCTCACCCGTCCCCTAATCCTAACCCGTACGCTAACACTAACCCGCGCCCTCACGCGTACGCTCCCCCTAAAGCGTTGTCGTACCCTCCCCTGGACCCTAAACCATCCCCGTCCCCTAACCCTAACCCTAGCCCGAACCCTAACCCTAACACTTCCCCGAAGCCTGACCCGCACCCGTCCCCTAATCCTAACCCGTACGCTAACACTAACCCGCGCCCTCACACGTATGCTCCCCCTAACGCGTTGTCGTACCCTCCCCTGGACCCTCAACCGTCCCCGTCCCCTAACCCTAACCCTAGCCCGAACCCTAACCCTAACCCTTCCCCGAAGCCTGACCCTCACACGTCCCCTAATCCTAACCCGTACGCTAACACTAACCCGCGCCCTCACACGTACGCTGCCCCTAAAGCGTTGTCGTACCCTCCCCTGGACCCTAAACCGTCCCCGTCCCCTAACCCTAACCCTAGCCCGAACCCTAACCCTAACCCTTCCCCGAAGCCTGACCCTCACCCTTCCCCTAATCCTAACCCGTACGCTAACACTAACCGGCGCCCTCACACGTACGCTCCCCCTAAAGCGTTGTCGTACCCTCCCCTGGACCCTAAACCGTCCCCATTCCCTAACCCTAACCCTAGCCCGAACCGTAACCTTAACCCTTCCCCGAAGCCTGACCCTCAACCGTCCCTTAACCCTAACCCGTACGCTAACACTAACCCACGCCCTCACACGTACGCTACCCCTAAAGCATTGTCGTACCCTCCCCTGGACCCTAAACCATCCCCGTCCCCTAACCCTAACCCTAGCCCGAACCCTAACCCTAACCCTTCCCCGAAGCCTGACCCTCACACGTCCCCTAATCCTAACCCGTACGCTAACACTAACCCGCGCCCTCACACGTACGCTCCCCCTAAAGCGTTGTCGTACCCTCCCCTGGACCCTAAACCGTCCCCGTCCCCTAACCCTAACCCTAGCCCGAACCCTAAGCCTAACCCTTCCCCGAAGCCTGAGCTACACCCGTCCCCTAATCCTAACCCGTACGCTAACACTAACCCGCGCCCTCACACGTACGCTCCCCCTAAAGCGTTGTTGTACCCTCCCCTGGACCCTAAACCGTCCCCATCCCCTAACCCTAACCATAGCCCGAACCCTAACCCTAACCCTTCCCCGAAGCCTGACCCTCACCCATCCCCTGATCCTAACCCGTACGCTAACACTAACCCGCGCCCTCACACGTACGCTCCCCCTAAAGCGCTGTCGTACCCTCCCCTGGACCCTAAACCGTCCCCGTCCCCTAACCCTAACCCTAGCCCGAACCCTAAGCCTAACACGTCCCCGAAGCCTGACCCTCACCCGTCCCCTAATCCTAACCCGTACGCTAACACTAACCCACGCCCTCACGCGTACGCTCCCCCTAAAGCATTGTCGTACCCTCCGCTGGACCCTAAACCGTCCCCGTCCCCTAACCCTAACCGTAGCCCGAACCCTAACCCTAACCCTTCCCCGAAGCCTGACACTCACCTGTCCCCTGATCCTAACCCGTACGCTAACACAAACCCGCGCCCTCACATATACGCTCCCCCTAAAGCGTTGTCGTACCCTCCCCTGGACCCTAAACCGTCCCCGTACCCTAACACTAACCCTAGCCCGAACCCTAACCCTAACACTTCCCCGAAGCCTGACCCTCACCCGTCCCCTAATCCTAACCCGTACGCTAACACTAACCCACGCCCTCACACGTACGCTCCCCCTAAAGCGTTGTCGTACCCTCCCCTGACCCTAAACCGTCCCCGTCCCCTAACCCTAACCCTAGCCCGAACCCTAACCCTAACCCTTCCCCGAAGCCTGACCCTCACCCGTCCCCTAATCCTAACCCGTACGCTAACACTAACCTGCGCCCTCATGCGTACGCTCCCCCTAAAGCGTTGTCGTACCCTCCCCTGGACCCTAAACCGTCTCCGTCCCCTAATCCTAACCGTAGCCCGAACCCTAACCCTAACCCTTCCCCGAAGCCTGACCCTCACCCGTACCCTAATCCTAACCCGTACGCTAACACTAACCCGCGCCCTCACACGTACGCTCCCCCTAAAGCGTTGTCGTACCCTCCCCTGGACCCTAAACCGTCCCCGTCCCCTAACCCTAACCCTAGCCCGAACCCTAACCCTAACCCTTCCCCGAAGCCTGACCCTCACCCGTCCCCTAATCCGAATCCGTACGCTAACACTAACCCGTGCCCTCACACGTACGCTCCACCTAAAGCGTTGTCGTACCCTCCCCTGGACCCTAAACCGTCCCCGTCCCCTAACCCTAACCCTAGCCCGAACCCTAACCCTAACCCTTCCACGAAGCCTGACCCTCACCCGTCCCCTAATCCTAACCCGTACGCTAACACTAACCCGCGCCCTCACACGTACGCTCCCCCTAAAGCGTTGTCGTACCCTCCCCTGGACCCTAAACCGTCTCCGTCCCCTAACCCTAACCCTAGACCGAACCCTAAGCCTAACCCTTCCCCGAAGCCTGACCCTCACCCGTCCCCTAATCCTAACACGTACGCTAACACTAACCCGCGCCCTCACACGTACGCTCCCCCTAAAGCGTTGTCGTACCCTCCCCTGGACCCTAAACCGTCCCCGTCCCCTAACCCTAACCCTAGCCCGAACCCTAAGCCTAACCCTTCCCCGAAGCCTGAGCCTCACCCGTCCCCTACTCCTAACCCGTACGCTAACACTAACCCGCGCCCTCACACGTACGCTCCCCCTAAAGCGTTGTCGTACCCTCCCCTGGACCCTAAACCGTCCCCGTCCCCTAACCCTAACCCTAGCCCGAAACCTAAACCTAACCCTTCCCCGAAGCCTGACCCTCACCCGTCCCATAATCCTAACCCGTACGCTAACACTAACCCGCGCCCTCACACGTACGCTCCCCCTAAAGCGTTGTCGTACCCTCCCCTGGACCCTAAACCGTCCCCGTCCCCTAACCCTAACCCTAGCCCGAACCCTAACCCTAACCCTTCCCCGAAGCCTGACCCTCACCCGTCCCCTAATCCTAACCCGTACTCTAACACTAACCCGCGCCCTCACACGTACGCTCCCCCTAAAGTGTTGTCGTACCCTCCCCTGGACCCTAAACCGTCCCCGTCCCCTAACCCTAACCCTAGCCCGAACCCTAACCCTAACCCTTCCCCGAAGCCTGACCCTCACCCATCCCCTAATCCTAACCCGTACGCTAACACTAACCCGCGCCCTCACGTGTACGCTCCCCCTTAAGCGTTGTCGTACCCTCCCCTGGACCCTAAACCGTCCCCGTCCCCTAACCCTAACCCTAGCCCGAACCCTAACCCTAACCCTTCCCCGAAGCCTGACCCTCACCCGTCCCCTAATCCTAACCCGTACGCTAACACTAACCCGCGCCCTCACGCGTACGCTCCCCCTAAAGCGTTGTCGTACCCTCCCCTGGACCCTAAACCATCCCCGTCCCCTAACCCTAACCCTAGCCCGAACCCTAACCCTAACACTTCCCCGAAGCCTGACCCGCACCCGTCCCCTAATCCTAACCCGTACGCTAACACTAACCCGCGCCCTCACACGTACGCTCCCCCTAACGCGTTGTCGTACCCTCCCCTGGACCCTCAACCGTCCCCGTCCCCTAACCCTAACCCTAGCCCGAACCCTAAACCTAAACCTTCCCCGAAGCCTGACCCTCACACGTCCCCTAATCCTAACCCGTACGCTAACACTAACCCGCGCCCTCACACGTACGCTCCCCCTAAAGCGTTGTCGTACCCTCCCCTGGACCCTAAACCGTCCCCGTCCCCTAACCCTAACCCTAGCCCGAACCCTAACCCTAACCCTTCCCCGAAGCCTGACCCTCACCCGTCCCCTAATCCTAACCCGTACGCTAACACTAACCCGCGCCCTCACCCGTACGCTCCCCCTAAAGCGTTGTCGTACCCTCCCCTGGACCCTAAACCGTCCCCGTCCCCTAACCCTAACCCTAGCCCGAACCCTAACCCTAACCCTTCCCCGAAGCCTTACCCTCACCCGTCCCGTAATCCTAACCCGTACGCTATCACTAACCCGCGCCCTCACACGTACGCTCCCCCTAAAGCGTTGTCGTACCCTCCCCTGGACCCTAAACCGTCCCCGTCCCCTAACCCTAACCCTAGCACGAACCCTAACCCTAACCCTTCCCCGAAGCCTGACCCTCACCCGTCCCCTAATCCTAACCCGTACGCTAACACTAACCCGCGCCCTCACACGTACGCTCCCCCTAAAGCGTTGTCGTACCCCCCCGGACCCTAAGCCGTCCCCGTCCCCTAACCCTAACCCTAGCCCGAACCCTAACCCTAAATCTTCCCCGAAGCCTGACCCTCACCCGTCCCCTAATCCTAACCCGTACGCTAACACTAACCCGCGCCCTCACACGTACGCTCCCCCTAAAGCGTTGTCGTACCCTCCGCTGGACCCTAAACCGTCCCCGACCCCTAACCCTAACCCTAGCCCGAACCCTAACCCTAACCCCTCCCCGAAGCCTGACCCTCACCCGTTCCCTAATCCTAACCCGTACGCTAACACTAACCCGCGCCCTCACACGTACGCTCCCCCTAAAGCGTTGTCGTACCCTCCCCTGGACCCTAAACCGTCCCCGTCCCCTAACCCTAACCCTAGCCCAAACCCTAACCCTAACACTTCCCCGAAGCCTGACCCTCACCCGTCCCCTAATCCTAACCCGTACGCTAACACTAACCCGCACCCTCACACGTACGCTCCCCCTAAAGCGTTGTCGTACCCTCCCCTGGACCCTAAACCGTCCCCATCCCCTAACCCTAACCCTAGCCCGAACCGTAACCCTAACCCTTCCCCGAAGCCTGACCCTCAACCGTCCCTTAACCCTAACCCGTACGCTAACACTAACCCACGCCCTCACACGTACGCTACCCCTAAAGCATTGTCGTACCCTCCCCTGGACCCTAAACCGTCCCCGTCCTCTAACCCTAACCCTAGCACGAACCCTAAACTTAAACCTTCCTCGAAGCCTGACACACACACGTCCCCTAATCCTAACCCGTACGCTAACACTAACCCGCGCCCTCACACGTACGCTCCCCCTAAAGCGTTGTCGTACCCTCCCCTGGACCCTAAACCGTCCCCGTCCCCTAACCCTAACCCTAGCCCGAACCCTAACCCTAACCCTTCCCCGAAGCCTGACCCTCACCCGTCCCCTAATCCTAACCCGTACGCTAACACTAACCCGCGCCCTCACACGTACGCTCCCCCTAAAGTGTTGTTGTACCCTCCCCTGGACCCTAAACCATCCCCGTCCCCTAACCCTAACCCTAGCCCGAACCCTAACCCTAACACTTCCCCGAAGCCTGACCCGCACCCGTCCCCTAATCCTAACCCGTACGCTAACACTAACCCGCGCCCTCACACGTACGCTCCCCCTAACGCGTTGTCGTACCCTCCCCTGGACCCTCAACCGTCCCCGTCCCCTAACCCTAACCCTAGCCCGAACCCTAAACCTAAACCTTCCCCGAAGCCTGACCCTCACACGTCCCCTAATCCTAACCCGTACGCTAACACTAACCCGCGCCCTCACACGTACGCTCCCCCTAAAGCGTTGTCGTACCCTCCCCTGGACCCTAAACCGTCCCCGTCCCCTAACCCTAACCCTAGCCCGAACCCTAACCCTAACCCTTCCCCGAAGCCTGACCCTCACCCGTCCCCTAATCCTAAACCGTACGCTAACACTAACCCGCGCCCTCACACGTACGCTCCCCCTAAAGCGTTGTCGTACCCTCCCCTGGACCCTAAACCGTCCCCGTCCCCTAACCCTAACCCTAGCCCGAACCCTAACCCTAACCCTTCCCCGAAGCCTGACCCGCACCCGTCCCCTAATCCTAACCCGTACGCTAACACTAACCCGCGCCCTCACACGTACGCTCCCCCTAATGCGTTGTCGTACCCTCCCCTGGACCCTAAACCGTCCCCGTCCCCTAACCCTAACCCTAGCCCGAACCCTAAACCTAAACCTTCCCCGAAGCCTGACCCTCACACGTCCCCTAATCCTAACCCGTACGCTAACACTAACCCGCGCACTCACATGTACGCTCCCCCTAAAGCGTTGTCGTACCCTCCCCTGGACCCTAAACCGTCCCCGTCCCCTAACATTAACCCTAGCCCGAACCCTAACCCTAACCCTTCCCCGAAGCCTGACCCTCACCCGTCCCCTAATCCTAACACGTACGCTAACACTAACCCGCGCCCTCACACGTACGCTCCCCCTAAAGCGTTGTCGTACCCTCCCCTGGACCCTAAACCGTCCCCGTCCCGTAACCCTAACCCTAGCCCGAACCCTAACCCTAACCCTTCCCCGAAGCCTGACCCTCACCCGTCCCATAATCCTAACCCGTATGCTAACACTAACCCGCGCCCTCACACGTACGCTCCACCTAAAGCGTTGTCGTACCCTCCCCTGGACCCTAAACCGTCTCCGTCCCCTAACCCTAACCCTAGCCCGAACCCTAAGCCTAACCCTTCCACGAAGCCTGACCCTCACCCGTCCCCTAATCCTAACACGTACGCTAACACTAACCAGCGCCCTCACACGTACGCTCCCCCTAAAGCGTTGTCGTACCCTCCCCTGGACCCTAAACCGTCCCCGTCCCCTAACCCTAACCCTAGCCCGAAACCTAAACCTAACCCTTCCCCGAAGCCTGACCCTCACCCGTCCCATAATCCTACCACGTACGCTAACACTAACCCGCGCCCTCACACGTACGCTCCCCCTAAAGCGTTGTCGTACCCTCCCCTGGACCCTAAACCGTCCCCGTCCCCTATCCCTAACCCTAGGGCGAAACCTAGCCCTAACCCTTCACCGAAGTCTGACCCTCATCCGTCCCCTAATCCTAACCCATACGCTAACACTAAACCGCGCCCTCACACGTACGCTCCCCCTAAAGCGATGTCGTACCCTTCCCTGGACCCTAAACCGTCCCCGTCCCCTAACCCTAACCCTAGCCCGAACGCCTACCCTAACCCTTCCCCGAAGCTTGACCCTCACCCGTCCTCTAAACCTAACCTGTACGCTAACACTAACCTGCGCCCTCACACGTACGCTCCCCCTAAAGCGTTGTCGTACCCTCCCCTGGACCCTAAACCGTCCCTGACCCCTAACCCTAACCCTAGCCCGAACCCTAACCCTAACCCTTCCCCGAAGCCTGACCCTCACCCATCCCCTAATCCTAACCCGTACGCTAACACTAACCCGCGCCCTCACGCGTACGCTCCCCCTTAAGCGTTGTCGTACCCTCCCCTGGACCCTAAACCGTCCCCGTCCCCTAACCCTAACCCTAGCCCGAACCCTAACCCTAACCCTTCCCCGAAGCCTGACCCTCACCCGTCCCCTAATCCTAACCCATACGCTAACACTAACCCACGCCCTCACACGTACGCTCCCCCTAAAGCGTTGTCGTACCCTCCCCTGGACCCTAAACCGTCCCCGTCCCCTAACCCTAACCCTAGCCCGAACCCTAAACCTAAACCTTCCCCGAAGCTTGACCCTCACCCGTCCCCTAATACTAACTCGTACGCTAACACTAACCCGCGCCCTCACACGTACGCTCCCCCTAAAGCGTTGTCGTACCCTCCCCTGGACCCTAAACCGTCCCCGTCCCCTAACCCTAACCCTAGCCCGAACCCTAAGCCTAACCCTTCACCGAAGCCTGACCCTCACCCGTCCCCTAATCCTAACCCGTACGCTAACACTAACATGCGCCCTCACACGTACGCTCCCCCTAAAGCGTTGTCGTACCCTCCCCTGGACCCTAAACCGTCCCCGTCCCCTAACCCTAACCCTAGCCCGAACCCTAAACCTAACCCTTCCCCGAAGCCTGACCCTCATCCGTCCCCTAATCCTAACCCGTACGCTAACACTAACCCGCGCCCTCACACGTACGCTCCCCCTAAAGCGTTGTCGTACCCTCCCCTGGACCCTAAACCGTCCCCGTACCCTAACACTAACCCTAGCCCGAACCCTAACCCTAACCCTTCCCTGAAGCCTGACACTCACCCGTCCCCTAATCCGAACCCGTACGCTAACACTAACCCGTGCCCTCACACGTACGCTCCCCCTAAAGCGTTGTCGTACCCTCCCCTGGACCCTAAACCGTCCCCGTCCCCTAACCATAACCCTAGCCCGAACCCTAACCCTAACCCTTCCCCGAAGGCTGACACTCACCCGTCCCCTAATCCGAACCCGTACGCTAACACTAACCCGTGCCCTCACATGTACGCTCCCCCTAAAGCGTTGTCGTACCCTCCCCTGGACCCTAAACCGTCCCCGTCCCCTAACCCTAACCCTAGCCCGAACCCTAACCCTAACACTTCCCCGAAGGCTGACACTCACCCGTCCCCTAATCCGAACCCGTACGCTAACACTAACCCGCGCCCTCACACGTACGCTCCCCCTAAAGCGTTGTCGTACCCTCCCCTGGACCCTAAACCGTCCCCGTCCCCTAACCCTAACCCTAGCCCGAACCCTAACCCTAACCCTTCCCCGAAGCCTGACCCTCACCCGTCCCCTAATCCTAACCCATACGCTAACAATAACCCGCGCTCTCACACGTACGCTCCCCCTAAAGCGTTGTCGTAACCTCGCCTGGACCCTAAACCGTCCCCGTCCCCTAACCCTAACCCTAGCCCGAACCCTAACCCTAACACTTCCCCGAAGCCTGACCCGCACCCGTCCCCTAATCCTAACCCGTACGCTAACACTAACCCGCGCCCTCACACGTACGCTCCCCCTAACGCGTTGTCGTACCCTCCCCTGGACCCTCAACCGTCCCCGTCCCCTAACCCTAACCCTAGCCCGAACCCTAAACCTAAACCTTCCCCGAAGCCTGACCCTCACCCGTCCCATAATCCTAACCCGTATGCTAACACTAACCCGCGCCCTCACACGTACGCTCCACCTAAAGCGTTGTCGTACCCTCCCCTGGACCCTAAACCGTCTCCGTCCCCTAACCCTAACCCTAGCCCGAACCCTAAGCATAACCCTTCCACGAAGCCTGACACTCACCCGTCCCCTAATCCTAACACGTACGCTAACACTAACCCGCGCCCTCACATGTACGCTCCCCCTAAAGCGTTGTCGTACCCTCCCCTGGACCCTAAACCGTCCCCGTCCCCTATCCCTAACCCTAGGGCGAAACCTAGCCCTAACCCTTCACCGAAGTCTGACCCTCATCCGTCCCCTAATCCTAACCCATACGCTAACACTAAACCGCGCCCTCACACGTACGCTCCCCCTAAAGCGATGTCGTACCCTTCCCTGGACCCTAAACCGTCCCCGTCCCCTAACCCTAACCCTAGCCCGAACGCCTACCCTAATCCTTCCCCGAAGCTTGACCCTCACCCGTCCTCTAAACCTAAGCTGTACGCTAACACTAACCTGCGCCCTCACACGTACGCTCCCCCTAAAGCGTTGTCGTACCCTCCCCTGGACCCTAAACCGTCCCTGACCCCTAACCCTAACCCTAGCCCGAACCCTAACCCTAACCCTTCCCCGAAGCCTGACCCTCACCCATCCCCTAATCCTAACCCGTACGCTAACACTAACCCGCGCCCTCACGCGTACGCTCCCCCTTAAGCGTTGTCGTACCCTCCCCTGGACCCTAAACCGTCCCCGTCCCCTAACCCTAACCCTAGCCCGAACCCTAACCCTAACCCTTCCCCGAAGCCTGACCCTCACCCGTCCCCTAATCCTAACCCGTACGCTAACACTAACCCACGCCCTCACACGTACGCTCCCCCTAAAGCGTTGTCGTACCCTCCCCTGGACCCTAAACCGTCCCCGTCCCCTAACCCTAACCCTAGCCCGAACCCTAAACCTAACCCTTCCCCGAAGCTTGACCCTCACCCGTCCCCTAATACTAACTCGTACGCTAACACTAACCCGCGCCCTCACACGTACGCTCCCCCTAAAGCGTTGTCGTACCCTCCCCTGGACCCTAAACCGTCCCCGTCCCCTAACCCTAACCCTAGCCCGAACCCTAAGCCTAACCCTTCACCGAAGCCTGACCCTCACCCGTCCCCTAATCCTAACCCATACGCTAACACTAACCTGCGCCCTCACACGTACGCTCCCCCTAAAGCGTTGTCGTACCCTCCCCTGGACCATAAACCGTCCCCGTCCCCTAACCCTAAACCTAGCCCGAACCCTAACCCTAACCCTTGCCCGAAGCCTGACCCTCACCCGTCCCCTAATCCCAAACCGTACGTTAACACTAACCCGCGCCCTCACACGTACGCTCCCCCTAAAGCGTTGTCGTACCCTCCCCTGGACCCTAAACCGTCCCCGTCCCCTAACCCTAACCCTAGCCCGAACCCTAACCCTAACCCTTCCCCGAAGCCTGACCCTCACCCGTCCCCTAATCCTAACCCGTACGCTAACACTAACCCGCACCCTCACACGTACGCTCCCCCTAAAGCGTTGTCGTACCCTCCCCTGGACCCTAAACCGTCCCCGTCCCCTAACCCTAACCCTAGCCTGAACCCTAACCCTAACCCTTCCCCGAAGCCTGACCCTCACCCGTCCCCTAATCCTAACCCGTACGCTAACACTAACCCGCGCCCTCACGCGTACGCTCCCCCTTAAGCGTTGTCGTACCCTCCCCTGGAACCTAAACCGTCCCCGTCCCCTAACCCTAACCCTAGCCCGAACCCTAACCCTAACCCTTCCCCGAAGCCTGACCCTCACCCGTCCCCTAATCCTAACCCGTACGCTAACACTAATCCGCGCCCTCACACGTACGCTCCCCCTAAAGCGTTGTCGTACCCTCCCCTGAACCCTAAACCGTCCCCGTCCCCTAACCCTAACCCTAGCCCGAACCCTAACCCTAACCCTTCCCCGAAGCCTGACACTCACCCGTCCCCTAACCCTAAACCGTACGCTAACACTAACCCGCGCCCTCACACGTACGCTCCCCCTAAAGCGTTGTCGTACCCTCCCCTGGACCCTAAACCGTCCCCGTCCCCTAACCCTAACCCTAGCCCGAACCCTAAACCTAACCCTTCCCCGAAGCTTGACCCTCACCCGTCCCCTAATACTAACACGTACGCTAACACTAACCCGCGCCCTCACACGTACGCTCCCCCTAAAGCGTTGTCGTACCCTCCCCTGGACCCTAAACCGTCCCCGTCCCCTAACCCTAACCCTAGCCCGAACCCTAAACCTAACCCTTCCCCGAAGCCTGACCCTCATCCGTCCCCTAATCCTAACCAATACGCTAACACTAACCCTAACCCTCACGCGTACGCTCCGCCTAAAGCGTTGTCGTACCCTCCCCTGGACCCTAAACCGCCCCTGTCCCCTAACCCTAACCCTAGCCCGAACCCTAACCCTAACCCTTCCCCGAAGCCTGACCCTCACCCGTCCCATAATTCTAACCAGTACGCTAACACTAACCCGCGCCCTCACACGTACGCTCCCCCTAAAGCGTTGTCGTACCCTCCCCTTGACCCTAAACCGTCCCCGTACCCTAACACTAACCCTAGCCCGAACCCTAACCCTAACCCTTCCCCGAAGCCTGACACTCACCCGTCCCCTAATCCGAACCCGTACGCTAACACTAACCCGTGCCCTCACACGTACGCTCCCCCTAAAGCGTTGTCGTACCCTCCCCTGGACCCTAAACCGTCCCCGTCCCCTAACCATAACCCTAGCCCGAACCCTAACCCTAACCCTTCCCCGAAGGCTGACACTCACCCGTCCCCTAATCCGAACCCGTACGCTAACACTAACCCGTGCCCTCACATGTACGCTCCCCCTAAAGCGTTGTCGTACCCTCCCCTGGACCCTAAACCGTCCCCGTCCCCTAACCCTAACCCTAGCCCGAACCCTAACCCTAACACTTCCCCGAAGCCTGACCCTCACCCGTCCCCTAATCCTAACCCGTACGCTAACACTAACCCGCGCCCTCACACGTACGCTCCCCCTAAAGCGTTGTCGTACCCTCCCCTGGACCCTAAACCGTCCCCGTCCCCTAACCCTAACCCTAGCCCGAACCCTAACCCTAACCCTTCCCCGAAGCCTGACCCTCACCCGTCCCCTAATCCTAACCCGTACGCTAACAATAACCCGCGCTCTCACACGTACGCTCCCCCTAAAGCGTTGTCGTAACCTCGCCTGGACCCTAAACCATCCCCGTCCCCTAACCCTAACCCTAGCCCGAACCCTAACCCTAACCCTTCCCCGAAGCCTGACCCTCACCCGTCCCCTAATCCTAACCCGTACGCTAACACTAACCCGCGCCCTCACACGTACGCTCCCCCTAAAGCGTTGTCGTACCCTCCCCTGGACCCTAAACCGTCCCCGTCCCCTAACCCTAACCCTAGCCCGAAACCTAAGCCTAACCCTTCCCCGAAGCCTGACCCTCACCCGTCCCCTAATCCTAACCCGTACGCTAACACTAACCCGCGCACTCACACGTACGCTCCCCCTAAAGCATTGTCGTACCCTCCCCTGGACCCTAAACCGTCCCCGTACCCTAACACTAACCCTAGCCCGAACCCTAACCCTAAACCTTCCCGAAGCTTGACCCTCACCCGTCCCCTAATCCTAACCCGTACGCTAACACTAACCCGCGCCCTCACACGTACGCTCCCCCTAAAGCGTTGTCGTACCCTCCCCTGGACCCTAAACCGTCCCCGTCCCCTAACCCTAACCCTAGCCCGAACCCTAACCCTAACACTTCCCCGAAGCCTGACCCTCACCCGTCCCCTAATCCGAACCCGTACGCTAACACTAACCCGCACCCTCACACGTACGCTCCCCCTAAAGCGTTGTGGTACCCTCCCCTGGACCCTATACCGTCCCCGTCCCCTAACACTAACCCTAGCCCGAACCCTAAACCTAACCCTTCCCCGAAGCATGACCCTCACCCGTCCCCTAATCCTAACCCGTACGCTAACACTAACCCGCGCCCTCACACGTACGCTCCCCCTAAAGCGTTGTCGTACCCTCCCCTGGACCCTAATCCGTCCCCGTCCCCTAACCCTAACCCTAGCCCGAACACTAACCCTAACCCTTCCCCGAAGCCTGACACTCACCCGTCCCCTAACCCTAACCCGTACGCTAACACTAACCTGCGCCCTCACACGTACGCTCCCCCTAAAGCGTTGTCGTACCCTCCCCTGGACCCTAAACCGTCCCCGTCCCCTAACCCTAACCCTAGCCCGAACCCTAACCCTAACCCTTCCCCGAAGCCTGACCCTCACCCATCCCCTAATTCTAACCCGTACGCTAACACTAACCCACGCCCTCACACGTACGCTCCCCCTAAAGCGCTGTCGTACCGTCCCCTGGACCCTAAACCGTCCCCGTCCCCTAACCCTAATCCTAGCCCGAACCCTAAGCCTAACACGTCCCCGAAGCCTGACCCTCACCCGTACCCTAATCCTAACCCGTACGCTAACACTAACCCACGCCCTCACGCGTACGCTCCCCCTAAAGCATTGTCGTACCCTCCCCTGGACCCTAAACCGTCCCCGTCCCCTAACCCTAACCCTAGCCCGAACCCTAACCCTAACCCTTCCCCGAACCCTGACCCTCACCCGTCCCCTAATCCTAACCCGTACGCTAACACTAACCCGCGCCCTCACACGTACACTCCCCCTAAAGCGTTGTCGTACCCTCCCCTGGACCCTAAACCGTCCCCGTCCCCTAACCCTAACCCTAGCCCGAACCCTAAACCTAACCCTTCCCCGAAGCCTGACCCTCACCCGTCCCCTAATCCTAACCCGTACGCTAACACTAACCCGCGCCCTCACACGTACGCTCCCCCTAAAGCATTGTCGAACCCTCCCCTGAACCCTAAACCGTCCCCGTACCCTAACCCTAACCCTTCCCCGAAGCCTGACCCTCACCCGTCCCCTAATCCTAACCCGTACGCTAACAGTAACCCGCGCCCTCAAACGTACGCTCCCCCTAAAGCGTTGTCGTACCCTCCCCTGGACCCTAAACCGTCCCCGTCCCCTAACCCTAACCCTAGCCCGAACCCTAACCCTAACCCTTCCCCGAAGCCTGACCCTCACCCGTCCCCTAACCCTAAACCGTACGCTAACACTAACCCTCGCCCTCACACGTACGCTCCCCCTAAAGCGTTGTCGTACCCTCCCGAGGACCCTAAACCGTCCCCGTCCCCTAACCCTAACCCTAGCCCGAACCCTAAACCTAACCCTTCCCTGAAGCCTGACCCTCATCCGTCCCCTAACCCTAACCAATACGCTAACACTAACCCTAACCCTCACGCGTACGCTCCCCCTAAAGCGTTGTCATACCCTCCCCTGGACGCTAAACCGTCCCCATCCCCTAACCCTAACCCTAGCCCGAACCCTAACCCTAACCCTTCCCCGAAGCCTGACCCTCACCCGTCCCGTAATCCTAACCCGTACGCTAACACTAACCCGCGCCCTCACACGTACGCTCCCCCTAAAGCGTTGTCGTACCCTCCCCTGGACCCTAAACCGTCCCCGTCCCCTAACCCTAACCCTAGCCCGAACCCTAACCCTAACCCTTCCCCGAAGCCTGACCCTCACCCGTCCCCTAATCCCAACCCGTACGCTAACACTAACCCGCGCCCTCACACGTACGCTCCCCCTAAAGCGTTGTCGTACCCTCCCCTGGACCCTAAACCGTCCCCGTCCCCTAACCCTAACCCTAGCCCGAACCCTAACCCTAACCCTTCCCCGAAGCCTGACCCTCACCCGTCCCCTAATCCGAATCCGTACGCTAACACTAACCCGTACCCTCACACGTAAACTCCCCCTAAAGCGTTGTCGTACCCTCCCCTGGACCCTAAACCGTCCCCGTCCCCTAACCCTAACCCTAGCCCGAACCCTAACCATAACCCTTCCCCGAAGCCTGACCCTCACCCGTCCCCTAATCCTAACCCGTACGCTAACACTAACCCGCGCCCTCACACGTACGCTCCCCCTAAAGCGTTGTCGTACCCTCCCCTGGACCCTAAACCGTCTCCGTCCCCTAACCCTAACCCTAGACCGAACCCTAACCCTAACACTTCCCCGAAGCCTGACCCTCACCCGTCCCCTAATCCTAACACGTACGCTAACACTAACCCGCGCCCTCACACGTAAGCTCCCCCTAAAGCGTTGTCGTACCCTCCCCTGGACCCTAAACCGTCCCCGTCCCCTAACCCTAACCCTAGCCCGAACCCTATGCCTAACCCTTCCCCGAAGCCTGAGCCTCACCCGTCCCCTAATCCTAATCCGTACGCTAACACTAACCCGCGCCCTCACACGTACGCTCCCCCTAAAGCGTTGTCGTACCCTCCCCTGGACCCTAAACCGTCCCCGTCCCCTAACCCTAACCCTAGCCCGAAACCTAACCCTAACCCTTCCCCGAAGCCTGACCCTCACCCGTCCCATAATCCTAACCCGTACGCTAACACTAACCCGCGCCCTCACACGTACGCTCCCCCTAAAGTGTTGTCGTACCCTCCCCTTGACCCTAAACCGTCCCCGTCCCCTAACCCTAACCCTAGCCCGAACCCTAAGCCTAACCCTTCCCCGAAGCCTGACCCTCACCCGTCCCCTAATCCTAACCCGTACGCTAACACTAACCCGCGCCCTCACACGTACGCTCCCCCTAAAGCGTTGTCGTACCCCCCCTGGACCCTAAGCCGTCCCCGTCCCCTAACCCTAACCCTAGCCCGAACCCTAACCCTAACCCTTCCCCGAAGCCTGACCCTCACCCTTCCCCTAAACCTAACCCGTACGCTAACACTAACCCGCGCCCTCACACGTACGCTCCCCCTAAAGCGTTGTCGTACCCTCCCCTGGACCCTAAACCGTCCCCGATCCCTAACCCTAACCCTAGCCCGAACCCTAACCCTAACCCTTCCCCGAAGCCTGGCCCTCACCCGTCCCCTAATCCTAACCCGTACGCTAACACTAACCCGCGCCCTCACACGTACGATCCCCCTAAAGCATTGTCGAACCCTCCCCTGAACCCTAAACCGTCCCCGTACCCTAACCCTAACCCTAGCCCGAACCCTAACCCTAACACTTCCCCGAAGCCTGACCCTCACCCGTCCCCTAATCCTAACCCGTACGCTAACACTAACCCGCGCCCTCACACGTACGCTCCCCCTAAAGCGTTGTCGTACCCTCCCCTGGACCCTAAACCGTCCCCGTCCCCTAACCCTAACCCTAGCCCGAACCCTAACCCTAACCCTTCCCCGAAGCTTCACCCTCACCCGTCCTCTAAACCTAACCTGTACGCTAACACTATCCCGCGCCCTCACACGTACGCTCCCCCTAAAGTGTTGTCGTACCCTCCCCTGGACCCTAAACCGTCCCCGTCCCCTAACACTAACCCTAGCCCGAACCCTAACCCTAACCCTTCCCCGAAGCCTGACCCTCACCCGTCCCCTAACCCTAAACCGTACGCTAACACTAACCCGCGCCCTCACACGTACGCTCCCCCTAAAGCGTTGTCGTACCCTCCCGTGGACCCTAAACCGTCCCCGTCCCCTAACCCTAACCCTAGCCCGAACCCTAAACCTAACCCTTCCCTGAAGCCTGACCCTCATCCGTCCCCTAACCCTAACCAATACGCTAACACTAACCCTAACCCTCACGCGTACGCTCCCCCTAAAGCGTTGTCATACCCTCCCCTGGACGCTAAACCGTCCCCGTCCCCTAACCCTAACCCTGGCCCGAACCCTAACCCTAACCCTTCCCCGAAGCCTGACCCTCACCCGTCCCGTAATCCTAACCCGTACGCTAACACTAACCCACGCCCTCACACGTACGCTCCCCCTAAAGCGTTGTCGTACCCTCCCCTGGACCCTAAACCGTCCCCGTCCCCTAACCCTAACCCTAGCCCGAACCCTAACCCTAACCCTTCCCGGAAGCCTGACCCTCACCCGTCCCCTAATCCCAACCCGTACGCTAACACTAACCCGCGCCCTCACACGTACGCTCCCCCTAAAGCGTTGTCGTACCCTCCCCTGGACCCTAAACCGTCCCCGTCCCCTAACCCTAACCCTAGCCCGAACCCTAACCCTAACCCTTCCCCGAAGCCTGACCCTCACCCGTCCCCTAATCCGAATCCGTACGCTAACACTAACCCGTACCCTCACACGTAAACTCCCCCTAAAGCGTTGTCGTACCCTCCCCTGGACCCTAAACCGTCCCCGTCCCCTAACCCTAACCCTAGCCCGAACCCTAACCATAACCCTTCCCCGAAGCCTGACCCTCACCCGTCCCCTAATCCTAACCCGTACGCTAACACTAACCCGCGCCCTCACACGTATGCTCCCCCTAAAGCGTTGTCGTACCCTCCCCTGGACCCTAAACCGTCTCCGTCCCCTAACCCTAACCCTAGACCGAACCCTAAGCCTAACCCTTCCCCGAAGCCTGACCCTCACCCGTCCCCTAATCCTAACACGTACGCTAACACTAACCCGCGCCCTCACACGTACGCTCCCCCTAAAGCGTTGTCGTACCCTCCCCTGGACCCTAAACCGTCCCCGTCCCCTAACCCTAACCCTAGCCCGAACCCTATGCCTAACCCTTCCCCGAAGCCTGAGCCTCACCCGTCCCCTAATCCTAACCCGTATGATAACACTAACCCGCGCCCTCACACGTACGCTCCCCCTAAAGCGTTGTCATACCCTCCCCTGGACCCTAAACCGTCCCCGTCCCCTAACACTAACCCTAGCCCGAAACCTAACCCTAACCCTTCCCCGAAGCCTGACCCTCACCCGTCCCATAATCCTAACCCGTACGCTAACACTAACCCGCGCCCTCACACGTACGCTCCCCCTATAGCGTTGTCGTACCCTCCCCTGGACCCTAAACCGTCCCCGTCCCCTAACCCTAACCCTAGCCCGAACCCTAACCCTAACCCTTCCCCGAAGCCTGACCCTCACCCGTCCCCTAATCATAACCTGTACGCTATCACTAACCCGCGCCCTCACACGTACGCTCCCCCTAAAGCGTTGTCGTACCCTCCCCTGGACCCTAAACCGTCCCCGTCCCCTAACCCTAACTCTAGCCCGAACCCTAACCCTAACCCTTCCCCGAAGCCTGACCCTCACACGTCCCCTAATCCTAACCCGTACGCTAACACTAACCCGCGCTCTCACACGTACGCTCCCCCTAAAGTGTTGTCGTACCCTCCCCTTGACCCTAAACCGTCCCCGTCCCCTAACCCTAACCCTAGCCCGAACCCTAAGCCTAACCCTTCCCCGAAGCCTGACCCTCACCCGTCCCCTAATCCTAACCCTTACGCTAACACTAAACCGCGCCCTCACACGTACGCTCCCCCTAAAGCGTTGTCGTACCCCCCCTGGACCCTAAGCCGTCCCCGTCCCCTAACCCTAACCCTAGCCCGAACCCTAACCCTAACCCTTCCCCGAAGCCTGACCCTCACCCTTCCCCTAATCCTAACCCGTACGCTAACACTAACCCGCGCCCTCACACGTACGCTCCCCCTAAAGCGTTGTCGTACCCTCCCCTGGACCCTAAACCGTCCCCGATCCCTAACCCTAACCCTAGCCCGAACCCTAACCCTAACCCTTCCCCGAAGCCTGACCCTCACCCGTTCCCTAATCCTAACCCGTACGCTAACACTAACCCGCGCCCTCACACGTACGCTCCCCCTAAAGCGTTGTCGTACCCTCCCCTGGACCCTAAACCGTCCCCGTCCCCTAACCCTAACCCTAGCCCGAACCCTAACCCTAACCCTTCCCCGAAGCCTGACCCTCACCCGTCCCCTAATCCTACCCCGTACGCTAACACTACCCGGCGCCCTCACACGTACGCTCCCCCTAAAGCGTTGTCGTACCCTCCCCTGGACCCTAAACCGTCCCCATCCCCTAACCCTAACCCTAGCCCGAACCGTAACCTTAACCCTTCCCCGAAGCCTGACCCTCAACCGTCCCTTAACCCTAACCCGTACGCTAACACTAACCCACGCCCTCACACGTACGCTACCCCTAAAGCATTGTCGTACCCTCCCCTGGACCCTAAACCATCCCCGTCCCCTAACCCTAACCCTAGCCCGAACCCTAACCCTAACCCTTCCCCGAAGCCTGACCCTCACCCGTCCCCTAATCCTAACCCGTACGCTAACACTAACCCGCGCCCTCACACGTACGCTCCCCCTAAAGCGTTGTCGTACCCTCCCCTGGACCCTAAACCGTCCCCGTCCCCTAACCCTAACCCTAGCCCGAACCCTAAGCCTAACCCTTCCCCGAAGCCTGAGCTACACCCGTCCCCTAATCCTAACCCGTACGCTAACACTAACCCGCGCCCTCACACGTACGCTCCCCCTAAAGCGTTGTTGTACCCTCCCCTGGACCCTAAACCGTCCCCATCCCCTAACCCTAACCATAGCCCGAACCCTAACCCTAACCCTTCCCCGAAGCCTGACCCTCACCCATCCCCTAATCCTAACCCGTACGCTAACACTAACCCGCGCCCTCACACGTACGCTCCCCCTAAAGCGCTGTCGTACCATCCCCTGGACCCTAAACCGTCCCCGTCCCCTAACCCTAACCCTAGCCCGAACCCTAAGCCTAACACGTCCCCGAAGCCTGACCCTCACTCGTCCCCTAATCCTAACCCGTACGCTAACACTAACCCACGCCCTCACGCGTACGCTCCCCCTAAAGCATTGTCGTACCCTCCGCTGGACCCTAAACCGTCCCCGTCCCCTAACCCTAACCGTAGCCCGAACCCTAACCCTAACCCTTCCCCGAAGCCTGACACTCACCTGTCCCCTGATCCTAACTCGTACGCTAACACTAACCCGCGCCCTCACATATACGCTCCCCCTAAAGCGTTGTCGTACCCTCCCCTGGACCCTAAACCGTCCCCGTACCCTAACACTAACCCTAGCCCGAACCCTAACCCTAACACTTCCCCGAAGCCTGACCCTCACCCGTCCCCTAATCCTAACCCGTACGCTAACACTAACCCACGCCCTCACACGTACGCTCCCCCTAAAGCGTTGTCGTACCCTCCCCTGACCCTAAACCGTCCCCGTCCCCTAACCCTAACCCTAGCCCGAACCCTAACCCTAACCCTTCCCCGAAGCCTGACCCTCACCCGTCCCCTAATCCTAACACGTACGCTAACACTAACCTGCGCCCTCACGCGTACGCTCCCCCTAAAGCGTTGTCGTACCCTCCCCTGGACCCTAAACCGTCTCCGTCCCCTAACCCTAACCGTAGCCCGAACCCTAACCCTAACACTTCCCCGAAGCCTGACCCTCACCCGTCCCCTAATCCTAACCCGTACGCTAACACTAACCCGCGCCCTCACACGTACGCTCCCCCTAAAGCGTTGTCGTACCCTCCCCTGGACCCTAAACCGTCCCCGTCCCCTAACCCTAACCCTAGCCCGAACCCTAACCCTAACCCTTCCCCGAAGCCTGACCCTCACCCGTCCCCTAATCCGAATCCGTACGCTAACACTAACCCGTGCCCTCACACGTACGCTCCACCTAAAGCGTTGTCGTACCCTCCCCTGGACCCTAAACCGTCCCCGTCCCCTAACCCTAACCCTAGCCCGAACCCTAACCCTAACCCTTTCCCGAAGCCTGACCCTCACCCGTCCCCTAATCCTAACCCGTACGCTACCACTAACCCGCGCCCTCACACGTACGCTCCCCCTAAAGCATTGTCGTACCCTCCCCTGGACCCTAAACCGTCTCCGTCCCCTAACCCTAACCCTAGACCGAACCCTAAGCCTAACCCTTCCCCGAAGCCTGACCCTCACCCGTCCCCTAATCCTAACACGTACGCTAACACTAACCCGCGCCCTCACACGTACGCTCCCCCTAAAGCGTTGTCGTACCCTCCCCTGGACCCTAAACCGTCCCCGTCCCCTAACCCTAACCCTAGCCCGAACCCTAAGCCTAACCCTTCCCCGAAGCCTGAGCCTCACCCGTCCCCTACTCCTAACCCGTACGCTAACACTAACCCGCGCCCTAACACGTACGCTCCCCCTAAAGCGTTGTCGTACCCTCCCCTGGACCCTAAACCGTCCCCGTCCCCTAACCCTAACCCTAGCCCGAAACCTAAACCTAACCCTTCCCCGAAGCCTGACCCTCACCCGTCCCATAATCCTAACCCGTACGCTAACACTAACCCGCGCCCTCACACGTACGCTCCCCCTAAAGCGTTGTCGTACCCTCCCCTGGACCCTAAACCGTCCCCGTCCCCTAACCCTAACCCTAGCCCGAACCGTAACCCTAACCCTTCCCCGAAGCCTGACCCTCACCCGTCCCGTAATCCTAACCCGTACGCTATCAGTAACCCGCGCCCTCACACGTACGCTCCCCCTAAAGCGTTGTCGTACCCTCCCCTGGACCCTAAACCGTCCCCGTCCCCTAACCCTAACCCTAGCCCGAACCCTAACCCTAACCCTTCCCCGAAGCCTGACCCTCACCCGTCCCCTAATCCTAACCCGTACGCTAACACTAACCCGCGCCCTCACACGTACGCTCCCCCTAAAGCGTTGTCGTACCCCCCCCGGACCCTAAGCCGTCCCCGTCCCCTAACCCTAACCCTAGCCCGAACCCTAACCCTAAATCTTCCCCGAAACCTGACCCTCACCCGTCCCCTAATCCTAACCCGTACGCTAACACTAACCCGCGCCCTCACACGTACGCTCCCCCTAAAGCATTGTCGTACCCTCCGCTGGACCCTAAACCGTCCCCGACCCCTAACCCTAACCCTAGCCCGAACCCTAACCCTAACCCCTCCCCGAAGCCTGACCCTCACCCGTTCCCTAATCCTAAACCGTACGCTAACACTAACCCGCGCCCTCACACGTACGCTCCCCCTAAAGCGTTGTCGTACCCTCCCCTGGACCCTAAACCGTCCCCGTCCCCTAACCCTAACCCTAGCCCGAACCCTAACCCTAACACTTCCCCGAAGCCTGACCCTCACCCGTCCCCTAATCCTAACCCGTACGCTAACACTAACCCGCGCCCTCACACGTACGCTCCCCCTAAAGCGTTGTCGTACCCTCCCCTGGACCCTAAACCGTCCCCATCCCCTAACCCTAACCCTATCCCGAACCGTAACCCTAACCCTTCCCCGAAGCCTGACCCTCAACCGTCCCTTAACCCTAACCCGTACGCTAACACTAACCCACGCCCTCACACGTACGCTACCCCTAAAGCATTGTCGTACCCTCCCCTGGACCCTAAACCGTCCCCGTCCCCTAACCCTAACCCTAGCACGAACCCTAAACTTAAACCTTCCTCGAAGCCTGACACACACACGTCCCCTAATCCTAACCCGTACGCTAACACTAACCCGCGCCCTCAAACGTACGCTCCCCCTAAAGCGTTGTCGTACCCTCCCCTGGACCCTAAACCGTCCCCTTCCCCTAACCCTAACCCTAGCCCGAACCCTAACCCTAACCCTTCCCCGAAGCCTGACCCTCACCCGTCCCCTAATCCTAACCCGTACGCTAACACTAACCCGCGCCCTCACACGTACGCTCCCCCTAAAGCGTTGTCGTACCCTCCCCTGGACCCTAAACCGTCCCCGTCCCCTAACCCTAACCCTAGCCCGAACCCTAAGCCTAACCCTTCCCCGAAGCCTGAGCTACACCCGTCCCCTAATCCTAACCCGTACGCTAACACTAACCCGCGCCCTCACACGTACGCTCCCCCTAAAGCGTTGTTGTACCCTCCCCTGGACCCTAAACCGTCCCCATCCCCTAACCCTAACCATAGCCCGAACCCTAACCCTAACCCTTCCCCGAAGCCTGACCCTCACCCATCCCCTAATCCTAACCCGTACGCTAACACTAACCCGCGCCCTCACACGTACGCTCCCCCTAAAGCGCTGTCGTACCCTCCCCTGGACCCTAAACCGTCCCCGTCCCCTAACCCTAACCCTAGCCCGAACCCTAAGCCTAACACGTCCCCGAAGCCTGACCCTCACTCGTCCCCTAATCCTAACCCGTACGCTAACACTAACCCACGCCCTCACGCGTACGCTCCCCCTAAAGCATTGTCGTACCCTCCGCTGGACCCTAAACCGTCCCCGTCCCCTAACCCTAACCGTAGCCCGAACCCTAACCCTAACCCTTCCCCGAAGCCTGACACTCACCTGTCCCCTGATCCTAACTCGTACGCTAACACTAACCCGCGCCCTCACATATACGCTCCCCCTAAAGCGTTGTCGTACCCTCCCCTGGACCCTAAACCGTCCCCGTACCCTAACACTAACCCTAGCCCGAACCCTAACCCTAACACTTCCCCGAAGCCTGACCCTCACCCGTCCCCTAATCCTAACCCGTACGCTAACACTAACCCACGCCCTCACACGTACGCTCCCCCTAAAGCGTTGTCGTACCCTCCCCTGACCCTAAACCGTCCCCGTCCCCTAACCCTAACCCTAGCCCGAACCCTAACCCTAACCCTTCCCCGAAGCCTGACCCTCACCCGTCCCCTAATCCTAACACGTACGCTAACACTAACCTGCGCCCTCACGCGTACGCTCCCCCTAAAGCGTTGTCGTACCCTCCCCTGGACCCTAAACCGTCCCCGTCCCCTAACCCTAACCCTAGCCCGAACCCTAACAATAACCCTTCCCCGAAGCCTGACCCTCACCCGTCCCCTAATCCGAATCCGTACGCTAACACTAACCCGTGCCCTCACACGTACGCTCCACCTAAAGCGTTGTCGTACCCTCCCCTGGACCCTAAACCGTCCCCGTCCCCTAACCCTAACCCTAGCCCGAACCCTAACCCTAACCCTTTCCCGAAGCCTGACCCTCACCCGTCCCCTAATCCTAACCCGTACGCTACCACTAACCCGCGCCCTCACACGTACGCTCCCCCTAAAGCATTGTCGTACCCTCCCCTGGACCCTAAACCGTCTCCGTCCCCTAACCCTAACCCTAGACCGAACCCTAAGCCTAACCCTTCCCCGAAGCCTGACCCTCACCCGTCCCCTAATCCTAACACGTACGCTAACACTAACCCGCGCCCTCACACGTACGCTCCCCCTAAAGCGTTGTCGTACCCTCCCCTGGACCCTAAACCGTCCCCGTCCCCTAACCCTAACCCTAGCCCGAACCCTAAGCCTAACCCTTCCCCGAAGCCTGAGCCTCACCCGTCCCCTACTCCTAACCCGTACGCTAACACTAACCCGCGCCCTAACACGTACGCTCCCCCTAAAGCGTTGTCGTACCCTCCCCTGGACCCTAAACCGTCCCCGTCCCCTAACCCTAACCCTAGCCCGAAACCTAAACCTAACCCTTCCCCGAAGCCTGACCCTCACCCGTCCCATAATCCTAACCCGTACGCTAACACTAACCCGCGCCCTCACACGTACGCTCCCCCTAAAGCGTTGTCGTACCCTCCCCTGGACCCTAAACCGTCCCCGTCCCCTAACCCTAACCCTAGCCCGAACCGTAACCCTAACCCTTCCCCGAAGCCTGACCCTCACCCGTCCCGTAATCCTAACCCGTACGCTATCAGTAACCCGCGCCCTCACACGTACGCTCCCCCTAAAGCGTTGTCGTACCCTCCCCTGGACCCTAAACCGTCCCCGTCCCCTAACCCTAACCCTAGCCCGAACCCTAACCCTAACCCTTCCCCGAAGCCTGACCCTCACCCGTCCCCTAATCCTAACCCTTACGCTAACACTAAACCGCGCCCTCACACGTACGCTCCCCCTAAAGCGTTGTCGTACCCCCCCTGGACCCTAAGCCGTCCCCGTCCCCTAACCCTAACCCTAGCCCGAACCCTAACCCTAACCCTTCCCCGAAGCCTGACCCTCACCCTTCCCCTAATCCTAACCCGTACGCTAACACTAACCCGCGCCCTCACACGTACGCTCCCCCTAAAGCGTTGTCGTACCCTCCCCTGGACCCTAAACCGTCCCCGATCCCTAACCCTAACCCTAGCCCGAACCCTAACCCTAACCCTTCCCCGAAGCCTGACCCTCACCCATTCCCTAATCCTAACCCGTACGCTAACACTAACCCGCGCCCTCACACGTACGCTCCCCCTAAAGCGTTGTCGTACCCTCCCCTGGACCCTAAACCGTCCCCGTCCCCTAACCCTAACCCTAGCCCGAACCCTAACCCTAACCCTTCCCCGAAGCCTGACCCTCACCCGTCCCCTAATCCTACCCCGTACGCTAACACTACCCGGCGCCCTCACACGTACGCTCCCCCTAAAGCGTTGTCGTACCCTCCCCTGGACCCTAAACCGTCCCCATCCCCTAACCCTAACCCTAGCCCGAACCGTAACCTTAACCCTTCCCCGAAGCCTGACCCTCAACCGTCCCTTAACCCTAACCCGTACGCTAACACTAACCCACGCCCTCACACGTACGCTACCCCTAAAGCATTGTCGTACCCTCCCCTGGACCCTAAACCATCCCCGTCCCCTAACCCTAACCCTAGCCCGAACCCTAACCCTAACCCTTCCCCGAAGCCTGACCCTCACCCGTCCCCTAATCCTAACCCGTACGCTAACACTAACCCGCGCCCTCACACGTACGCTCCCCCTAAAGCGTTGTCGTACCCTCCCCTGGACCCTAAACCGTCCCCGTCCCCTAACCCTAACCCTAGCCCGAACCCTAAGCCTAACCCTTCCCCGAAGCCTGAGCTACACCCGTCCCCTAATCCTAACCCGTACGCTAACACTAACCCGCGCCCTCACACGTACGCTCCCCCTAAAGCGTTGTTGTACCCTCCCCTGGACCCTAAACCGTCCCCATCCCCTAACCCTAACCATAGCCCGAACCCTAACCCTAACCCTTCCCCGAAGCCTGACCCTCACCCATCCCCTAATCCTAACCCGTACGCTAACACTAACCCGCGCCCTCACACGTACGCTCCCCCTAAAGCGCTGTCGTACCCTCCCCTGGACCCTAAACCGTCCCCGTCCCCTAACCCTAACCCTAGCCCGAACCCTAAGCCTAACACGTCCCCGAAGCCTGACCCTCACTCGTCCCCTAATCCTAACCCGTACGCTAACACTAACCCACGCCCTCACGCGTACGCTCCCCCTAAAGCATTGTCGTACCCTCCGCTGGACCCTAAACCGTCCCCGTCCCCTAACCCTAACCGTAGCCCGAACCCTAACCCTAACCCTTCCCCGAAGCCTGACCCTCACCCGTCCCCTAATCCGAATCCGTACGCTAACACTAACCCGTGCCCTCACACGTACGCTCCACCTAAAGCGTTGTCGTACCCTCCCCTGGACCCTAAACCGTCCCCGTCCCCTAACCCTAACCCTAGCCCGAACCCTAACCCTAACCCTTTCCCGAAGCCTGACCCTCACCCGTCCCCTAATCCTAACCCGTACGCTACCACTAACCCGCGCCCTCACACGTACGCTCCCCCTAAAGCATTGTCGTACCCTCCCCTGGACCCTAAACCGTCTCCGTCCCCTAACCCTAACCCTAGACCGAACCCTAAGCCTAACCCTTCCCCGAAGCCTGACCCTCACCCGTCCCCTAATCCTAACACGTACGCTAACACTAACCCGCGCCCTCACACGTACGCTCCCCCTAAAGCGTTGTCGTACCCTCCCCTGGACCCTAAACCGTCCCCGTCCCCTAACCCTAACCCTAGCCCGAACCCTAAGCCTAACCCTTCCCCGAAGCCTGAGCCTCACCCGTCCCCTACTCCTAACCCGTACGCTAACACTAACCCGCGCCCTAACACGTACGCTCCCCCTAAAGCGTTGTCGTACCCTCCCCTGGACCCTAAACCGTCCCCGTCCCCTAACCCTAACCCTAGCCCGAAACCTAAACCTAACCCTTCCCCGAAGCCTGACCCTCACCCGTCCCATAATCCTAACCCGTACGCTCACACTAACCCGCGCCCTCACACGTACGCTCCCCCTAAAGCGTTGTCGTACCCTCCCCTGGACCCTAAACCGTCCCCGTCCCCTAACCCTAACCCTAGCCCGAACCGTAACCCTAACCCTTCCCCGAAGCCTGACCCTCACCCGTCCCGTAATCCTAACCCGTACGCTATCAGTAACCCGCGCCCTCACACGTACGCTCCCCCTAAAGCGTTGTCGTACCCTCCCCTGGACCCTAAACCGTCCCCGTCCCCTAACCCTAACCCTAGCCCGAACCCTAACCCTAACCCTTCCCCGAAGCCTGACCCTCACCCGTCCCCTAATCCTAACCCGTACGCTAACACTAACCCGCGCCCTCACACGTACGCTCCCCCTAAAGCGTTGTCGTACCCCCCCCGGACCCTAAGCCGTCCCCGTCCCCTAACCCTAACCCTAGCCCGAACCCTAACCCTAAATCTTCCCCGAAACCTGACCCTCACCCGTCCCCTAATCCTAACCCGTACGCTAACACTAACCCGCGCCCTCACACGTACGCTCCCCCTAAAGCATTGTCGTACCCTCCGCTGGACCCTAAACCGTCCCCGACCCCTAACCCTAACCCTAGCCCGAACCCTAACCCTAACCCCTCCCCGAAGCCTGACCCTCACCCGTTCCCTAATCCTAAACCGTACGCTAACACTAACCCGCGCCCTCACACGTACGCTCCCCCTAAAGCGTTGTCGTACCCTCCCCTGGACCCTAAACCGTCCCCGTCCCCTAACCCTAACCCTAGCCCGAACCCTAACCCTAACACTTCCCCGAAGCCTGACCCTCACCCGTCCCCTAATCCTAACCCGTACGCTAACACTAACCCACGCCCTCACACGTACGCTCCCCCTAAAGCGTTGTCGTACCCTCCCCTGGACCCTAAACCGTCCCCATCCCCTAACCCTAACCCTATCCCGAACCGTAACCCTAACCCTTCCCCGAAGCCTGACCCTCAACCGTCCCTTAACCCTAACCCGTACGCTAACACTAACCCACGCCCTCACACGTACGCTACCCCTAAAGCATTGTCGTACCCTCCCCTGGACCCTAAACCGTCCCCGTCCCCTAACCCTAACCCTAGCACGAACCCTAAACTTAAACCTTCCTCGAAGCCTGACACACACACGTCCCCTAATCCTAACCCGTACGCTAACACTAACCCGCGCCCTCAAACGTACGCTCCCCCTAAAGCGTTGTCGTACCCTCCCCTGGACCCTAAACCGTCCCCTTCCCCTAACCCTAACCCTAGCCCGAACCCTAACCCTAACCCTTCCCCGAAGCCTGACCCTCACCCGTCCCCTAATCCTAACCCGTACGCTAACACTAACCCGCGCCCTCACACGTACGCTCCCCCTAAAGCGTTGTCGTACCCTCCCCTGGACCCTAAACCGTCCCCGTCCCCTAACCCTAACCCTAGCCCGAACCCTAAGCCTAACCCTTCCCCGAAGCCTGAGCTACACCCGTCCCCTAATCCTAACCCGTATGCTAACACTAACCCGCGCCCTCACACGTACGCTCCCCCTAAAGCGTTGTTGTACCCTCCCCTGGACCCTAAACCGTCCCCATCCCCTAACCCTAACCATAGCCCGAACCCTAACCCTAACCCTTCCCCGAAGCCTGACCCTCACCCATCCCCTAATCCTAACCCGTACGCTAACACTAACCCGCGCCCTCACACGTACGCTCCCCCTAAAGCGCTGTCGTACCCTCCCCTGGACCCTAAACCGTCCCCGTCCCCTAACCCTAACCCTAGCCCGAACCCTAAGCCTAACACGTCCCCGAAGCCTGACCCTCACTCGTCCCCTAATCCTAACCCGTACGCTAACACTAACCCACGCCCTCACGCGTACGCTCCCCCTAAAGCATTGTCGTACCCTCCGCTGGACCCTAAACCGTCCCCGTCCCCTAACCCTAACCGTAGCCCGAACCCTAACCCTAACCCTTCCCCGAAGCCTGACACTCACCTGTCCCCTGATCCTAACTCGTACGCTAACACTAACCCGCGCCCTCACATATACGCTCCCCCTAAAGCGTTGTCGTACCCTCCCCTGGACCCTAAACCGTCCCCGTAACCTAACACTAACCCTAGCCCGAACCCTAACCCTAACACTTCCCCGAAGCCTGACCCTCACCCGTCCCCTAATCCTAACCCGTACGCTAACACTAACCCACGCCCTCACACGTACGCTCCCCCTAAAGCGTTGTCGTACCCTCCCCTGACCCTAAACCGTCCCCGTCCCCTAACCCTAACCCTAGCCCGAACCCTAACCCTAACCCTTCCCCGAAGCCTGACCCTCACCCGTCCCCTAATCCTAACACGTACGCTAACACTAACCTGCGCCCTCACGCGTACGCTCCCCCTAAAGCGTTGTCGTACCCTCCCCTGGACCCTAAACCGTCCCCGTCCCCTAACCCTAACCCTAGCCCGAACCCTAACAATAACCCTTCCCCGAAGCCTGACCCTCACCCGTCCCCTAATCCGAATCCGTACGCTAACACTAACCCGTGCCCTCACACGTACGCTCCACCTAAAGCGTTGTCGTACCCTCCCCTGGACCCTAAACCGTCCCCGTCCCCTAACCCTAACCCTAGCCCGAACCCTAACCCTAACCCTTTCCCGAAGCCTGACCCTCACCCGTCCCCTAATCCTAACCCGTACGCTACCACTAACCCGCGCCCTCACACGTACGCTCCCCCTAAAGCGTTGTCGTACCCTCCCCTGGACCCTAAACCGTCTCCGTCCCCTAACCCTAACCGTAGCCCGAACCCTAACCCTAACACTTCCCCGAAGCCTGACCCTCACCCGTCCCCTAATCCTAACCCGTACGCTAACACTAACCCGCGCCCTCACACGTACGCTCCCCCTAAAGCGTTGTCGTACCCTCCCCTGGACCCTAAACCGTCCCCGTCCCCTAACCCTAACCCTAGCCCGAACCCTAACCCTAACCCTTCCCCGAAGCCTGACCCTCACCCGTCCCCTAATCCGAATCCGTACGCTAACACTAACCCGTGCCCTCACACGTACGCTCCACCTAAAGCGTTGTCGTACCCTCCCCTGGACCCTAAACCGTCCCCGTAACCTAACACTAACCCTAGCCCGAACCCTAACCCTAACACTTCCCCGAAGCCTGACCCTCACCCGTCCCCTAATCCTAACCCGTACGCTAACACTAACCCACGCCCTCACACGTACGCTCCCCCTAAAGCGTTGTCGTACCCTCCCCTGACCCTAAACCGTCCCCGTCCCCTAACCCTAACCCTAGCCCGAACCCTAACCCTAACCCTTCCCCGAAGCCTGACCCTCACCCGTCCCCTAATCCTAACACGTACGCTAACACTAACCTGCGCCCTCACGCGTACGCTCCCCCTAAAGCGTTGTCGTACCCTCCCCTGGACCCTAAACCGTCCCCGTCCCCTAACCCTAACCCTAGCCCGAACCCTAACAATAACCCTTCCCCGAAGCCTGACCCTCACCCGTCCCCTAATCCGAATCCGTACGCTAACACTAACCCGTGCCCTCACACGTACGCTCCACCTAAAGCGTTGTCGTACCCTCCCCTGGACCCTAAACCGTCCCCGTCCCCTAACCCTAACCCTAGCCCGAACCCTAACCCTAACCCTTTCCCGAAGCCTGACCCTCACCCGTCCCCTAATCCTAACCCGTACGCTACCACTAACCCGCGCCCTCACACGTACGCTCCCCCTAAAGCGTTGTCGTACCCTCCCCTGGACCCTAAACCGTCTCCGTCCCCTAACCCTAACCGTAGCCCGAACCCTAACCCTAACACTTCCCCGAAGCCTGACCCTCACCCGTCCCCTAATCCTAACCCGTACGCTAACACTAACCCGCGCCCTCACACGTACGCTCCCCCTAAAGCGTTGTCGTACCCTCCCCTGGACCCTAAACCGTCCCCGTCCCCTAACCCTAACCCTAGCCCGAACCCTAACCCTAACCCTTCCCCGAAGCCTGACCCTCACCCGTCCCCTAATCCGAATCCGTACGCTAACACTAACCCGTGCCCTCACACGTACGCTCCACCTAAAGCGTTGTCGTACCCTCCCCTGGACCCTAAACCGTCCCCGTCCCCTAACCCTAACCCTAGCCCGAACCCTAACCCTAACCCTTTCCCGAAGCCTGACCCTCACCCGTCCCCTAATCCTAACCCGTACGCTACCACTAACCCGCGCCCTCACACGTACGCTCCCCCTAAAGCATTGTCGTACCCTCCCCTGGACCCTAAACCGTCTCCGTCCCCTAACCCTAACCCTAGACCGAACCCTAAGCCTAACCCTTCCCCGAAGCCTGACCCTCACCCGTCCCCTAATCCTAACACGTACGCTAACACTAACCCGCGCCCTCACACGTACGCTCCCCCTAAAGCGTTGTCGTACCCTCCCCTGGACCCTAAACCGTCCCCGTCCCCTAACCCTAACCCTAGCCCGAACCCTAAGCCTAACCCTTCCCCGAAGCCTGAGCCTCACCCGTCCCCTACTCCTAACCCGTACGCTAACACTAACCCGCGCCCTAACACGTACGCTCCCCCTAAAGCGTTGTCGTACCCTCCCCTGGACCCTAAACCGTCCCCGTCCCCTAACCCTAACCCTAGCCCGAAACCTAAACCTAACCCTTCCCCGAAGCCTGACCCTCACCCGTCCCATAATCCTAACCCGTACGCTCACACTAACCCGCGCCCTCACACGTACGCTCCCCCTAAAGCGTTGTCGTACCCTCCCCTGGACCCTAAACCGTCCCCGTCCCCTAACCCTAACCCTAGCCCGAACCGTAACCCTAACCCTTCCCCGAAGCCTGACCCTCACCCGTCCCGTAATCCTAACCCGTACGCTATCAGTAACCCGCGCCCTCACACGTACGCTCCCCCTAAAGCGTTGTCGTACCCTCCCCTGGACCCTAAACCGTCCCCGTCCCCTAACCCTAACCCTAGCCCGAACCCTAACCCTAACCCTTCCCCGAAGCCTGACCCTCACCCGTCCCCTAATCCTAACCCGTACGCTAACACTAACCCGCGCCCTCACACGTACGCTCCCCCTAAAGCGTTGTCGTACCCCCCCCGGACCCTAAGCCGTCCCCGTCCCCTAACCCTAACCCTAGCCCGAACCCTAACCCTAAATCTTCCCCGAAACCTGACCCTCACCCGTCCCCTAATCCTAACCCGTACGCTAACACTAACCCGCGCCCTCACACGTACGCTCCCCCTAAAGCATTGTCGTACCCTCCGCTGGACCCTAAACCGTCCCCGACCCCTAACCCTAACCCTAGCCCGAACCCTAACCCTAACCCCTCCCCGAAGCCTGACCCTCACCCGTTCCCTAATCCTAAACCGTACGCTAACACTAACCCGCGCCCTCACACGTACGCTCCCCCTAAAGCGTTGTCGTACCCTCCCCTGGACCCTAAACCGTCCCCGTCCCCTAACCCTAACCCTAGCCCGAACCCTAACCCTAACACTTCCCCGAAGCCTGACCCTCACCCGTCCCCTAATCCTAACCCGTACGCTAACACTAACCCACGCCCTCACACGTACGCTCCCCCTAAAGCGTTGTCGTACCCTCCCCTGGACCCTAAACCGTCCCCATCCCCTAACCCTAACCCTATCCCGAACCGTAACCCTAACCCTTCCCCGAAGCCTGACCCTCAACCGTCCCTTAACCCTAACCCGTACGCTAACACTAACCCACGCCCTCACACGTACGCTACCCCTAAAGCATTGTCGTACCCTCCCCTGGACCCTAAACCGTCCCCGTCCCCTAACCCTAACCCTAGCACGAACCCTAAACTTAAACCTTCCTCGAAGCCTGACACACACACGTCCCCTAATCCTAACCCGTACGCTAACACTAACCCGCGCCCTCAAACGTACGCTCCCCCTAAAGCGTTGTCGTACCCTCCCCTGGACCCTAAACCGTCCCCTTCCCCTAACCCTAACCCTAGCCCGAACCCTAACCCTAACCCTTCCCCGAAGCCTGACCCTCACCCGTCCCCTAATCCTAACCCGTACGCTAACACTAACCCGCGCCCTCACACGTACGCTCCCCCTAAAGCGTTGTCGTACCCTCCCCTGGACCCTAAACCGTCCCCGTCCCCTAACCCTAACCCTAGCCCGAACCCTAAGCCTAACCCTTCCCCGAAGCCTGAGCTACACCCGTCCCCTAATCCTAACCCGTATGCTAACACTAACCCGCGCCCTCACACGTACGCTCCCCCTAAAGCGTTGTTGTACCCTCCCCTGGACCCTAAACCGTCCCCATCCCCTAACCCTAACCATAGCCCGAACCCTAACCCTAACCCTTCCCCGAAGCCTGACCCTCACCCATCCCCTAATCCTAACCCGTACGCTAACACTAACCCGCGCCCTCACACGTACGCTCCCCCTAAAGCGCTGTCGTACCCTCCCCTGGACCCTAAACCGTCCCCGTCCCCTAACCCTAACCCTAGCCCGAACCCTAAGCCTAACACGTCCCCGAAGCCTGACCCTCACTCGTCCCCTAATCCTAACCCGTACGCTAACACTAACCCACGCCCTCACGCGTACGCTCCCCCTAAAGCATTGTCGTACCCTCCGCTGGACCCTAAACCGTCCCCGTCCCCTAACCCTAACCGTAGCCCGAACCCTAACCCTAACCCTTCCCCGAAGCCTGACACTCACCTGTCCCCTGATCCTAACTCGTACGCTAACACTAACCCGCGCCCTCACATATACGCTCCCCCTAAAGCGTTGTCGTACCCTCCCCTGGACCCTAAACCGTCCCCGTAACCTAACACTAACCCTAGCCCGAACCCTAACCCTAACACTTCCCCGAAGCCTGACCCTCACCCGTCCCCTAATCCTAACCCGTACGCTAACACTAACCCACGCCCTCACACGTACGCTCCCCCTAAAGCGTTGTCGTACCCTCCCCTGACCCTAAACCGTCCCCGTCCCCTAACCCTAACCCTAGCCCGAACCCTAACCCTAACCCTTCCCCGAAGCCTGACCCTCACCCGTCCCCTAATCCTAACACGTACGCTAACACTAACCTGCGCCCTCACGCGTACGCTCCCCCTAAAGCGTTGTCGTACCCTCCCCTGGACCCTAAACCGTCCCCGTCCCCTAACCCTAACCCTAGCCCGAACCCTAACAATAACCCTTCCCCGAAGCCTGACCCTCACCCGTCCCCTAATCCGAATCCGTACGCTAACACTAACCCGTGCCCTCACACGTACGCTCCACCTAAAGCGTTGTCGTACCCTCCCCTGGACCCTAAACCGTCCCCGTCCCCTAACCCTAACCCTAGCCCGAACCCTAACCCTAACCCTTTCCCGAAGCCTGACCCTCACCCGTCCCCTAATCCTAACCCGTACGCTACCACTAACCCGCGCCCTCACACGTACGCTCCCCCTAAAGCATTGTCGTACCCTCCCCTGGACCCTAAACCGTCTCCGTCCCCTAACCCTAACCCTAGACCGAACCCTAAGCCTAACCCTTCCCCGAAGCCTGACCCTCACCCGTCCCCTAATCCTAACACGTACGCTAACACTAACCCGCGCCCTCACACGTACGCTCCCCCTAAAGCGTTGTCGTACCCTCCCCTGGACCCTAAACCGTCCCCGTCCCCTAACCCTAACCCTAGCCCGAACCCTAAGCCTAAACCTTCCCCGAAGCCTGAGCCTCACCCGTCCCCTACTCCTAACCCGTACGCTAACACTAACCCGCGCCCTAACACGTACGCTCCCCCTAAAGCGTTGTCGTACCCTCCCCTGGACCCTAAACCGTCCCCGTCCCCTAACCCTAACCCTAGCCCGAAACCTAAACCTAACCCTTCCCCGAAGCCTGACCCTCACCCGTCCCATAATTCTAACCCGTACGCTAACACTAACCCGCGCCCTCACACGTACGCTCCCCCTAAAGCGTTGTCGTACCCTCCCCTGGACCCTAAACCGTCCCCGTCCCCTAACCCTAACCCTAGCCCGAACCGTAACCCTAACCCTTCCCCGAAGCCTGACCCTCACCCGTCCCGTAATCCTAACCCGTACGCTATCAGTAACCCGCGCCCTCACACGTACGCTCCCCCTAAAGCGTTGTCGTACCCTCCCCTGGACCCTAAACCGTCCCCGTCCCCTAACCCTAACCCTAGCCCGAACCCTAACCCTAACCCTTCCCCGAAGCCTGACCCTCACCCGTCCCCTAATCCTAACCCGTACGCTAACACTAACCCGCGCCCTCACACGTACGCTCCCCCTAAAGCGTTGTCGTACCCCCCCGAACCCTAAGCCGTCCCCGTCCCCTAACCCTAACCCTAGCCCGAACCCTAACCCTAAATCTTCCCCGAAACCTGACCCTCACCCGTCCCCTAATCCTAACCCGTACGCTAACACTAACCCGCGCCCTCACACGTACGCTCCCCCTAAAGCATTGTCGTACCCTCCGCTGGACCCTAAACCGTCCCCGACCCCTAACCCTAACCCTAGCCCGAACCCTAACCCTAACCCCTCCCCGAAGCCTGACCCTCACCCGTTCCCTAATCCTAAACCGTACGCTAACACTAACCCGCGCCCTCACACGTACGCTCCCCCTAAAGCGTTGTCGTACCCTCCCCTGGACCCTAAACCGTCCCCGTCCCCTAACCCTAACCCTAGCCCGAACCCTAACCCTAACACTTCCCCGAAGCCTGACCCTCACCCGTCCCCTAATCCTAACCCGTACGCTAACACTAACCCGCGCCCTCACACGTACGCTCCCCCTAAAGCGTTGTCGTACCCTCCCCTGGACCCTAAACCGTCCCCATCCCCTAACCCTAACCCTATCCCGAACCGTAACCCTAACCCTTCCCCGAAGCCTGACCCTCAACCGTCCCTTAACCCTAACCCGTACGCTAACACTAACCCACGCCCTCACACGTACGCTACCCCTAAAGCATTGTCGTACCCTCCCCTGGACCCTAAACCGTCCCCGTCCCCTAACCCTAACCCTAGCACGAACCCTAAACTTAAACCTTCCTCGAAGCCTGACACACACACGTCCCCTAATCCTAACCCGTACGCTAACACTAACCCGCGCCCTCAAACGTACGCTCCCCCTAAAGCGTTGTCGTACCCTCCCCTGGACCCTAAACCGTCCCCTTCCCCTAACCCTAACCCTAGCCCGAACCCTAACCCTAACCCTTCCCCGAAGCCTGACCCTCACCCGTCCCCTAATCCTAACCCGTACGCTAACACTAACCCGCGCCCTCACACGTACGCTCCCCCTAAAGCGTTGTCGTACCCTCCCCTGGACCCTAAACCGTCCCCGTCCCCTAACCCTAACCCTAGCCCGAACCCTAACCCTAACACTTCCCCGAAGCCTGACCCTCACCCGTCCCCTAATCCGAACCCGTACGCTAACACTAACCCGCACCCTCACACGTACGCTCCCCCTAAAGCGTTGTGGTACCCTCCCCTGGACCCTATACCGTCCCCGTCCCCTAAGCCTAACCCTAGCCCGAACCCTAAACCTAACCCTTCCCCGAAGCCTGACCCTCACCCGTCCCCTAATCCTAACCCGTACGCTAACACTAACCCGCGCCCTCACACGTACGCTCCCCCTAAAGCGTTGTCGTACCCTCCCCTGGACCCTAATCCGTCCCCGTCCCCTAACCCTAACCCTAGCCCGAACACTAACCCTAACCCTTCCCCGAAGCCTGACACTCACCCGTCCCCTAACCCTAAACCGTACGCTAACACTAACCCGCGCCCTCACACGTACGCTCCCCCTAAAGCGTTGTCCTACCCTCCCCTGGACCCTAAACCGTCCCCGTCCCCTAACCCTAACCCTAGCCCGAACCCTAACCCTAACCCTTCCCCGAAGCCTGACCCTCACCCATCCCCTAATTCTAACCCGTACGCTAACACTAACCCGCGCCCTCACACGTACGCTCCCCCTAAAGCGCTGACGTACCGTCCCCTGGACCCTAAACCGTCCCCGTCCCCTAACACTAACCCTAGCCCGAACCCTAAGCCTAACACGTCCCCGAAGCCTGAGCCTCACCCGTACCCTAATCCTAACCCGTACGCTAACACTAACCCACGCCCTCACGCGTACGCTCCCCCTAAAGCATTGTCGTACCCTCCCCTGGACCCTAAACTGTCCCCGTCCCCTAACCCTAACCCTAGCCCGAACCCTAACCCTAACCCTTCCCCGAACCCTGACCCTCACCCGTCCCCTAATCCTAACCCGTACGCTAACACTAACCCGCGCCCTCACACGTACGCTCCCCCTAAAGCATTGTCGAACCCTCCCCTGAACCCTAAACCGTCCCCGTACCCTAACCCTAACCCTAGCCCGAACCCTAACCCTAACCCTTCCCCGAAGCCTGACCCTCACCCGTCCCCTAATCCTAACCCGTACGCTAACAGTAACCCGCGCCCTCAAACGTACGCTCCCCCTAAAGCGTTGTCGTACCCTCCCCTGGACCCTAAACCGTCCCCATCCCATAACCCTAACCCTAGCCCGAACCCTAACCCTAACCCTTCCCCGAAGCCTGACCCTCACACGTCCCCTAATCCGAACCCGTACGCTAACACTAACCCGCGCCCTCACACGTACGCTCCCCCTAAAGCGTTGTCGTACCCTCGCCTGGACCCTAAACCGTCCCCGTGCCCTAACCCTAACCCTAGCCCGAACCCTAACCCTAACACTTCCCCGAAGCCTGACCCTCACCCGTCCCCTAATCCTAACCCGTACGCTAACACTAACCCGCGCCCTCACACGTACGCTCCCCCTAAAGCGTTGTCGTACCCTCCCCTGGACCCTAAACCGTCCCCGTCCCCTAACCCTAACCCTAGCCCGAACCCTAACCCTAACCCTTCCCCGAAGCTTCACCCTCACGCGTCCTCTAAACCTAACCTGTACGCTAACACTATCCCGCGCCCTCACACGTACGCTCCCCCTAAAGTGTTGTCATACCCTCCCCTGGACCCTAAACCGTCCCCGTCCCCTAACACTAACCCTAGCCCGAACCCTAACCCTAACCCTTCCCCGAAGCCTGACCCTCACCCGTCCCCTAACCCTAAACCGTACGCTAACACTAACCCACGCCCTCACACGTACGCTCCCCCTAAAGCGTTGTCGTACCCTCCCGTGGACCCTAAACCGTCCCCGTCCCCTAACCCTAACCCTAGCCCGAACCCTAAACCTAACCCTTCCCTGAAGCCTGACCCTCATCCGTCCCCTAACCCTAACCAATACGCTAACACTAACCCTAACCCTCACGCATACGCTCCCCCTAAAGCGTTGTCATACCCTCCCCTGGACGCTAAACCGTCCCCGTCCCCTAACCCTAACCCTAGCCCGAACCCTAACCCTAACCCTTCCCCGAAGCCTGACCCTCACCCGTCCCGTAATCCTAACCCGTACGCTAACACTAACCCGCGCCCTCACACGTACGCTCCCCCTAAAGCGTTGTCGTACCCTCCCCTGGACCCTAAACCGTCCCCGTCCCCTAACCCTAACCCTAGCCCGAACCCTAACCCTAACCCTTCCCCGAAGCCTGACCCTCACCCGTCCCCTAATCCCAACCCGTACGCTAACACTAACCCGCGCCCTCACACGTACGCTCCCCCTAAAGCGTTGTCGTACCCTCCCCTGGACCCTAAACCGTCCCCGTCCCCTAACCCTAACCCTAGCCCGAACCCTAACCATAACCCTTCCCCGAAGCCTGACCCTCACCCGTCCCCTAATCCTAACCCGTACGCTAACACTAACCCGCGCCCTCACACGTACGCTCCCCCTAAAGCGTTGTCGTACCCTCCCCTGGACCCTAAACCGTCTCCGTCCCCTAACCCTAACCCTAGACCGAACCCTAACCCTAACCCTTCCCCGAAGCCTGACCCTCACCCGTCCCCTAATCCTAACACGTACGCTAACACTAACCCGCGCCCTCACACGTACGCTCCCCCTAAAGCGTTGTCGTACCCTCCCCTGGACCCTAAACCGTCCCCGTCCCCTAACCCTAACCCTAGCCCGAACCCTAACCCTAACCCTTCCCCGAAGCCTGACCCTCACACGTCCCCTAATCCTAACCCGTACGCTAACACTAACCCGCGCCCTCACACGTACGCTCCCCCTAAAGTGTTGTCGTACCCTCCCCTTGACCCTAAACCGTCCCTGTCCCCTAACCCTAACCCTAGCCCGAACCCTAAGCCTAACCCTTCCCCGAAGCCTGACCCTCACCCGTCCCCTAATCCTAACCCGTACGCTAACACTAACCCGCGCCCTCACACGTACGCTCCCCCTAAAGCGTTGTCGTACCCCCCCTGAACCCTAAGCCGTCCCCGTCCCCTAACCCTAACCCTAGCCCGAACCCTAACCCTAACCCTTCCCCGAAGCCTGACCCTCACCCTTCCCCTAAACCTAACCCGTACGCTAACACTAACCCGCGCCCTCACACGTACGCTCCCCCTAAAGCGTTGTCGTACCCTCCCCTGGACCCTAAACCGTCCCCGATCCCTAACCCTAACCCTAGCCCGAACCCTAACCCTAACCCTTCCCCGAAGCCTGGCCCTCACCCGTTCCCTAATCCTAACCCGTACGCTAACACTAACCCGCGCCCTCACACGTACGCTCCCCCTAAAGCGTTGTCGTACCCTCCCCTGGACCCTAAACCGTCCCCGTCCCCTAACCCTAACCCTAGCCCGAACCCTAACCCTAACCCTTCCCCGAAGCCTGACCCTCACCCGTCCCCTAATCCTAACCCGTACGCTAACACTAACCCGCGCCCTCACACGTACGCTCCCCCTAAAGCATTGTCGAACCCTCCCCTGAACCCTAAACCGTCCCCGTACCCTAACCCTAACCCTAGCCCGAACCCTAACCCTAACCCTTCCTCGAAGCCTGACCCTCACCCGTCCCCTAATCCTAACCCGTACGCTAACAGTAACCCGCGCCCTCAAACGTACGCTCCCCCTAAAGCGTTGTCGTACCCTCCCCTGGACCCTAAACCGTCCCCGTCCCCTAACCCTAACCCTAGCCCGAACCCTAACCCTAACCCTTCCCCGAAGCCTGACCCTCACACGTCCCCTAATCCGAACCCGTACGCTAACACTAACCGCGTCCTCACACGTACGCTCCCCCTAAAGCGTTGTCGTACCCTCGCCTGGACCCTAAACCGTCCCCGTGCCCTAACCCTAACCCTAGCCCGAACCCTAACCCTAACACTTCCCCGAAGCCTGACCCTCACCCGTCCCCTAATCCTAACCCGTACGCTAACACTAACCCGCGCCCTCACACGTACGCTCCCCCTAAAGCGTTGTCGTACCCTCCCCTGGACCCTAAACCGTCCCCGTCCCGTAACCCTAACCCTAGCCCGAACCCTAACCCTAACCCTTCCCCGAAGCTTCACCCTCACCCGTCCTCTAAACCTAACCTGTACGCTAACACTATCCCGCGCCCTCACACGTACGCTCCCCCTAAAGTGTTGTCGTACCCTCCCCTGGACCCTAAACCGTCCCCGTCCCCTAACACTAACCCTAGCCCGAACCCTAACCCTAACCCTTCCCCGAAGCCTGACCCTCACCCGTCCCCTAACCCTAAACCGTACGCTAACACTAACCCGCGCCCTCACACGTACGCTCCCCCTAAAGCGTTGTCGTACCCTCCCGTGGACCCTAAACCGTCCCCGTCCCCTAACCCTAACCCTAGCCCGAACCCTAAACCTAACCCTTCCCTGAAGCCTGACCCTCATCCGTCCCCTAACCCTAACCAATACGCTAACACTAACCCTAACCATCACGCGTACGCTCCCCCTAAAGCGTTGTCATACCCTCCCCTGGGCGCTAAACGGTCCCCGTCCCCTAAACCTAACCCTAGCCCGAACCCTAACCCTAACCCTTCCCCGAAGCCTGACCCTCACCCGTCCCGTAATCCTAACCCGTACGCTAACACTAACCCGCGCCCTCACACGTACGCTCCCCCTAAAGCGTTGTCGTACCCTCCCCTGGACCCTAAACCGTCCCCGTCCCCTAACCCTAACCCTAGCCCGAACCCTAACCCTAACCCTTCCCCGAAGCCTGACCCTCACCCGTCCCCTAATCCCAACCCGTACGCTAACACTAACCCGCGCCCTCACACGTACGCTCCCCCTAAAGCGTTGTCGTACCCTCCCCTGGACCCTAAACCGTCCCCGTCCCCTAACCCTAACCCTAGCCCGAACCCTAACCCTAACCCTTCCCCGAAGCCTGACCCTCACCCGTCCCCTAATCCGAATCCGTACGCTAACACTAAACCGTACCCTCACACGTAAACTCCCCCTAAAGCGTTGTCGTACCCTCCCCTGGACCCTAAAACGTCCCCGTCCCCTAACCCTAACCCTAGCCCGAACCCTAACCATAACCCTTCCCCGAAGCCTGACCCTCACCCGTCCCCTAATCCTAACCCGTACGCTAACACTAACCCGCGCCCTCACACGTACGCTCCCCCTAAAGCGTTGTCGTACCCTCCCCTGGACCCTAAACCGTCTCCGTCCCCTAACCCTAACCCCAGACCGAAACCTAAGCCTAACCCTTCCCCGAAGCCTGACCCTCACCCGTCCCCTAATCCTAACAGGTACGCTAACACTAACCCGCGCCCTCACACGTACGCTCCCCCTAAAGCGTTGTCGTACCCTCCCCTGGACCCTAAACCGTCCCCGTCCCCTAACCCTAACCCTAGCCCGAACCCTATGCCTAACCCTTCCCCGAAGCCTGAGCCTCACCCGTCCCCTAATCCTAACCCGTACGCTAACACTAACCCGCGCCCTCACACGTACGCTCCCCCTAAAGCGTTGTCGTACCCTCCCCTGGACCCTAAACCGTCCCCGTCCCCTAACCCTAACCCTAGCCCGAAACCTAACCCTAACCCTTCCCCGAAGCCTGACCCTCACCCGTCCCATAATCCTAACCCGTACGCTAACACTAACCCGCGCCATCACACGTACGCTCCCCCTAAAGCGTTGTCGTACCCCCCCTGGACCCTAAGCCATCCCCGTCCCCTAACCCTAACCCTAGCCCGAACCCTAACCCTAACCCTTCCCCGAAGCCTGACCCTCACCCTTCCCCTAATCCTAACCCGTACGCTAACACTAACCCGCGCCCTCACACGTACGCTCCCCCTAAAGCGTTGTCGTACCCTCCCCTGGACCCTAAACCGTCCCCGATCCCTAACCCTAACCCTAGCCCGAACCCTAACCCTAACCCTTCCCCGAAGCCTGACCCTCACCCGTTCCCTAATCCTAACCCGTACGCTAACACTAACCCGCGCCCTCACACGTACGCTCCCCCTAAAGCGTTGTCGTACCCTCCCCTGGACCCTAAACCGTCCCCGTCCCCTAACCCTAACCCTAGCCCGAACCCTAACCCTAACCCTTCCCCGAAGCCTGACCCTCACCCGTCCCCTAATCCTACCCCGTACGCTAACACTACCCGGCGCCCTCACACGTACGCTCCCCCTAAAGCGTTGTCGTACCCTCCCCTGGACCCTAAACCGTCCCCATCCCCTAACCCTAACCCTAGCCCGAACCGTAACCTTAACCCTTCCCCGAAGCCTGACCCTCAACCGTCCCTTAACCCTAACCCGTACGCTAACACTAACCCACGCCCTCACACGTACGCTACCCCTAAAGCATTGTCGTACCCTCCCCTGGACCCTAAACCATCCCCGTCCCCTAACCCTAACCCTAGCCCGAACCCTAACCCTAACCCTTCCCCGAAGCCTGACCCTCACCCGTCCCCTAATCCTAACCCGTACGCTAACACTAACCCGCGCCCTCACACGTACGCTCCCCCTAAAGCGTTGTCGTACCCTCCCCTGGACCCTAAACCGTCCCCGTCCCCTAACCCTAACCCTAGCCCGAACCCTAAGCCTAACCCTTCCCCGAAGCCTGAGCTACACCCGTCCCCTAATCCTAACCCGTACGCTAACACTAACCCGCGCCATCACACGTACGCTCCCCCTAAAGCGTTGTTGTACCCTCCCCTGGACCCTAAACCGTCCCCATCCCCTAACCCTAACCATAGCCCGAACCCTAACCCTAACCCTTCCCCGAAGCCTGACCCTCACCCATCCCATAATCCTAACCCGTACGCTAACACTAACACGCGCCCTCACACGTACGCTCCCCCTAAAGCGCTGTCGTACCCTCCCCTGGACCCTAAACCGTCCCCGTCCCCTAACCCTAACCCTAGCCCGAACCCTAAGCCTAACACGTCCCCGAAGCCTGACCCTCACCCGTCCCCTAATCCTAACCCGTACGCTAACACTAACCCACGCCCTCACGCGTACGCTCCCCCTAAAGCATTGTCGTACCCTCCGCTGGACCCTAAACCGTCCCCGTCCCCTAACCCTAACCGTAGCCCGAACCCTAACCCTAACCCTTCCCCGAAGCCTGACACTCACCTGTCCCCTGATCCTAACCCGTACGCTAACACTAACCCGCGCCCTCACATATACGCTCCCCCTAAAGCGTTGTCGTACCCTCCCCTGGATCCTAAACCGTCCCCGTACCCTAACACTAACCCTAGCCCGAACCCTAACCCTAACACTTCCCCGAAGCCTGACCCTCACCCGTCCCCTAATCCTAACCCGTACGCTAACACTAACCCACGCCCTCACACGTACGCTCCCCCTAAAGCGTTCTCGTACCCTCCCCTGACCCTAAACCGTCCCCGTCCCCTAACCCTAACCCTAGCCCGAACCCTAACCCTAACACTTCCCCGAAGCCTGACCCTCACCCGTCCCCTAATCCTAACCCGTACGCTAACACTAACCCACGCCCTCACACGTACGCTCCCCCTAAAGCGTTGTCGTACCCTCCCCTGGACCCTAAACCGTCTCCGTCCCCTAACCCTAACCCTAGACCGAACCCTAAGCCTAACCCTTCCCCGAAGCCTGACCCTCACCCGTCCCCTAATCCTAACACGTACGCTAACACTAACCCGCGCCCTCACACGTACGCTCCCCCTAAAGCGTTGTCGTACCCTCCCCTGGACCCTAAACCGTCCCCGTCCCCTAACCCTAACCCTAGCCCGAACCCTAAGCCTAACCCTTCCCCGAAGCCTGAGCCTCACCCGTCCCCTACTCCTAACCCGTACGCTAACACTAACCCGCGCCCTCACACGTACGCTCCCCCTAAAGCGTTGTCGTACCCTCCCCTGGACCCTAAACCGTCCCCGTCCCCTAACCCTAACCCTAGCCCGAAACCTAAACCTAACCCTTCCCCGAAGCCTGACCCTCACCCGTCCCATAATCCTAACCCGTACGCTAACACTAACCCGCGCCCTCACACGTACGCTCCCCCTAAAGCGTTGTCGTACCCTCCCCTGGACCCTAAACCGTCCCCGTCCCCTAACCCTAACCCTAGCCCGAACCGTAACCCTAACACTTCCCCGAAGCCTGACCCTCACCCGTCCCGTAATCCTAACCCGTACGCTATCACTAACCCGCGCCCTCACACGTACGCTCCCCCTAAAGCGTTGTCGTACCCTCCCCTGGACCCTAAACCGTCCCCGTCCCCTAACCCTAACCCTAGCCCGAACCCTAACCCTAACCCTTCCCCGAAGCCTGACCCTCACCCGTCCCCTAATCCTAACCCGTACGCTAACACTAACCCGCGCCCTCACACGTACGCTCCCCCTAAAGCGTTGTCGTACCCCCCCCGGACCCTAAGCCGTCCCCGTCCCCTAACCCTAACCCTAGCCCGAACCCTAACCCTAAATCTTCCCCGAAGCCTGACCCTCACCCGTCCCCTAATCCTAACCCGTACGCTAACACTAACCCGCGCCCTCACACGTACGCTCCCCCTAAAGCGTTGTCGTACCCTCCGCTGGACCCTAAACCGTCCCCAACCCCTAACCCTAACCCTAGCCCGAACCCTAACCCTAACCCCTCCCCGAAGCCTGACCCTCACCCGTTCCCTAATCCTAAACCGTACGCTAACACTAACCCGCGCCCTCACACGTACGCTCCCCCTAAATCGTTGTCGTACCCTCCCCTGGACCCTAAACCGTCTCCGTCCCCTAACCCTAACCCTAGCCCGAACCCTAACCCTAACACTTCCCCGAAGCCTGACCCTCACCCGTCCCCTAATCCTAACCCGTACGCTAACACTAACCCGCGCCCTCACACGTACGCTCCCCCTAAAGCGTTGTCGTACCCTCCCCTGGACCCTAAACCGTCCCCATCCCCTAACCCTAACCCTATCCCGAACCGTAACCCTAACCCTTCCCCGAAGCCTGACCCTCAACCGTCCCTTAACCCTAACCCGTACGCTAACACTAACCCACGCCCTCACACGTACGCTACCCCTAAAGCATTGTCGTACCCTCCCCTGGACCCTAAACCGTCCCCGTCCCCTAACCCTAACCCTAGCACGAACCCTAAACTTAAACCTTCCTCGAAGCCTGACACACACACGTCCCCTAATCCTAACCCGTACGCTAACACTAACTCGCGCCCTCACACGTACGCTCCCCCTAAAGCGTTGTCGTACCCTCCCCTGGACCCTAAACCGTCCCCGTCCCCTAACCCTAACCCTAGCCCGAACCCTAACCCTAACCCTTCCCCGAAGCCTGACCCTCACCCGTCCCCTAATACTAACCCGTACGCTAACACTAACCCGCGCCCTCACACGTACGCTCCCCCTAAAGCGTTGTCGTACCCTCCCCTGGACCCTAAACCGTCCCCGTCCCCTAACCCTAACCCTAGCCCGAACCCTAACCCTAACCCTTCCCCGAAGCCTGACCCTCACCCATCCCCTAATCCTAACCCGTACGCTAACACTAACCCGCGCCCTCACGCGTACGCTCCCCCTTAAGCGTTGTCGTACCCTCCCCTGGACCCTAAACCGTCCCCGTCCCCTAACCCTAACCCTAGCCCGAACCCTAACCCTAACCCTTCCCCGAAGCCTGACCCTCACCCGTCCCCTAATCCTAACCCGTACGCTAACACTAACCCGCGCCCTCACGCGTACGCTCCCCCTAAAGCGTTGTCGTACCCTCCCCTGGACCCTAAACCGTCCCCGTCCCCTAACCCTAACCCTAGCCCGAACCCTAACCCTAACACTTCCCCGAAGCCTGACCCGCACCCGTCCCCTAATCCTAACCCGTACGCTAACACTAACCCGCGCCCTCACGCGTACGCTCCCCCTAAAGCGTTGTCGTACCCTCCCCTGGACCCTAAACCGTCCCCGTCCCCTAACATTAACCCTAGCCCGAACCCTAACCCTAACCCTTCCCCGAAGCCTGACCCTCACCCGTCCCCTAATCCTAACCCGTACGCTAACACTAACCCGCGCCCTCACACGTACGCTCCCCCTAAAGCGTTGTCGTACCCTCCCCTGGACCCTAAACCATCCCCGTCCCGTAACCCTAACCCTAGCCCGAACCCTAACCCTAACCCTTCCCCGAAGCCTGACCCTCACCCGTCCCATAATCCTAACCCGTATGCTAACACTAACCCGCGCCCTCACACGTACGCTCCACCTAAAGCGTTGTCGTACCCTCCCCTGGACCCTAAACCGTCTCCGTCCCCTAACCCTAACCCTAGCCCGAACCCTAAGCCTAACCCTTCCACGAAGCCTGACCCTCACCCGTCCCCTAATCCTAACCCATACGCTAACACTAAACAGCGCCCTCACACGTACGCTCCCCCTAAAGCGATGTCGTACACTTCCCTGGACCCTAAACCGTCCCCGTCCCCTAACCCTAACCCTAGCCCGAACGCCTACCCTAACCCTTCCCCGAAGCTTGACCCTCACCCGTCCTCTAAACCTAACCTGTACGCTAACACTAACCTGCGCCCTCACACGTACGCTCCCCCTAAAGCGTTGTCATACCCTCCCCAGGACCCTATACCGTCCCTGACCCCTAACCCTAACCCTAGCCCGAACCCTAACCCTAACCCTTCCCCGAAGCCTGACCCTCACCCGTCCCCTAATCCTAACCCGTACGCTAACACTAACCCACGCCCTCACACGTACGCTCCCCCTAAAGCGTTGTCGTACCCTCCCCTGGACCCTAAACCGTCCCCGTCCCCTAACCCTAACCCTAGCCCGAATCCTAACCCTAACCCTTCCCCGAAGCCTGACCCTCACCCGTCCCATAATCCTAAACCGTACGCTAACACTAACCCGCACCCTCACACGTACGCTCCCCCTAAAGCGTTGTCGTACTCTCCCCTGGACCCTAAACCGTCCCCGTCCCCTAACCCTAACCCTAGCCCGAACCGTAACCCTAACCCTTCCCCGAAGCCTGACCCTCAACCGTCCCCTAACCCTAACCCGTACGCTAACACTAACCCGCGCCCTCACGCGTACGCTCCCCCTAAAGCGTTGTCGTACCCTCCCCTGGACCCTAAACCGTCCCCGTACCCTAACCCTAACCCTAACCCGAACCCTAAACCTAACCCTTCCCCGAAGCCTGACCCTCACCAGTCCCCTAATCCTAACCCGTACGCTAACACTAACCCACGCCCTCACGCGTACGCTCCCCCTAAAGCGTTGTCGTACCCTCCCCTGGACCCTAAACCGTCCCCGTCCCCTAACCCTAACCCAAGCCCGAACGCTAACCCTAACCCTTCCCCGAAGCCTGACCCTCACCCGTCCCCTAATCCTAACCCGTACGCTAACACTAACCCACGCCCTCACACGTACGCTCCCCCTAAAGCGTTGTCGTACCCTCCCCTGGACCCTAAACCGTCCCCGTCCCCTAACCCTAACCCTAGCACGAACCCTAAACTTAAACCTTCCTCGAAGCCTGACACACACACGTCCCCTAATCCTAACCCGTACGCTAACACTAACCCGCGCCCTCACACGTACGCTCCCCCTAAAGCGTTGTCGTACCCTCCCCTGGACCCTAAACCGTCCCCGTCCCCTAACCCTAACCCTAGCCCGAACCCTAAGCCTAACCCTTCACCGAAGCCTGACCCTCACCCGTCCCCTAATCCTAACCCGTACGCTAACACTAACCTGCGCCCTCACACGTACGCTCCCCCTAAAGCATTGTCGTACCCTCCCCTGGACCATAAACCGTCCCCGTCCCCTAACCCTAACCCTAGCCCGAACCGTAACCTTAACCCTTCCCCGAAGCCTGACCCTCAACCGTCCCTTAACCCTAACCCGTACGCTAACACTAACCCGCGCCCTCACACGTACGCTCCCCCTAAAGCGCTGTCGTACCCTCCCCTGGACCCTAAACCGTCCCCGTCCCCTAACCCTAACCCTAGCCCGAACCCTAAGCCTAACACGTCCCCGAAGCCTGACCCTCACCCGTCCCCTAATCCTAACCCGTACGCTAACACTAACCCACGCCCTCACGCGTACGCTCCCCCTAAAGCATTGTCGTACCCTCCGCTGGACCCTAAACCGTCCCCGTCCCCTAACCCTAACCGTAGCCCGAACCCTAACCCTAACCCTTCCCCGAAGCCTGACACTCACCTGTCCCCTGATCCTAACCCGTACGCTAACACTAACCCGCGCCCTCACATATACGCTCCCCCTAAAGCGTTGTCGTACCCTCCCCTGGACCCTAAACCGTCCCCGTACCCTAACACTAACCCTAGCCCGAACCCTAACCCTAACACTTCCCCGAAGCCTGACCCTCACCCGTCCCCTAATCCTAACCCGTACGCTAACACTAACCCACGCCCTCACACGTACGCTCCCCCTAAAGCGTTGTCGTACCCTCCCCTGACCCTAAACCGTCCCCGTCCCCTAACCCTAACCCTAGCCCGAACCCTAACCCTAACACTTCCCCGAAGCCTGACCCTCACCCGTCCCCTAATCCTAACCCGTACGCTAACACTAACCTGCGCCCTCACGCGTACGCTCCCCCTAAAGCGTTGTCGTACCCTCCCCTGGACCCTAAACCGTCTCCGTCCCCTAACCCTAACCGTAGCCCGAACCCTAACCCTAACACTTCCCCGAAGCCTGACCCTCACCCGTCCCCTAATCCTAACCCGTACGCTAACACTAACCCGCGCCCTCACACGTACGCTCCCCCTAAAGCGTTGTCGTACCCTCCCCTGGACCCTAAACCGTCCCCGTCCCCTAACCCTAACCCTAGCCCGAACCCTAACCCTAACCCTTCCCCGAAGCCTGACCCTCACCCGTCCCCTAATCCGAATCCGTACGCTAACACTAACCCGTGCCCTCACACGTACGCTCCACCTAAAGCGTTGTCGTACCCTCCCCTGGACCCTAAACCGTCCCCGTCCCCTAACCCTAACCCTAGCCCGAACCCTAACCCTAACCCTTCCCCGAAGCCTGACCCTCACCCGTCCCCTAATCCTAACCCGTACGCTAACACTAACCCACGCCCTCACACGTACGCTCCCCCTAAAGCGTTGTCGTACCCTCCCCTGGACCCTAAACCGTCTCCGTCCCCTAACCCTAACCCTAGACCGAACCCTAAGCCTAACCCTTCCCCGAAGCCTGACCCTCACCCGTCCCCTAATCCTAACACGTACGCTAACACTAACCCGCGCCCTCACACGTACGCTCCCCCTAAAGCGTTGTCGTACCCTCCCCTGGACCCTAAACCGTCCCCGTCCCCTAACCCTAACCCTAGCCCGAACCCTAAGCCTAACCCTTCCCCGAAGCCTGAGCCTCACCCGTCCCCTACTCCTAACCCGTACGCTAACACTAACCCGCGCCCTCACACGTACGCTCCCCCTAAAGCGTTGTCGTACCCTCCCCTGGACCCTAAACCGTCCCCGTCCCCTAACCCTAACCCTAGCCCGAAACCTAAACCTAACCCTTCCCCGAAGCCTGACCCTCACCCGTCCCATAATCCTAACCCGTACGCTAACACTAACCCGCGCCCTCACACGTACGCTCCCCCTAAAGCGTTGTCGTACCCCCCCCGGACCCTAAGCCGTCCCCGTCCCCTAACCCTAACCCTAGCCCGAACCCTAACCCTAAATCTTCCCCGAAGCCTGACCCTCACCCGTCCCCTAATCCTAACCCGTACGCTAACACTAACCCACGCCCTCACACGTACGCTCCCCCTAAAGCGTTGTCGTACCCTCCGCTGGACCCTAAACCGTCCCCGAACCCTAACCCTAACCCTAGCCCGAACCCTAACCCTAACCCCTCCCCGAAGCCTGACCCTCACCCGTTCCCTAATCCTAAACCGTACGCTAACACTAACCCGCGCCCTCACACGTACGCTCCCCCTAAATCGTTGTCGTACCCTCCCCTGGACCCTAAACCGTCCCCGTCCCCTAACCCTAACCCTAGCCCGAACCCTAACCCTAACACTTCCCCGAAGCCTGACCCTCACCCGTCCCCTAATCCTAACCCGTACGCTAACACTAACCCGCGCCCTCACACGTACGCTCCCCCTAAAGCGTTGTCGTACCCTCCCCTGGACCCTAAACCGTCCCCATCCCCTAACCCTAACCCTATCCCGAACCGTAACCCTAACCCTTCCCCGAAGCCTGACCCTCAACCGTCCCTTAACCCTAACCCGTACGCTAACACTAACCCACGCCCTCACACGTACGCTACCCCTAAAGCATTGTCGTACCCTCCCCTGGACCCTAAACCGTCCCCGTCCCCTAACCCTAACCCTAGCACGAACCCTAAACTTAAACCTTCCTCGAAGCCTGACACACACACGTCCCCTAATCCTAACCCGTACGCTAACACTAACTCGCGCCCTCACAAGTACGCTCCCCCTAAAGCGTTGTCGTACCCTCCCCTGGACCCTAAACCGTCCCCGTCCCCTAACCCTAACCCTAGCCCGAACCCTAACCCTAACCCTTCCCCGAAGCCTGACCCTCACCCGTCCCCTAATACTAACCCGTACGCTAACACTAACCCGCGCCCTCACACGTACGCTCCCCCTAAAGCGTTGTCGTACCCTCCCCTGGACCCTAAACCGTCCCCGTCCCCTAACCCTAACCCTAGCCCGAACCCTAACCCTAACCCTTCCCCGAAGCCTGACCCTCACCCATCCCCTAATCCTAACCCGTACGCTAACACTAACCCGCGCCCTCACGCGTACGCTCCCCCTTAAGCGTTGTCGTACTCTCCTCTGGACCCTAAACCGTCCCCGTCCCCTAACCCTAACCCTAGCCCGAACCCTAACCCTAACCCTTCCCCGAAGCCTGACCCTCACCCGTCCCCTAATCCTAACCCGTACGCTAACACTAACCCGCGCCCTCACGCGTACGCTCCCCCTAAAGCCTTGTCGTACCCTCCCCTGGACCCTAAACCGTCCCCGTCCCCTAACCCTAACCCTAGCCCGAACCCTAACCCTAACACTTCCCCGAAGCCTGACCCGCACCCGTCCCCTAATCCTAACCCGTACGCTAACACTAACCCGCGCCCTCACGCGTACGCTCCCCCTAAAGCGTTGTCGTACCCTCCCCTGGACCCTAAACCGTCCCCGTCCCCTAACATTAACCCTAGCCCGAACCCTAACCCTAACCCTTCCCCGAAGCCTGACCCTCACCCGTCCCCTAATCCTAACCCGTACGCTAACACTAACCCGCGCCCTCACACGTACGCTCCCCCTAAAGCGTTGTCGTACCCTCCCCTGGACCCTAAACCGTCCCCGTCCCGTAACCCTAACCCTAGCCCGAACCCTAACCCTAACCCTTCCCCGAAGCCTGACCCTCACCCGTCCCATAATCCTAACCCGTATGCTAACACTAACCCGCGCCCTCACACGTACGCTCCCCCTAAAGCGTTGTCGTACCCTCCCCTGGACCCTAAACCGTCTCCGTCCCCTAACCCTAACCCTAGCCCGAACCCTAAGCCTAACCCTTCCACGAAGCCTGACCCTCACCCGTCCCCTAATCCTAACACGTACGCTAACACTAACCCGCGCCCTCACACGTACGCTCCCCCTAAAGCGTTGTCGTACCCTCCCCTGGACCCTAAACCGTCCCCGTCCCCTAACCCTAACCCTAGCCCGAAACCTAAACCTAACCCTTCCCCGAAGCCTGACCCTCACCCGTCCCATAATCCTACCACGTACGCTAACACTAACCCGCGCCCTCACACGTACGCTCCCCCTAAAGCGTTGTCGTACCCTCCCCTGGACCCTAAACCGTCCCCGTCCCCTATCCCTAACCCTAGGGCGAAACCTAGCCCTAACCCTTCACCGAAGTCTGACCCTCATCCGTCCCCTAATCCTAACCCATACGCTAACACTAAACCGCGCCCTCACACGTACGCTCCCCCTAAAGCGATGTCGTACACTTCCCTGGACCCTAAACCGTCCCCGTCCCCTAACCCTAACCCTAGCCCGAACGCCTACCCTAACCCTTCCCCGAAGCTTGACCCTCACCCGTCCTCTAAACCTAACCTGTACGCTAACACTAACCTGCGCCCTCACACGTACGCTCCCCCTAAAGCGTTGTCGTACCCTCCCCAGGACCCTAAACCGTCCCTGACCCCTAACCCTAACCCTAGCCCGAACCCTAACCCTAACCCTTCCCCGAAGCCTGACCCTCACCCGTCCCCTAATCCTAACCCGTACGCTAACACTAACCCACGCCCTCACACGTACGCTCCCCCTAAAGCGTTGTCGTACCCTCCCCTGGACCCTAAACCGTCCCCGTCCCCTAACCCTAACCCTAGCCCGAACCCTAACCCTAACCCTTCCCCGAAGCCTGACCCTCACCCGTCCCATAATCCTAAACCGTACGCTAACACTAACCCGCACCCTCACACGTACGCTCCCCCTAAAGCGTTGTCGTACTCTCCCCTGGACCCTAAACCGTCCCCGTCCCCTAACCCTAACCCTAGCCCGAACCGTAACCCTAACCCTTCCCCGAAGCCTGACCCTCAACCGTCCCCTAACCCTAACCCGTACGCTAACACTAACCCGCGCCCTCACGCGTACGCTCCCCCTAAAGCGTTGTCGTACCCTCCCCTGGACCCTAAACCGTCCCCGTACCCTAACCCTAACCCTAACCCGAACCCTAAACCTAACCCTTCCCCGAAGCCTGACCCTCACCAGTCCCCTAATCCTAACCCGTACGCTAACACTAACCCACGCCCTCACGCGTACGCTCCCCCTAAAGCGTTGTCGTACCCTCCCCTGGACCCTAAACCGTCCCCGTCCCCTAACCCTAACCCAAGCCCGAACGCTAACCCTAACCCTTCCCCGAAGCCTGACCCTCACCCGTCCCCTAATCCTAACCCGTACGCTAACACTAACCCACGCCCTCACACGTACGCTCCCCCTAAAGCGTTGTCGTACCCTCCCCTGGACCCTAAACCGTCCCCGTCCCCTAACCCTAACCCTAGCACGAACCCTAAACTTAAACCTTCCTCGAAGCCTGACACACACACGTCCCCTAATCCTAACCCGTACACTAACACTAACCCGCGCCCTCACACGTACGCTCCCCCTAAAGCGTTGTCGTACCCTCCCCTGGACCCTAAACCGTCCCCGTCCCCTAACCCTAACCCTAGCCCGAACCCTAAGCCTAACCCTTCACCGAAGCCTGACCCTCACCCGTCCCCTAATCCTAACCCGTACGCTAACACTAACCTGCGCCCTCACACGTACGCTCCCCCTAAAGCATTGTCGTACCCTCCCCTGGACCATAAACCGTCCCCGTCCCCTAACCCTAAACCTAGCCCGAACCCTAACCCTAACCCTTCCCCGAAGCCTGACCCTCACCCGTCCCCTAATCCCAAACCGTACGTTAACACTAACCCGCGCCCTCACACGTACGCTCCCCCTAAAGCGTTGTCGTACCCTCCCCTGGCCCCTAAATCGTCCCCGTCCCCTAACCCTAACCCTAGCCCGAACCCTAACCCTAACCCTTCCCCGAAGCCTGACCCTCACCCGTCCCCTAATCCTAACCCGTACGCTAACACTAACCCGCGCCCTCACACGTACGCTCCCCCTAAAGCGTTGTCGTACCCTCCCCTGGACCCTAAACCGTCCCCGTCCCGTAACCCTAACCCTAGCCCGAACCCTAACCCTAACCCTTCCCCGAAGCCTGACCCTCACCCGTCCCATAATCCTAACCCGTATGCTAACACTAACCCGCGCCCTCACACGTACGCTCCACCTAAAGCGTTGTCGTACCCTCCCCTGGACCCTAAACCGTCTCCGTCCCCTAACCCTAACCCTAGCCCGAACCCTAAGCCTAACCCTTCCACGAAGCCTGACCCTCACCCGTCCCCTAATCCTAACACGTACGCTAACACTAACCCGCGCCCTCACACGTACGCTCCCCCTAAAGCGATGTCGTACCCTTCCCTGGACCCTAAACCGTCCCCGTCCCCTAACCCTAACCCTAGCCCGAACGCCTACCCTAACCCTTCCCCGAAGCTTGACCCTCACCCGTCCTCTAAACCTAACCTGTACGCTAACACCAACCTGCGCCCTCACACGTACGCTCCCCCTAAAGCGTTGTCGTACCCTCCCCAGGACCCTAAACCGTCCCTGACCCCTAACCCTAACCCTAGCCCGAACCCTAACCCTAACCCTTCCCCGAAGCCTGACCCTCACCCGTCCCCTAATCCTAACCCGTACGCTAACACTAACCCACGCCCTCACACGTACGCTCCCCCTAAAGCGTTGTCGTACTCTCCCCTGGACCCTAAACCGTCCCCGTCCCCTAACCCTAACCCTAGCCCGAACCGTAACCCTAACCCTTCCCCGAAGCCTGACCCTCAACCGTCCCCTAACCCTAACCCGTACGCTAACACTAACCCGCGCCCTCACGCGTACGCTCCCCCTAAAGTGTTGTCGTACCCTCCCCTGGACCCTAAACCGTCCCCGTACCCTAACCCTAACCCTAGCCCGAACCCTAAACCTAACCCTTCCCCGAAGCCTGACCCTCACCAGTCCCCTAATCCTAACCCGTACGCTAACACTAACCCACGCCCTCACGCGTACGCTCCCCCTAAAGCGTTGTCGTACCCTCCCCTGGACCCTAAACCGTCCCCGTCCCCTAACACTAACCCAAGCCCGAACGCTAACCCTAACCCTTCCCCGAAGCCTGACCCTCACCCGTCCCCTAATCCTAACCCGTACGCTAACACTAACCCACGCCCTCACACGTACGCTCCCCCTAAAGCGTTGTCGTACCCTCCCCTGGACCCTAAACCGTCCCCGTCCCCTAACCCTAACCCTAGCACGAACCCTAAACTTAAACCTTCCTCGAAGCCTGACACACACACGTCCCCTAATCCTAACCCGTACGCTAACACTAACCCGCGCCCTCACACGTACGCTCCCCCTAAAGCGTTGTCGTACCCTCCCCTGGACCCTAAACCGTCCCCGTCCCCTAACCCTAACCCTAGCCCGAACCCTAACCCTAACCCTTCCCCGAAGCATGACCCTCACCCGTCCCCTAATCCTAACCCGTACGCTAACACTAACCCGCGCCCTCACACGTACGCTCCCCCTAAAGCGTTGTCGTACCCTCCCCTGGACCCTAAACCGTCCCCATCCCCTAACCCTAACCCTAGCCCGAACCCTAACCCTAACCCTTCCCCGAAGCCTGACCCTCACCCATCCCCTAATCCTAACCCGTACGCTAACACTAACCCGCGCCCTCACGCGTACGCTCCCCCTTAAGCGTTGTCGTACCCTCCCCTGGACCCTAAACCGTCCCCGTCCCCTAACCCTAACCCTAGCCCGAACCCTAACCCTAACACTTCCCCGAAGCCTGACCCTCACCCGTCCCCTAATCCTAACCCGTACGCTAACACTAACCCACGCCCTCACACGTACGCTCCCCCTAAAGCGTTGTCGTACCCTCCCCTGGACCCTAAACCGTCCCCGTCCCCTAACCCTAACCCTAGCCCGAACCCTAAACCTAACCCTTCCCCGAAGCTTGACCCTCACCCGTCCCCTAATACTAACCCGTACGCTAACACTAACCCGCGCCCTCACACGTACGCTCCCCCTAAAGCGTTGTCGTACCCTCCCCTGGACCCTAAACCGTCCCCGTCCCCTAACCCTAACCCTAGCCCGAACCCTAAGCCTAACCCTTCACCGAAGCCTGACCCTCACCCGTCCCCTAATCCTAACCCGTACGCTAACACTAACCTGCGCCCTCACACGTACGCTCCCCCTAAAGCATTGTCGTACACTCCCCTGGACCATAAACCGTCCCCGTCCCCTAACCCTAACCCTAGCCCGAACCCTAAACCTAACCCTTCCCCGAAGCTTGACCCTCACCCGTCCCCTAATACTAACCCGTACGCTAACACTAACCCGCGCCCTCACACGTACGCTCCCCCTAAAGCGTTGTCGTACCCTCCCCTGAACCCTAAACCGTCCCCGTCCCCTAACCCTAACCCTAGCCCGAACCCTAACCCTAACCCTTCCCCGAAGCCTGACACTCACCCGTCCCCTAACCCTAAACCGTACGCTAACACTAACCCGCGCCCTCACACGTACACTCCCCCTAAAGCGTTGTCGTACCCTCCCCTGGACCCTAAACCGTCCCCGTCCCCTAACCCTAACCCTAGCCCGAACCCTAAACCTAACCCTTCCCCGAAGCTTGACCCTCACCCGTCCCCTAATACTAACACGTACGCTAACACTAACCCGCGCCCTCACACGTACGCTCCCCCTAAAGCGTTGTCGTACCCTCCCCTGGACCCTAAACCGTCCCCGTCCCCTAACCCTAACCCTAGCCTGAACCCTAACCCTAACCCTTCCCCGAAGCCTGACGCTCACCCGTCCCATAATCCTAACCCGTACGCTAACACTAACCCGCGCCCTCACAGGTACGCTCCCCCTAAAGCGTTGTCGTACCCTCCCCTGGACCCTAAACCGTCCCCGTCCCCTAACCCTTACCCTAGCCCGAACCCTAAACCTAACCCTTCCCCGAAGCCTGACTCTCACCCGTCCCCTAATCCTAACCCGTACGCTAACACTAACCCGCGCCCTCACGTGTACGCTCCCCCTAAAGCGTTGTTGTACCCTCCCCTGCACCCTAAACCGTCCCCGTCCCCTAACATTAACCCTAGCCCGAACCCTAACCCTAACCCTTCCCCGAAGCCTGACCCTCACCCGTCCCCTAACCCTAAACCGTACGCTAACACTAACCCGCGCCCTCACACGTACGCTCCCCCTAAAGCGTTGTCGTACCCTCCCCTGGACCCTAAACCGTCCCCGTCCCCTAACCCTAACCCTAGCCCGAACCCTAAACCTAACACTTCCCCGAAGCCTGACCCTCATCCGTCCCCTAATCCTAACCAATACGCTAACACTAACCCTAACCCTCACGCGTACGCTCCCCCTAAAGCGTTGTCGTACCCTCCCCTGGACCCTAAACCGTCCCCGTCCCCTAACCCTAACCCTAGCCCGAACCCTAACCCTAACCCTTCCCCGAAGCCTGACCCTCACCCGTCCCATAATCCTAACCCGTACGCTAACACTAACCCGCGCCCTCACACGTACGCTCCCCCTAAAGCGTTGTCGTACCCTCCCCTTGACCCTAAACCGTCCCCGTACCCTAACACTAACCCTAGCCCGAACCATAACCCTAACCCTTCCCCGAAGCCTGACACTCACCCGTCCCCTAATCCGGACCCGTACGCTAACACTAACCCGTGCCCTCACACGTACGCTCCCCCTAAAGCGTTGTCGTACCCTCCCCTGGACCCTAAACCGTCCCCGTCCCCTAACCATAACCCTAGCCCGAACCCTAACCCTAACCCTTCCCCGAAGCCTGACACTCACCCGTCCCCTAATCCGAACCCGTACGCTAACACTAACCCGTGCCCTCACATGTACGCTCCCCCTAAAGCGTTGTCGTACCCTCCCCTGGACCCTAAACCGTCCCCGTCCCCTAACCCTAACCCTAGCCCGAACCCTAACCCTAACACTTCCCCGAAGCCTGACCCTCACCCGTCCCCTAATCCTAACCCGTACGCTAACACTAACCCGCGCCCTCACACGTACGCTCCCCCTAAAGCGTTGTCGTACCCTCCCCTGGACCCTAAACCGTCCCCGTCCCCTAACCCTAACCCTAGCCCGAACCCTAACCCTAACCCTTCCCCGAAGCCTGACCCTCACCCGTCCCCTAATCCTAACCCGTACGCTAACAATAACCCGCGCTCTCACACGTACGCTCCCCCTAAAGCGTTGTCGTAACCTCGCCTGGACCCTAAACCGTCCCCGTCCCCTAACCCTAACCCTAGCCCGAACCCTAACCCTAACCCTTCCCCGAAGCCTGACCCTCACCCGTCCCCTAATCCTAACCCGTACGCTAACACTAACCCGCGCCCTCACACGTACGCTCCCCCTAAAGCGTTGTCGTACCCTCCCCTGGACCCTAAACCGTCCCCGTCCCCTAACCCTAACCCTAGCCCGAAACCTAAGCCTAACCCTTCCCCGAAGCCTGACCCTCACCCGTCCCCTAATCCTAACCCGTACGCTAACACTAACCCGCGCACTCACACGTACGCTCCCCCTAAAGCATTGTCGTACCCTCCCCTGGACCCTAAACCGTCCCCGTACCCTAACACTAACCCTAGCCCGAACCCTAACCCTAAACCTTCCCCGAAGCCTGACCCTCACCCGTCCCCTAATCCTAACCCGTACGCTAACACTAACCCGCGCCCTCACACGTACGCTCCCCCTAAAGCGTTGTCGTACCCTCCCCTGGACCCTAAACCGTCCCCGTCCCCTAAACCTAACCCTAGCCCGAACCCTAACCCTAACACTTCCCCGAAGCCTGACCCTCACCCGTCCCCTAATCCGAACCCGTACGCTAACACTAACCCGCACCCTCACACGTACGCTCCCCCTAAAGCGTTGTGGTACCCTCCCCTGGACCCTATACCGTCCCCGTCCCCTAACCCTAACCCTAGCCCGAACCCTAAACCTAACCCTTTCCCGAAGCCTGACCCTCACCCGTCCCCTAAACCTAACCCGTACGCTAACACTAACCCGCGCCCTCACACGTACGCTCCCCCTAAAGCGTTGTCGTACCCTCCCCTGGACCCTAATCCGTCCCCGTCCCCTAACCCTAACCCTAGCCCGAACACTAACCCTAACCCTTCCCCGAAGCCTGACACTCACCCGTCCCCTAACCCTAACCCGTACGCTAACACTAACCCGCGCCCTCACACGTACGCTCCCCCTAAAGCGTTGTCGTACCCTCCCCTGGACCCTAAACCGTCCCCGTCCCCTAACCCTAACCCTAGCCCGAACCCTAACCCTAACCCTTCCCCGAAGCCTGACCCTCACCCATCCCCTAATTCTAACCCGTACGCTAACACTAACCCGCGCCCTCACACGTAAGCTCCCCCTAAAGCGCTGTCGTACCCTCCCCTGGACCCTAAACCGTCCCCGTCCCCTAACCCTAACCCTAGCCCGAACCCTAAGCCTAACACGTCCCCGAAGCCTGACCCTCACCCGTACCCTAATCCTAACCCGTACGCTAACACTAACCCACGCCCTCACGCGTACGCTCCACCTAAAGCATTGTCGTACCCTCCCCTGGACCCTAAACCGTCCCCGTCCCCTAACCCTAACCCTAGCCCGAACCCTAACCCTAACCCTTCCCCGAAGCCTGACCCTCACCCGTCCCCTAATCCTAACCCGTACGCTAACACTAACCCGCGCCCTCACACGTACGCTCCCCCTAAAGCGTTGTCGTACCCTCCCCTGGACCCTAAACCGTCCCCGTCCCCTAACCCTAACCCTAGCCCGAACCCTAAGCCTAACCCTTCCCCGAAGCCTGACCCTCACCCGTCCCCTAATCCTAACCCGTACGCTAACACTAACCCGCGCCCTCACACGTACGCTCCCCCTAAAGCATTGTCGAACCCTCCCCTGAACCCTAAACCGTCCCCGTACCCTAACCCTAACCCTAGCCCGAACCCTAACCCTAACCCTTCCCCGAAGCCTGACCCTCACCCGTCCCCTAATCCTAACCCGTACGCTAACAGTAACCCGCGCCCTCAAACGTACGCTCCCCCTAAAGCGTTGTCGTACCCTCCCCTGGACCCTAAACCGTCCCCGTCCCCTAACCCTAACCCTAGCCCGAACCCTAACCCTAACCCTTCCCCGAAGCCTGACCCTCACACGTCCCCTAATCCGAACCCGTACGCTAACACTAACCCGCGCCCTCACACGTACGCTCCCCCTAAAGCGTTGTCGTACCCTCGCCTGGACCCTAAATCGTCCCCGTGCCCTAACCCTAACCCTAGCCCGAACCCTAACCCTAACACTTCCCCGAAGCCTGACCCTCACCCGTCCCCTAATCCTAACCCGTACGCTAACACTAACCCGCGCCCTCACACGTACGCTCCCCCTAAAGCGTTGTCGTACCCTCCCCTGGACCCTAAACCGTCCCCGTCCCCTAACCCTAACCCTAGCCCGAACCCTAACCCTAACCCTTCCCCAAAGCTTCACCCTCACCCGTCCTCTAAACCTAACCTGTACGCTAACACTATCCCGCGCCCTCACGCGTACGCTCCCCCTAAAGCGTTGTCGTACCCTCCCCTGGACCCTAAACCGTCCCCGTACCCTAACCTTAACCCTAGCCCGAACCCTAAACCTAACCCTTCCCCGAAGCCTGACCCTCACCAGTCCCCTAATCCTAACCCTTACGCTAACACTAACCCACGCCCTCACGCGTACGCTCCCCCTAAAGCGTTGTCGTACCCTCCCCTGGACCCTAAACCGTCCCCGTCCCCTAACCCTAACCCAAGCCCGAACGCTAACCCTAACCCTTCCCCAAAGCCTGACCCTCACCCGTCCCCTAATCCTAACCCGTACGCTAACACTAACCCACGCGCTCACACGTACGCTCCCCCTAAAGCGTTGTCGTACCCTCCCCTGGACCCTAAACCGTCCCCGTCCCCTAACCCTAACCCTAGCACGAACCCTAAACTTAAACCTTCCTCGAAGCCTGACACACACACGTCCCCTAATCCTAACACGTACGCTAACACTAACCCGCGCCCTCACACGTACGCTCCCCCTAAAGCGTTGTCGTACCCTCCCCTGGACCCTAAACCGTCCCCGTCCCCTAACCCTAACCCTAGCCCGAACCCTAACCCTAACCATTCCCCGAAGCATGACGCTCACCCGTCCCCTAATCCTAACCCGTACGCTAACACTAACCCGCGCCCTCACACGTACGCTCCCCCTAAAGCGTTGTCGTACCCTCCCCTGGACCCTAAACCGTCCCCATCCCCTAACCCTAACCCTAGCCCGAACCCTAACCCTAACCCTTCCCCGAAGCCTGACCCTCACCCGTCCCCTAATCCTAACCCGTACGTTAACAAAAACCCGCGCTCTCACACGTACGCTCCCCCTAAAGCGTTGTCGTAACCTCGCCTGGACCCTAAACCGTCCCCGTCCCCTAACCCTAACCCTAGCCCGAACCCTAACCCTAACCCTTCCCCGAAGCCTGACCCTCACACGTCCCCTAATCCTAACCCGTACGCTAACACTAACCCGCGCCCTCACACGTACGCTCCCCCTAAAGCGTTGTCGTACCCTCCCCTGGACCCTAAACCGTCCCCGTCCCCTAACCCTAACCCTAGCCCGAAACCTAAGCCTAACCCTTCCCCGAAGCCTGACCCTCACCCGTCCCCTAATCCTAACCCGTATGCTAACACTAACCCGCGCACTCACACGTACGCTCCCCCTAAAGCATTGTCGTACCCTCCCCTGGACCCTAAACCGTCCCCGTACCCTAACACTAACCCTAGCCCGAACCCTAACCCTAAACCTTCCCCGAAGCCTGACCCTCACACGTCCCCTAATCCTAACCCGTACGCTAACACTAACCCGCGCCCTCACACGTACGCTCTCCCTAAAGCGTTGTCGTACCCTCCCCTGGACACTAAACCGTCCCCGTCCCCTAACCCTAACCCTAGCCCGAACCCTAACCCTAACACTTCCCCGAAGCCTGACCCTCACCCGTCCCCTAATCCGAACCCGTACGCTAACACTAACCCGCACCCTCACACGTACGCTCCCCCTAAAGCGTTGTGGTACCCTCCCCTGGACCCTATACCGTCCCCGTCCCCTAACCCTAACCCTAGCCCGAACCCTAAACCTAACCCTTCCCCGAAGCCTGACCCTCACCCGTCCCCTAAACCTAACCCGTACGCTAACACTAACCCGCGCCCTCACACGTACGCTCCCCCTAAAGCGTTGTCGTACCCTCCCCTGGACCCTAATCCGTCCCCGTCCCCTAACCCTAACCCTAGCCCGAACACTAACCCTAACCCTTCCCCGAAGCCTGACACTCAACCGTCCCCTAACCCTAACCCGTACGCTAACACTAACCCGCGCCCTCACACGTACGCTCCCCCTAAAGCGTTGTCGTACCCTCCCCTGGACCCTAAACCGTCCCCGTCCCCTAACCCTAACCCTAGCCCGAACCCTAACCCTAACCCTTCCCCGAAGCCTGACCCTCACCCATCCCCTAATTCTAACCCGTACGCTAACACTAACCCGCGCCCTCACACGTAAGCTCCCCCTAAAGCGCTGTCGTACCCTCCCCTGGACCCTAAACCGTCCCCGTCCCCTAACCCTAACCCTAGCCCGAACCCTAAGCCTAACACGTCCCCGAAGCCTGCCCCTCACCCGTACCCTAATCCTAACCCGTACGCTAACACTAACCCACGCCCTCACGCGTACGCTCCATCTAAAGCATTGTCGTACCCTCCCCTGGACCCTAAACCGTCCCCGTCCCCTAACCCTAACCCTAGCCCGAACCCTAACCCTAACCCTTCCCCGAAGCCTGACCCTCACCCGTCCCCTAATCCTAACCCGTACGCTAACACTAACCCGCGCCCTCACACGTACGCTCCCCCTAAAGCGTTGTCGTACCCTCCCCTGGACCCTAAACCGTCCCCGTCCCCTAACCCTAACCCTAGCCCGAACCCTAAGCCTAACCCTTCCCCGAAGCCTGACCCTCACCCGTCCCCTAATCCTAACCCGTACGCTAACACTAACCCGCGCCCTCACACGTACGCTCCCCCTAAAGCATTGTCGAACCCTCCCCTGAACCCTAAACCGTCCCCGTACCCTAACCCTAACCCTAGCCCGAACCCTAACCCTAACCCTTCCCCGAAGCCTGACCCTCACCCGTCCCCTAATCCTAACCCGTACGCTAACAGTAACCCGCGCCCTCAAACGTACGCTCCCCCTAAAGCGTTGTCGTAACCTCCCCTGGACCCTAAACCGTCCCCGTCCCCTAACCCTAACCCTAGCCCGAACCCTAACCCTAACCCTTCCCCGAAGCCTGACCCTCACACGTCCCCTAATCCGAACCCGTACGCTAACACTAACCCGCGCCCTCACACGTACGCTCCCCCTAAAGCGTTGTCGTACCCTCGCCTGGACCCTAAACCGTCCCCGTGCCCTAACCCTAACCCTAGCCCGAACCCTAACCCTAACACTTCCCCGAAGCCTGACCCTCACCCGTCCCCTAATCCTAACCCGTACGCTAACACTAACCCGCGCCCTCACACGTACGCTCCCCCTAAAGCGTTGTCGTACCCTCCCCTGGACCCTAAACCGTCCCCGTCCCCTAACCCTAACCCTAGCCCGAACCCTAACCCTAACCCTTCCCCGAAGCTTCACCCTCACCCGTCCTCTAAACCTAACCTGTACGCTAACACTATCCCGCGCCCTCACGCGTACGCTCCCCCTAAAGCGTTGTCGTACCCTCCCCTGGACCCTAAACCGTCCCCGTACCCTAACCCTAACCCTAGCCCGAACCCTAAACCTAACCCTTCCCCGAAGCCTGACCCTCACCAGTCCCCTAATCCTAACCTGCACGCTAACACTAACCCACGCCCTCACGCGTACGCTCCCCCTAAAGCGTTGTCGTACCCTCCCCTGGACCCTAAACCGTCCCCGTCCCCTAACCCTAACCCAAGCCCGAACGCTAACCCTAACCCTTCCCCAAAGCCTGACCCTCACCCGTCCCCTAATCCTAACCCGTACGCTAACACTAACCCACGCCCTCACACGTACGCTCCCCCTAAAGCGTTGTCGTACCCTCCCCTGGACCCTAAACCGTCCCCGTCCCCTAACCCTAACCCTAGCACGAACCCTAAACTTAAACCTTCCTCGAAGCCTGACACACACACGTCCCCTAATCCTAACCCGTACGCTAACACTAACCCGCGCCCTCACACGTACGCTCCCCCTAAAGCGTTGTCGTACCCTCCCCTGGACCCTAAACCGTTCCCGTCCCCTAACCCTAACCCTAGCCCGAACCCTAACCCTAACCCTTCCCCGAAGCATGACCCTCACCCGTCCCCTAATCCTAACCCGTACGCTAACACTAACCCGCGCCCTCACACGTACGCTCCCCCTAAAGCGTTGTCGTACCCTCCCCTGGACCCTAAACCGTCCCCATCCCCTAACCCTAACCCTAGCCCGAACCTTAACCCAAACCCTTCCCCGAAGCCTGACCCTCACCCATCCCCTAATCCTAACCCGTACGCTAACACTAACCCGCGCCCTCACGCGTACGCTCCCCCTAAAGCATTGTCGAACCCTCCCCTGAACCCTAAACCGTCCCCGTACCCTAACCCTAACCCTAGCCCGAACCCTAACCCTAACCCTTCCCCGAAGCCTGACCCTCACCCGTCCCCTAATCCTAACCCGTACGCTAACAGTAACCCGCGCCCTCAAACGTACGCTCCCCCTAAAGCGTTGTCGTAACCTCCCCTGGACCCTAAACCGTCCCCGTCCCCTAACCCTAACCCTAGCCCGAACCCTAACCCTAACCCTTCCCCGAAGCCTGACCCTCACACGTCCCCTAATCCGAACCCGTACGCTAACACTAACCCGCGCCCTCACACGTACGCTCCCCCTAAAGCGTTGTCGTACCCTCGCCTGGACCCTAAACCGTCCCCGTGCCCTAACCCTAACCCTAGCCCGAACCCTAACCCTAACACTTCCCCGAAGCCTGACCCTCACCCGTCCCCTAATCCTAACCCGTACGCTAACACTAACCCGCGCCCTCACACGTACGCTCCCCCTAAAGCGTTGTCGTACCCTCCCCTGGACCCTAAACCGTCCCCGTCCCCTAACCCTAACCCTAGCCCGAACCCTAACCCTAACCCTTCCCCGAAGCTTCACCCTCACCCGTCCTCTAAACCTAACCTGTACGCTAACACTATCCCGCGCCCTCACGCGTACGCTCCCCCTAAAGCGTTGTCGTACCCTCCCCTGGACCCTAAACCGTCCCCGTACCCTAACCCTAACCCTAGCCCGAACCCTAAACCTAACCCTTCCCCGAAGCCTGACCCTCACCAGTCCCCTAATCCTAACCTGTACGATAACACTAACCCACGCCCTCACGCGTACGCTCCCCCTAAAGCGTTGTCGTACCCTCCCCTGGACCCTAAACCGTCCCCGTCCCCTAACCCTAACCCAAGCCCGAACGCTAACCCTAACCCTTCCCCAAAGCCTGACCCTCACCCGTCCCCTAATCCTAACCCGTACGCTAACACTAACCCACGCCCTCACACGTACGCTCCCCCTAAAGCGTTGTCGTACCCTCCCCTGGACCCTAAACCGTCCCCGTCCCCTAACCCTAACCCTAGCACGAACCCTAAACTTAAACCTTCCTCGAAGCCTGACACACACACGTCCCCTAATCCTAACCCGTACGCTAACACTAACCCGCGCCCTCACACGTACGCTCCCCCTAAAGCGTTGTCGTACCCTCCCCTGGACCCTAAACCGTCCCCGTCCCCTAACCCTAACCCTAGCCCGAACCGTAACCCTAACCCTTCCCCGAAGCATGACCCTCACCCGTCCCCTAATCCTAACCCGTACGCTAACACTAACCCGCGCCCTCACACGTACGCTCCCCCTAAAGCGTTGTCGTACCCTCCCCTGGACCCTAAACCGTCCCCATCCCCTAACCCTAACCCTAGCCCGAACCTTAACCCAAACCCTTCCCCGAAGCCTGACCCTCACCCATCCCCTAATCCTAACCCGTACGCTAACACTAACCCGCGCCCTCACGCGTACGCTCCCCCTAAAGCATTGTCGAACCCTCCCCTGAACCCTAAACCGTCCCCGTACCCTAACCCTAACCCTAGCCCGAACCCTAACCCTAACCCTTCCCCGAAGCCTGACCCTCACCCGTCCCCTAATCCTAACCCGTACGCTAACAGTAACCCGCGCCCTCAAACGTACGCTCCCCCTAAAGCGTTGTCGTAACCTCCCCTGGACCCTAAACCGTCCCCGTCCCCTAACCCTAACCCTAGCCCGAACCCTAAGCCTAACCCTTCCCCGAAGCCTGACCCTCACACGTCCCCTAATCCGAACCCGTACGCTAACACTAACCCGCGCCCTCACACGTACGCTCCCCCTAAAGCGTTGTCGTACCCTCGCCTGGACCCTAAACCGTCCCCGTGCCCTAACCCTAACCCTAGCCCGAACCCTAAACCTAACCCTTCCCCGAAGCCTGACCCTCACCAGTCCCCTAATCCTAACCTGTACGCTAACACTAACCCACGCCCTCACGCGTACGCTCCCCCTAAAGCGTTGTCGTACCCTCCCCTGGACCCTAAACCGTCCCCGTCCCCTAACCCTAACCCAAGCCCGAACGCTAACCCTAACCCTTCCCCAAAGCCTGACCCTCACCCGTCCCCTAATCCTAACCCGTACGCTAACACTAACCCACGCCCTCACACGTACGCTCCCCCTAAAGCGTTGTCGTACCCTCCCCTGGACCCTAAACCGTCCCCGTCCCCTAACCCTAACCCTAGCACGAACCCTAAACTTAAACCTTCCTCGAAGCCTGACACACACACGTCCCCTAATCCTAACCCGTACGCTAACACTAACCCGCGCCCTCACACGTACGCTCCCCCTAAAGCGTTGTCGTACCCTCCCCTGGACCCTAAACCGTCCCCGTCACCTAACCCTAACCCTAGCCCGAACCCTAACCCTAACCCTTCCCCGAAGCATGACCCTCACCCGTCCCCTAATCCTAACCCGTACGCTAACACTAACCCGCGCCCTCACACGTACGCTCCCCCTAAAGCGTTGTCGTACCCTCCCCTGGACCCTAAACCGTCCCCATCCCCTAACCCTAACCCTAGCCCGAACCTTAACCCAAACCCTTCCCCGAAGCCTGACCCTCACCCATCCCCTAATCCTAACCCGTACGCTAACACTAACCCGCGCCCTCACGCGTACGCTCCCCCTTAAGCGTTGTCGTACCCTCCCCTGGACCCTAAACCGTCCCCGTCCCCTAACCCTAACCCTAGCCCGAACCCTAACCCTAACCCTTCCCCGAAGCCTGACCCTCACCCGTCCCCTAATCCTAACCCGTACGCTAACACTAACCCACGCCCTCACACGTACGCTCCCCCTAAAGCGTTGTCGTACCCTCCCCTGGACCCTAAACCGTCCCCGTCCCCTAACCCTAACCCTAGCCCGAACCCTAAACCTAACCCTTCCCCGAAGCTTGACCCTCACCCGTCCCCTAATACTAACCCGTACGCTAACACTAACCCGCGCCCTCACACGTACGCTCCCCCTAAAGCGTTGTCGTACCCTCCCCTGGACCCTAAACCGTCCCCGTCCCCTAACCCTAAACCTAGCCCGAACCCTAAGCCTAACCCTTCACCGAAGCCTGACCCTCACCCGTCCCCTAATCCTAACCCGTACGCTAACACTAACCTGCGCCCTCACACGTACGCTCCCCCTAAAGCATTGTCGTACCCTTCCCTGGACCATAAACCGTCCCCGTCCCCTAACCCTAAACCTAGCCCGAACCCTAACCCTAACCCTTCCCCGAAGCCTGACCCTCACCCGTCCCCTAATCCCAAACCGTACGTTAACACTAACCCGCGCCCTCACACTTACGCTCCCCCTAAAGCGTTGTCGTAACCTCCCCTGGACCCTAAACCGTCCCCGTCCCCTAACCCTAACCCTAGCCCGAACCCTAACCCTAACCCTTCCCCGAAGCTTGACCCTCACCCGTCCCCTAATCCTAACCCGTACGCTAACACTAACCCACGCCCTCACACGTACGCTCCCCCTAAAGCGTTGTCGTACCCTCCCCTGGTCCCTAAACCGTCCCCGTCCTCTAACCCTAACCCTAGCCTGAACCCTAACGCTAACCCTTCCCCGAAGCCTGACCCTCACCCGTCCCCTAATCCTAACCCGTACGCTAACACTAACCCGCGCCCTCACGCGTACGCTCCCCCTTAAGCGTTGTCGTACCCTCCCCTGGAACCTAAACCGTCCCCGTCCCCTAACCCTAACCCTAGCCCGAACCCTAACCCTAACCCTTCCCCGAAGCCTGACCCTCACCCGTCCCCTAATCCTAACCCGTACGCTAACACTAACCCGCGCCCTCACACGTACGCTCCCCCTAAAGCGTTGTCGTACCCTCCCCTGAACCCTAAACCGTCCCCGTCCCCTAACCCTAACCCTAGCCCGAACCCTAACCCTAACCCTTCCCCGAAGCCTGACACTCACCCGTCCCCTAACCCTAAACCGTACGCTAACACTAACCCGCGCCCTCACACGTACACTCCCCCTAAAGCGTTGTCGTACCCTCCCCTGGACCCTAAACCGTCCCCGTCCCCTAACCCTAACCCTAGCCGGAACCCTAAACCTAACCCTTGCCCGAAGCTTGACCCTCACCCGTCCCCTAATACTAACACGTACGCTAACACTAACCCGCGCCCTCACACGTACGCTCCCCCTAAAGCGTTGTCGTACCCTCCCCTGGACCCTAAAGCGTCCCCGTCCCCTAACCCTAACCCTAGCCTGAACCCTAACCCTAACCCTTCCCCGAAGCCTGACCCTCACCCGTCCCATAATCCTAACCCGTACGCTAACACTAACCCGCGCCCTCACACGTACGCTCCCCCTAAAGCGTTGTCGTACCCTCCCCTGGACCCTAAACCGTCCCCGTCCCCTAACCCTTACCCTAGCCCGAACCCTAAACCTAACCCTTCCCCGAAGCCTGACTCTCACCCGTCCCCTAATCCTAACCCGTACGCTAACACTAACCCGCGCCCTCACGCGTACGCTCCCCCTAAAGCGTTGTCGTACCCTCCCCTGCACCCTAAACCGTCCCCGTCCCCTAACATTAACCCTAGCCCGAACCCTAACCCTAACCCTTCCCCGAAGCCTGACCCTCACCCGTCCCCTAACCCTAAACCGTACGCTAACACTAACCCGCGCCCTCACACGTACGCTCCCCCTAAAGCGTTGTCGTACCCTCCCCTTGACCCTAAACCGTCCCCGTCCCCTAACCCTAACCCTAGCCCGAACCCTAAACCTAACCCTTCCCCGAAGCCTGACCCTCATCCGTCCCCTAATCCTAACCAATACGCTAACACTAACCCTAACCCTCACGCGTACGCTCCCCCTAAAGCGTTTTCGTACCCTCCCCTGGACCCTAAACCGTCCCCGTCCCCTAACCCTAACCCTAGCCCGAACCCTAACCCTAACCCTTCCCCGAAGCCTGACCCTCACCCGTCCCATAATCCTAACCCGTACGCTAACACTAACCCGCGCCCTCACACGTACGCTCCCCCTAAAGCGTTGTCGTACCCTCCCCTTGACCCTAAACCGTCCCCGTACCCTAACACTAACCCTAGCCCGAACCCTAACCCTAACCCTTCCCCGAAGCCTGACACTCACCCGTCCCCTAATCCGAACCCGTACGCTAACACTAACCCGTGCCCTCACACGTACGCTCCCCCTAAAGCGTTGTCGTACCCTCCCCTGGACCCTAAACCGTCCCCGTCCCCTAACCCTAACCCTAGCCGGAACCCTAAACCTAACCCTTGCCCGAAGCTTGACCCTCACCCGTCCCCTAATACTAACACGTACGCTAACACTAACCCGCGCCCTCACACGTACGCTCCCCCTAAAGCGTTGTCGTACCCTCCCCTGGACCCTAAAGCGTCCCCGTCCCCTAACCCTAACCCTAGCCTGAACCCTAACCCTAACCCTTCCCCGAAGCCTGACCCTCACCCGTCCCATAATCCTAACCCGTACGCTAACACTAACCCGCGCCCTCACACGTACGCTCCCCCTAAAGCGTTGTCGTACCCTCCCCTGGACCCTAAACCGTCCCCGTCCCCTAACCCTTACCCTAGCCCGAACCCTAAACCTAACCCTTCCCCGAAGCCTGACTCTCACCCGTCCCCTAATCCTAACCCGTACGCTAACACTAACCCGCGCCCTCACGCGTACGCTCCCCCTAAAGCGTTGTCGTACCCTCCCCTGCACCCTAAACCGTCCCCGTCCCCTAACATTAACCCTAGCCCGAACCCTAACCCTAACCCTTCCCCGAAGCCTGACCCTCACCCGTCCCCTAACCCTAAACCGTACGCTAACACTAACCCGCGCCCTCACACGTACGCTCCCCCTAAAGCGTTGTCGTACCCTCCCCTTGACCCTAAACCGTCCCCGTCCCCTAACCCTAACCCTAGCCCGAACCCTAAACCTAACCCTTCCCCGAAGCCTGACCCTCATCCGTCCCCTAATCCTAACCAATACGCTAACACTAACCCTAACCCTCACGCGTACGCTCCCCCTAAAGCGTTTTCGTACCCTCCCCTGGACCCTAAACCGTCCCCGTCCCCTAACCCTAACCCTAGCCCGAACCCTAACCCTAACCCTTCCCCGAAGCCTGACCCTCACCCGTCCCATAATCCTAACCCGTACGCTAACACTAACCCGCGCCCTCACACGTACGCTCCCCCTAAAGCGTTGTCGTACCCTCCCCTTGACCCTAAACCGTCCCCGTACCCTAACACTAACCCTAGCCCGAACCCTAACCCTAACCCTTCCCCGAAGCCTGACACTCACCCGTCCCCTAATCCGAACCCGTACGCTAACACTAACCCGTGCCCTCACACGTACGCTCCCCCTAAAGCGTTGTCGTACCCTCCCCTGGACCCTAAACCGTCCCCGTCCCCTAACCATAACCCTAGCCCGAACCCTAACCCTAACCCTTCCCCGAAGCCTGACACTCACCCGTCCCCTAATCCGAACCCGTACGCTAACACTAACCCGTGCCCTCACATGTACGCTCCCCCTAAAGCGTTGTCGTAACCTCCCCTGGACCCTAAACCGTCCCCGTCCCCTAACCCTAACCCTAGCCCGAACCCTAACCCTAACACTTCCCCGAAGCCTGACCCTCACCCGTCCCCTAATCCTAACCCGTACGCTAACACTAACCCGCGCCCTCACACGTACGCTCCCCCTAAAGCGTTGTCGTACCCTCCCCTGGACCCTAAACCGTCCCCGTCCCCTAACCCTAACCCTAGCCCGAACCCTAACCCTAACCCTTCCCCGAAGCCTGACCCTCACCCGTCCCCTAATCCTAACCCGTACGCTAACAATAACCCGCGCTCTCACACGTACGCTCCCCCTAAAGCGTTGTCGTAACCTCGCCTGGACCCTAAACCGTCCCCGTCCCCTAACCCTAACCCTAGCCCGAACCCTAACCCTAACCCTTCCCCGAAGCCTGACCCTCACCCGTCCCCTAATCCTAACCCGTACGCTAACACTAACCCGCGCCCTCACACGTACGCTCCCCCTAAAGCGTTGTCGTACCCTCCCCTGGACCCTAAACCGTCCCCGTCCCCTAACCCTAACCCTAGCCCGAACCCTAACCCTAACCCTTCCCCGAAGCCTGACCCTCACACGTCCCCTAATCCGAACCCGTACGCTAACACTAACCCGCGCCCTCACACGTACGCTCCCCCTAAAGCGTTGTCGTACCCTCGCCTGGACCCTAAACCCTCCCCGTGCCCTAACCCTAACCCTAGCCCGAACCCTAACCCTAACACTTCCCCGAAGCCTGACCCTCACCCGTCCCCTAATCCTAACCCGTACGCTAACACTAAACCGCGCCCTCACACGTACGCTCCCCCTAAAGCGTTGTCGTACCCTCCCCTGGACCCTAAACCGTCCCCGTCCCCTAACCCTAACCCTAGCCCGAACCCTAACCCTAACCCTTCCCCGAAGCTTCACCCTCACCCGTCCTCTAAACCTAAACTGTACGCTAACACTATCCCGCGCGCTCACACGTACGCTCCCCCTAAAGTGTTGTCGTACCCTCCCCTGGACCCTAAACCGTCCCCGTCCCCTAACACTAACCCTAGCCCGAACCCTAACCCTAACCCTTCCCCGAAGCCTGACCCTCACCCGTCCCCTAACCCTAAACCGTACGCTAACACTAACCCGCGCCCTCACACGTACGCTCCCCCTAAAGCGTTGTCGTACCCTCCCGTGGACCCTAAACCTTCCCCGTCCCCTAACCCTAACCATAGCCCGAACCCTAAACCTAACCCTTCCCTGAAGCCTGACCCTCATCCGTCCCCTAACCCTAACCAATACGCTAACACTAACCCTAAACCTCACGCGTACGCTCCCCCTAAAGCGTTGTCGTACCCTCCCCTGGACCCTAAACCGTCCCCGTCCCCTAACCCTAACCCTAGCCCGAACCCTAACCCTAACCCTTCCCCGAAGCCTGACCCTCACCCGTCCCCTAATCCTAACCCGTACGCTAACACTAACCGGCGCCCTCACACGTACGCTCCCCCTAAAGCGTTGTCGTACCCTCCCCTGGACCCATAACCGTCCCCATCCCCTAACCCTAACCCTAGCCCGAACCGTAACCTTAACCCTTCCCCGAAGCCTGACCCTCAACCGTCCCTTAACCCTAACCCGTACGCTAACACTAACCCACGCCCTCACACGTACGCTACCCCTAAAGCATTGTCGTACCCTCCCCTGGACCCTAAACCATCCCCGTCCCCTAACCCTAACCCTAGCCCGAACCCTAACCCTAACCCTTCCCCGAAGCCTGACCCTCACCCGTCCCCTAATCCTAACCCGTACGCTAACACTAACCCGCGCCCTCACACGTACGCTCCCCCTAAAGCGTTGTCGTACCCTCCCCTGGACCCTAAACCGTCCCCGTCCCCTAACCCTAACCCTAGCCCGAACCCTAAGCCTAACCCTTCCCCGAAGCCTGAGCTACACCCGTCCCCTAATCCTAACCCGTACGCTAACACTAACCCGCGCCCTCACACGTACGCTCCCCCTAAAGCGTTGTTGTACCCTCCCCTGGACCCTAAACCGTCCCCATCCCCTAACCCTAACCATAGCCCGAACCCTAACCCTAACCCTTCCCCGAAGCCTGACCCTCACCCATCCCCTAATCCTAACCCGTACGCTAACACTAACCCGCGCCCTCACACGTACGCTCCCCCTAAAGCGCTGTCGTACCCTCCCCTGGACCCTAAACCGTCCCCGTCCCCTAACCCTAACCCTAGCCCGAACCCTAAGCCTAACCCTTCACCGAAGCCTGACCCTCACCCGTCCCCTAATCCTAACCCGTACGCTAACACTAACCTGCGCCCTCACACGTACGCTCCCCCTAAAGCATTGTCGTACCCTCCCCTGGACCATAAACCGTCCCCGTCCCCTAACCCTAAACCTAGCCCGAACCCTAACCCTAACCCTTCCCCGAAGCCTGACCCTCACCCGTCCCCTAATCCCAAACAGTACATTAACACTAACCCGCGCCCTCAAACGTACGCTCCCCCTAAAGCGTTGTCGTACCCTCCCCTGGACCCTAAACCGTCCCCGTCCCCTAACCCTAACCCTAGCCCGAACCCTAACCCTAACCCTTCCCCGAAGCCTGACCCTCACCCGTCCCCTAATCCTAACCCGTACGCTAACACTAACCCGCGCCCTCACACGTACGCTCCCCCTAAAGCGTTGTCGTACCCTCCCCTGGACCCTAAACCGTCCCCGTCCCCTAACCCTAACCCTAGCCTGAACCCTAACCCTAACCCTTCCCCGAAGCCTGACCCTCACCCGTCCCCTAATCCTAACCCGTACGCTAACACTAACCCGCGCCCTCACGCGTACGCTCCCCCTTAAGCGTTGTCGTACCCTCCCCTGAAACCTAAACCGTCCCCGTCCCCTAACCCTAACCCTAGCCCGAACCCTAACCCTAACACTTCCCCGAAGCCTGACCCTCACCCGTCCCCTAATCCTAACCCGTACGCTAACACTAACCCGCGCCCTCACACGTACGCTCCCCCTAAAGCGTTGTCGTACCCTCCCCTGGACCCTAAACCGTCCCCGTCCCCTAACCCTAACCCTAGCCCGAACCCTAACCCTAACCCTTCCCCGAAGCCTGACCCTCACCCGTCCCCTAATCCTAACCCGTACGCTAACAATAACCCGCGCTCTCACATGTACGCTCCCCCTAAAGCGTTGTCGTAACCTCGCCTGGACCCTAAACCGTCCCCGTCCCCTAACCCTAACCCTAGCCCGAACCCTAACCCTAACCCTTCCCCGAAGCCTGAACCTCTCCCGTCCCCTAATCCTAACCCGTACGCTAACACTAACCCGCGCCCTCACACGTACGCTCCCCCTAAAGCGTTGTCGTACCCTCCCCTGGACCCTAAACCGTCCCCGTCCCCTAACCCTAACCCTAGCCCGAACCCTAACCCTAACCCTTCCCCGAAGCCTGACCCTCACACGTCCCCTAATCCGAACCCGTACGCTAACACTAACCCGCGCCCTCACACGTACGCTCCCCCTAAAGCGTTGTCGTACCCTCGCCTGGACCCTAAACTGTCCCCGTGCCCTAACCCTAACCCTAGCCCGAACCCTAACCCTAACACTTCCCCGAAGCCTGACCCTCACCCGTCCCCTAATCCTAACCCGTACGCTAACACTAACCCGCGCCCTCACACGTACGCTCCCCCTAAAGCGTTGTCGTACCCTCCCCTGGACCCTAAACCGTCCCCGTCCCCTAACCCTAACCCTAGCCCGAACCCTAACCCTAACCCTTCCCCGAAGCTTCACCCTCACCCGTCCTCTAAACCTAACCTGTACGCTAACACTATCCCGCGCGCTCACACGTACGCTCCCCCTAAAGTGTTGTCGTACCCTCCCCTGGACCCTAAACCGTCCCCGTCCCCTAACACTAACCCTAGCCCGAACCCTAACCCTAACCCTTCCCCGAAGCCTGACCCTCACCCGTCCCCTAACCCTAAACCGTACGCTAACACTAACCCGCGCCCTCACACGTACGCTCCCCCTAAAGCGTTGTCGTACCCTCCCGTGGACCCTAAACCGTCCCCGTCCCCTAACCCTAACCCTAGCCCGAACCCTAACCCTAACCCTTCCCCGAAGCCTGACCCACACCCGTCCCCTAACCCTAAACCGTACGCTAACACTAACCCTAACCCTCACACGTACGCTCCCCCTAAAGCGTTGTCATACCCTCCCCTGGACGCTAAACCGTCCCCGTCCCCTAACCCTAAACCTAGCCCGAACCCTAACCCTAACCCTTCCCCGAAGCCTGACACTCACCCGTCCCGTAATCCTAACCCGTACGCTAACACTAACCCGCGCCCTCACACGTACGCTCCCCCTAAAGCGTTGTCGTACCCTCCCCTGGACCCTAAACCGTCCCCGTCCCCTAACCCTAACCCTAGCCCGAACCCTAACCCTAACCCTTCCCCGAAGCCTGACCCTCACCCGTCCCCTAATCCCAACCCGTACGCTAACACTAACCCGCGCCCTCACACGTACGCTCCCCCTAAAGCGTTGTCGTACCCTCCCCTGGACCCTAAACCGTCCCCGTCCCCTAACCCTAACCCTAGCCCGAACCCTAACCCTAACCCTTCCCCGAAACCTGAACCTCACCCGTCCCCTAATCCGAATCCGTACGCTAACACTAACCCGTACCCTCACACGTAAACTCCCCCTAAAGCGTTGTCGTACCCTCCCCTGGACCCTAAACCGTCCCCGTCCCCTAACCCTAACCCTAGCCCGAACCCTAACCATAACCCTTCCCCGAAGCCTGACCCTCACCCGTCCCCTAATCCTAACCAGTACGCTAACACTAACCTGCGCCCTCACACGTACGCTCCCCCTAAAGCGTTGTCGTACCCTCCCCTGGACCCTAAACCGTCTCCGTCCCCTACCCTAACCCTAGACCGAACCCTAAGCCTAACCCTTCCCCGAAGCCTGACCCTCACCCGTCCCCTAATCCTAACACGTACGCTAACACTAACCCGCGCCCTCACACGTACGCTCCCCCTAAAGCGTTATCGTACCCTCCCCTGGACCCTAAACCGTCCCCGTCCCCTAACCCTAACCCTAGCCCGAACCCTATGCCTAACCCTTCCCCGAAGCCTGAGCCTCACCCGTCCCCTAATCCTAACCCGTACGCTAACAGTAACCCGCGCCCTCACACGTACGCTCCCCCTAAAGCGTTGTCGTACCCTCCCCTGGACCCTAAACCGTCCCGGTCCCCTAACCCTAACCCTAGCCCGAAACCTAACCCTAACCCTTCCCCAAAGCCTGACCCTCACCCGTCCCATAATCCTAACCCGTACGCTAACACTAACCCGCGCCCTCACACGTACGCTCCCCCTATAGCGTTGTCGTACCCTCCCCTGGACCCTAAACCGTCCCCGTCCCCTAACCCTAACCCTAGCCCGAACCCTAAGCCTAACCCTTCCCCGAAGCCTGACCCTCACCCGTCCCCTAATCCTAACCCGTACGCTATCACTAACCCGCGCCCTCACACGTACGCTCCCCCTAAAGCGTTGTCGTACCCTCCCCTGGACCCTAAACCGTCCCCGTCCCCTAACCCTAACCCTAGCCCGAACCCTAACCCTAACCCTTCCCCGAAGCCTGACCCTCACACGTCCCCTAATCCTAACCCGTACGCTAACACTAACCCGCGCCCTCACACATACGCTCCCCCTAAAGTGTTGTCGTACCCTCCCCTTGACCCTAAACCGTCCCCGTCCCCTAACCCTAACCCTAGCCCGAACCCTAAGCTTAACCCTTCCCCGAAGCCTGACCCTCACCCGTCCCCTAATCCTAACCCGTACGCTAACACTAACCCGCGCCCTCACACGTACGCTCCCCGTAAAGGGTTGTCGTACCCCCCCTGGACCCTAAGCCGTCCCCGTCCCCTAACCCTAACCCTAGCCCGAACCCTAACCCTAACCCTTCCCCGAAGCCTGACCCTCATCCTTCCCCTAATCCTAACCCGTACGCTAACACTAACCCGCGCCCTCACACGTACGCTCCCCCTAAAGCGTTGTCGTACCCTCCCCTGCACCCTAAACCGTCCCCGACCCCTAACCCTAACCCTAGCCCGAACCCTAACCCTAACCCTTCCCCGAAGCCTGACCCTCACCCGTTCCCTAATCCTAACCCGTACGCTAACACTAACCCGCGCCCTCACACGTACGCTCCCCCTAAAGCGTTGTCGTACCCTCCCCTGGACCCTAAACCGTCCCCGTCCCCTAACCCTAACCCTAGCCCGAACCCTAACCCTAACCCTTCCCCGAAGCCTGACCCTCACCCGTCCCCTAATCCTAACCCGTACGCTAACACTAACCGGCGCCCTCACACGTACGCTCCCCCTAAAGCGTTGTCGTACCCTCCCCTGGACCCTAAACCGTCCCCATCCCCTAACCCTAACCCTAGCCCGAACCGTAACCTTAACCCTTCCCCGAAGCCTGACCCTCAACCGTCCCTTAACCCTAACCCGTACGCTAACACTAACCCACGCCCTCACACGTACGCTACCCCTAAAGCATTGTCGTACCCTCCCCTGGACCCTAAACCATCCCCGTCCCCTAACCCTAACCCTAGCCCGAACCCTAAGCCTAACCCTTCCCCGAAGCCTGACCCTCACCCGTCCCCTAATCCTAACCCGTACGCTAACACTAACCCGTGCCCTCACACGTACGCTCCCCCTAAAGCGTTGTCGTACCCTCCTCTGGACCCTAAACCGTCCCCGTCCCCTAACCCTAACCCTAGCCCGAACCCTAAGCCTAACACTTCCCCGAAGCCTGAGCTACACCCGTCCCCTAATCCTAACCCGTACGCTAACACTGACCCGCGCCCTCACACGTACGCTCCCCCTAAAGCGTTGTTGTACCCTCCCCTGGACCCTAAACCGTCCCCATCCCCTAACCCTAACCATAGCCCGAACCCTAACCCTAACCCTTCCCCGAAGCCTGACCGTCACCCATCCCCTAATCCTAACCCGTACGCTAACACTAACCCGCGCCCTCACACGTACGCTCCCCCTAAAGCGCTGTCGTACCCTCCCCTGGACCCTAAACCGTCCCCGTCCCCTAACCCTAACCCTAGCCCGAACCCTAAGCCTAACACGTCCCCGAAGCCTGACCCTCACCCGTCCCCTAATCCTAACCCGTACGCTAACACTAACCCACGCCCTCACGCGTACGCTCCCCCTAAAGCATTGTCGTACCCTCCCCTGGACCCTAAACCGTCCCCGTCCCCTAACCCTAACCGTAGCCCGAACCCTAACCCTAACCTTCCCCGAAGCCTGACACTCCCCTGTCCCCTGATCCTAACCCGTACGCTAACACTAACCCGCGCCCTCACATATACGCTCCCCCTAAAGCGTTGTCGTACCCTCCCCTGGACCCTAAACCGTCCCCGTACCCTAACACTAACCCTAGCCCGAACCCTAACCCTAACACTTCCCCGAAGCCTGACCCTCACCCGTCCCGTAATCCTAACCCGTACGCTAACACTAACCCACGCCCTCACACGTACGCTCCCCCTAAAGCGTTGTCGTACCCTCCCCTGGACCCTAAACCGTCTCCATCCCCTAACCCTAACCGTAGCCCGAACCCTAACCCTAACCCTTCCCCGAAGCCTGACCCTCACCCGTCCCCTAATCCTAACCCGTACGCTAACACTAACCCGCGCCCTCACACGTACGCTCCCCCTAAAGCGTTGTCGTACCCTCCCCTGGACCCTAAACCGTCCCCGTCCCCTAACCCTAACCCTAGCCCGAACCCTAACCCTAACCCTTCCCCGAAGCCTGACCCTCACCCGTCCCCTAATCCGAATCCGTACGCTAACACTAACCCGTGCCCTCACACGTACGCTCCACCTAAAGCGTTGTCGTACCCTCCCCTGGACCCTAAACCGTCCCCGTCCCCTAACCCTAACCCTAGCCCGAACCCTAACCCTAACCCTTCCCCGAAGCCTGACCCTCACCCGTCCCCTAATCCTAACCCGTACGCTAACACTAACCCGCGCCCTCACACGTACGCTCCCCCTAAAGCGTTGTCGTACCCTCCCCTGGACCCTAAACCGTCTCCGTCCCCTAACCCTAACCCTAGACCGAACCCTAAGCCTAACCCTTCCCCGAAGCCTGACCCTCACCCGTCCCCTAATCCTAACACGTACGCTAACACTAACCCGCGCCCTCACACGTACGCTCCCCCTAAAGCGTTGTCGTACCCTCCCCTGGACCCTAAACCGTCCCCGTCCCCTAACCCTAACCCTAGCCCGAACCCTAAGCCTAACACTTCCCCGAAGCCTGAGCTACACCCGTCCCCTAATCCTAACCCGTACGCTAACACTGACCCGCGCCCTCACACGTACGCTCCCCCTAAAGCGTTGTTGTACCCTCCCCTGGACCCTAAACCGTCCCCATCCCCTAACCCTAACCATAGCCCAAACCCTAACCCTAACCCTTCCCCGAAGCCTGACCCTCACCCATCCCCTAATCCTAACCCGTACGCTAACACTAACCCGCGCCCTCACACGTACGCTCCCCCTAAAGCGCTGTCGTACCCTCCCCTGGACCCTAAACCGTCCCCGTCCCCTAACCCTAACCCTAGCCCGAACCCTAAGCCTAACACGTCCCCGAAGCCTGACCCTCACCCGTCCCCTAATCCTAACCCGTACGCTAACACTAACCCACGCCCTCACGCGTACGCTCCCCCTAAAGCATTGTCGTACCCTCCCCTGGACCCTAAACCGTCCCCGTCCCCTAACCCTAACCGTAGCCCGAACCCTAACCCTAACCTTCCCCGAAGCCTGACACTCACCTGTCCCCTGATCCTAACCCGTACGCTAACACTAACCCGCGCCCTCACATATACGCTCCCCCTAAAGCGTTGTCGTACCCTCCCCTGGACCCTAAACCGTCCCCGTACCCTAACACTAACCCTAGCCCGAACCCTAACCCTAACACTTCCCCGAAGCCTGACCCTCACCCGTCCCGTAATCCTAACCCGTACGCTAACACTAACCCACGCCCTCACACGTACGCTCCCCCTAAAGCGTTGTCGTACCCTCCCCTGGACCCTAAACCGTCTCCATCCCCTAACCCTAACCGTAGCCCGAACCCTAACCCTAACCCTTCCCCGAAGCCTGACCCTCACCCGTCCCCTAATCCTAACCCGTACGCTAACACTAACCCGCGCCCTCACACGTACGCTCCCCCTAAAGCGTTGTCGTACCCTCCCCTGGACCCTAAACCGTCCCCGTCCCCTAACCCTAACCCTAGCCCGAACCATAACCCTAACCCTTCCCCGAAGCCTGACCCTCACCCGTCCCCTAATCCGAATCCGTACGCTAACACTAACCCGTGCCCTCACACGTACGCTCCACCTAAAGCGTTGTCGTACCCTCCCCTGGACCCTAAACCGTCCCCGTCCCCTAACCCTAACCCTAGCCCGAACCCTAACCCTAACCCTTCCCCGAAGCCTGACCCTCACCCGTCCCCTAATCCTAACCCGTACGCTAACACTAACCCGCGCCCTCACACGTACGCTCCCCCTAAAGCGTTGTCGTACCCTCCCCTGGACCCTAAACCGTCTCCGTCCCCTAACCCTAACCCTAGACCGAACCCTAAGCCTAACCCTTCCCCGAAGCCTGACCCTCACCCGTCCCCTAATCCTAACACGTACGCTAACACTAACCCGCGCCCTCACACGTACGCTCCCCCTAAAGCGTTGTCGTACCCTCCCCTGGACCCTAAACCGTCCCCGTCCCCTAACCGTAACCCTAGCCCGAACCCTAAGCCTAACCCTTCCCCGAAGCCTGAGCCTCACCCGTCCCCTACTCCTAACCCGTCCGCTAACACTAACCCGCGCCCTCACACGTACGCTCCCCCTAAAGCGTTGTCGTACCCTCCCCTGGACCCTAAACCGTCCCCGTCCCCTAACCCTAACCCTAGCCCGAAACCTAAACCTAACCCTTCCCCGAAGCCTGACCCTCACCCGTCCCATAATCCTAACCCGTACGCTAACACTAACCCGCGCCCTCACACGTACGCTCCCCCTAAAGCGTTGTCGTACCCTCCCCTGGACCCTAAACCGTCCCCGTCCCCTAACCCTAAACCTAGCCCGAACCCTAACCCTAACCCTTCCCCGAAGCCTGACCCTCACCCGTACCGTAATCCTAACCCGTACGCTATCACTAACCCGCGCCCTCACACGTACGCTCCCCCTAAAGCGTTGTCGTACACTCCCCTGGACCCTAAACCGTCCCCGTCCCCTAACCCTAACCCTAGCCCGAACCCTAACCCTAACCCTTCCCCGAAGCCTGACCCTCACCCGTCCCCTAATCCTAACCCGTACGCTAACACTAACCCGCGCCCTCACACGTACGCTCCCCCTAAAGCGTTGTCGTACCCCCCCCGGACCCTAAGCCGTCCCCGTCCCCTAACCCTAACCCTAGCCCGAACCCTAACCCTAAATCTTCCCCGAAGCCTGACCCTCACCCGTCCCCTAATCCTAACCCGTACGCTAACACTAACCCGCGCCCTCACACGTACGCTCCCCCTAAAGCGTTGTCGTACCCTCCGCTGGACCCTAAACCGTCCCCGACCCCTAACCCTAACCCTAGCCCGAACCCTAACCCTAACCCCTCCCCGAAGCCTGACCCTCACCCGTTCCCTAATCCTAACCCGTACGCTAACACTAACCCGCGCCCTCACACGTACGCTCCCCCTAAAGCGTTGTCGTACCCTCCCCTGGACCCTTAACCGTCCCCGTCCCCTAACCCTAACCCTAGCCCGAACCCTAACCCTAACACTTCCCCGAAGCCTGACCCTCACCCGTCCCCTAATCCTAACCCGTACGCTAACACTAACCCGCGCCCTCACACGTACGCTCCCCCTAAAGCGTTGTCGTACCCTCCCCTGGACCCTAAACCGTCCCCATCCCCTAACCCTAACCCTAGCCCGAACCGTAACCCTAACCCTTCCCCGAAGCCTGACCCTCAACCGTCCCTTAACCCTAACCCGTACGCTAACACTAACCCACGCCCTCACACGTACGCTACCCCTAAAGCATTGTCGTACCCTCCCCTGGACCATAAACCGTCCCCGTCCCCTAACCCTAACCCTAGCCCGAACCCTAAGCCTAACCCTTCCCCGAAGCGTGACCCTCACCCGTCCCCTAACCCTAACCCGTACGCTAACACTAACCCGCGCCCTCACACGTACGCTCCCCCTAAAGCATTGTCGTACCCTCCCCTGGACCCTAAACCATCCCCGTCCCCTAACCCTAAACCTAGTCCGAACCCTAACCCTAACCCTTCCCCGAAGCCTGACCCTCACCCGTCCCCTAATCCTAACCCGTACGCTAACACTAACCCGCGCCCTCACGCGTACGCTCCCCCTGAAGCGTTGTCGTACCCTCCTGTGGACCCTGAACCGTCCCCTAACCCTAACCCTAACCCTAGTCCGAACCCTAACCCTAACCCTTCCCCGAAGCCTGACCCCCAACCGTCCCCTAATCCTAACCCATACGCTAACACTAACCCGCACCCTCACACGTACGCTGCCCCTAAAGTGTTGTCGTACCCTCCCCTGGACCCTAAACCGTCCCCGTCCCCGAACCCTAACCCTTGCCCGAACCCTAACCCTAACCCTTCCCCGAAGCCTGACCCTCACCCGTCCCCTAATCCTAACCCGTACGCTAACACTAACCCGCGCCCTCACACGTACGCTACCCCTAAAGCGTTGTCGTACCCTCCCCTGGACCCTAAACCGTCCCCGTCCCCTAATCCTAACCCTAGCCCGAACCCTAACCCTAACCCTTCCCCGAAGCCTGACCCTCACCCGTCCCCAATCCTAACCCGTACGCTAACACTAACCCGCGCCCTCACACGTACGCTCCCCCTAAAGCGTTGTCGTACCCTCCCCTGGACCCTAAACCGTCCCCGTCCCCTAACCCTAACCCTAGCCCGAACCCTAACCCTAACCCTTCCCCGAAGCCTGACCCTCACCCGTCCCCTAATCCTAACCCGTACGCTAACACTAACCCGCGCCCTCACACGTACGCTCCCCCTAAAGCGTTGTCGTACCCTCCCCTGGACCCTAAACCGTCCCCGTCCCCTAACCCTAACCCTAGCCCGAACCCTAACCCTAACCCTTCCCCAAAGCCTGACCCTCACCCGTCCCCTAATCCGAATCCGTACGCTAACACTAACCCGTGCCCTCACACGTACGCTCCCCCTAAAGCGTTGTCGTCCCCTCAGCTGGACCCTAAACCGTCCCCGTCCCCTAACCCTAAACCTAGCCCGAACCCTAACCCTAACACTTCCCCGAAGCCTGACCCTCACCCGTCCCCTAATCCTAACCCGTACGCTAACACTAACCCGCGCCCTCACACGTACGCTCCCCCTAAAGCGTTGTCGTACCCTCCCCTGGACCCTAAACCGTCTCCGTCCCCTAACCCTAACCCTAGACCGAACCCTAAGCCTAACCCTTTCCCGAAGCCTGAGCCTCACCCGTCCCCTAATCCTAACCCGTACGCTAACACTAACCCGCGCCCTCACACGTACGCTCCCCCTAAAGCGTTGTCGTACCCTCCCCTGGACCCTAAACCGTCCCCGTCCCCTAACCCTAACCCTAGCCCGAAACCTAACCCTAACCCTTCCCCGAAGCCTGACCCTCACCCGTCCCATAATCCTAACCCGTACGCTAACACTAACCCGCGCCCTCACACGTACGCTCCCCCTAAAGCGTTGTCGTACCCTCCCCTGGACCCTAAACCGTCCCCGTCCCCTAACCCTAACCCTAGCCCGTACCCTAACCCTAACCCTTCCCCGAAGCCTGACCCTCACCCGTCCCCTAATCGTAAGCCGTACGCTATCACTAACCCGCGCCCTCACACGTACGCTCCCCCTAAAGCGTTGTCGTACCCTCCACTGGACCCTAAACCTTCCCCGTCCCCTAACCCTAACCCTAGCCCGAACCCTAACCCTAACCCTTCCCCGAAGCCTGACCCTCACCCGTCCCCTAATCCTAACCCGTACGCTAACACTAACCCGCGCCCTCACACGTACGCTCCCCCTAAAGCGTTGTCGTACCCTCCCCTGGACCCTAAACCGTCCCCGTCCCTAACCCTAACCCTAGCCCGAACCCTAACCCTAACCCTTCCCCGAAGCCTGACCCTCACCCGTCCCCTAAACCTAACCCGTACGCTAACACTAACCCGCGCCCTCACACGTACGCTCCCCCTAAAGCGTTGTCGTACCCTCCCCTGGACCCTAAACCATCCCCGTCCCCTAACACTAACCCTAGCCCGAACCCTAACCCTAACCCTTCCCCGAAGCCTGACCCTCACCCGTCCCCTAATCCTAACCCGTACGCTAACACTAACCCGCGCCCTCACACGTACGCTCCCCCTAAAGCGTTGTCGTACCCCCCCCTGGACCCTAAGCCGTCGCCGTCCCCTAACCCTAACCCTAGACCGAACCCTAAGCCTAACCCTTCCCCGAAGCCTGACCCTCACCCGTCCCCTAATCCTAACACGTACGCTAACACTAACCCGCGCCCTGACACGTACGCTCCCCCTAAAGCGTTGTCGTACCCTCCCCTGGACCCTAAACCGTCTCCGTCCCCTAACCCTAACCCTAGACCGAACCCTAAGCCTAACCCTTCCCCGAAGCCTGACCCTCACCCGTCCCCTAATCCTAACACGTACGCTAACACTAACCCGCGCCCTGACACGTACGCTCCCCCTAAAGCGTTGTCGTACCCTCCCCTGGACCCTAAACCGTCTCCGTCCCCTAACCCTAACCCTAGACCGAATCCTAAGCCTAACCCTTCCCCGAAGCCTGACCCTCACCCGTCCCCTAATCCTAACACGTACGCTAACACTAACCCGCGCCCTGACACGTACGCTCCCCCTAAAGCGTTGTCGTACCCTCCCCTGGACCCTAAACCGTCTCCGTCACCTAACCCTAACCCTAGACCGAACCCTAAGCCTAACCCTTCCCCGAAGCCTGACCCTCACCCGTCCCCTAATCCTAACACGTACGCTAACACTAACCCGCGCCCTGACACGTACGCTCCCTCTAAAGCGTTGTCGTACCCTCCCCTGGACCCTAAACCGTCCCCGTCCCCTAACCCTAACCCTAGCCCGAACCCTAAGCCTAACCCTTCCCCGAAGCCTGAGCCTCACCTATCCCCTAATCCTAACCCGTACGCTAACACTAACCCACGCCCTCACACGTACGCTCCCCCTAAAGCGTTGTCGTACCCTCCCCTGGACCCTAAACCGTCCCCGTCCCCTAACCCTAACCCTAGCCCGAAACCTAACCCTAACCCTTCCCCGAAGCCTGACCCTCACCCGTCCCCTAATCCTAACCCGTACGCTATCACTAACCCGCGCCCTCACACGTACGCTCCCCCTAAAGCGTTGTCGTACCCTCCCCTGGACCCTAAACCGCCCCGTCCCCTAACCCTAACCCTAGCCTGAACCCTAACCCTAACCCTTCCCCGAAGCCTGACCCTCACCCGTCCCCTAATCCTAAACCGTACGCTATCACTAACCCGCGCCCTCACACGTACGCTCCCCCTAAAGCGTTGTCGTACCCTCCCCTGGACCCTAAACCGTCCCAGTCCCCTAACCTTAACCCTAGCCCGAACCCTAACCCTAACCCTTCCCCGAAGCCTGACCCTCACCCGTCCCCTAATCCTAACCCGTACGCTAACACTAACCGGCGCCCTCACACGTACGGTCCCCCTAAAGCGTTGTCGTACCCTCCCCTGGACCCTAAACCGTCCCCATCCCCTAACCCTAACCCTAGCCCGAACCGTAACCCTAACCCTTCCCCGAAGCCTGACCCTCAAACGTCACTTAAACCTAACCCGTACGCTAACACTAACCCACGCCCTCACACGTACGCTACCCCTAAAGCATTGTCGTACCCTCCTCTGGACCCTAAACCATCCCCGTCCCCTAACCCTAACCCTAGCCCGAACCCTAACCCTAACACTTCCCCGAAGCCTGACCCTCACCCGTCCCCTAATCCTAACCCGTACGCTAACACTAACCCGCGCCCTCACACGTACGCTCCCCCTAAAGCGTTGTCGTACCCTCCCCTGGACCCTAAACCGTCCCCGTCCCTAACCCTAACCCTAGCCCGAACCCTAACCCTAACCCTTCCCCGAAGCCTGACCCTCACCCGTCCCCTAAACCTAACCCGTACGCTAACACTAACCCGCGCCCTCACACGTACGCTCCCCCTAAAGCGTTGTCGTACCCTCCCCTGGACCCTAAACCATCCCCGTCCCCTAACACTAACCCTAGCCCGAACCCTAACCCTAACCCTTCCCCGAAGCCTGACCCTCACCCGTCCCCTAATCCTAACCCGTACGCTAACACTAACCCGCGCCCTCACACGTACGCTCCCCCTAAAGCGTTGTCGTACCCCCCCCTGGACCCTAAGCCGTCGCCGTCCCCTAACCCTAACCCTAGACCGAACCCTAAGCCTAACCCTTCCCCGAAGCCTGACCCTCACCCGTCCCCTAATCCTAACACGTACGCTAACACTAACCCGCGCCCTGACACGTACGCTCCCCCTAAAGCGTTGTCGTACCCTCCCCTGGACCCTAAACCGTCTCCGTCCCCTAACCCTAACCCTAGACCGAACCCTAAGCCTAACCCTTCCCCGAAGCCTGACCCTCACCCGTCCCCTAATCCTAACACGTACGCTAACACTAACCCGCGCCCTGACACGTACGCTCCCCCTAAAGCGTTGTCGTACCCTCCCCTGGACCCTAAACCGTCTCCGTCCCCTAACCCTAACCCTAGACCGAATCCTAAGCCTAACCCTTCCCCGAAGCCTGACCCTCACCCGTCCCCTAATCCTAACACGTACGCTAACACTAACCCGCGCCCTGACACGTACGCTCCCCCTAAAGCGTTGTCGTACCCTCCCCTGGACCCTAAACCGTCTCCGTCACCTAACCCTAACCCTAGACCGAACCCTAAGCCTAACCCTTCCCCGAAGCCTGACCCTCACCCGTCCCCTAATCCTAACACGTACGCTAACACTAACCCGCGCCCTGACACGTACGCTCCCTCTAAAGCGTTGTCGTACCCTCCCCTGGACCCTAAACCGTCCCCGTCCCCTAACCCTAACCCTAGCCCGAACCCTAAGCCTAACCCTTCCCCGAAGCCTGAGCCTCACCTATCCCCTAATCCTAACCCGTACGCTAACACTAACCCACGCCCTCACACGTACGCTCCCCCTAAAGCGTTGTCGTACCCTCCCCTGGACCCTAAACCGTCCCCGTCCCCTAACCCTAACCCTAGCCCGAAACCTAACCCTAACCCTTCCCCGAAGCCTGACCCTCACCCGTCCCCTAATCCTAACCCGTACGCTATCACTAACCCGCGCCCTCACACGTACGCTCCCCCTAAAGCGTTGTCGTACCCTCCCCTGGACCCTAAACCGCCCCGTCCCCTAACCCTAACCCTAGCCTGAACCCTAACCCTAACCCTTCCCCGAAGCCTGACCCTCACCCGTCCCCTAATCCTAACCCGTACGCTATCACTAACCCGCGCCCTCACACGTACGCTCCCCCTAAAGCGTTGTCGTACCCTCCCCTGGACCCTAAACCGTCCCAGTCCCCTAACCTTAACCCTAGCCCGAACCCTAACCCTAACCCTTCCCCGAAGCCTGACCCTCACCCGTCCCCTAATCCTAACCCGTACGCTAACACTAACCGGCGCCCTCACACGTACGGTCCCCCTAAAGCGTTGTCGTACCCTCCCCTGGACCCTAAACCGTCCCCATCCCCTAACCCTAACCCTAGCCCGAACCGTAACCCTAACCCTTCCCCGAAGCCTGACCCTCAAACGTCACTTAAACCTAACCCGTACGCTAACACTAACCCACGCCCTCACACGTACGCTACCCCTAAAGCATTGTCGTACCCTCCTCTGGACCCTAAACCATCCCCGTCCCCTAACCCTAACCCTAGCCCGAACCCTAACCCTAACCCTTCCCCAAAGCCTGACCCTCACCCGTCCCCTAATCCTAACCCGTACGCTAACACTAACCCGCGCCCTCACACGTACGCTCCCCCTAAAGCGTTGTCGTACCCTCCCCTGGACACTAAACCGTCCCCGTCCCCTAACCCTAACCCTAGCCCGAACCCTAACCCTAACCCTTCCCCGAAGCCTGACCCTCACCCGTCCCCTAATCCTAACCCGTACGCTAACACTAACCCGCGCCCTCACACGTACGCTCCCCCTAAAGCGTTGTCGTACCCTCCCCTGGACCCTAAACCGTCCCCGTCCCCTAACCCTAACCCTAGCCCGAACCCTAACCCTAACCCTTCCCCGAAGCCTGACACTCACCCGTCCCCTAATCCGAATCCGTACGCTAACACTAACCCGTGCCCTCACACGTACGCTCCCCCTAAAGCGTTGTCGTCCCCTCCCCTGGACCCTAAACCGTCCCCGTCCCCTAACCCTAACCCTAGCCCGAACCCTAACCCTAACACTTCCCCGAAGCCTGACCCTCACCCGTCCCCTAATCCTAACCCGTACGCTAACACTAACCCGTGCCCTCACACGTACGCTCCCCCTAAAGCGTTGTCGTCCCCTCCCCTGGACCCTAAACCGTCCCCGTCCCCTAACCCTAACCCTAGCCCGAACCCTAACCCTAACACTTCCCCGAAGCCTGACCCTCACCCGTCCCCTAATCCTAACCCGTACGCTAACACTAACCCGCGCCCTCACACGTACGCTCCCCCTAAAGCGTTGTCGTACCCTCCCCTGGACCCTAAACCGTCCCCGTCCCCTAACCCTAACCCTAGCCCGAAACCTAACCCTAACCCTTCCCCGAAGCCTGACCCTCACCCGTCCCATAATCCTAACCCGTACGCTAACACTAACCCGCGCCCTCACACGTACGCTCCCCCTAAAGCGTTGTCGTACCCTCCCCTGGACCCTAAACCGTCCCCGTCCCCTAACCCTAACCCTAGCCCGTACCCTAACCCTAACCCTTCCCCGAAGCCTGACCCTCACCCGTCCCCTAATCGTAACCCGTACGCTATCACTAACCCGCGCCCTCACACGTACGCTCCCCCTAAAGCGTTGTCGTACCCTCCCCTGGACCCTAAACCTTCCCCGTCCCCTAACCCTAACCCTAGCCCGAACCCTAACCCTAACCCTTCCCCGAAGCCTGACCCTCACCCGTCCCCTAATCCTAACCCGTACGCTAACACTAACCCGCGCCCTCACACGTACGCTCCCCCTAAAGCGTTGTCGTACCCTCCCCTGGACCCTAAACCGTCCCCGTCCCTAACCCTAACCCTAGCCCGAACCCTAACCCTAACCCTTCCCCGAAGCCTGACCCTCACCCGTCCCCTAAACCTAACCCGTACGCTAACACTAACCCGCGCCCTCACACGTACGCTCCCCCTAAAGCGTTGTCGTACCCTCCCCTGGACCCTAAACCATCCCCGGCCCCTAACACTAACCCTAGCCCGAACCCTAACCCTAACCCTTCCCCGAAGCCTGACCCTCACCCGTCCCCTAATCCTAACCCGTACGCTAACACTAACCCGCGCCCTCACACGTACGCTCCCCCTAAAGCGTTGTCGTACCCCCCCCTGGACCCTAAGCCGTCCCCGTCCCCTAACCCTAACCCTAGACCGAACCCTAAGCCTAACCCTTCCCCGAAGCCTGACCCTCACCCGTCCCCTAATCCTAACACGTACGCTAACACTAACCCGCGCCCTGACACGTACGCTCCCCCTAAAGCGTTGTCGTGCCCTCCCCTGGACCCTAAACCGTCTCCGTACCCTAACCCTAACCCTAGACCGAACCCTAAGCCTAACCCTTTCCCGAAGCCTGACCCTCACCCGTCCCCTAATCCTAACACGTACGCTAACACTAACCCGCGCCCTCACACGTACGCTCCCCCTAAAGCGTTGTCGTACCCTCCCCTGGACCCTAAACCGTCTCCGTCCCCTAACCCTAACCCTAGACCGAACCCTAAGCCTAACCCTTCCCCGAAGCCTGACCCTCACCCGTCCCCTAATCCTAACACGTACGCTAACACTAACCCGCGCCCTGACACGTACGCTCCCCCTAAAGCGTTGTCGTACCCTCCCCTGGACCCTAAACCGTCTCCGTCCCCTAACCCTAACCCTAGACCGAACCCTAAGCCTAACCCTTCCCCGAAGCCTGACCCTCACCCGTCCCCTAATCCTAACACGTACGCTAACACTAACCCGCGCCCTGACACGTACGCTCCCCCTAAAGCGTTGTCGTACCCTCCCCTGGACCCTAAACCGTCCCCGTCCCCTAACCCTAATCCTAGCCCGAACCCTAAGCCTAACCCTTCCCCGAAGCCTGAGCCTCACCCATCCCCTAATCCTAACCCGTACGCTAACACTAACCCACGCCCTCACACGTACGCTCCCCCTAAAGCGTTGTCGTACCCTCCCCTGGACCCTAAACCGTCCCCGTCCCCTAACCCTAACCCTAGCCCGAAACCTAACCCTAACCCTTCCCCGAAGCCTGACACTCACCCGTCCCATAATCCTAACCCGTACGCTAACACTAACCCGCGCCCTCACACGTACGCTCCCCCTAAAGCGTTGTCGTACCCTCCACTGGACCCTAAACCGTCCCCGTCCCCTAACCCTAACCCTAGCCCGAACCCTAACCCTTCCCCGAAGCCTGACCCTCACCCGTCCCCTAATCCTAACCCGTACGCTATCACTAACCCGCGCCCTCACACGTACGCTCCCCCTAAAGCGTTGTCGTACCCTCCTCTGGACCCTAAACCATCCCCGTCCCCTAACCCTAACCCTAGCCCGAACCCTAACCCTAACACTTCCTCAAAGCCTGACCCTCACCCGTCCCCTAATCCTAACCCGTACGCTAACACTAACCCGCGCCCTCACACGTACGCTCCCCCTAAAGCGTTGTCGTACCCTCCCCTGGACCCTAAACCGTCCCCGTCCCCTAACCCTAACCCTAGCCCGAAACCTAACCCTAACCCTTCCCCGAAGCCTGACCCTCACCCGTCCCATAATCCTAACCCGTACGCTAACACTAACCCGCGCCCTCACACGTACGCTCCCCCTAAAGCGTTGTCGTACCCTCCCCTGGACCCTAAACCGTCCCCGTCCCCTAACCCTAACCCTAGCCCGTACCCTAACCTTAACCCTTCCCCGAAGCCTGACCCTCACCCGTCCCCTAATCGTAACCCGTACGCTATCACTAACCCGCGCCCTCACACGTACGCTCCCCCTAAAGCGTTGTCGTACCCTCCCGTGGACCCTAAACCGTCCCCGTCCCTAACCCTAACCCTAGCCCGAACCCTAACCCTAACCCTTCCCCGAAGCCTGACCCTCACCCGTCCCCTAATCCTAACCCGTACGCTAACACTAACCCGCGCCCTCACACGTACGCTCCCCCTAAAGCGTTGTCGTACCCTCCCCTGGACCCTAAACCATCCCCGTCCCCTAACACTAACCCTAGCCCGAACCCTAACCCTAACCCTTCCCCGAAGCCTGACCCTCACCCGTCCCCTAATCCTAACCCGTACGCTAACACTAACCCGCGCCCTCACACGTACGCTCCCCCTAAAGCGTTGTCGTACCCCCCCCTGGACCCTAAGCCGTCCCCGTCCCCTAACCCTAACCCTAGACCGAACCCTAAGCCTAACCCTTCCCCGAAGCCTGACCCTCACCCGTCCCCTAATCCTAACACGTACGCTAACACTAACCCGCGCCCTGACACGTACGCTCCCCCTAAAGCGTTGTCGTACCCTCCCCTGGACCCTAAACCGTCTCCGTCCCCTAACCCTAACCCTAGACCGAACCCTAAGCCTAACCCTTCCCCGAAGCCTGACCCTCACCCGTCCCCTAATCCTAACACGTACGCTAACACTAACCCGCGCCCTGACACGTACGCTCGCCCTAAAGCGTTGTCGTACCCTCCCCTGGACCCTAAACCGTCTCCGTCCCCTAACCCTAACCCTAGACCGAACCCTAAGCCTAACCCTTCCCCGAAGCCTGACCCTCACCCGTCCCCTAATCCTAACACGTACGCTAACACTAACCCGCGCCCTGACACGTACGCTCCCCCTAAAGCGTTGTCGTACCCTCCCCTGGACCCTAAACCGTCTCCGTCCCCTAACCCTAACCCTAGACCGAACCCTAAGCCTAACCCTTCCCCGAAGCCTGACCCTCACCCGTCCCCTAATCCTAACACGTACGCTAACACTAACCCGCGCCCTGACACGTACGCTCCCCCTAAAGCGTTGTCGTACCCTCCCCTGGACCCTAAACCGTCCCCGTCCCCTAACCCTAACCCTAGCCCGAACCCTAAGTCTAACCCTTCCCCGAAGCCTGAGCCTCACCCATCCCCTAATCCTAACCCGTACGCTAACACTAACCCACGCCCTCACACGTACGCTCCCCCTAAAGCGTTGTCGTACCCTCCCCTGGACCCTAAACCGTCCCCGTCCCCTAACCCTAACCCTAGCCCGAAACCTAACCCTAACCCTTCCCCGAAGCCTGACACTCACCCGTCCCATAATCCTAACCCGTACGCTAACACTAACCCGCGCCCTCACACGTACGCTCCCCCTAAAGCGTTGTCGTACCCTCCACTGGACCCTAAACCGTCCCCGTCCCCTAACCCTAACCCTAGCCCGAACCCTAACCCTAACCCTTCCCCGAAGCCTGACCCTCACCCGTCCCCTAATCCTAACCCGTACGCTATCACTAACCCGCGCCCTCACACGTACGCTCCCCCTAAAGCGTTGTCGTACCCTCCTCTGGACCCTAAACCATACCCGTCCCCTAACCCTAACCCTAGACCGAACCCTAACCCTAACCCTTCCTCAAAGCCTGACCCTCACCCGTCCCCTAATCCTAACCCGTACGCTAACACTAACCCGCGCCCTCACACGTACGCTCCCCCTAAAGCGTTGTCGTACCCTCCCCTGGAACCTAAACCGTCCCCGTCCCCTAACCCTAACCCTAGCCCGAACCCTAACCCTAACCCTTCCCCGAAGCCTGACCCTCACCCGTCCCCTAATCCTAACCCGTACGCTAACACTAACCCGCGCCCTCACACGTACGCTCCCCCTAAAAGCGTTGTCGTACCCTCCCCTGGACCCTAAACCGTCCCCGTCCCCTAACCCTAACCCTAGCCCGAACCCTAACCCTAACCCTTCCCCGAAGCCTGACCCTCACCCGTCCCCTAATCCGAATCCGTACGCTAACACTAACCCGTGCCCTCACACGTACGCTCCCCCTAAAGCGTTGTCGTACCCTCCCCTGGACCCTAAACCGTCCCCGTCCCCTAACCCTAACCCTAGCCCGAACCCTAACCCTAACACTTCCCCGAAGCCTGACCCTCACCCGTCCCCTAATCCTAACCCGTACGCTAACACTAACCCGCGCCCTCACACGTACGCTCCCCCTAAAGCGTTGTCGTACCCTCCCCTGGACCCTAAACCGTCTCCGTCCCCTAACCCTAACCCTAGACCGAACCCTAAGCCTAACCCTTCCCCGAAGCCTGAGCCTCACCCGTCCCCTAATCCTAACCCGTACGCTAACACTAACCCGCGCCCTCACACGTACGCTCCCCCTAAAGCGTTGTCGTACCCTCCCCTGGACCCTAAACCGTCCCCATCCCCTAACCCTAACCCTAGCCCGAAACCTAACCCTAACCCTTCCCCAAAGCCTGACCCTCACCCGTCCCATAATCCTAACCCGTACGCTAACACTAACCCGCGCCCTCACACGTACGCTCCCCCTAAAGCGTTGTCGTACCCTCCCCTGGACCCTAAACCGTCCCCGTCCCCTAACCCTAACCCTAGCCCGTACCCTAACCCTAACCCTTCCCCGAAGCCTGACCCTCACCCGTTCCCTAATCGTAACCCTTACGCTATCACTAACCCGCGCCCTCACACGTACGCTCCCCCTAAAGCGTTGTCGTACCCTCCCCTGGACCCTAAACCGTCCCCGTCCCCTAACCCTAACCCTAGCCCGAACCCTAACCCTAACCCTTCCCCGAAGCCTGACCCTCACCCGTCCCATAATCCTAACCCGTACGCTAACACTAACCCGCGCCCTCACACGTACGCTCCCCCTAAAGCGTTGTCGTACCCTCCCCTGGACCCTAAACCGTCCCCGTCCCCTAACCCTAACCCTAGACCGTACCCTAACCCTAACCCTTCCCCGAAGCCTGACCCTCACCCGTCCCCTAATCGTAACCCGTACGCTATCACTAACCCGCGCCCTCACACGTACGCTCCCCCTAAAGCGTTGTCGTACCCTCCCCTGGACCCTAAACCGTCCCCGTCCCCTAACGCTAACCCTAGCCCGAACCCTAACCCTAACCCTTCCCCGAAGCCTGACCCTCACCCGTCCCGTAATCCTAACCCGTACGCTAACACTAACCCGCGCCCTCACACGTACGCTCCCCCTAAAGCGTTGTCGTACCCTCCCCTGGACCCTAAACCGTCCCCGTCCCCTAACCCTAACCCTAGCCCGTACCCTAACCCTAACCCTTCCCCGAAGCCTGACCCTCACCCGTCCCCTAATCGTAACCCGTACGCTATCACTAACCCGCGCCCTCACACGTACGCTCCCCCTAAAGCGTTGTCGTACCCTCCCCTGGACCCTAAACCGTCCCCGTCCCCTAACCCTAACCCTAGCCCGAACCCTAACCCTAACCCTTCCCCGAAGCCTGACCCTCACCCGTCCCGTAATCCTAACCCGTACGCTAACACTAACCCGCGCCCTCACACGTACGCTCCCCCTAAAGCGTTGTCGTACCCCCCCTGGACCCTAAGCCGTCCCCGTCCCCTAACCCTAACCCTAGCCCGAACCCTAACCCTAACCATTCCCCGAAGCCTGACCCTCACCCGTCCCATAATCCTAACCCGTACGCTAACACTAACCCGCGCCCTCACACGTACGCTCCCCCTAAAGCGTTGTCGTACCCTCCCCTGGACCCTAAACCATCCCCGTCCCCTAACACTAACCCTAGCCCGAACCCTAACCCTAACCCTTCCCCGAAGCCTGACCCTCACCCGTCCCCTAATCCTAACACGTACGCTAACACTAACCCGCGCCCTCACACGTATGCTCCCCCTAAAGCGTTGTCGAACCCCCCCCTGGACCCTAAGCCGTCCCCGTCCCCTAACCCTAACCCTAGACCGAAACCTAAGCCTAACCCTTCCCCGAAGCCTGACCCTCACCCGTCCCCTAATCCTAACACGTACGCTAACACTAACCCGCGCCCTGACACGTACGCTCCCCCTAAAGCGTTGTCGTACCCTCCCCTGGACCCTAAACCGTCTCCGTCCCCTAACCCTAACCCTAGACCGAACCCTAAGCCTAACCCTTCCCCGAAGCCTGACCCTCACCCGTCCCCTAATCCTAACACGTACGCTAACACTAACCCGCGCCCTGACACGTACGCTCCCCCTAAAGCGTTGTCGTACACTCCCCTGGACCCTAAACCGTCTCCGTCCCCTAACCCTAACCCTAGACCGAACCCTAAGCCTAACCCTTCCCCGAAGCCTGGCCCTCACCCGTCCCCTAATCCTAACACGTACGCTAACACTAACCCGCGCCCTGACACGTACGCTCCCCCTAAAGCGTTGTCGTACACTCCCCTGGACCCTAAACCGTCCCCGTCCCCTAACCCTAACCCTAGCCCGAACCCTAAGCCTAACCCTTCCCCGAAGCCTGAGCCTCACCCGTCCCCTAATCCTAACCCGTACGCTAACACTAACCCGCGCCCTCACACGTACGCTCCCCCTAAAGCGTTGTCGTACCCTCCCCTGGACCCTAAACCGTCCCCGTCCCCTAACCCTAACCCTAGCCCGAAACCTAACCCTAACCCTTCCCCGAAGCCTGACCCTCACCAGTCCCATAATCCTAAACCGTACGCTAACACTAACCCGCGCCCTCACACGTACGCTCCCCCTAAAGCGTTGTCGTACCCTCCCCTGGACCCTAACCGTCCCCGTCCCCTAACCCTAACCCTAGCCCGAACCCTAACCCTAACCCTTCCCCGAAGCCCGACCCTCACCCGTCCCCTAAACCTAACACGTACGCTAACACTAACCCGCGCCCTGACACGTACGCTCCCCCTAAAGCGTTGTCGTACCCTCCCCTGGACCCTAAACCGTCCCCGTCCCCTAACCCTAACCCTAGCCCGAACCCTAAGCCTAACCCTTCCCCGAAGCCTGAGCCTCACCCGTCCCCTAATCCTAACCCGTACGCTAACACTAACCCGCGCCCTCACACGTACGCTCCCCCTAAAGCGCTGTCGTACCCTCCCCTGGACCCTAAACCGTCCCCGTCCCCTAACCCTAACCCTAGCCCGAAACCTAACCCTAACCCTTCCCCGAAGCCTGACCCTCACCCGTCCCATAATCCTAACCCGTACGCTAACACTAACCTGCGCCCTCACACGTACGCTCCCCCTAAAGCGTTGTCGTACCCTCCCCTGGACCCTAAACCGTCCCCGTCCCCTAACCCTAACCCTAGCCCGAATCCTAACCCTAACCCTTCCCCGAAGCCTGACCCTCACCCGTCCCCTAATCCTAACCCGTACGCTATCACTAACCCGCGCCCTCACACGTACGCTCCCCCTAAAGCGTTGTCGTACCCTCCCCTGGACCCTAAACCGTCCCCGTCCCCTAACCCTAACCCTAGCCTGAACCCTAACCCTAACCCTTCCCCGAAGCCTGACCCTCACCCGTCCCCTAATCCTAACCCGTACGCTATCACTAACCCGCGCCCTCACACGTACGCTCCCCCTAAAGCGTTGTCGTACCCTCCCCTGGACCCTAAACCGTCCCAGTCCCCTAACCCTAACCCTAGCCCGAACCCTAACCCTAACCCTTCCCCGAAGCCTGACCCTCACCCGTCCCCTAATCCTAACCCGTACGCTAACACTAACCGGCGCCCTCACACGTACGCTCCCCCTAAAGCGTTGTCGTACCCTCCCCTGGACCCTAAACCGTCCCCATCCCCTAACCCTAACCCTAGCCCGAACCGTAACCCTAACCCTTCCCCGAAGCCTGACCCTCAACCGTCACTTAAACCTAACCCGTACGCTAACACTAACCCACGCCCTCACACGTACGCTACCCCTAAAGCATTGTCGTACCCTCCTCTGGACCCTAAACCATCCCCGTCCCCTAACCCTAACCCTAGCCCGAACCCTAACCCTAACCCTTCCCCAAAGCCTGACCCTCACCCGTCCCCTAATCCTAACCCGTACGCTAACACTAACCCGCGCCCTCACACGTACGCTCCCCCTAAAGCGTTGTCGTACCCTCCCCTGGACCCTAAACCGTCCCCGTCCCCTAACCCTAACCCTAGCCCGAACCCTAACCCTAACCCTTCCCCGAAGCCTGACCCTCACCCGTCCCCTAATCCTAACCCGTACGCTAACACTAACCCGCGCCCTCACACGTACGCTCCCCCTAAAGCGTTGTCGTACCCTCCCCTGGACCCTAAACCGTCCCCGTCCCCTAACCCTAACCCTAGCCCGAACCCTAACCCTAACCCTTCCCCGAAGCCTGACCCTCACCCGTCCCCTAATCCGAATCCGTACGCTAACACTAACCCGTGCCCTCACACGTACGCTCCCCCTAAAGCGTTGTCGTACCCTCCCCTGGACCCTAAACCGTCCCCGTCCCCTAACCCTAACCCTAGCCCGAACCCTAACCCTAACAATTCCCCGAAGCCTGACCCTCACCCGTCCCCTAATCCTAACCCGTACGCTAACACTAACCCGCGCCCTCACACGTACGCTCCCCCTAAAGCGTTGTCGTACCCTCCCCTGGACCCTAAACCGTCTCCGTCCCCTAACCCTAACCCTAGACCGAACCCTAAGCCTAACCCTTCCCCGAAGCCTGAGCCTCACCCGTCCCCTAATCCTAACCCGTACGCTAACACTAACCCGCGCCCTCACACGTACGCTCCCCCTAAAGCGTTGTCGTACCCTCCCCTGGACCCTAAACCGTCCCCGTCCCCTAACCCTAACCCTAGCCCGAAACCTAACCCTAACCCTTCCCCGAAGCCTGACCCTCACCCGTCCCATAATCCTAACCCGTACGCTAACACTAACCCTCGCCCTCACACGTACGCTCCCCCTAAAGCGTTGTCGTACCCTCCCCTGGACCCTAAACCGTCCCCGTCCCCTAACCCTAACCCTAGCCCGTACCCTAACCCTAACCCTTCCCCGAAGCCTGACCCTCACCCGTCCCCTAATCGTAACCCGTACGCTATCACTAACCCGCGCCCTCACACGTACGCTCCCCCTAAAGCGTTGTCGTACCCTCCCCTGGACCCTAAACCGTCCCCGTCCCCTAACCCTAACCCTAGCCCGAACCCTAACCCTAACCCTTCCCCGAAGCCTGACCCTCACCCGTCCCCTAATCCTAACCCGTACGCTAACACTAACCCGCGCCCTCACACGTACGCTCCCCCTAAAGCGTTGTCGTACCCTCCCCTGGACCCTAAACCGTCCCCGTCCCTAACCCTAACCCTAGCCCGAACCCTAACCCTAACCCTTCCCCGAAGCCTGACCCTCACCCGTCCACTAATCCTAACCCGTACGCTAACACTAACCCGCGCCCTCACACGTACGCTCCCCCTAAAGCGTTGTCGTACCCTCCCCTGGACCCTAAACCATCCCCGTCCCCTAACACTAACCCTAGCCCGAACCCTAACCCTAAACCTTCCCCAAAGCCTGACCCTCACCCGTCCCCTAATCCTAACCCGTACGCTATCACTAACCCGCGCCCTCACACGTACGCTCCCCCTAAAGCGTTGTCGTACCCTCCCCTGGACCCTAAACCGTCCCCGTCCCCTAACCCTAACCCTAGCCTGAACCCTAACCCTAACCCTTCCCCGAAGCCTGACCCTCACCCGTCCCCTAATCCTAACCCGTACGCTATCACTAACCCGCGCCCTCACACGTACGCTCCCCCTAAAGCGTGTCGTACCCTCCCCTGGACCCTCAACCGTCCCAGTCCCCTAACCCTAACCCTAGCCCGAACCCTAACCCTATCCCTTCCCCGAAGCCTGACCCTCACCCGTCCCCTAATCCTAACCCGTACGCTAACACTAACCGGCGCCCTCACACGTACGGTCCCCCTAAAGCGTTGTCGTACCCTTCCCTGGACCCTAAACCGTCCCCATCCCCTAACCCTAACCCTAGCCCGAACCGTAACCCTAACCCTTCCCCGAAGCCTGACCCTCAACCGTCACTTAAACCTAACCCGTACGCTAACACTAACCCACGCCCTCACACGTACGCTACCCCTAAAGCATTGTCGTACCCTCCTCTGGACCCTAAACCATCCCCGTCCCCTAACCCTAACCCTAGCCCGAACCCTAACCCTAACCCTTCCCCGAAGCCTGACCCTCACCCGTCCCCTAATCCTAACCCGTACGCTAACACTAACCCGCGCCCTCACACGTACGCTCCCCCTAAAGCGTTGTCGTACCCTCCCCTGGACCCTAAACCGTCCCCGTCCCCTAACCCTAACCCTAGCCCGAACCCTAACCCTAACCCTTCCCCGAAGCCTGACCCTCACCCGTCCCCTAATCCTAACCCGTACGCTAACACTAACCCGCGCCCTCACACGTACGCTCCCCCTAAAACGTTGTCGTACCCTCCCCTGGACCCTAAACCGTCCCCGTCCCCTAACCCTAACCCTAGCCCGAACCCTAACCCTAACCCTTCCCCGAAGCCTGACCCTCACCCGTCCCCTAATCCGAATCCGTACGCTAACACTAACCCGTGCCCTCACACGTACGCTCCCCCTAAAGCGTTGTCGTACCCTCCCCTGGACCCTAAACCGTCCCCGTCCCCTAACCCTAACCCTAGCCCGAACCCTAACCCTAACACTTCCCCGAAGCCTGACCCTCACCCGTCCCCTAATCCTAACCCGTACGCTAACACTAACCCGCGCCCTCACACGTGCGCTCCCCCTAAAGCGTTGTCGTACCCTCCCCTGGACCCTAAACCGTCTCCGTCCCCTAACCCTAACCCTAGACCGAACCCTAAGCCTAACCCTTCCCCGAAGCCTGAGCCTCACCCGTCCCCTAATCCTAACCCGTACGCTAACACTAACCCGCGCCCTCACACGTACGCTCCCCCTAAAGCGTTGTCGTCCCCCCCCCTGGACCCTAAGCCGTCCCCGTCCCCTAACCCTAACCCTAGACCGAACCCTAAGCCTAACCCTTCCCCGAAGCCTGAGCCTCACCCGTCCCCTAATCCTAACCCGTACGCTAACACTAACCCGCGCCCTCACACGTACGCTCCCCCTAAAGCGTTGTCGTACCCTCCCCTGGACCCTAAACCGTCCCCGTCCCTAACCCTAACCCTAGCCCGAAACCTAACGCTAACCCTTCCCCGAAGCCTGACCCTCACCCGTCCCCTAATCCTAACCCGTACGCTAACACTAACCCGCGCCCACACACGTACGCTCCCCCTAAAGCGTTGTCGTACCCTCCCCTGGACCCTAAACCATCCCCGTCCCCTAACACTAACCCTAGCCCGAACCCTAACCCTAACCCTTCCGCGAAGCCTGACCCTCACCCGTCCCCTAATCCTAACCCGTACGCTAACACTAACCCGCGCCCTCACACGTACGCTCCCCCTAAAGCGTTGTCGTACCCCCCCCTGGACCCTAAGCCGTCCCCGTCCCCTAACCCTAACCCTAGACCGAACCCTAAGCCTAACCCTTCCCCGAAGCCTGACCCTCACCCGTCCCCTAATCCTAACACGTACGCTAACACTAACCCGCGCCCTGACACGTACGCTCCCCCTAAAGCGTTGTCGTACCCTCCCCTGTACCCTAAACCGTCTCCGTCCCCTAACCCTAACCCTAGACCGAACCCTAAGCCTAACCCTTCCCCGAAGCCTGACCCTCACCCGTCCCCTAATCCTAACACGTACGCTAACACTAACCCGCGCCCTGACACGTACGCTCCCCCTAAAGCGTTGTCGTACCCTCCCCTGGACCCTAAACCGTCCCCGTCCCCTAACCCTAACCCTAGCCCGAACCCTAAGCCTAACCCTTCCCCGAAGCCTGAGCCTAACCCGTCCCCTAATCCTAACCCGTACGCTAACACTAACCCACGCCCTCACACGTACGCTCCCCCTAAAGCGCTGTCGTACCCTCCCCTGGACCCTAAACCGTCCCCGTCCCCTAACCCTAACCCTAGCCCGAAACCTAACCCTAACCCTTCCCCGAAGCCTGACACTCACTCGTCCCATAATCCTAACCCGTACGCTAACACTAACCCGCGCCCTCACACGTACGCTCCCCCTAAAGCGTTGTCGTACCCTCCCCTGGACCCTAAACCGTCCCCGTCCCCTAACCCTAACCCTAGCCCGAACCCTAACCCTAACCCTTCCCCGAAGTCTGACCCTCACCCGTCCCCTAATCCTAACCCGTACGCTATCACTAACCCACGCCCTCACACGTACGCTCCCCCTAAAGCGTTGTCGTACCCTCCTCTGGACCCTAAACCATCCCCGTCCCCTAACCCTAACCCTAGCCCGAACCCTAACCCTAAACCTTCCCCAAAGCCTGACCCTCACCCGTCCCCTAATCCTAACCCGTACGCTAACACTAACCCGCGCCCTCACACGTACGCTCCCCCTAAAGCGTTGTCGTACCCTCCCCTGGACCCTAAACCGTCCCCGTCCCCTAACCCTAACCCTAGCCCGAACCCCAACCCTAACACTTCCCCGAAGCCTGACCCTCACCCGTCCCCTAATCCGAATCCGTACGCTAACACTAACCCGTGCCCTCACACGTACGCTCCCCCTAAAGCGTTGTCGTACCCTCCCCTGGACCCTAAACCGTCCCCGTCCCCTAACCCTAACCCTAACCCTAGACCGAACCCTAAGCCTAACCCTTCCCCGAAGCCTGAGCCTCACCCGTCCCCTAATCCTAACCCGTACGCTAACACTAACCCGCGCCCTCACACGTACGCTCCCCCTAAAGCGTTGTCGTACCCTCCCCTGGACCCTAAACCGTCCCCGTCCCCTAACCCTAACCCTAGCCCGAAACCTAACCCTAACCCTTCCCCGAAGCCTGACCCTCACCCGTCCCATAATCCTAACCCGTACGCTAACACTAACCCGCGCCCTCACACGTACGCTCCCCCTGAAGCGTTGTCGTACCCTCCCCTGGACCCTAAACCGTCCCCATCCCCTAACCCTAACCCTAGCCCGTACCCTAACCCTAACCCTTCCCCGAAGCCTGACCCTCACCCGTCCCCTAATCGTAACCCGTACGCTATCACTAACCCGCGCCCTCACACGTACGCTCCCCCTAAAGCGTTGTCGTACCCTCCCCTGGACCCTAAACCGTCCCCGTCCCCTAACCCTAACCCTAGCCCGAACCCTAACCCTAACCCTTCCCCGAAGCCTGACCCTCACCCGTCCCCTAATCCTAACCCGTACGCTAACACTAACCCGCGCCCTCACATGTACGCTCCCCCTAAAGCGTTGTCGTACCCTCCCCTGGACCCTAAACCGTCCCCGTCCCTAACCCTAACCCTAGCCCGAACCCTAAGCCTAACCCTTCCCCGAAGCCTGACCCTCACCCGTCCCCTAATCCTAACCCGTACGCTAACACTAACCCGCGCCCTCACACGTACGCTCCCCCTAAAGCGTTGTCGTACCCTCCCCTGGGCCCTAAACCATCCCCGTTCCCTAACACTAACCCTAGCCCGAACCCTAACCCTAACCCTTCCCCGAAGCCTGACCCTCACCCGTCCCCTAATCCTAACCCGTACGCTAACACTAACCCGCGCCCTGACACGTACGCTCCCCCTAAAGCGTTGTCGTACCCTCCCCTGGACCCTAAACCGTCTCCGTCCCCTAACCCTAACCCTAGACCGAACCGTAAGCCTAACCCTTCCCCGAAGCTTGACCCTCACCCGTCCCCTAATCCTAACACGTACGCTAACACTAACCCGCGCCCTGACACGTACGCTCCCCCTAAAGCGTTGTCGTACCCTCCCCTGGACCCTGAACCGTCTCCGTCCCCTAACCCTAACCCTAGACCGAACCCTAAGCCTAACCCTTCCCCGAAGCCTGACCCTCACCCGTCCCCTAATCCTAACACGTAAGCTAACACTAACCCGCGCCCTGACACGTACGCTCCCCCTAAAGCGTTGTCGTACCCTCCCCTGGACCCTAAACCGTCCCCATCCCCTAACCCTAACCCTAGCCCGAACCCTAAGCCTAACCCTTCCCCGAAGCCTGAGCCTCACCCGTCCCCTAATCCTAACCCGTACGCTAACACTAACCCACGCCCTCACACGTACGCTCCCCCTAAAGCGTTGTCGTACCCTCCCCTGGACCGTAAACCGTCCCCGTCCCCTAACCCTAACCCTAGCCCGAAACCTAACCCTAACCCTTCCCCGAAGCCTGACACTCACCCGTCCCATAATCCTAACCCGTACGCTAACACTAACCCGCGCCCTCACACGTACGCTCCCCCTAAAGCGTTGTCGTACCCTCCCCTGGACCCTAAACCGTCCCCGTCCCCTAACCCTAACCCTAGCCCGAACCCTAACCCTAACCCTTCCCCGAAGCCTGACCCTCACCCGTCCCCTAATCCTAACCGGTACGCTATCACTAACCCGCGCCCTCACACGTACGCTCCCCCTAAAGCGTTGTCGTAACCTCCTCTGGACCCTAAACCATCCCCGTCCCCTAACCCTAACCCTAGCCCGAACCCTAACCCTAACCCTTCCCCAAAGCCTGACCCTCACCCGTCCCCTAATCCTAACCCGTACGCTAACACTAACCCGCGCCCTCACACGTACGCTCCCCCTAAAGCGTTGTCGTACCCTCCCCTGGACCCTAAACCGTCCCCGTCCCCTAACCCTAACCCTAGCCCGAACCCTAACCCTAACCCTTCCCCGAAGCCTGACCCTCACCCGTCCCCTAATCCTAACCCGTACGCTAACACTAACCTGCGCCCTCACACGTACGCTCCCCCTAAAGCGTTGTCGTACCCTCCCCTGGACCCTAAACCGTCCCCGTCCCCTAACCCTAACCCTAGCCCGAACCCTAACCCTAACCCTGCCCCGAAGCCTGACCCTCACCCGTCCCCTAATCCGAATCCGTACGCTAACACTAACCCGTGCCCTCACACGTACGCTCCCCCTAAAGCGTTGTCGTACCCTCCCCTGGACCCTTAACCGTCCCCGTCCCCTAATCCTAACCCTAGCCCGTACCCTAACCCTAACCCTTCCCCGAAGCCTGACCCTCACCCGTCCCATAATCCTAACCCGTACGCTAACAATAACCCGCGCCCTCACACGTACGCTCCCCCTAAAGCGTTGTCGTACCCCCCCTGGACCCTAAGCCGTCCCCGTCCCCTAACCCTAACCCTAGCCCGAACCCTAACCCTAACCCTTCCCCGAAGCCTGACCCTCACCCGTCCCATAATCCTAACCCGTACGCTAACACTAACCCGCGCCCTCACACGTACGCTCCCCCTAAAGCGTTGTCGTACCCTCCCCTGGACCCTAAACCGTCCCCGTCCCCTAACCCTAACACTAGCCCGAACCCTAACCCTAACCGTTCCCCGAAGCCTGACCCTCACCCGTCCCCTAATCCTAACCCGTACGCTAACACTAACCCGCGCCCTCACACGTACGCTCCCCCTAAAGCGTTGTCGTACCCTCCCCTGGACCCTAAACCGTCCCCATCCCCTAACCCTAACCCTAGCCCGAACCGTAACCCTAACCCTTCCCCGAAGCCTGACCCTCAACCGTCCCTTAAACCTAACCCGTACGCTAACACTAACCCACGCCCTCACACGTACGCTACCCCTAAAGCATTGTCGTACCCTCCCCTGGACCCTAAACCGTCCCCGTCCCCTAACCCTAACCCCAGCCCGAACCCTAACACTAACCCTTCCCCGAAGCCTGACCCTCACCCGTCCCCTAATCCTAACCCGTACGCTAACACTAACCCGCGCCCTCACACGTACGCTACCCCTAAAGCGTTGTCGTACCCTCCCCTGGACCCTAAACCGTCCCCGTACCCTAACCCTAACCCTAGCCCGAACCCTAACCCTAACCATTCCCCGAAGCCTGACCCTCACCCGTCCCCTAATCCTAACCCGTACGCTAACACTAACCTGCGCCCTCACACGTACGCTCCCCCTAAAGCGTTGTCGTACCCTCCCCTGGACCCTAAACCATCCCCGTCCCCTAACACTAACCCTAGCCCGAACCCTAACCCTAAGCCTTCCCCGAAGCCTGACCCTCACCCGTCCCCTAATCCTAACCCGTACGCTAACACTAACCCGCGCCCTCACACGTACGCTCCCCCTAAAGCGTTGTCGTACCCCCCCCTGGACCCTAAGCCGTCCCCGTCCCCTAACCCTAACCCTAGACCGAACTCTAAGCCTAACCCTTCCCCGAAGCCTGACCCTCACCCGTCCCCTAATCCTAACACGTACGCTAACACTAACCCGCGCCCTGACACGTACGCTCCCCCTAAAGCGTTGTCGTACCCTCCCCTGGACCCTAAACCGTCTCCGTCCCCTAACCCTAACCCTAGACCGAACCCTAAGCCTAACCCTTCCCCGAAGCCTGACCCTCACCCGTCCCCTAATCCTAACACGTACGCTAACACTAACCCGCGCCCTGACACGTACGCTCCCCCTAAAGCGTTGTCGTACCCTCCCCTGGACCCTAAACCGTCCCCGTCCCCTAACCCTAACCCTAGCCCGTACCCTAACCCTAACCCTTCCCCGAAGCCTGACCCTCACCCGTCCCCTAATCGTAACCCGTACTCTATCACTAACCCGCGCCCTCACACGTACGCTCCCCCTAAAGCGTTGTCGTACCCTCCCCTGGACCCTAAACCGTCCCCGTCCCCTAACCCTAACCCTAGCCCGAACCCTAACCCTAACCCTTCCCCGAAGCCTGACCCTCACCCGTCCCGTAATCCTAACCCGTACGCTAACAATAACCCGCGCCCTCACACGTACGCTCCCCCTAAAGCGTTGTCGTACCCCCCCTGGACCCTAAGCCGTCCCCGTCCCCTAACCCTAACCCTAGCCCGAACCCTAACCCTAACCCTTCCCCGAAGCCTGACCCTCACCCGTCCCATAATCCTAACCCGTACGCTAACACTAACCCGCGCCCTCACACGTACGCTCCCACTAAAGCGTTGTCGTACCCTCCCCTGGACCCTAAACCTTCCCCGTCCCCTAACCCTAACACTAGACCGAACCCTAACCCTAACCCTTCCCCGAAGCCTGACCCTCACCCGTCCCCTAATCCTAACCCGTACGCTAACACTAACCCGCGCCCTCACACGTACGCTCCCCCTAAAGCGTTGTCGTACCCTCCCCTGGACCCTAAACCGTCCCCATCCCCTAACCCTAACCCTAGCCCGAACCGTAACCCTAACCCTTCCCCGAAGCCTGACCCTCGACCGTCCCTTAACCCTAAGCCGTACGCTAACACTAACCCACGCCCTCACACGTACGCTACCCCTAAAGCATTGTCGTACCCTCCCCTGGACCCTAAACCGTCCCCGTCCCCTAACCCTAACCCTAGCCCGAACCCTAACACTAACCCTTCCCCGAAGCCTGACCCTCACCCGTCCCCTAATCCTAACCCGTACGCTAACACTAACCCGCGCCCTCACACGTACGCTACCCCTAAAGCGTTGTCGTACCCTCCCCTGGACCCTAAACCGTCCCCGTACCCTAACCCTAACCCTAGCCCGAACCCTAACCCTAACCATTCCCCTAAGCCTGACCCTCACCCGTCCCCTAATCCTAACCCGTACGCTAACACTAACCCGCGCCCTCACACGTACGCTCCCCCTAAAGCGTTGTCGTACCCTCCCCTGGACCCTAAACCATCCCCGTCCCCTAACACTAACCCTAGCCCGAACCCTAACCCTAACCCTTCCCCGAAGCCTGACCCTCACCCGTCCCCTAATCCTAACCCGTACGCTAACACTAACCCGCGCCCTCACACGTACGCTCCCCCTAAAGCGTTGTCGTCCCCCCCCCTGGACCCTAAGCCGTCCCCGTCCCCTAACCCTAACCCTAGACAGAACCCTAAGCCTAACCCTTCCCCGAAGCCTGACCCTCACCCGTCCCCTAATCCTAACACGTACGCTAACACTAACCCGCGCCCTGACACGTACGCTCCCCCTAAAGCGTTGTCGTACCCTCCCCTGGACCCTAAACCGTCTCCGTCCCCTAACCCTAACCCTAGACCGAACCCTAAGCCTAACCCTTCCCCGAAGCCTGACCCTCACCCGTCCCCTAATCCTAACACGTACGCTAACACTAACCCGCGCCCTGACACGTACGCTCCCCCTAAAGCGTTGTCGTACCCTCCCCTGGACCCTAAACCGTCTCCGTCCCCTAACCCTAACCCTAGACCGAACCCTAAGCCTAACCCTTCCCCGAAGCCTGACCCTCACCCGTCCCCTAATCCTAACACGTACGCTAACACTAACCCGCGCCCTGACACGTACGCTCCCCCTAAAGCGTTCTCGTACCCTCCCCTGGACCCTAAACCGTCTCCGTCCCCTAACCCTAACCCTAGACCGAACCCTAAGCCTAACCCTTCCCCGAAGCCTGACCCTCACCCGTCCCCTAATCCTAACACGTACGCTAACACTAACCCGCGCCCTGACACGTACGCTCCCCCTAAAGCGTTGTCGTACACTCCCCTGGACCCTAAACCGTCCCCGTCCCCTAACCCTAACCCTAGCCCGAACCCTAAGCCTAACCCTTCCCCGAAGCCTGAGCCTCACCCGTCCCCTAATCCTAACCCGTACGCTAACACTAACCCGCGCCCTCACACGTACGCTCCCCCTAAAGCGTTGTCGTACCCTCCCCTGGACCCTAAACCGTCCCCGTCCCCTAACCCTAACCCTAGCCCGAAACCTAACCCTAACCCTTCCCCGAAGCCTGACCCTCACCAGTCCCATAATCCTAACCCGTACGCTAACACTAACCCGCGCCCTCACACGTACGCTCCCCCTAAAGCGTTGTCGTACCCTCCCCTGGACCCTAAACCGTCCCCGTCCCCTAACCCTAACCCTAGACCGAACCCTAAGCCTAACCCTTCCCCGAAGCCTGAGCCTCACCCGTCCCCTAATCCTAACCCGTACGCTAACACTAACCCGCGCCCTCACACGTACGCTCCCCCTAAAGCGTTGTCGTACCCTCCCCTGGACCCTCAACCGTCCCCGTCCCCTAACCCTAACCCTAGCCCGAAACCTAACCCTAACCCTTCCCCGAAGCCTGACCCTCACCCGTCCCATAATCCTAACCCGTACGCTAACACTAACCCGCGCCCTCACACGTACGCTCCCCCTAAAGCGTTGTCGTACCCTCCCCTGGACCCTAAACCGTCCCCGTCCCCTAACCCGAACCCTAGCCCGTACCCTAACCCTAACCCTTCCCCGAAGCCTGACCCTCACCCGTCCCCTAATCGTAACCCGTACGCTATCACTAACCCGCGCCCTCACACGTACGCTCCCCCTAAAGCGTTGTCGTACCCTCCCCTGGACCCTAAACCGTCCCCGTCCCCTAACCCTAACCCTAGCCCGAACCCTAACCCTAACCCTTCCCTGAAGCCTGACCCTCACCCTTCCCGTAATCCTAACCCGTACGCTAACACTAACCCGCGCCCTCACACGTACGCTCCCCCTAAAGCGTTGTCGTACCCCCCCTGGACCCTAAGCCGTCCCCGTCCCCTAACACTAACCCTAGCCCGAACCCTAACCCTAACCCTTCCCCGAAGCCTGACCCTCACCCGTCCCATAATCCTAACCCGTACGCTAACACTAACCCGCGCCCTCACACGTACGCTCCCCCTAAAGCGTTGTCGTACCCTCCCCTGGACCCTAAACCGTCCCCGTCCCCTAACCCTAACACAAGCCCGAACCCTAACCCTAACCCTTCCCCGAAGCCTGACCCTCACCCGTCCCCTAATCCTAACCCGTACGCTAACACTAACCCGCGCCCTCACACGTACGCTCCCCCTAAAGCGTTGTCGTACCCTCCCCTGGACCCTAAACCATCCCCGTCCCCTAACACTAACTCTAGCCCGAACCCTAACCCTAACACTTCCCCGAAGCCTGACCCTCACCCGTCCCCTAATCCTAACCCGTACGCTAACACTAACCCACGCCCTCACACGTACGCTCCCCCTAAAGCGTTGTCGTACCCTCCCCTGTACCCTAAACCATCCCCGTCCCCTAACCCTAACCCTAGCCCGAACCCTAAACCTAAACCTTCCCCGAAGCCTGACCCTCACACGTCCCCTAATCCTAACAAGTACGCTAACACTAACCCGCGCCCTCACACGTACGCTCCCCCTAAAGCGTTGTCGTACCCTCCCCTGGACCCTAAAGCTTCCCCGTCCCCTAACCCTAACCCTAGCCCGAACCCTAACCCTAACCCTTCCCCGAAGCCTGACCCTCACCCGTCCCCTAACCCTAAACCGTACGCTAACACTAACCCGCGCCCTCACACGTACGCTCCCCCTAAAGCGTTGTCGTAACCTCCCCTGGACCCTAAACCGTCCCCGTCCCCTAACCCTAACCCTAGCCCGAACGCTAAACCTAACACTTCCCCGAAGCCTGACCGTCACCCGTCCCCTAATCCTAACCCGTACGCTAACACTAACCCGCGCCCTCACACGTACGCTACCCCTAAAGCGTTGTCGTACCCTCCCCTGGACCCTAAACCGTCCCCGTCCCCTAACCCTAACCCTTGCCCGAACCCTAACCCTAACCCTTCCCCGAAGCCTGACCCTCACCCGTCCCCTAATCCTAACCCGTACGCTAACACTAAACCGCGCTCTCACACGTACGCTCCCCCTAAAGCGTTGTCGTACCCTCCCCTGGACCCTAAACCGTCCCCGTCCCCTAACCCTAACCCTAGCCCGAACCCTAACCCTAACCCTTCCCCGAAGCCTGACCCTCACCCGTGCCCTAATCCTAACCCGTATGCTAACACTAACCCGCGCCCTCACACGTACGCTCCCCCTAAAGCGTTGTCGTACCCTCCCCTGGACCCTAAACCGTCCCCGTCCCCTAACCCTAACCCTAGCCCGAACCCTAACCCTAACCCTTCCCCGAAGCCTGACCCTCACCCGTCCCCTAATCCTAACCCGTACGCTAACACTAACCCGCGCCCTCACACGTACGCTCCCCCTAAAGCGTTGTCGTACCCTCCCCTGGACCCTAAACCGTCCCCGTCCCCTAACCCTAACCCTAGCCCGAACCCTAACCCTAACTCTTCCTTGAAGCCTGACCCTCACCCGTCCCCTAATCCTAACCGGTACGCTAACACTAACCCGCGCCCTCACACGTACGCTCCCCCTAAAGCGTTGTTGTACCCTCCCCTGGACCCTAAACCGTCCCCGTCCCCTAACCCTAACCCTAGGCCGAACCCTAACCCTAACCCTTCCCCGAAGCCTGACCCTCACCCGTCCCCTAATCCTAACCCGTACGCTAACACTAACCCGCGCCCTCACACGTACGCTCCCCCTAAAGCGTTGTCGTACCCTCCCCTGGACCCTAAACCTTCTCCGTCCCCTAACCCTAACCGTAGCCCGAACCCTAACCCTAACACTTCCCCGAAGCCTGACCCTCACCTGTCCCCTAATCCTAACCCGTACGCTAACACTAACCCGCGCCCTCACACGTACGCTCCCCCTAAAGCGTTGTCGTACCCTCCCCTGGACCCTAAACTGTCCCCGTCCCCTAACCCTAACCCTAGCCCGAACCCTAACCCTAACCCTTCCCCGAAGCCTGACCCTCTCCCGTCCCCTAATCCTAACCCGTACGCTAACACTAACCCGCGCCCTCACACGTACGCTCCCCCTAAAGCGTTGTCGTACCCTCCCCTGGACCCTAAACCGTCCCTGTCCCCTAACCTTAACCCTAGCCCGAACCCTAACCCTAACCGTTCCCCGAAGCCTGACCCTCACCCGTCCCCTAATCCTAAACCGTACGCTAACACTAACCCGCACCCTCACGCGTACTCTCCCCCTAAAGCGTTGTCGTACCCTCCCCTGGACCCTAAACCGTCTCCGTCCCCTAACCCTAACCTTAGCCCGAACCCTAAGCCTAACCCTTCCCCGAAGCCTGACCCTCACCCGTCCCCTAATCCTAACCCGTACGCTAACACTAACCCGCGTCCTCACACGTACGCTCCCCCTAAAGCGTTGTCTTACCCTCCCCTGGACCCTAAACCGTCCCCGTCCCCTAACCCTAACCCTAGCCCGAACCCTATCCCTAACCCTTCCCCTAAGCCTGACCCTCACCCGTCCCCTAATCCTAACCCGTACGCTAACACTAACCCGCGCCCTCACACGTACGCTCCCCCTAAAGCGTTGTCGTACCCTCCCCTGGACCCTAAACCGTCCCCGTCCCCTAAACTTAACCCTAGCCCGAACCCTAACCCTAACCCTTCCCCGAAGCCTGACCCTCACCCGTCCCCTAATCCTAACCCGTACGCTAGCACTAACCCGCACCCTCACACGTACGATCCCCCTAAAGCGTTGTCGTACCCTCCCCTGGACCCTTAACCGTCCCCGTCCCCTAACACTGACCCTAGCCCGAACCCTAACCCTAACCCTTCCCCGAAGCCTGACCCTCACCCGTCCCCTAATCCTAACCGGTACGCTAACACTAACCCGCGCCCTCACACATACGCTCCCCCTAAAGCGTTGTCGTACCCTCCCCTGGACCCTAAACCGTCCCCGTCCCCTAAACCTAACCCTAGCCCGAACCCTAACCCTAACCCTTCCTTGAAGCCTGACCCTCACCCGTCCCCTAATCCTAACCCGTACGCTAACACTAACCCGCGCCCTCACACGTACGCTCCCCCTAAAGCGTTGTCGTACCCTCCCCTGACCCTAAACTGTCCCCGTCCCCTAACCCTAACCCTAGCCCGAACCCTAACCCTAACCCTTCCCCGAAGCCTGACCCTCACCCGTCCCCTAATCCTAACCCGTACGGTAACACTAACCTGCGCCCTCACGCGTACGCTCCCCCTAAAGCGTTGTCTTACCCTCCCCTGGACCCTAAACCGTCTCCGTCCCCTAACCCTAACCGTAGCCCGAACCCTAACCCTAACCCTTCCCCGAAGCCTGACCCTCACCCGGCCCCTAATCCTAACCCGTACGCTAACACTAACCCGCGCCCTCACACGTACGCTTCCCCTAAAGCGTTGTCGTACCCTCCCCTGGACCCTAAACCGTCCCCGTCCCCTAACCCTAACCCTAGCCCGAACCCTAACCCTAACCCTTCCCCGAAGCCTGACCCTCACCCGTCCCCTAATCCTAACCCGTACGCTAACACTAACCCGCGCCCTCACACGTACGCTACCCCTAAAGCGTTGTCGTACCCCCCCCTGGACCCTAAGCCGTCCCCGTCCCCTAACCCTAACCCTAGCCCGAACCCTAACCCTAACCCTTCCCGGAAGCCTGACCCTCACCCGTCCCCTAATCCTAACCCGTACGCTAACACTAACCCGCGCCCTCACACGTACGCTCCCCCTAAAGCGTTGTCGTACCCTCCCCTGGACCCTAAACCGTCCCCGACCCCTAACCCTAACCCTAGCCCGAACCCTAACCCTAACCCTTCCCCGAAGCCTGAACCTCACCCGTTCCCTAATCCTAACCCGTACGCTAACACTAACCCGCGCCCTCACACGTACGCTCCCCCTAAAGCGTTGTCGTACCCTCCCCTGGACCCTAAACCGTCCCCGTACCCTAACCCTAACCCTAGCCCGAACCCTAACCCTAACCCTTCCCCGAAGCCTGACCCTCAACCGTCCCCTAATCCTAACCCGTACGCTAACACTAACCCGCGCCCTCACACGTACGCTCCCCCTAAAGCGTTGTCGTACCCTCCCCTGGACCCTAAACCGTCCCCGTCCCCTAACCCTAACCCTAGCCCGAACCCTAACCCTAACCCTTCCCCGATGCCTGACCCTCACCCGTCCCCTAATCCTTACCCGTACGCTAACACTAACCCGCGCCCTCACACGTACGCTCCCCCTAAAGCGTTATCGTACCCTCCCCTGGACCCTAAACCGTCCCCGTTCCCTAACCCTAACCCTAGCCCGAACCCTAACCCTAACCCTTCCCCGAAGCCTGACCCTCACCCGTCCCCTAATCCTAACCCGTACGCTAACACTAACACGCGCCCTCACACGTACGCTGCCCCTAAAGTGTTGTCGTACCCTCCCCTGGACCCTAAACCGTCCCCGTCCCCTAACCCTAACCCTTGGCCGAACCCTAACCCTAACACTTCCCCGAAGCCTGACCCTCACCCGTCCCCTAATCCTAACCCGTACGCTAACACTAAACCGCGCCCTCACACGTACGCTCCCCCTAAAGCGTTGTCGTACCCTCCCCTGGACCCTAAACCGTCCCCGTCCCCTAACCCTAACCCTAGCCCGAACCCTAAACCTAACCCTTCCCCGAAGCCTGACCCTCACACGTCCCCTAATCCTAACCCGTACGCTAACACTAACCCGCGCCCTCACACGTACGCTCCCCCTAAAGCGCTGTCGTACCCTCCCCTGGACCCTAAACCGTCCCCGTCCCCTAACCCTAACCCTAGCCCGAACCCTAACCCTAACCCTTCCCCGAAGCCTGCCCTCACCCGTCCCCTAATCCTAACCCGTACGCTATCACTAACCCACGCCCTCACACGTACGCTCCCCCTAAAGCGTTGTCGTACCCTCCCATGGACCCTAAACCGTCCCCGTCCCCTAACCCTAACCCTAGCCCGAACCCTAACCCTAACCCTTCCCCGAAGCCTGACCCTCACCCGTCCCCTAATCCGAATCCGTACGCTAACACTAACCCGTGCCCTCACACGTACGCTCCCCCTAAAGCGTTGTCGTACCCTCCCCTGGACCCTAAACCGTCCCCGTCCCCTAACCCTAACCCTAGACCGAACCCTAAGCCTAACCCTTCCCCGAAGCCTGAGCCTCACCCGTCCCCTAATCCTAACCCGTACGCTAACACTAACCCGCGCCCTCACACGTACGCTCCCCCTAAAGCGTTGTCGTACCCTCCCCTGGACCCTAAACCGTCCCCGTCCCCTAACCCTAACCCTAGCCCGAAACCTAACCCTAACCCTTCCCCGAAGCCTGACCCTCACCCGTCCCATAATCCTAACCCGTACGCTAACACTAACCCGCGCCCTCACACGTACGGTCCCCCTGAAGCGTTGTCGTACCCTCCCCTGGACCCTAAACCGTCCCCGTCCCATAACCCTAACCCTAGCCCGTACCCTAACCCTAACCCTTCCCCGAAGCCTGACCCTCACCCGTCCCCTAATCGTAACCCGTACGCTATCACTAACCCGCGCCCTCATACGTACGCTCCCCCTAAAGCGTTGTCGTACACTCCCCTGGACCCTAAACCGTCCCCGTCCCCTAACCCTAACCCTAGCCCGAACCCTAACCCTAACCCTTCCCCGAAGCCTGACCCTCACCCGTCCCCTAATCCTAACCCGTACGCTAACACTAACCCGCGCCCTCACACGTACGCTCCCCCTAAAGCGTTGTCGTACCCTCCCCTGGACCCTAAACCGTCCCCGTCCCTAACCCTAACCCTAGCCCGAACCCTAAGCCTAACCCTTCCCCGAAACCTGACCCTCACCCGTCCCCTAATCCTAACCCGTACGCTAACACTAACCCGCGCCCTCACACGTACGCTCCCCCTAAAGCGTTGTCGTACCCTCCCCTGGGCCCTAAACCATCCCCGTCCCCTAACACTAACCCTAGCCCGAACCCTAACCCTAATCCTTCCCCGAAGCCTGACCCTCACCCGTCCCCTAATCCTAACCCGTACGCTAACACTAACCCGCGCCCTGACACGTACGCTCCCCCTAAAGCGTTGTCGTACCCTCCCCTGGACCCTAAACCGTCTCCGTCCCCTAACCCTAACCCTAGACCGAACCGTAAGCCTAACCCTTCCCCGAAGCCTGACCCTCACCCGTCCCCTAATCCTAACACGTACGCTAACACTAACCCGCGCCCTGACACGTACGCTCCCCCTGAAGCGTTGTCGTACCCTCCCCTGGACCCTAAACCGTCTCCGTCCCCTAACCCTAACCCTAGACCGAACCCTAAGCCTAACCCTTCCCCGAAGCCTGACCCTCACCCGTCCCCTAATCCTAACCCGTACGCTAACACTAACCCGCGCCCTGACACGTACGCTCCCCCTAAAGCGTTGTCGTACCCTCCCCTGGACCCTAAACCGTCCCCGTCCCCTAACCCTAACCCTAGCCCGAACCCTAAGCCTAACCCTTCCCCGAAGCCTGAGCCTCACCCGTCCCCTAATCCTAACCCGTACGCTAACACTAACCCACGCCCTCACACGTACGCTCCCCCTAAAGCGTTGTCGTACCCTCCCCTGGACCCTAAACCGTCCCCGTCCCCTAACCCTAACCCTAGCCCGAAACCTAACCCTAACCCTTCCCCGAAGCCTGACACTCACCCGTCCCATAATCCTAACCCGTACACTAACACTAACCCGCGCCCTCACACGTACGCTCCCCCTAAAGCGTTGTCGTACCCTCCCCTGGACCCTAAACCGTCCCCGTCCCCTAACCCTAACCCTAGCCCGAACCCTAACCCTAACCCTTCCCCGAAGCCTGACCCTCACCCGTCCCCTAATCCTAACCGGTACGCTATCACTAACCCGCGCCCTCACACGTACGCTCCCCCTAAAGCGTTGTCGTACCCTCCTCTGGACCCTAAACCATCCCCGTCCCCTAACCCTAACCCTAGCCCGAACCCTAACCCTAACCCTTCCCCAAAGCCTGACCCTCACCCGTCCCCTAATCCTAACCCGTACGCTAACACTAACCCGCGCCCTCACACGTACGCTCCCCCTAAAGCGTTGTCGTACCCTCCCCTGGACCCTAAACCGTCCCCGTCCCCTAACCATAACCCTAGCCCGAACCCTAACCCTAACCCTTCCCCGAAGCCTGACCCTCACCCGTCCCCTAATCCTAACCCGTACGCTAACACTAACCCGCGCCCTCACACGTACGCTCCCCCTAAAGCGTTGTCGTACCCTCCCCTGGACCCTAAACCGTCCCCGTCCCCTAACCCTAACCCTAGCCCGAACCCTAACCCTAACCCTTCCCCGAAGCCTGACCCTCACCCGTCCCCTAATCCGAATCCGTACGCTAACACTAACCAGTGCCCTCACACGTACGCTCCCCCTAAAGCGTTGTCGTACCCTCCCCTGGACCCTAAACCGTCCCCGTCCCCTAACCCTAACCCTAGCCCGAACCCTAACCCTAACACTTCCCCGAAGCCTGACCCTCACCCGTCCCCTAATCCTAACCCGTACGCTAACACTAACCCGCGCCCTCACACGTACGCTCCCCCTAAAGCGTTGTCGTACCCTCCCCTGGACCCTAAACCGTCTCCGTCCCCTAACCCTAACCCTAGACCGAACCCTAAGCCTAACCCTTCCCCGAAGCCTGAGCCTCACCCGTCCCCTAATCCTAACCCGTACGCTAACACTAACCCACGCCCTCACACGTACGCTCCCCCTAAAGCGTTGTCGTACCCTCCCCTGGACCCTAAACCGTCCCCGTCCCCTAACCCTAACCCTAGCCCGAAACCTAACCCTAACCCTTCCCCGAAGCCTGACCCTCACCCGTTCCATAATCCTAACCCGTACGCTAACACTAACCCGCGCCCTCACACGTATGCTCCCCCTAAAGCGTTGTCGTACCCTCCCCTGGACCCTAAACCGTCCCCGTCGCCTAACCCTAACCCTAGCCCGTACCGTAACCCTAACCCTTCCCCGAAGCCTGACCCTCACCCGTCCCCTAATCGTAACCCGTACGCTATCACTAACCCGCGCCCTCACACGTACGCTCCCCCTAAAGCGTTGTCGTACCCTCCCCTGGACCCTAAACCGTCCCCGTCCCCTAACCCTAACCCTAGCCCGAACCCTAACCCTAACCCTTCCCCGAAGCCTGACCCTCACCCGTCCCCTAATCGTAACCCGTACGCTATCACTAACCCGCGCCCTCACACGTACGCTCCCCCTAAAGCGTTGTCGTACCCCCCCTGGACCCTAAGCCGTCCCCGTCCCCTAACCCTAACCCTAGCCCGAACCCTAACCCTAACCCTTCCCCGAAGCCTGACCCTCACCCGTCCCATAATCCTAACCCGTACGCTAACACTAACCCGCGCCCTCACACATACGCTCCCCCTAAAGCGTTGTCGTACCCTCCCCTGGACCCTAAACCGTCCCCGTCCCCTAACCCTAACACTAGCCCGAACCCTAACCCTAACCCTTCCCCGAAGCCTGACCCTCACCCGTCCCCTAATCCTAACCCGTACGCTAACACTAACCCGCGCCCTCACACGTACGCTCCCCCTAAAGCGTTGTCGTACCCTCCCCTGGACCCTAAACCGTCCCTATCCCCTAACCCTAACCCTAGCCCGAACCGTAACCCTAACCCTTCCCCGAAGCCTGACCCTCAACCGTCCCATAACCCTAACCCGTACGCTAACACTAACCCACGCCCTCACACGTACGCTACCCCTAAAGCATTGTCGTACCCTCCCCTGGACCCTAAACCATCCCCGTCCCCTAACACTAACCCTAGCCCGAACCCTAACCCTAACCCTTCCCCGAAGCCTGACCCTCACCCGTCCCCTAATCCTAACCCGTACGCTAACACTAACCCGCGCCCTCACACGTACGCTCCCCCTAAAGCGTTGTCGTACCCCCCCCTGGACCCTAAGCCGTCCCCGTCCCCTAACCCTAACCCTAGACCGAACCCTAAGCCTAACCCTTCCCCGAAGCCTGACCCTCACCCGTCCCCTAATCCTAACACGTACGCTAACACTAACCCGCGCCCTGACACGTACGCTCCCCCTAAAGCGTTGTCGTACCCTCCCCTGGACCCTAAACGGTCTCCGTCCCCTAACCCTAACCCTAGACCGAACCCTAAGCCTAACCCTTCCCCGAAGCCTGACCCTCACCCGTCCCCTAATCCTAACACGTACGCTAACACTAACCCGCGCCCTGACACGTACGCTCCCCCTAAAGCGTTGTCGTACCCTCCCCTGGACCCTAAACCGTCTCCGTTCCCTAACCCTAACCCTAGACCGAACCCTAAGCCTAACCCTTCCCCGAAGCCTGACCCTCACCCGTCCCCTAATCCTAACACGTACGCTAACACTAACCCGCGCCCTGACACGTACGCTCCCCCTAAAGCGTTGTCGTACCCTCCCCTGGACCCTAAACCGTCTCCGTCCCCTAACCCTAACCCTAGACCGAACCCTAAGCCTAACCCTTCCCCGAAGCCTGACCCTCACCCGTCCCCTAATCCTAACACGTACGCTAACACTAACCCGCGCCCTGACACGTACGCTCCCCCTAAAGCGTTGTCGTACCCTCCCCTGGACCCTAAACCGTCCCCGTCCCCTAACCCTAACCCTAGCCCGTACCCTAACCCTAACCCTTCCCCGAAGCCTGACCCTCACCCGTCCCCTAATCGTAACCCGTACGCTATCACTAACCCGCGCCCTCACACGTACGCTCCCCCTAAAGCGTTGTCGTACCCTCCCCTGGACCCTAAACCGTCCCCGTCCCCTAACCCTAACCCTAGCCCGAACCCTAACCCTAACCCTTCCCCGAAGCCTGACCCTCACCCGTCCCATAATCCTAACCCGTACGCTAACACTAACCCGCGCCCTCACACGTACGCTCCCCCTAAAGCGTTGTCGTACCCTCCCCTGGACCCTAAACCGTCCCCGTCCCCTAACCCTAACCCTAGCCCGAAACCTAACCCTAACCCTTCCCCGAAGCCTGACCCTCACCCGTCCCCTAATCGTAACCCGTACGCTATCACTAACCCGCGCCCTCACACGTACGCTCCCCCTAAAGCGTTGTCGTACCCTCCCCTGGACCCTAAACCGTCCCCGTCCCCTAACCCTAACCCTAGCCCGAACCCTAACCCTAACCCTTCCCCGAAGCCTGACCCTCACCCGTCCCGTAATCCTAACCCGTACGCTAACAATAACCCGCGCCCTCACACGTACGCTCCCCCTAAAGCGTTGTCGTACCCCCCCTCGACCCTAAGCCGTCCCCGTCCCCTAACCCTAACCCTAGCCCGAACCCTAACCCTAACCCTTCCCCGAAGCCTGACCCTCACCCGTCCCATAATCCTAACCCGTACGCTAACACTAACCCGCGCCCTCACACGTACGCTCCCCCTAAAGCGTTGTCGTACCCTCCCCTGGACCCTAAACCGTCCCCGTCCCCTAACCCTAACACTAGCCCGAACCCTAACCCTAACCCTTCCCCGAAGCCTGACCCTCACCCGTCCCCTAATCCTAACCCGTACGCTAACACTAACCCGCGCCCTCACACGTACGCTCCCCCTAAAGCGTTGTCGTACCCTCCCCTGGACCCTAAACCGTCCCCATCCCCTAACCCTAACCCTAGCCCGAACCGTAACCCTAACCCTTCCCCGAAGCCTGACCCTCAACCGTCCCTTAACCCTAACCCGTACGCTAACACTAACCCACGCCCTCACACGTACGCTACCCCTAAAGCATTGTCGTACCCTCCCTGGACCCTAAACCGTCCCCGTCCCCTAACCCTAACCCTAGCCCGAACCCTAACACTAACACTTCCCCGAAGCCTGACCCTCACCCGTCCCCTAATCCTAACCCGTACGCTAACACTAACCCGCGCCCTCACACGTACGCTACCCCTAAAGCGTTGTCGTACCCTCCCCTGGACCCTAAACCATCCCCGTCCCCTAACACTAACCCTAGACCGAACCCTAACCCTAAACCTTCCCCGAAGCCTGACCCTCACCCGTCCCCTAATCCTAACCCGTACGCTAACACTAACCCGCGCCCTCACACGTACGCTCCCCCTAAAGCATTGTCGTACCCCCCCCGGACCCTAAGCCGTCCCCGTCCCCTAACCCTAACCCTAGACCGAACCCTAAGCCTAACCCTTCCCCGAAGCCTGACCCTCACCCGTCCCCTAATCCTAACACGTACGCTAACACTAACCCGCGCCCTGACACGTACGCTCCCCCTAAAGCGTTGTCGTACCCTCCCCTGGACCCTAAACCGTCTCCGTCCCCTAACCCTAACCCTAGACCGAACCCTAAGCCTAACCCTTCCCCGAACCCTGACCCTCACCCGTCCCCTAATCCTAACACGTACGCTAACACTAACCCGCGCCCTGACACGTACGCTCCCCCTAAAGCGTTGTCGTACCCTCCCCTGGACCCTAAACCGTCTCCGTCCCCTAACCCTAACCCTAGACCGAACCCTAAGCCTAACCCTTCCCCGAAGCCTGACCCTCACCCGTCCCCTAATCCTAACACGTACGCTAACACTAACCCGCGCCCTGACACGTACGCTCCACCTAAAGCGTTGTCGTACACTCCCCTGGACCCTAAACCGTCCCCGTCCCCTAACCCTAACACAAGCCCGAACCCTAACCCTAACCCTTCCCCGAAGCCTGACCCTCACCCGTCCCCTAATCCTAACCCGTACGCTAACACTAACCCGCGCCCTCACACGTACGCTCCCCCTAAAGCGTTGTCGTACCCTCCCCTGGACCCTAAACCGTCCCCATCCCCTAACCCTAACCCTAGCCCGAACCGTAACCCTAACCCTTCCCCGAAGCCTGACCCTCAACCGTCCCTTAACCCTAACCCGTACGCTAACACTAACCCACGCCCTCACACGTACGCTACCCCTAAAGCATTGTCGTACCCTCCCCTGGACCCTAAACCGTCCCCGTCCCCTAACCCTAACCCTAGCCCGAACCCTAACACTAACCCTTCCCCGAAGCCTGACCCTCACCCGTCCCCTAATCCTAACCCGTACGCTAACACTAACCCGCGACCTCACACGTACGCTCCCCCTAAAACGTTGTCGTACCCTCCCCTGGACCCTAAACCGTCCCCGTCCCCTAACCCTAACCCTAGCCCGAACCCTAACCCTAACCCTTCCCCGAAGCCTGACCCTCACCCGTCCCCTAATCCTAACCCGTACGCTAACACTAACCCGCGCCCTCACACGTACGCTCCCCCTAAAGCGTTGTCGTACCCTCCCCTGGACCCTAAACCATCCCCGTCCCCTAACACTAACTCTAGCCCGAACCCTAACCCTAACACTTCCCCGAAGCCTGACCCTCACCCGTCCCCTAATCCTAACCCGTACGCTAACACTAACCCACGCCCTCACACGTACGCTCCCCCTAAAGCGTTGTCGTACCCTCCCCTGTACCCTAAACCATCCCCGTCCCCTAACCCTAACCCTAGCCCGAACCCTAAACCTAAACCTTCCCCGAAGCCTGACCCTCACACGTCCCCTAATCCTAACAAGTACGCTAACACTAACCCGCGCCCTCACACGTACGCTCCCCCTAAAGCGTTGTCGTACCCTCCCCTGGACCCTAAAGCTTCCCCGTCCCCTAACCCTAACCCTAGCCCGAACCCTAACCCTAACCCTTCCCCGAAGCCTGACCCTCACCCGTCCCCTAACCCTAAACCGTACGCTAACACTAACCCGCGCCCTCACACGTACGCTCCCCCTAAAGCGTTGTCGTACCCTCCCCTGGACCCTAAACCGTCCCCGTCCCCTAACCCTAACCCTAGCCCGAACGCTAAACCTAACACTTCCCCGAAGCCTGACCCTCACCCGTCCCCTAATCCTAACCCGTACGCTAACACTAACCCGCGCCCTCACACGTACGCTACCCCTAAAGCGTTGTCGTACCCTCCCCTGGACCCTAAACCGTCCCCGTCCCCTAACCCTAACCCTTGCCCGAACCCTAACCCTAACCCTTCCCCGAAGCCTGACCCTCACCCGTCCCCTAATCCTAACCCGTACGCTAACACTAAACCGCGCCCTCACACGTACGCTCCCCCTAAAGCGTTGTCGTACCTTCCCCGGAACCCTAAACCGTCCCCGTCCCCTAACCCTAACCCTAGCCCGAACCCTAACCCTAACCCTTCCCCGAAGCCTGACCCTCACCCGTGCCCTAATCCTAACCCGTATGCTAACACTAACCCGCGCCCTCACACGTACGCTCCCCCTAAAGCGTTGTCGTACCCTCCCCTGGACCCTAAACCGTCCCCGTCCCCTAACCCTAACCCTAGCCCGAACCCTAACCCTAACCCTTCCCCGAAGCCTGACCCTCACCCGTCCCCTAATCCTAACCCGTACGCTAACACTAACCCGCGCCCTCACACGTACGCTCCCCCTAAAGCGTTGTCGTACCCTCCCCTGGACCCTAAACCGTCCCCGTCCCCTAACCCTAACCCTAGCCCGAACCCTAACCCTAACTCTTCCTTGAAGCCTGACCCTCACCCGTCCCCTAATCCTAACCGGTACGCTAACACTAACCCGCGCCCTCACACGTACGTTCCCCCTAAAGCGTTGTCGTACCCTCCCCTGGACCCTAAACCGTCCCCGTCCCCTAACCCTAACCCTAGCCCGAACCCTAACCCTAACCCTTCCCCGAAGCCTGACCCTCACCCGTCCCCTAATCCTAACCCGTACGCTAACACTAACCCGCGCCCTCACACGTACGCTCCCCCTAAAGCGTTGTCGTACCCTCCCCTGGACCCTAAACCGTCCCCGTCCCCTAACCCTAACCCTAGCCCGAACCCTAACCCTAACCCTTCCCCGAAGCCTGACCCTCACCCGTCCCCTAATCCTAACCCGTACGCTAACACTAACCCGCGCCCTCACACGTACGCTCCCCCTAAAGCGTTGTCATACCCTCCCTTGGACCCTAAATCTTCTCCGTCCCCTAACCCTAAACGTAGCCCGAACCCTAACCCTAACACTTCCCCGAAGCCTGACCCTCACCTGTCCCCTAATCCTAACCCGTACGCTAACACTAACCCGCGCCCTCACACGTACGCTCCCCCTAAAGCGTTGTCATACCCTCCCCTGGACCCTAAACTGTCCCCGTCCCCTAACCCTAACCCTAGCCCGAACCCTAACCCTAACCCTTCCCCGAAGCCTGACCCTCTCCCGTCCCCTAATCCTAACCCGTACGCTAACACTAACCCGCGCCCTCACACGTACGCTCCCCCTAAAGCGTTGTCGTACCCTCCCCTGGACCCTAAACCGTCCCTGTCCCCTAACCTTAACCCTAGCCCGAACCCTAACCCTAACCGTTCCCCGAAGCCTGACCCTCACCCGTCCCCTAATCCTAACCCGTACGCTAACACTAACCCGCGCCCTCACGCGTACGCTCCCCCTAAAGCGTTGTCGTACCCTCCCCTGGACCCTAAACCGTCTCCGTCCCCTAACCCTAAACTTAGCCCGAACCCTAAGCCTAACCCTTCCCCGAAGCCTGACCCTCACCCGTCCCCTAATCCTAACCCGTACGCTAACACTAACCCGCGTCCTCACACGTACGCTCCCCCTAAAGCGTTGTCGTACCCTCCCCTGGACCCTAAACCGTCCCCGTCCCCTAACCCTAACCATTGCCCGAACCCTATCCCTAACCCTTCCCCGAAGCCTGACCCTCACCCGTCCCCTAATCCTAACCCGTACGCTAACACTAACCCGCGCCCTCACACGTACGCTCCCCCTAAAGCGTTGTCGTACCCTCCCCTGGACCCTAAACCGTCCCCGTCCCCTAACCCTAACACAAGCCCGAACCCTAACCCTAACCCTTCCCCGAAGCCTGACCCTCACCCGTCCCCTAATCCTAACCCGTACGCTAACACTAACCCGCGCCCTCACACGTACGCTCCCCCTAAAGCGTTGTCGTACCCTCCCCTGGACCCTAAACCGTCCCCATCCCCTAACCCTAACCCTAGCCCGAACCGTAACCCTAACCCTTCCCCGAAGCCTGACCCTCAACCGTCCCTTAACCCTAACCCGTACGCTAACACTAACCCACGCCCTCACACGTACGCTACCCCTAAAGCATTGTCGTACCCTCCCCTGGACCCTAAACCGTCCCCGTCCCCTAACCCTAACCCTAGCCCGAACCCTAACACTAACCCTTCCCCGAAGCCTGACCCTCACCCGTCCCCTAATCCTAACCCGTACGCTAACACTAACCCGCGACCTCACACGTACGCTCCCCCTAAAACGTTGTCGTACCCTCCCCTGGACCCTAAACCGTCCCCGTCCCCTAACCCTAACCCTAGCCCGAACCCTAACCCTAACCCTTCCCCGAAGCCTGACCCTCACCCGTCCCCTAATCCTAACCCGTACGCTAACACTAACCCGCGCCCTCACACGTACGCTCCCCCTAAAGCGTTGTCGTACCCTCCCCTGGACCCTAAACCATCCCCGTCCCCTAACACTAACTCTAGCCCGAACCCTAACCCTAACACTTCCCCGAAGCCTGACCCTCACCCGTCCCCTAATCCTAACCCGTACGCTAACACTAACCCACGCCCTCACACGTACGCTCCCCCTAAAGCGTTGTCGTACCCTCCCCTGTACCCTAAACCATCCCCGTCCCCTAACCCTAACCCTAGCCCGAACCCTAAACCTAAACCTTCCCCGAAGCCTGACCCTCACACGTCCCCTAATCCTAACAAGTACGCTAACACTAACCCGCGCCCTCACACGTACGCTCCCCCTAAAGCGTTGTCGTACCCTCCCCTGGACCCTAAAGCTTCCCCGTCCCCTAACCCTAACCCTAGCCCGAACCCTAACCCTAACCCTTCCCCGAAGCCTGACCCTCACCCGTCCCCTAACCCTAAACCGTACGCTAACACTAACCCGCGCCCTCACACGTACGCTCCCCCTAAAGCGTTGTCGTACCCTCCCCTGGACCCTAAACCGTCCCCGTCCCCTAACCCTAACCCTAGCCCGAACGCTAAACCTAACACTTCCCCGAAGCCTGACCCTCACCCGTCCCCTAATCCTAACCCGTACGCTAACACTAACCCGCGCCCTCACACGTACGCTACCCCTAAAGCGTTGTCGTACCCTCCCCTGGACCCTAAACCGTCCCCGTCCCCTAACCCTAACCCTTGCCCGAACCCTAACCCTAACCCTTCCCCGAAGCCTGACCCTCACCCGTCCCCTAATCCTAACCCGTACGCTAACACTAAACCGCGCCCTCACACGTACGCTCCCCCTAAAGCGTTGTCGTACCTTCCCCGGAACCCTAAACCGTCCCCGTCCCCTAACCCTAACCCTAGCCCGAACCCTAACCCTAACCCTTCCCCGAAGCCTGACCCTCACCCGTGCCCTAATCCTAACCCGTATGCTAACACTAACCCGCGCCCTCACACGTACGCTCCCCCTAAAGCGTTGTCGTACCCTCCCCTGGACCCTAAACCGTCCCCGTCCCCTAACCCTAACCCTAGCCCGAACCCTAACCCTAACCCTTCCCCGAAGCCTGACCCTCACCCGTCCCCTAATCCTAACCCGTACGCTAACACTAACCCGCGCCCTCACACGTACGCTCCCCCTAAAGCGTTGTCGTACCCTCCCCTGGACCCTAAACCGTCCCCGTCCCCTAACCCTAACCCTAGCCCGAACCCTAACCCTAACTCTTCCTTGAAGCCTGACCCTCACCCGTCCCCTAATCCTAACCGGTACGCTAACACTAACCCGCGCCCTCACACGTACGTTCCCCCTAAAGCGTTGTCGTACCCTCCCCTGGACCCTAAACCGTCCCCGTCCCCTAACCCTAACCCTAGCCCGAACCCTAACCCTAACCCTTCCCCGAAGCCTGACCCTCACCCGTCCCCTAATCCTAACCCGTACGCTAACACTAACCCGCGCCCTCACACGTACGCTCCCCCTAAAGCGTTGTCGTACCCTCCCCTGGACCCTAAACCGTCCCCGTCCCCTAACCCTAACCCTAGCCCGAACCCTAACCCTAACCCTTCCCCGAAGCCTGACCCTCACCCGTCCCCTAATCCTAACCCGTACGCTAACACTAACCCGCGCCCTCACAAGTACGCTCCCCCTAAAGCGTTGTCATACCCTCCCTTGGACCCTAAATCTTCTCCGTCCCCTAACCCTAAACGTAGCCCGAACCCTAACCCTAACACTTCCCCGAAGCCTGACCCTCACCTGTCCCCTAATCCTAACCCGTACGCTAACACTAACCCGCGCCCTCACACGTACGCTCCCCCTAAAGCGTTGTCATACCCTCCCCTGGACCCTAAACTGTCCCCGTCCCCTAACCCTAACCCTAGCCCGAACCCTAACCCTAACCCTTCCCCGAAGCCTGACCCTCTCCCGTCCCCTAATCCTAACCCGTACGCTAACACTAACCCGCGCCCTCACACGTACGCTCCCCCTAAAGCGTTGTCGTACCCTCCCCTGGACCCTAAACCGTCCCTGTCCCCTAACCTTAACCCTAGCCCGAACCCTAACCCTAACCGTTCCCCGAAGCCTGACCCTCACCCGTCCCCTAATCCTAACCCGTACGCTAACACTAACCCGCGCCCTCACGCGTACGCTCCCCCTAAAGCGTTGTCGTACCCTCCCCTGGACCCTAAACCGTCTCCGTCCCCTAACCCTAAACTTAGCCCGAACCCTAAGCCTAACCCTTCCCCGAAGCCTGACCCTCACCCGTCCCCTAATCCTAACCCGTACGCTAACACTAACCCGCGTCCTCACACGTACGCTCCCCCTAAAGCGTTGTCGTACCCTCCCCTGGACCCTAAACCGTCCCCGTCCCCTAACCCTAACCCTTGCCCGAACCCTATCCCTAACCCTTCCCCGAAGCCTGACCCTCACCCGTCCCCTAATCCTAACCCGTACGCTAACACTAACCCGCGCCCTCACACGTACGCTCCCCCTAAAGCGTTGTCGTACCCTCCCCTGGACCCTAAACCGTCCCCGTCCCCTAACCTTAACCCTAGCCCGAACCCTAACCGTAACCCTTCCCCGAAGCCTGACCCTCACCCGTCCCCTAATCCTAACCCGTACGCTAGCACTAACCCGCCCCCTCACACGTACGATCCCCCTAAAGCGTTGTCGTACCCTCCCCTGGACCCTTAACCGTCCCCGTCCCCTAACACTGACCCTAGCCCGAACCCTAACCCTAACCCATCCCCGAAGCCTGACCCTCACCCGTCCCATAATCCTAACCGGTACGCTAACACTAACCCGCGCCCTCACACATACGCTCCCCCTAAAGCGTTGTCGTACCCTCCCCTGGACCCTAAACCGTTCCCGTCCCCTAACCCTAACCCTAGCCCGAACCCTAACCCTAACCCTTCCTTGAAGCCTGACCCTCACCCGTCCCCTAATCCTAACCCGTACGCTAACACTATCCCGCGCCCTCACACGTACACTCCCCCTAAAGCGTTGTCGTACCCTCCCCTGACCCTAAACCGTCCCCGTCCCCTAACCCTAACCCTAGCCCGAACCCTAACCCTAACCCTTCCCCGAAGCCTGACCCTCACCCGTCCCCTAATCCTAACCCGTACACTAACACTAACCTGCGCCCTCACGCGTACGCTCCCCCTAAAGCGTTGTCATACCCTCCCCTGGACCCTAAACCGTCTCCGTCCCCTAACCCTAACCGTAGCCCGAACCCTAAGCCTAACCCTTCCCCGAAGCCTGACCCTCACCCGTCCCCTAATCCTAACCCGTACGCTAACACTAACCCGCGCCCTTACACGTACGCTCCCCCTAAAGCGTTGTCGTACCCTCCCCTGGACCCTAAACCGTCCCCGTCCCCTAACCCTAACCCTAGCCCGAACCCTAACTCTAACCCTTCCCCGAAGCCTGACCCTCACCCGTCCGCTAATCCTAACCCGTACGCTAACACTAACCCGCGCACTCACACGTACGCTCCCCCTAAAGCGTTGTCGTACCCTCCACTGGACCCTAAACCTTCTCCGTCCCCTAACCCTAACCGTAGCCCGAACCCTAACCCTAACACTTCCCCGAAGCCTGATCCTCACCTGTCCCCTAATCCTAACCCGTACGCTAACACTAACCCGCGCCCTCACACGTACGCTCCCCCTAAAGCGTTGTCGTACCCTCCCCTGGACCCTAAACTGTCCCCGTCCCCTAACCCTAACCCTAGCCCGAACCCTAACCCTAACCCTTCCCCGAAGCCTGACCCTCTCCCGTCCCCTAATCCTAACCCGTACGCTAACACTAACCCGCGCCCTCACACGTACGCTCCTCCTAAAGCGTTGTCGTACCCTCCACTGGACCCTAAACCGTCCCTGTCCCCTAACCTTAACCCTAGCCCGAACCCTAACCCTAACCGTTCCCCGAAGCCTGACCCTCACCCGTCCCCTAATCCTAACCCGTACGCTAACACTAACCCGCGCCCTCACGCGTACGCTCCCCCTAAAGCGTTGTCGTACCCTCCCCTGGACCCTAAACCGTCTCCGTCCCCTAACCCTAACCTTAGCCCGAACCCTAAGCCTAACCCTTCCCCGAAGCCTGACCCTCACCCGTCCCCTAATCCTAACCCGTACGCTAACACTAACCCGCGTCCTCACACGTACGCTCCCCCTAAAGCGTTGTCTTACCCTCCCCTGGACCCTAAACCGTCCCCGTCCCCTAACCCTAACCCTAGCCCGAACCCTATCCCTAACCCTTCCCCGAAGCCTGACCCTCACACGTCCCCTAATCCTAACCCGTACGCTAACACTAACCCGCGCCCTCACACGTACGCTCCCCCTAAAGCGTTGTCGTACCCTTCCCTGGACCCTAAACCGTCCCCGTCCCCTAAATTTAACCCTAGCCCGAACCCTAACCCTAACCCTTCCCCGAAGCCTGACCCTCACCCGTCCCCTAATCCTAACCCGTACGCTAGCAGTAACCCGCACCCTCACACGTACGATCCCCCTAAAGCATTGTCGTACCCTCCCCTGGACCCTTAACCGTCCCCGTCCCCTAACACTGACCCTAGCCCGAACCCTAACCCTAACCCTTCCCCGAAGCCTGACCCTCACCCGTCCCCTAATCCTAACCGGTACGCTAACACTAACCCACGCCCTCACACATACGCTCCCCCTAAAGCGTTGTCGTACCCTCCCCTGGACCCTAAACCGTCCCCGTCCCCTAACCCTAACCCTAGCCCGAACCCTAACCCTAACCCTTCCTTGAAGCCTGACCCTCACCCGTCCCCTAATCCTAACCCGTACGCTAACACTAACCCGCGCCCTCACACGTACACTCCCCCTAAAGCGTTGTCGTACCCTCCCCTGACCCTAAACCGTCCCCGTCCCCTAACCCTAACCCTAGCCCGAACCCTAACCCTAACCCTTCCCCGAAGCCTGACCCTCACCCGTCCCCTAATCCTAACCCGTACACTAACACTAACCTGCGCCCTCACGCGTACGCTCCCCCTAAAGCGTTGTCATACCCTCCCCTGGACCCTAAACCGTCTCCGTCCCCTAACCCTAACCGTAGCCCGAACCCTAAGCCTAACCCTTCCCCGAAGCCTGACCCTCACCCGTCCCCTAATCCTAACCCGTACGCTAACACTAACCCGCGCCCTTACACGTACACTCCCCCTAAAGCGTTGTCGTACCCTCCCCTGGACCCTAAACCGTCCCCGTCCCCTAACCCTAACCCTAGCCCGAACCCTAACCCTAACCCTTCCCCGAAGCCTGACCCTCTCCCGTACCCTAATCCTAACCCGTACGCTAACACTAACCCGCGCCCTCACACGTACGCTCCCCCTAAAGGGTTGTCGTACACTGCCCTGGACCCTAAACCGTCCCCGTCCCCTAACCTTAACCCTAGCCCGAACCCTAAGCCTAACGCTTCCACGAAGCCTGACCGTCACCCGTCCCCTAATCCTAACCCGTACGCTAACACTAACCCGCGCCCTCACACGTACGCTCCCCCTAAAGCGTTGTCGTACCCTCCCCTGGACCCTAAACCGTCCCCGTCCCCTAACCTTAACCCTAGCCCGATCCCTAACCCTAACCCTTCCCCGAAGCCTGACACTCAACCGTCCCCTAATCCTAACCCGTACGCTAGCACTAAACCGCACCCTCACACGTACAATCCCCCTAAAGCGTTGTCGTACCCTCCCCTGGACCCTAAACCGTCCCCGTCCCCTAACACTGACCCTAGCCCGAACCCTAACCCTAACCCTTCCCCGAAGCCTGACCCTCACCCGTCCCCTAATCCTAACCGGTACGCTAACACTAACCCGCGCCCTCACACATACGCTCCCCCTAAAGCGTTGTCGTACCCTCCCCTGGACCCTAAACCGTCCGCTAACACTAACCCTAGCCCGAAACCTAACCCTAACCCTTCCTTGAAGCCTGACCCTCACCCGTCCCCTAATCCGAACCCGTACGCTAACACTAACCCGCGCCCTCACACGTACGCTCCCCCTAAAGCGTTGACGTACCCTCCCCTGACCCTAAACTGTCCCCGTCCCCTAACCCTAACCCTAGCCCGAACCCTAACCCTAACCCTTCCCCAAAGCCTGACCCTCACCCGTCCCCTAATCCTAACCCGTACGCTAACACTAACCTGCGCCCTCACGCGTACGCTCCCCCTAAAGCGTTGTCTTACCCTCCCCTGGACCCTAAACCGTCTCCGTCCCCTAACCCTAACCGTAGCCCGAACCCTAACCCTAACCCTTCCCCGAAGCCTGACCCTCACCCGGCCCCTAATCCTAACCCGTACGCTAACACTAACCCGCGCCCTCACACGTACGCTTCCCCTAAAGCGTTGTCGTACCCTCCCCTGGACCCTAAACCGTCCCCGTCCCCTAACCCTAACCCTAGCCCGAACCCTAACCCTAACCCTTCCCCGAAGCCTGACCCTCACCCGTCCCCTAATCCTAACCCGTACGCTAACACTAACCCGCGCCCTCACACGTACGCTCCCCCTAAAGCGTTGTCGTACCCCCCCCTGGACCGTAAGCCGTCCCCGTCCCCTAACCCTAACCCTAGCCCGAACCCTAACCCTAACCCTTCCCGGAAGCCTGACCCTCACCCGTCCCCTAATCCTAAACCGTACGCTAACACTAACCCGCGCCCTCACACGTACGCTCCCCCTAAAGCGTTGTCGTACCCTCCCCTGGACCCTAAACCGTCCCCGACCCCTAACCCTAACCCTAGCCAGAACCCTAACCCTAACCCTTCCCCGAAGCCTGAACCTCACCCGTTCCCTAATCCTAACCCGGACGCTAACACTAACCCGCGCCCTCACACGTACGCTCCCCCTAAAGCGTTGTCGTACCCTCCCCTGGACCCTAAACCGTCCCCGTACCCTAACCCTAACCCTAGCCCGAACCCTAACCCTAACCCTTCCCCGAAGCCTGACCCTCACCCGTCCCCTAATCCTAACCCGTACGCTAACACTAACACGCGCCCTCACACGTACGCTGCCCCTAAAGTGTTGTCGTACCCTCCCCTGGACCCTAAACCGTCCCCGTCCCCTAACCCTAACCCTTGCCCGAACCCTAACCCTAACACTTCCCCGAAGCCTGACCCTCACCCGTCCCCTAATCCTAACCCGTACGCTAACACTAAACCGTGCCCTCACACGTACGCTCCCCCTAAAGCGTTGTCGTACCCTCCCCTGGACCCTAAACCGTCCCCGTCCCCTAACCCTAACCCTAGCCCGAACCCTAAACCTAACCCTTCCCCGAAGCCTGACCCTCACACGTCCCCTAATCCTAACAAGTACGCTAACACTAACCCGCGCCCTCACACGTACGCTCCCACTAAAGCGTTGTCGTACCCTCCCCTGGACCCTAAACCGTCCCCGTCCCCTAACCCTAACCCTAGCCCGAACCCTAAACCTAACCCTTCCCCGAAGCCTGACCCTCACCCGTCCCCTAATCCTAACCGGTACGCTAACACTAACCCGCGCCCTCACACATACGCTCCCCCTAAAGCGTTGTCGTACCCTCCCCTGGACCCTAAACCGTCCCCGTCCCCTAACCCTAACCCTAGCCCGAACCCTAACCCTAACCCTTCCTTGAAGCCTGACCCTCACCCGTCCCCTAATCCTAACCCGTACACTAACACTAACCCGCGCCCTCACACGTACGCTCCCCCTAAAGCGTTGTCGTACCCTCCCCTGACCCTAAACCGTCCCCGTCCCCTAACCCTAACCCTAGCCCGAACCCTAACCCTAACACTTCCCCGAAGCCTGACCCTCACCCGTCCCCTAATCCTAACCCGTACACTAACACTAACCTGCGCCCTCACGCGTACGCTCCCCCTAAAGCGTTGTCGTACCCTCCCCTGTACCCTAAACCGTCTCCGTCCCCTAACCCTAACCGTAGCCCGAACCCTAAGCCTAACCCTTCCCCGAAGCCTGACCCTCACCCGTCCCCTAATCCTAACCCGTACGCTAACACTAACCCGCGCCCTTACACGTACGCTCCCCCTAAAGCGTTGTCGTACCCTCCCCTGGACCCTAAACCGTCCCCGTCCCCTAACCCTAACCCTAGCCCGAACCCTAACCCTAACCCTTCCCCGAAGCCTGACTCTCTCCCGTCCCCTAATCCTAACCCGTACGCTAACACTAACCCGCGCCCTCACACGTACGCTCCCCCTAAAGGGTTGTCGTACACTGCCCTGGACCCTAAACCGTCCCCGTCCCCTAACCTTAACCCTAGCCCGAACCCTAAGCATAACGCTTCCACGAAGCCTGACCCTCACCCGTCCCCTAATCCTAACCCGTACGCTAACACTAACCCGCGCCCTCACATGTACGCTCCCCCTAAAGCGTTGTCGTACCCTCCCCTGGACCCTAAACCGTCCCCGTCCCCTAACCTTAACCCTAGCCCGAACCCTAACCCTAACCCTTCCCCGAAGCCTGACCCTCACCCGTCCCCTAATCCTAACCCGTACGCTAGCACTAAACCGCACCCTCACACGTACGATCCCCCTAAAGCGTTGTCGTACCCTCCCCTGGACCCTAAACCATCCCCGTCCCCTAACACTGACCCTAGCCCGAACCCTAACCCTAACCCTTCCCCGAAGCCTGACCCTCACCCGTCCCCTAATCCTAACCCGTACGCTAGCACTAACCCGCACCCTCACACGTACGATCCCCCTAAAGCATTGTCGTACCCTCCCCTGGACCCTTAACCGTCCCCGTCCCCTAACACTGACCCTAGCCCGAACCCTAACCCTAACCCTTCCCCGAAGCCTGACCCTCACCCGTCCCCTAATCCGAACCGGTACGCTAACACTAACCCGCGCCCTCACACATACGCTCCCCCTAAAGCGTTGTCGTACCCTCCCCTGGACCCTAAACCGTTCCCGTCCCCTAACCCTAACCCTAGCCCGAACCCTAACCCTAACCCTTCCTTGAAGCCTGACCCTCACCCGTCCCCTAATCCTAACCCGTACGCTAACACTAACCCGCGCCCTCACACGTACACTCCCCCTAAAGCGTTGTCGTACCCTCCCCTGACCCTAAACCGTCCCCGTCCCCTAACCCTAACCCTAGCCCGAACCCTAACCCTAACCCTTCCCCGAAGCCTGACCCTCACCCGTCCCCTAATCCTAACCCGTACACTAACACTAACCTGCGCCCTCACGCGTACGCTCCCCCTAAAGCGTTGTCATACCCTCCCCTGGACCCTAAACCGTCTCCGTCCCCTAACCCTAACCGTAGCCCGAACCCTAAGCCTAACCCTTCCCCGAAGCCTGACCCTCACCCGTCCCCTAATCCTAACCCGTACGCTAACACTAACCCGCGCCCTTACACGTACACTCCGCCTAAAGCGTTGTCGTACCCTCCCCTGGACCCTAAACCGTCCCCGTCCCCTAACCCTAACCCTAGCCCGAACCCTAACCCTAACACTTCCCCGAAGCCTGACCCTCTCCCGTCCCCTAATCCTAACCCGTACGCTAACACTAACCCGCGCCCTCACACGTACGCTCCCCCTAAAGCGTTGTCGTAACCTCCCCTGGACCCTAAACCGTCCCCGTCCCCTAACCCTAACCCTAGCCCGAACCCTAACCCTAACCCTTCCCCGAAGCCTGACCCTCACCCGTCCCCTAATCCTAACCCGTACGCTAACACTAACCCGCGCCCTCACACGTACGCTCCCCCTAAAACGTTGTCGTACCCTCCCCTGGATCCTAAACCGTCCCCGTCCCCTAACCCTAACCCTAGCCCGAACCCTAAGCCTAACCCTTCCCCGAAGCCTGACCCTCACCCGTCCCCTAATCCTAACCATTACGCTAACACTAACCCGCGCCCTCACACGTACGCTCCCCCTAAAGCGTTGTCGTACCCTCCCCTGGACCCTAAACCGTCCCCGTCCCCTAACCCTAACCCTAGCCCGAACCCTAACCCTAAACCTTCCCCGAAGCCTGACCCTCACCCGTCCCCTAATCCTAACCCGTACGCTAACACTAACCCGCGCCCTCACACGTACGCTCCCCCTAAAGCGTTGTCGTACCCTCCCCTGGACCCTAAACCGTCCCCGTCCCCTAACCTTAACCCTAGCCCGAACCCTAACCCTAACACTTCCCCGAAGCCTGACCCTCACCCGTCCCCTAATCCTAACCGGTACGCTAACACTAACCCGCGCCCTCACACATACGCTCCCCCTAAAGCGTTGTCGTACCCTCCCCTGGACCCTAAACCGTCCCCGTCCCCTAACCCTAACCCTAGCCCGAACCCTAACCCTAACCCTTCCTTGAAGCCTGACCCTCACCCGTCCCCTAATCCTAACCCGTACACTAACACTAACCCGCGCCCTCACACGTACGCTCCCCCTAAAGCGTTGTTGTACCCTCCCCTGACCCTAAACCGTCCCCGTCCCCTAACCCTAACCCTAGCCCGAACCCTAACCCTAACACTTCCCCGAAGCCTGACCCTCACCCGTCCCCTAATCCTAACCCGTACACTAACACTAACCTGCGCCCTCACGCGTACGCTCCCCCTAAAGCGTTGTCGTACCCTCCCCTGTACCCTAAACCGTCTCCGTCCCCTAACCCTAACCGTAGCCCGAACCCTAAGCCTAACCCTTCCCCGAAGCCTGACCCTCACCCGTCCCCTAATCCTAACCCGTACGCTAACACTAACCCGCGCCCTTACACGTACGCTCCCCCTAAAGCGTTGTCGTACCCTCCCCTGGACCCTAAACCGTCCCCGTCCCCTAACCCTAACCCTAGCCCGAACCCTAACCCTAACCCTTCCCCGAAGCCTGACTCTCTCCCGTCCCCTAATCCTAACCCGTACGCTAACACTAACCCGTGCCCTCACACGTACGCTCCCCCTAAAGCGTTGTCGTACCCTCCCCTGGACCCTAAACCGTCCCCGTCCCCTAACCCTAACCCTAGCCCGAACCCTAACCCTAACCCTTCCTTGAAGCCTGACCCTCACCCATCCCCTAATCCTAACACGTACGCTAACACTAACCCGCGCCCTCACACGTACGCTCTCCCTAAAGCGTTGTCGTACCCTCCCCTGACCTTAAACCGTCCCCGTCCCCTAACCCTAACCCTAGCCCGAACCCTAACCCTAACCCTTCCCCGAAGCCTGACCCTCACCCGTCCCCTAATCCTAACCCGTACGCTAACACTAACCTGCGCCCTCACGCGTACGCTCCCCCTAAAGCGTTGTCGTACCCTCCCCTGGACCCTAAACCGTCTCCGTCCCCTAACCCTAACCGTAGCCCGAACCCTAAACCTAACCCTTCCCCGAAGCCTGACCCTCACCCGGCCCCTAATCCTAACCCGTACGCTAACACTAACCCGCGCCCTCACACGTACGCTTCCCCTAAAGCGTTGTCGTACCCTCCCCTTGACCCTAAACCGTCCCCGTCCCCTAACCCTAACCCTAGCCCGAACCCTAACCCTAAACCTCCCCCGAAGCGTGACAATCACCCGTCCCCTAATCCTAACCCGTACGCTAACACTAACCCGCGCCCTCACAGGTACGCTCCCCCTAAAGCGTTGTCGTACCCTCCCCTGGACCCTAAACCATCCCCGACCACTAACCCTAACCCTAGCCCGAACCCTAACCCTAACCCTTCCCCGAAGCCTGACCCTCACCCGTTCCCTAATCCTAACCCGTACGCTAACACTAACCCGCGCCCTGACACGTACGCTCCCCCTAAAGCGTTGTCGTACCCTCCCCTGGACCCTAAACCGTCCCCGTCCCCTAACCCTAACCCTAGCCCGAACCCTAACCCTAACCCTTCCCCAAAGCCTGACTCTCACCCGTCCCCTAATCCTAACCCGTACGCTAACACTAACCCGCGCCCTCACACGTACGCTCCCCCTAAAGCGTTGTCGTACCCTCCCCTGGACCCTAAACCGTCCCCATCCCCTAACCCTAACCCTAGCCCGAACCGTAACCCTAACCCTTCCCCGAAGCCTGACCCTCAACCGTCCCTTAACCCTAACCCGTACGCTAACACTAACCCACGCCCTCACACGTACGCTACCCCTAAAGCATTGTCGTACCCTCCCCTTGACCCTAAACCATCCCCGTCCCCTAACCCTAACCCTAGCCCGAACCCTAACCCTAACCCTTCCCCGAAGCCTGACCCTCACCCGTCCCCTAATCCTAACCCGTACGCTAACACTAACCCGCGCCCTCACACGTACGCTCCCCCTAAAGCGTTGTCGTACCCTCCCCTGGACCCTAAACCGTCCCCGTCCCCTAACCCTAACCCTATCCGAACCCTAACCCTAACCCTTCCCCAAAGCCTGACCCTCACCCGTCCCCTAATCCTATCCCGTACGCTAACACTAACCCGCGCCCTCACACGTACGCTCCCCCTAAAGCGTTGTCGTACCCTCCCCTGGACCCTAAACCGTCCCCGTCCCCTAACCCTAACCCTAGCCCGAACCCTAACCCTAACACTTCCCCGAAGCTTGACCCTCACCCGTCCCCTAATCCTAACCCGTACGCTAACACTAACCCGCGCCCTCACACGTACGCTCCCCCTAAAGCGTTGTCGTACCCTCCCCTGGACCCTAAACCGTCCCCGTCCCCTAACCCTAACCCTAGCCCGAACCCTAAACCTAACCCTTCCCCGAAGCCTGACCCTCACACGTCCCCTAATCCTAACAAGTACGCTAACACTAACCCGCGCCCTCACACGTACGCTCCCCCTAAAGCGTTGTCGTACCCTCCCCTGGACCCTAAAGCTTCCCCGTCCCCTAACCCTAACCCTAGCCCGAACCCTAACCCTAACCCTTCCCCGAAGCCTGACCCTCACCCGTCCCATAACCCTAAACCGTACGCTAACACTAACCCGCGCCTTCACACGTACACTCCCCCTAAAGCGTTGTCGTAACCTCCCCTGGACCCTAAACCGTCCCCGTCCCCTAACCCTAACCCTAGCCCGAACCCTAAACCTAATCCTTCCCTGAAGCCTGACCCTCACCCGTCCCCTAATACTAACCCGTACGCTAACACTAACCCGCGCCCTCACACGTACGCTCCCCCTAAAGCATTGTCGTACCCTCCCCTGGACCCTAAACCGTCCCCGTACCCTAACCCTAACCCTAGCCCGAACCCTAACCCTAACCCTTCCCCGAAGCCTGACCCTCACCCGTCCCCTAATCCTAACCCGTACGCTAACACTAACCCGCGCCCTCACACGTACGCTCCCCCTAAAGCGTTGTCGTACCCTCCCCTGGACCCTAAACCGTCCCCGTCCCCTAACCCTAACCCTAGCCCGAACCCTAACCCTAACCCTTCCCCGAAGCCTGACCCTCACCCGTCCCCTAATCCTTACCCGTACGCTAACACTAACCCGCGCCCTCACACGTACGCTCCCCCTAAAGCGTTGTCGTACCCTCCCCTGGACCCTAAACCGTCCCCGTCCCCTAACCCTAGCCCGAACCCTAAACCTAACACTTCCCCGAAGCCTGACCCTCACCCGTCCCCTAATCCTAACCCGTACGCTAACACTAACACGCGCCCTCACACGTACGCTGCCCCTAAAGTGTTGTCGTACCCTCCCCTGGACCCTAAACCGTCCCCGTCCCCTAACCCTAACCCTTGCCCGAACCCTAACCCTAACCCTTCCCCGAAGCCTGACCCTCACCCGTCCCATAATCCTAACCCGTACGCTAACACTAAACCGTGCCCTCACATGTACGCTCCCCCTAAAGCGTTGTCGTACCCTCCCCTGGACCCTAAACCGTCCCCGTCCCCTAACCCTAACCCTAGCCCGAACCCTAACCCTAACCCTTCCCCGAAGCCTGACCCTCACCCGTCCCCTAATCCTAACCCGTACGCTAACACTAACCCGCGCCCTCACACGTACGCTCCCCCTAAAGCGTTGTCGTACCCTCCCCTGGACCCTAAACCGTCCCCGTCCCCTAACCCTAACCCTAGCCCGAACCCTAACCCTAACCCTTCCCCGAAGCCTGACCCTCACCCGTCCCCTAATCCTAACCCGTACGCTAACACTAACCCGCGCCCTCACACGTACGCTCCCCCTAAAGCGTTGTCGTACCCTCCCCTGGACTCTAAACCGTCCCCGTCCCCTAACCCTAACCCTAGTCCGAACCCTAACCCTAACCCTTCCCCGAAGCCTGACCCTCACCCGTCCCCTAATCCTAACCGGTACGCTAAAACTAACCCGCGCCCTCACACGTACCCTCCCCCTAAAGCGTTGTCGTACCCTCCCCTGGACCCTAAACCGTCCCCGTCCCCTAACCCTAACCCTAGCCCGAACCCTAACCCTAAACCTTCCCCGAAGCCTGACCCTCACCCGTCCCCTAATCCTAACCCGTACGCTAACACTAACCCGCGCCCTCACACGTACGCTCCCCCTAAAGCGTTGTCGTACCCTCCCCTGGACCCTAAACCGTCCCCGTCCCCTAACCCTAACCCTAGCCCGAACCCTAACCCTAACCCTTCCCCGAAGCCTGACCCTCACCCGTCCCCTAATCCTAACCCGTACGCTAACACTAACCCGCGCCCTCACACGTACGCTCCCCCTAAAGCGTTGTCTTACCCTCCCCTGGACCCTAAACCTTCTCCATCCCCTAACCCTAACCGTAGCCCGAACCCTAACCCTAACACTTCCCCGAAGCCTGACCCTCACCTGTCCCTTAATCCTAACCCGTACGCTAACACTAACCCGCGCCGTCACACGTACGCTCCCCCTAAAGCGTTGTCGTACCCTCCCCTGGACCCTAAACCGTCCCCGTCCCCTAACCCTAACCCTAGCCCGAACACTAACCCTAACCCTTCCTTGAAGCCTGACCCTCACCCGTCCCCTAATCCTAACCCGTACGCTAACACTAACCCGCGCCCTCACACGTACGCTCCCCCTAAAGCGTTGTCGTACTCTCCCCTGACCCTAAACCGTCCCCGTCCCCTAACCGTAACCCTAGCCCGAACCCTAACCCTAACCCTTCCCAGAAGCCTGACCGTCACCCGTCCCCTAATCCTAACCCGTACGCTAACACTAACCTGCGCCCTCACGCGTACGCTCCCCCTAAAGCGTTGTCGTACCCTCCCCTGGACCCTAAACCGTCTCCGTCCCCTAACCCTAACTGTAGCCCGAACCCTAAGCCTAACACTTCCCCGAAGCCTGACCCTCACCCGTCCCCTAATCCTAACCCGTACGCTAACACTAACCCACGCCCTTACACGTACGCTCCCCCTAAAGCGTTGTCGTACCCTCCCCTGGACCCTAAACCGTCCCCATCCCCTAACCCTAACCCTAGCCCGAACCCTAACCCTAACCCTTCCCCGAAGCCTGACCCTCTCCCGTCCCCTAATCCTAACCCGTACGCTAACACTAACCCGCGCCCTCACATGTACGCTCCCCCTAAAGCGTTGTTGTACACTGCCCTGGACCCTAAACCGTCCCCGTCCCCTAACCTTAACCCTAGCCCGAACCCTAACCCTAACACTTCCCCGAAGCCTGAACCTCACCCGTCCCCTAATCCTAACCCGTACGCTAACACTAACCCGCGCCCTCACACGTACGCTCCCCCTAAAGCGTTGTCGTACCCTCCCCTGGAACCTAAACCGTCCCCGTCCCCTAACCCTAACCCTAGCCCGAACCCTAAGCCTAACTCTTCCACGAAGCCTGACCCTCACCCGTCCCCTAATCCTAACCCGTACGCTAACACTAACCGGCGCTCTCACACGTACGCTCCCCCTAAAGCGTTGTCGTACCCTCCCCTGGACCCTATACAGTCCCCGTCCCCTAACCCTAACCCTAGCCCGAAACCTAACCCTAACCCTTCCCTGAAGCCTGACCCTCACCCGTCCCATAATCCTAATCCGTACGCTAACACTAACCCGCGCCCTCACACGTACGCTCCCCCTAAAGCGTTGTCGTACCCTCCCCTGGACCCTAAACCGTCCCCGTCCCCTAACCCTAACCCTAGCCCGAACCCTAACCCTAACCCTTCCCCGAAGCCTGACCCTCACCCGTCCCCTAATCCTAACCGGTACGCTAACACTAACCCGCGCCCTCACACGTACGCTCCCCCTAAAGCGTTGTCGTACCCTCCCCTGGACCCTAAACCTTCTCCATCCCCTAACCCTAACCGTAGCCCGAAACCTAACCCTAACACTTCCCCGAAGCCTGACCCTCACCTGTCCCTTAATCCTAACCCGTACGCTAACACTAACCCGCGCCGTCACACGTATGCTCCCCCTAAAGCGTTGTCGTACCCTCCCCTGGACCCTAAACCGTCCCCGTCCCCTAACCCTAACCCTAGCCCGAACACTAACCCTAACCCTTCCTTGAAGCCTGACCCTCACCCGTCCCCTAATCCTAACCCGTACGCTAACACTAACCCGCGCCCTCACACGTACGCTCCCCCTAAAGCGTTGTCGTACTCTCCCCTGACCCTAAACCGTCCCCGTCCCCTAACCCTAACCCTAGCCCGAACCCTAACCCTAACCCTTCCCAGAAGCCTGACCCTCACCCGTCCCCTAATCCTAACCCGTACGCTAACACTAACCTGCGCCCTCACGCGTACGCTCCCCCTAAAGCGTTGTCGTACCCTCCCCTGGACCCTAAACCGTCTCCGTCCCCTAACCCTAACTGTAGCCCGAACCCTAAGCCTAACACTTCCCCGAAGCCTGACCCTCACCCGTCCCCTAATCCTAACCCGTACGCTAACACTAACCCACGCCCTTACACGTACGCTCCCCCTAAAGCGTTGTCGTACCCTCCCCTGGACCCTAAACCGTCCCCATCCCCTAACCCTAACCCTAGCCCGAACCCTAACCCTAACCCTTCCCCGAAGCCTGACCCTCTCCCGTCCCCTAATCCTAACCCGTACGCTAACACTAACCCGCGCCCTCACACGTACGCTCCCCCTAAAGCGTTGTTGTACACTGCCCTGGACCCTAAACCGTCCCCGTCCCCTAACCTTAACCCTAGCCCGAACCCTAACCCTAACACTTCCCCGAAGCCTGACCCTCACCCGTCCCCTAATCCTAACCCGTACGCTAACACTAACCCGCGCCCTCACACGTACGCTCCCCCTAAAGCGTTGTCGTACCCTCCCCTGGAACCTAAACCGTCCCCGTCCCCTAACCCTAACCCTAGCCCGAACCCTAAGCCTAAATCTTCCACGAAGCCTGACCCTCACCCGTCCCCTAATCCTAACCCGTACGCTAACACTAACCGGCGCCCTCACACGTACGCTCCCCCTAAAGCGTTGTCGTACCCTCCCCTGGACCCTATACAGTCCCCGTCCCCTAACCCTAACCCTAGCCCGAAACCTAACCCTAACCCTTCCCTGAAGCCTGACCCTCACCCGTCCCATAATCCTAATCCGTACGCTAACACTAACCCGCGCCCTCACACGTACGCTCCCCCTAAAGCGTTGTCGTACCCTCCCCTGGACCCTAAACCGTCCCCGTCCCCTAACCCTAACCCTAGCCCGAACCCTAACCCTAACCCTTCACAGAAGCCTGACCCTCATCCGTCCCCTAATCCTAACCCATACGCTAACACTAACCCACGCCCTCACACGTACGCTCCCCCTAAAGCGCTGTCGTACCCTCCCCTGGACCCTAACCCGTCCCCGTCCCCTAACCCTAACCCTAGCCCGAACGCTAACCCTAACACTTCCCCGAAGCCTGACCCTCTCCCGTCCCCTAATCCTAACCCGTACGCTAACACTAACCCGCGCCCTCACGCGTACGCTCCCCCTAAAGCGTTGTCATACCCTCCCCTGGACCCTAAACCGTCCCCGTCCCCTAACCCTAACCCTAGCCCGAACCCTAAGCCTAACACGTCCCCGAAGCCTGACCCTCACCCGTCCCATAATCCTAACCCGTACGCTAACACTAACCCGCGCCCTCACACGTACGCTCCCCCTAAAGCGTTGTCGTACCCTCCCCTGGACCCTAAACCGTCCCCGTCCCCTAACCCTAACCCTAGCCCGAACCCTAAACCTAACCCTTCCCCGAAGCCTGACCCTCACCCGTCCCCTAATCCTAACCCGTACGCTAACACTAACCTGCGCCCTCACACGTACGCTCCCCCTAAAGCGTTGTCGTACCCTCCCCTGCACCCTAAACCATCCCCGTCCCCTAACCCTAACCCTAGCCCGAACCCTAACCCTAACCCTTCCCAGAAGCCTGACCCTCACCCGTCCCCTAATCCTAACCCGTACGCTAACACTGACCCGCGCCCTCACACGTACGCTCCCCCTAAAGCGTTGTCGTACCCTCCCCTGGACCCTAAACCGTCCCCGTCCCCTAACTCTAACCCTAGCCCGAACCCTAAACCTAACCCTTCCCCGAAGCCTGACCCTCACCCGTCCCCTAATCCTAACCCGTACGCTAACACTAACCTGCGCCCTCACACGTACGCTCCCCCTAAAGCGTTGTCGTACCCTCCCCTGGACCCTAATCCATCCCCGTACCCTAACCCTAACCCTAGCCCGAACCCTAACCCTAACACTTCCCCAAAGCCTGACCCTCAGCCGTCCCCTAATCCTAACCCGTACGCTAACACTAACCCGCGCCCTCACACGTACACTCCCCCTAAAGCGTTGTCGTACCCTCCCCTGGACCCTAAACCGTCCCCGTCCCCTAACCCTAACCCTAGCCCGAACGCTAACCCTAACCCTTCCCCGAAGCTTGACCCTCACCCGTCCTCTAAACCTAACCCGTACGCTAACACTAACCCGCGCGCTCACACCTACGCTCCCCCTAAAGCGTTGTCGTACCCTCCCCTGCACCCTAAACCATCCCCGTCCCCTAACCCTAACCCTAGCCCGAATCCTAACCCTAACCCTTCCCCGAAGCCTGACCCTCACCCGTCCCCTAATCCTAACCCGTACGCTAACACTGACCCGCGCCCTCACACGTACGCTCCCCCTAAAGCGTTGTCGTACCCTCCCCTGGACCCTAAACCGTCCCCGTCCCCTAACCTTAACCCTAGCCCGAACCCTAACCCTAACACTTCCCCGAAGCCTGACCCTCACCCGTCCCCTAATCCTAACCCGTACGCTAACACTAACCCGCGCCCTCACACGTACGCTCCCCCTAAAGCGTTGTCGTACCCTCCCCTGGAACCTAAACCGTACCCGTCCCCTAACACTAACCCTAGCCCGAACCCTAAGCCTAACGCTTCCACGAAGCCTGACCCTCACCCGTCCCCTAATCCTAACCCGTACGCTAACACTAACCCGCGCCCTCACACGTACGCTCCCCCTAAAGCGTTGTCGTACCCTCCCCTGGACCCTAAACCGTCCCCGTCCCCTAACACTAACCCTAGCCCGAACCCTAACCCTAACCCTTCACAGAAGCCTGACCCTCATCCGTCCCCTAATCCTAACCCATACGCAAACACTAACCCACGCCCTCACACGTACGCTCCCCCTAAAGCGCTGTCGTACCCTCCCCTGGACCCTAAACCGTCCCCGTCCCCTAACCCTAACCCTAGCCCGAACGCTAAACCTAACACTTCCCCGAAGCCTGACCCTCTCCCGTCCCCTAATCCTAACCCGTACGCTAACACTAACCCGCGCCCTCACGCGTACGCTCCCCCTAAAGCGTTGTCATACCCTCCCCTGGACCCTAAACCGTCCCCGTCCCCTAACCCTAACCCTAGCCCGAACCCTAAGCCTAACACGTCCCCGAAGCCTGACCCTCACCCGTCCCATAATCCTAACCCGTACGCTAACACTAACCCGCGCCCTCACACGTACGCTCCCCCTAAAGCGTTGTCGTACCCTCCCCTGGACCCTAAACCGTCCCCGTCCCCTAACCCTAACCCTAGCCCGAACCCTAAACCTAACCCTTCCCCGAAGCCTGACCCTCACCCGTCCCCTAATCCTAACCCGTACGCTAACACTAACCTGCGCCCTCACACGTACGCTCCCCCTAAAGCGTTGTCGTACCCTCCCCTGGACCCTAATCCGTCCCCGTACCCTAACCCTAACCCTAGCCCGAACCCTAACCCTAACCCTTCCCCGAAGCCTGACCCTCACCCGTCCCCTAATCCTAACCCGTACGCTAACACTAAACCGCGCCCTCACACGTACGCTCCCCCTAAAGCGTTGTCGTACCCTCCCCTGGACCCTAAACCGTCTCCGTCCCCTAACCCTAACCCTAGCCCGAACCCTAACCCTAACCCTTCCCCGAAGCCTGACCCTCACCCGTGCCCTAACCCTAACCCGTACGCTAACACTAACCCGATCCCTCACACGTACGCTCCCCCTAAAGCGTTGTCGTACCCTCCCCTGGACCCTAAACCGTCCCCGTCCCCTAACCCTAACCCTAGCCCGAACCCTAACCCTAACCCTTCGCCGAAGCCTGACCCTCACCCGTCCCCTAATCCTAACCCGTACGCTAACACTAACCCGCGCCCTCACACGTACGCTCCCCCTAAAGCGTTGTCGTACCCTCCCCTGGACTCTAAACCGTCCCCGTCCCCTAACCCTAACCCTAGTCCGAACCCTAACCCTAACCCTTCCCCGAAGCCTGACCCTCACCCGTCCCTTAATCCTAACCGGTACGCTAACACTAACCCGCGCCCTCACACGTACGCTCCCCCTAAAGCGTTGTCGTACCCTCCCCTGGACCCTAAACCGTCCCCGTCCCCTAACCCTAACCCTAGCCCGAACCCTAACCCTAACCCTTCCCCGAAGCCTGACCCTCACCCGTCCCCTAATCCTAACCCGTACGCTAACACTAACCCGCGCCCTCACACGTACGCTCCCCCTAAAGCGTTGTCGTACCCTCCCCTGGACCCTAAACCGTCCCCGTCCCCTAACCCTAACCCTAGCCCGAACCCTAACCCTAACCCTTCCCCGAAGCCTGACCCTCACCCGTCCCCTAATCCTAACCCCGTACTCTAACACTAACCCGCGCCCTCACACGTACGCTCCCCCTAAAGCGTTGTCGTACCCTCCTCTGGACCCTAAACCTTCTCCATCCCCTAACCCTAACCGTAGCCCGAACCCTATCCCTAACCCTTCCGCGAAGCCTGACCCTCACCTATCCCTTAATCCTAACCCGTACGCTAACACTGACCCGCGCCGTCACACGTACGCTCCCCCTAAAGCGTTGTCGTACCCTCCCCTGGACCCTAAACCGTCCCCGTCCCCTAACCCTAACCCTAGCCCGAACACTAACCCTAACCCTTCCTTGAAGCCTGACCCTCACCCGTCCCCTAATCCTAACCCGTACGCTAACACTAACCCGCGCCCTCTCACGTACGCTCCCCCTAAAGCGTTGTCGTACCCTCCCCTGGACCCTAAACCGTCCCCGTCCCCTAACCGTAACCCTAGCCCGAACCCTAACCCTAACCCTTCCCCGAAGCCTGACCCACACCCGTCCCCTAATCCTAACCCGTACGCTAACACTAACCTGCGCCCTCACACGTACGCTCCCCCTAAAGCGTTGTCGTACCCTCCCCTGCACCCTAAACCATCCCCGTCCCCTAACCCTAACCCTAGCCCGAATCCTAACCCTAACCCTTCCCCGAAGCCTGACCCTCACCCGTCCCCTAATCCTAACCCGTACGCTAACACTGACCCGCGCCCTCACACGTACGCTCCCCCTAAAGCGTTGTCGTACCCTCCCCTGGACCCTAAACCGTCCCCGTCCCCTAACTCTAACCCTAGCCCGAATCCTAACCCTAACCCTTCCCCGAAGCCTGACCCTCACCCGTCCCCTAATCCTAAACCGTACGCTAACACTAACCCGCGCCCTCACGCGTACGCTCCCCCTGAAGCGTTGTCGTACCCTCCTGTGGACCCTGAACCGTCCCCTAACCCTAACCCTAACCCTAGTCCGAACCCTAACCCTAACCCTTCCCCGAAGCCTGACCCCCACCCGTCCCCTAATCCTAACCCATACGCTAACACTAACCCGCACCCTCACACGTACGCTGCCCCTAAAGTGTTGTCGTACCCTCCCCTGGGCCCTAAACCGTCCCCGTCCCCTAACCCTAACCCTTGCCCGAACCCTAACCCTAACCCTTCCCCGAAGCCTGACCCTCACCCGTCCCCTAATCCTAACCCGTACGCTAACACTAAACCGCGCCCTCACACGTACGCTCCCCCTAAAGCGTTGTACCCTCCCCTGGACCCTAAACCGTCTCCGTCCCCTAACCCTAACCCTAGCCCGAACCCTAACCCTAACCCTTCCCCGAAGCCTGACCCTCACCCGTGCCCTAACCCTAACCCGTACGCTAACACTAACCCGCGCCCTCACACGTACACTACCCCTAAAGCATTGTCGTACCCTCCCCTGGACCCTAAACCATCCCCGTCCCCTAACCCTAACCCTAACCCGAACCCTAACCCTAACCCTTCCCCGAAGCCTGACCCTCACCCGTCCCATAATCCTAACCAGTACGCTAACACTAACCCGCGCCCTCACACGTACGCTCCCCCTAAAGCGTTGTCGTACCCTCCCCTGGACGCTAAACCGTCCCCGTGCCCGAACCCTAACCCTAGCCCGAACCCTAACCCTAACACTTCCCCGAAGCCTGACCCTCACCCGTCCCCTAATCCTAACCCGTACGCTAACACTAACCCACGCCCTCACACGTACGCTCCCCCTAAAGCGTTGTCGTACCCTCCCCTGGACCCTAAACCGTCCCCGTCCCCTAACCCTAACCCTAGCCCGAACCCTAATCCTAACCCTTCCCCGAAGCCTGACCCTCACACGTCCCCTAATCCTAACCGGTACGCTAACACTAACCCGCGCCCTCACACGTACGCTCCCCCTAAAGCGTTGTCGTACCCTCCCCTGGACCCTAAACCGTCCCCGTCCCCTAACCCTAACCCTAGCCCGAACCCTAAACCTAACCCTTCCCCGAAGCCTGACCCTCACCCGTCCCCTAATCCTAACCCGTACGCTAACACTAACCCGCGCCCTCACACGTACGCTCCCACTAAAGCGTTGTCGTACCCTCCCCTGGACCCTAAACCGTCCCCGTCCCCTAACCCTAACCCTAGCCCGAACCCTAACCCTAACACTTCCCCGAAGCCTGACCCTCACCCGTACCCTAATCCTAAACCGTACGCTAACACTAACCCGCGCCCTCACGCGTACGCTCCCCCTAAAGCGTTGTCATACCCTCCCCTGGACCCTAAACCGTCTCCGTCCCCTAACCCTAACCGTAGCCCGAACCCTAAGCCTAACCCTTCCCCGAAGCCTGACCCTCACCCGTCCCCTAATCCTAACCATTACGCTAACACTAACCCACGCCCTCACACGTACGCTCCCCCTAAAGCGTTGTCGTACCCTCCCCTGGACCCTAAACCGTCCCCGTCCCCTAACCCTAACCCTAGCCCGAACCCTAACCCTAACCCTTCCCCGAAGCCTGACCCTCACCCGTCCCCTAATCCTAACCCGTACGCTAACACTAACCCGCGCCCTCACACGTACGCTCCCCCTAAAGCGTTGTCGTACCCTCCCCTGGACCCTAAACCGTCCCCGTCCCCTAACCTTAACCCTAGCCCGAACCCTAACCCTAACCCTTCCCCGAAGCCTGACCCTCACCCGTCCCCTAATCCTAACCGGTACGCTAACACTAACCCGCGCCCTCACACATACGCTCCCCCTAAAGCGTTGTCGTACCCTCCCCTGGACCCTAAACCGTCCCCGTCCCCTAACCCTAACCCTAGCCCGAACCCTAACCCTAACCCTTCCTTGAAGCCTGACCCTCACCCGTCCCCTAATCCTAACCCGTACACTAACACTAACCCGCGCCCTCACACGTACGCTCCCCCTAAAGCGTTGTCGTACCCTCCCCTGACCCTAAACCGTCCCCGTCCCCTAACCCTAACCCTAGCCCGAACCCTAACCCTAACACTTCCCCGAAGCCTGACCCTCACCCGTCCCCTAATCCTAACCCGTACACTAACACTAACCTGCGCCCTCACGCGTACGCTCCCCCTAAAGCGTTGTCGTACCCTCCCCTGTACCCTAAACCGTCTCCGTCCCCTAACCCTAACCGTAGCCCGAACCCTAAGCCTAACCCTTCCCCGAAGCCTGACCCTCACCCGTCCCCTAATCCTAACCCGTACGCTAACACTAACCCGCGCCCTTACACGTACGCTCCACCTAAAGCGTTGTCGTACCCTCCCCTGGACCCTAAACCGTCCCCGTCCCCTAACCCTAACCCTATCCCGAACCCTAACCCTAACCCTTCCCCGAAGCCTGACTCTCTCCCGTCCCCTAATCCTAACCCGTACGCTAACACTAACCCGCGCCCTCACACGTACGCTCCCCCTAAAGGGTTGTCGTACACTGCCCTGGACCCTAAACCGTCCCCGTCCCCTAACCCTAACCCTAGCCCGAACCCTAAGCCTAACGCTTCCACGAAGCCTGACTCTCACCCGTCCCCTAATCCTAACCCGTACGCTAACACTAACCCGCGCCCTCACACGTACGCTCCCCCTAAAGCGTTGTCGTACCCTCCCCTGGACCCTAAACCGTCCCCGTCCCCTAACCTTAACCCTAGCCCGAACCCTAACCCTAACCCTTCCCCGAAGCCTGACCCTCACCCGTCCCCTAATCGTAACCCGTACGCTAGCACTAAACCGCACCCTCACACGTACGATCCCCCTAAAGCGTTGTCGTACCCTCCCCTGGACCCTAAACCATCCCCGTCCCCTAACACTGACCCTAGCCTGAACCCTAACCCTAACCCTTCCCCGAAGCCTGACCCTCACCCGTCCCCTAATCCTAACCGGTACGCTAACACTAACCCGCGCCCTCACACATACACTCCCCCTAAAGCGTTGTCGTACCCTCCCCTGGACCCTAAACCGTCCCCGTCCCCTAACCCTAACCCTAGCCCGAACCCTAACCCTAACCCTTCCTTGAAGCCTGACCCTCACCCATCCCCTAATCCTAACACGTACGCTAACACTAACCCGCGCCCTCACACGTACGCTCCCCCTAAAGCGTTGTCGTACCCTCCCCTGACCCTAAACCGTCCCCGTCCCCTAACCCTAACCCTAGCCCGAACCCTAACCCTAACCCTTCCCCGAAGCCTGACCCTCACCCGTCTCCTAATCCTAACCCGTACGCTAACACTAACCTGCAACCTCACGCGTACGCTCCCCCTAAAGCGTTGTCGTACCCTCCCCTGGACCCTAAACCGTCTCCGTCCCCTAACCCTAACCGTAGCCCGAACCCTAACCCTAACCCTTCCCCGAAGCCTGACCCTCACCCGGCCCCTAATCCTAACCCGTACGCTAACACTAACCCGCGCCCTCACACGTACGCTTCCCCTAAAGCGTTGTCGTACCCTCCCCTGGACCCTAAACCGTCCCCGTCCCCTAACCCTAACCCTAGCCCGAACCCTAACCCTAAACCTTCCCCGAAGCCTGACCCTCACCCATCCCCTAATCCTAACCCGTACGCTAACACTAACCCGCGCCCTCACACGTACGCTCCCCCTAAAGCGTTGTCGTACCCCCCCCGGACCCTAAGCCGTCCCCGTCCCCTAACCCTAACCCTAGCCCGAACCCTAACCCTAAGCCTTCCCGGAAGCCTGACCCTCACCCGTCCCCTAATCCTAACCCGTACGCTAACACTAACCCGCGCCCTCACACGTACGCTCCCCCTAAAGCGTTGTCGTACCCTCCCCTGGACCCTAAACCGTCCCCGACCCCTAACCCTAACCCTAGCCCGAACCCTAACCCTAACCCTTCCCCGAAGCCTGACCCTCACCCGTTCCCTAATCCTAACCCGTACGCTAACACTAACCCGCGCCCTCACACGTACGCTCCCCCTAAAGCGTTGTCGTACCCTCCCCTGGACCCTAAACCGTCCCCGTCCCCTAACCCTAACCCTAGCCCGAACCCTAACCCTAACCCTTCCCCGAAGCCTGACTCTCACCCGTCCCCTAATCCTAACCCGTACGCTAACACTAACCCGCGCCCTCACACGTACGCTCCCCCTAAAGCGTTGTCGTACCCTCCCCTGGACCCTAAACCGTCCCCATCCCCTAACCCTAACCCTAGCCCGAACCGTAACCCTAACCCTTCCCCGAAGCCTGACCCTCAACCGTCCCTTAACCCTAACCCGTACGCTAACACTAACCCACGCCCTCACACGTACGCTACCCCTAAAGCATTGTCGTACCCTCCCCTTGACCCTAAACCATCCCCGTCCCCTAACCCTAACCCTAGCCCGAACCCTAACCCTAACCCTTCCCCGAAGCCTGACCCTCACCCGTCCCCTAATCCTAACCCGTACGCTAACACTAACCCGCGCCCTCACACGTACGCTCCCCCTAAAGCGTTGTCGTACCCTCCCCTGGACCCTAAACCGTCCCCGTCCCCTAACCCTAACCCTAGCCCGAACCCTAACCCTAACCTTTCCCCAAAGCCTGACCCTCACCCGTCCCCTAATCCTATCCCGTACGCTAACACTAACCCGCGCCCTCACACGTACGCTCCCCCTAAAGCGTTGTCGTACCCTCCCCTGGACCCTAAACAGTCCCCGTCCCCTAACCCTAACCCTAGCCCGAACCCTAACCCTAACCCTTCCCCGAAGCCTGACCCTCACCCGTCCCCTAATCCTAACCCGTACGCTAACACTAACCCGCGCCCTCACACGTACGCTCCCCCTAAAGCGTTGTCGTACCCTCCCCTGGACCCTAAAGCTTCCCCGTCCCCTAACCCTAACCCTAGCCCGAACCCTAACCCTAACCCTTCCCCGAAGCCTGACCCTCACCCGTCCCCTAATCCTAACCCGTACGCTAACACTAACATGCGCCCTCACACGTACGCTGCCCCTAAAGTGTTGTCGTACCCTCCCCTGGACCCTAAACCTTCCCCGTCCCCTAACCCTAACCCTTGCCCGAACCCTAACCCTAACCCTTCCCCGAAGCCTGACCCTCACCCGTCCCCTAATCCTAACCCGTACGCTAACACTAAACCGCGCCCTCACATGTACGCTCCCCCTAAAGCGTTGTCGTACCCTCCCCTGGACCCTAAACCGTCCCCGTCCCCTAACCCTAACCCTAGCCCGAACCCTAACCCTAACCCTTCCCCGAAGCCTGACCCTCACCCGTCCCCTAATCCTAACCCGTACGCTAACACTAACCCGCGCCCTCACACGTACGCTCCCCCTAAAGCGTTGTCGTACCCTCCCCTGGACCCTAAACCGTCCCCGTCCCCTAACCCTAACCCTAGCCCGAACCCTAACCCTAACCCTTCCCCGAAGCCTGACCCTCACCCGTCCCCTAATCCTAACCCGTACGCTAACACTAACCCGCGCCCTCACACGTACGCTCCCCCTAAAGCGTTGTCGTACCCTCCCCTGGTCTCTAAACCGTCCCCGTCCCCTAACCCTAACCCTAGTCCGAACCCTAACCCTAACCCTTCCCCGAAGCCTGACCCTCACCCGTCCCCTAATCCTAACCGGTATGCTAACACTAACCCGCGCCCTCACACGTACGCTCCCCCTAAAGCATTGTCGTACCCTCCCCTGGACCCTAAACCGTCCCCGTCCCCTAACCCTAACCCTAGCCCGAACCCTAACCCTAACCCTTCCCCGAAGCCTGACCCTCACCCGTCCCCTAATCCTAACCCGTACGCTAACACTAACCCGCGCCCTCACACGTACGCTCCCCCTAAAGCGTTGTCGTACCCTCCCCTGGACCCTAAACCGTCCCCGTCCCCTAACCCTAACCCTAGCCCGAACCCTAACCCTAACCCTTCCCCGAAGCCTGACCCTCACCCGTCCCTTAATCCTAACCCGTACGCTAACACTAACCCGCGCCCTCACACGTACGCTCCCCCTAAAGCGTTGTCGTACCCTCCCCTGGACCCTAAACCTTCTCCATCCCCTAACCCTAACCGTAGCCCGAACCCTAACCCTAACACTTCCCCGAAGCCTGACCCTCACCTGTCCCTTAATCCTAACCCGTACGCTAACACTAACCCGCGCCGTCACACGTACGCTCCCCCTAAAGCGTTGTCGTACCCTCCCCTGGACCCTAAACCGTCCCCGTCCCCTAACCCTAACCCTAGCCCGAACACTAACCCTAACCCTTCCTTGAAGCCTGACCCTCACCCGTCCCCTAATCCTAACCAGTACGCTAACACTAACCCGCGCCCTCACACGTACGCTCCCCCTAAAGCGTTGTCGTACCCTCCCCTGACCCTAAACCGTCCCCGTCCCCTAACCCTAACCCTAGCCCGAACCCTAACCCTAACCCTTCCCAGAAGCCTGACCCTCACCCGTCCCCTAATCCTAACCCGTACGCTAACACTAACCTGCGCCCTCACGCGTACGCTCCCCCTAAAGCGTTGTCGTACCCTCCCCTGGACCCTAAACCGTCTCCGTCCCCTAACCCTAACCGTAGCCCGAACCCTAAGCCTAACACTTCCCCGAAGCCTGACCCTCACCCGTCCCCTAATCCTAACCCGTACGCTAACACTAACCCACGCCCTTACACGTACGCTCCCCCTAAAGCGTTGTCGTACCCTCCCCTGGACCCTAAACCGTCCCCGTCCCCTAACCCTAACCCTAGCCCGAACCCTAACCCTAACCCTTCCCCGAAGCCTGACCCTCTCCCGTCCCCTAATCCTAACCCGTACGCTAACACTAACCCGTGCCCTCACACGTACGCTCCCCCTAAAGCGTTGTTGTACACTGCCCTGGACCCTAAACCGTCCCCGTCCCCTAACCTTAACCCTAGCCCGAACCCTAACCCTAACACTTCCCCGAAGCCTGACCCTCACCCGTCCCCTAATCCTAACCCGTACGCTAACACTAACCCGCGCCCTCACACGTACGCTCCCCCTAAAGCGTTGTCGTACCCTCCCCTGGAACCTAAACCGTCCCCGTCCCCTAACCCTAACCCTAGCCCGAACCCTAAGCCTAACTCTTCCACGAAGCCTGACCCTCACCCGTCCCCTAATCCTAACCCGTACGCTAACACTAACCGGCGCCCTCACACGTACGCTCCCCCTAAAGCATTGTCGTACCCTCCCCTGGACCCTATACCGTCCCCGTCCCCTAACCCTAACCCTAGCCCGAAACCTATCCCTAACCCTTCCCTGAAGCCTGACCCTCACCCGTCCCATAATCCTAATCCGTACGCTAACACTAACCCGCGCCCTCACACGTACGCTCCCCCTAAAGCGTTGTCGTACCCTCCCCTGGACCCTAAACCGTCCCCGTCCCCTAACCCTAACCCTAGCCCGAACCCTAACCCTAACCCTTCACAGAAGCCTGACCCTCATCCGTCCCCTAATCCTAACCCATTCGCTAACACTAACCCACGCCCTCACACGTACGCTCCCCCTAAAGCGCTGTCTTACCCTCCCCTGGACCCTAACCCGTCCCCGTCCCCTAACCCTAACCCTAGCCCGAACGCTAACCCTAACACTTCCCCGAAGCCTGACCCTCTCCCGTCCCCTAATCCTAACCCGTACGCTAACACTAACCCGCGCCCTCACGCGTACGCTCCCCCTAAAGCGTTGTCATACCCTCCCCTGGACCCTAAACCGTCCCCGTCCCCTAACCCTAACCCTAGCCCGAACCCTAAGCCTAACACGTCCCCGAAGCCTGACCCTCACCCGTCCCATAATCCTAACCCGTACGCTAACACTAACCCGCGCCCTCACACGTACGCTCCCCCTAAAGCGTTGTCGTACCCTCCCCTGGACCCTAAACCGTCCCCGTCCCCTAACCCTAACCCTAGCCCGAACGCTAACCCTAACCCTTCCCCGAAGCTTGACCCTCACCCGTCCTCTAAACCTAACCCGTACGCTAACACTAACCCGCGCGCTCACACCTACGCTCCCCCTAAAGCGTTGTCGTACCCTCCCCTGCACCCTAAACCATCCCCGTCCCCTAACCCTAACCCTAGCCCGAATCCTAACCCTAACCGTTCCCCGAAGCCTGACCCTCACCCGTCCCCTAATCCTAACCCGTACGCTAACACTGACCCGCGCCCTCACACGTACGCTCCCCCTAAAGCGTTGTCGTACCCTCCCCTGGACCCTAAACCGTCCCCGTCCCCTAACCTTAACCCCAGCCCGAACCCTAACCCTAACACTTCCCCGAAGCCTGACCCTCACCCGTCCCCTAATCCTAACCCGTACGCTAACACTAACCCGCGCCCTCACACGTACGCTCCCCCTAAAGCGTTGTCGTACCCTCCCCTGGAACCTAAACCGTACCCGTCCCCTAACACTAACCCTAGCCCGAACCCTAAGCCTAACGCTTCCACGAAGCCTGACCCTCACCCGTCCCCTAATCCTAACCCGTACGCTAACACTAACCCGCGCCCTCACACGTACGCTCCCCCTAAAGCGTTGTCGTACCCTCCCCTGGACCCTAAACCGTCCCCGTCCCCTAACCCTAACCCTAGCCCGAACCCTAACCCTAACCCTTCACAGAAGCCTGACCCTCATCCGTCCCCTAATCCTAACCCATACGCTAACACTAACCCACGCCCTCACACGTACGCTCCCCCTAAAGCGTTGTCGTACCCTCCCCTGGACCCTAAACCGTCCCCGTCCCCTAACCCTAACCCTAGCCCGAACGCTAAACCTAACACTTCCCCGAAGCCTGACCCTCTCCCGTCCCCTAATCCTAACCCGTACGCTAACACTAACCCGCGCCTTCACGCGTACGCTCCCCCTAAAGCGTTGTCATACCCTCCCCTGGACCCTAAACCGTCCCCGTCCCCTAACCTTAACCCTAGCCCGAACCCTAAGCCTAACACGTCCCCGAAGCCTGACCCTCACCCGTCCCATAATCCTAACCCGTACGCTAACACTAACCCGCGCCCTCACACGTACACTCCCCCTAAAGCGTTGTCGTACCCTCCCCTGGACCCTAAACCGTCCCCGTCCCCTAACCCTAACCCTAGCCCGAACGCTAACCCTAACCCTTCCCCGAAGCTTGAACCTCACCCGTCCTCTAAACCTAACTCGTACGCTAACACTAACCCGCGCCCTCACACCTACGCTCCCCCTAAAGCGTTGTCGTACCCTCCCCTGCACCCTAAACCATCCCCGTCCCCTAACCCTAACCCTAGCCCGAATCCTAACCCTAACCCTTCCCCGAAGCCTGACCCTCACCCGTCCCCTAATCCTAACCCGTACGCTAACACTGACCCGCGCCCTCACACGTACGCTCCCCCTAAAGCGTTGTCGTACCCTCCCCTGGACCCTAAACCGTCCCCGTCCCCTAACACTAACCCTAGCCCGAACCCTAACCCTAACCCTTCCACGAAGCCTGACCCTCACCCGTCCCATAATCCTAACCCGTACGCTAACACTAACCCGCGCTCTCACACGTACGCTCCCCCTAAAGCGTTGTCGTACCCTCCCCTGGACCCTAAACCGTCCCCGTGCCCTAACCCTAACCCTAGCCCGAACCCTAACCCTAACCCTTCCCCGAAGCCTGATCCTCACCCGTCCCCTAACCCTAACCCGTACGCTAACAGTGACCCGCGCCCTCACACGTACGCTCCCCCTAAAGCATTGTCGTATCCTCCCCTGGACCCTAAACCGTCCCCGTCCCCTAACCCTAAACCTAGTCCGAACCCTAACCCTAACCCTTCCCCGAAGCCTGACCCTCACCCGTCCCCTAATCCTAAACCGTACGCTAACACTAACCCGCGCCCTCACGCGTACGCTCCCCCTGAAGCGTTGTCGTACCCTCCTGTGGACCCTGAACCTTCCCCTAACCCTAACCCTAACCCTAGTCCGAACCCTAAACCTAACCCTTCCCCGAAGCCTGACCCCCACCCGTCACCTAATCCTAACCCATACGCTAACACTAACCCGCACCCTCACACGTACGCTGCCCCTAAAGTGTTGTCGTACCCTCCCCTGGGCCCTAAACCGTCCCCGTCCCCTAACACTAACCCTTGCCCGAACCCTAACCCTAACCCTTCCCCGAAGCCTGACCCTCACCCGTCCCCTAATCCTAACCCGTACGCTAACACTAAACCGCGCCCTCACACGTACGCTCCCCCTAAAGCGTTGTCGTACCCTCCCCTGGACCCTAAACCGTCTCCGTCCCCTAACCCTAACCCTAGCCCGAACCCTAACCCTAACCCTTCCCCGAAGCCTGACCCTCACCCGTGCCCTAACCCTAACCCGTACGCTAACACTAACCCGCGCCCTCACACGTACGCTCCCCCTAAAGCGCTGTCGTACCCTCCCCTGGACCCTAAACCGTCCCCGTCCCCTAACCCTAACCCTAGCCCGAACCCTAACCCTAACCCTTCCCCGAAGCCTGACCCTCACCCGTCCCCTAATCCTAACCCGTACGCTAACACTAACCCGCGCCCTCACACGTACGCTCCCCCTAAAGTGTTGTCGTACCCTCCCCTGGACTCTAAACCGTCCCCGTCCCCTAACCCTAACCCTAGTCCGAACCCTAACCCTAACCCTTCCCCGAAGCCTGACCCTCACCCGTCCCCTAATCCTAACCGGTACGCTAACACTAACCGGCGCCCTCACACGTACGCTCCCCCTAAAGCGTTGTCGTACCCTCCCCTGGACCCTAAACCGTCCCCGTCCCCTAACCGTAACCCTAGCCCGAACCCTAACCCTAACACTTCCCCGAAGCCTGACCCTCACCCGTCCCCTAATCCTAACCCGTACGCTAACACTAACCCGCGCCCTCACACGTACGCTCCCCCTAAAGCGTTGTCGTACCCTCCCCTGGAACCTAAACCGTACCCGTCCCCTAACACTAACCCTAGCCCGAACCCTAAGCCTAACGCTTCCACGAAGCCAGACCCTCACCCGTCCCCTAATCCTAACCCGTACGCTAACACTAACCCGCGCCCTCACACGTACGCTCCCCCTAAAGCGTTGTCGTACCCTCCCCTGGACCCTAAACCGTCCCCGTCCCCTAACCCTAACCCTAGCCCGAACCCTAACCCTAACCCTTCACAGAAGCCTGACCCTCACCCGTCCCCTAATCCTAACCCGTACGCTAACACTAAACCGCGCCCTCACACGTACGCACCCCCTAAAGCGTTGTACCCTCCCCTGGACCCTAAACCGTCTCCGTCCCCTAACCCTAACCCTAGCCCGAACCCTAACTCTAACCCTTCCCCGAAGCCTGACCCTCACCCGTGCCCTAACCCTAACCCGTACGCTAACACTAACCCGCGCCCTCACACGTACACTACCCCTAAAGCATTGTCGTACCCTCCCCTGGACCCTAAACCATCCCCGTCCCCTAACCCTAACCCTAGCCCGAACCCTAACCCTAACCCTTCCCCGAAGCCTGATCCTCACCGGTCCCATAATCCTAACCAGTACGCTAACACTAACCCGCGCCCTCAAACGTACGCTCCCACTAAAGCGTTGTCGTACCCTCCCCTGGACCCTAAACCGTCCCCGTCCCCTAACCCTAACCCTCGCCCGAACCCTAACCCTAACACTTCCCCGAAGCCTGACCCTCACCCGTACCCTAATCCTAAACCGTACGCTAACACTAACCCGCGCCCTCATGCGTACGCTCCCCCTAAAGCGTTGTCATACCCTCCCCTGGACCCTAAACCGTCTCCGTCCCCTAACCCTAACCGTAGCCCGAACCCTAAGCCTAACCCTTCCCCGAAGCCTGACCCTCACCCGTCCCCTAATCCTAACCCGTACGCTAACACTAACCCGCGCCCTCACACGTACGCTCCCCCTAAAGCGTTGTCGTACCCTCCCCTGGACCCTAAACCGTCCCCGTCCCCTAACCTTAACCCTAGCCCGAACCCTAACCCTAACCCTTCCCCTAAGCCTGACCCTCACCCGTCCCCTAATCCTATCCCTTACGCTAGCACTAACCCGCACCCTCACACGTACGATCCCCCTAAAGCGTTGTCGTACCCTCCCCTGGACCCTAAACCGTCCCCGTCCCCTAACCCTAACCCTAGCCCGAACCCTAACCCTAACCCTTCCCCGAAGCCTGACCCTCACCCGTCCCATAATCCTAACCCGTACACTAACACTAACCCGCGCCCTCACACGTACGCTCCCCCTAAAGCGTTGTCGTACCCTCCCCTGGACCCTAAACCGTCCCCGTACTCTAACCCTAACCCTAGCCCGAACCCTAACCCTAACCCTTCCCCGAAGCCTGAACCTCACCCGTCCCCTAATCCTAACCCGTACGGTAACCCTAACCCGCGCCCTCACACGTACGCTCCCCCTAAAGCATTGTCGTACACTCCTCTGGACCCTAAACCGTCCCAGTACCCTAACCCTAACCCTAGCCCGAACCCTAACCCTACCACTTCCCCGAAGCCTGACCCTCACCCGTCCCCTAATCCTAACCCGTACACTAACACTAACCCGCGCCCTCACACGTACGCTCCCCCTAAAGCGTTGTCGTACCCTACCCTGGACCCTAAACCATCCCCGTCCCCTAACCCTAACCCTAGCCCGAACGCTAACACTAACCCTTCCCCGAAGCCTGACCCTCACCCATCCTCTAATCCTAACCCGTACGCTAACACTAACCCACGCCCTCACACGTACGCTCCCCCTAAAACGTTGTCGTACCCTCCCCTGGACCCTAAACCGTCCCCGTCCCCTAACCCTAACCCTAGGCCGAACCATAATCCTAACCCTTCCCCGAAGCCTGACCCTCACACGTCCCCTAATCCTAACCGGTACGCTAACACTAACCCGCGCCCTCACACGTACGCTCCCCCTAAAGCATTGTCGTACCCTCCCCTGGACCCTAAACCGTCCCCGTCCCCTAACCCTAACCCTAGCCCGAACCCTAAACCTAACCCTTCCCCGAAGCCTGACCCTCACCCGTCCCCTAATCCTAACCCGTACGCTAACACTTACCCGCGTCCTCACACGTACGCTCCCCCTAAAGCGTTGTCGTACCCTCCCCTAGACCCTAAACCGTCCCCGTCGCCTAACCCTAACCCTAGCCCGAACCCTAACCCTAACCCTTCCCCGAAGCCTGACCCTCACCCGTCCCCTAATCCTAACCCGTACGCTAACACTAACATGCGCCCTCACACGTGCGCTGCCCCTAAAGTGTTGTCGTACCCTCCCCTGGACCCTAAACCGTCCCCGTCCCCTAACCCTAACCCTTGCCCGAACCCTAACCCTAACCCTTCCCCGAAGCCTGACCCTCACCCGTCCCCTAATCCTAACCCGTACGCTAACACTAAACCGCGCCCTCACACGTACGCTCCCCCTAAAGCGTTGTCGTACCCTCCCCTGGACCCTAAACCGTCCCCGTCCCCTAACCCTAACCCTAGCCCGAACCCTAACCCTAACCCTTCCCCGAAGCCTGACCCTCACCCGTCCCCTAATCCTAACCCGTACGCTAACACTAACCCGCACCCTCACACGTACGCTCCCCCTAAAGCGTTGTCGTACCCTCCCCTGGACCCTAAACCGTCCCCGTCCCCTAACCCTAACCCTAGCCCGAACCCTAACCCTAACCCTTCCCCGAAGCCTGACCCTCACCCGTCCCCTAATCCTAAACCGTACGCTAACACTAACCTGCGCCCTCACACGTACGCTCCCCCTAAAGCGTTGTCGTACCCTCCCCTGGACTCTAAACCGTCCCCGTCCCCTAACCCTAACCCTAGCCCGAACCCTAACCCTAACCCTTCCCCGAAGCCTGACCCTCACCCGTCCCCTAATCCTAACCGGTACGCTAACACTAACCCGCGCCCTCACACGTACGCTCCCCCTAAAGCGTTGTCGTACCCTCCCCTGGACCCTAAACCGTCCCCGTCCCCTAACCCTAACCCTAGCCCGAACCCTAACCCTAACCCTTCCCCGAAGCCTGACCCTCACCCGTCCCCTAATCCTAACCCGTACGCTAACACTAACCCGCGCCCTCACACGTACGCTCCCCCTAAAGCGTTGTCGTACCCTCCCCTGGACCCTAAACCGTCCCCGTCCCCTAACCCTAACCCTAGCCCGAACCCTAACCCTAACCCTTCCCCGAAACCTGACCCTCACCCGTCCCCTAATCCTAACCCGTACGCTAACACTAACCCGCACCCTCACACGTACGCTCCCCCTAAAGCGTTGTCGTACCCTCCCCTGGACCCTAAACCGTCCCCGTCCCCTAACCCTAACCCTAGCCCGAACCCTAACCCTAACCCTTCCCCGAAGCCTGACCCTCACCCGTCCCCTAATCCTAACCCGTACGCTAACACTAACCTGCGCCCTCACACGTACGCTCCCCCTAAAGCGTTGTCGTACCCTCCCCTGGACTCTAAACCGTCCCCGTCCCCTAACCCTAACCCTAGCCCGAACCCTAACCCTAACCCTTCCCCGAAGCCTGACCCTCACCCGTCCCCTAATCCTAACCGGTACGCTAACACTAACCCGCGCCCTCACACGTACGCTCCCCCTAAAGCGTTGTCGTACCCTCCCCTGGACCCTAAACCGTCCCCGTCCCCTAACCCTAACCCTAGCCCGAACACTAACCCTAACTCTTCCCCGAAGCCTGACCCTCTCCCGTCCCCTAATCCTAACCCGTACGCTAACACTAACCCGTGCCCTCACACGTACGCTCCCCCTAAAGCGTTGTCGTACACTGCCCTGGACCCTAAACCGTCCCCGTCCCCTAACCTTAACCCTAGCCCGAACCCTAACCCTAACACTTCCCCGAAGCCTGACCCTCACCCGTCCCCTAATCCTAACCCGTACGCTAACACTAACCCGCGCCCTCACACGTACGCTCCCCCTAAAGCGTTGTCGTACCCTCCCCTGGAACCTAAACCGTCCCCGTCCCCTAACCCTAACCCTAGCCCGAACCCTAAGCCTAACGCTTCCACGAAGCCTGACCCTCACCCGTCCCCTAATCCTAACCCGTACGCTAACACTAACCTGCGCCCTCACACGTACGCTCCACCTAAAGCGTTTTCGTACCCTCCCCTGGACCCTAAACCGTCCCCGTCCCCTAACCCTAACCCTAGCCCGAAACCTATCCCTAACACTTCCCTGATGCCTGACCCTCACCCGTCCCATAATCCTAACCCGTACGCTAACACTAAACCGCGCCCTCACACGTACGCTCCCCCTAAAGCGTTGTCGTACCCTCCCCTTGACCCTAAACCGTCCCCGTCCCCTAACCCTAACCCTAGCCCGAACCCTAACCCTAACACTTCACCGAAGCCTGACCCTCATCCGTCCCCTAATCCTAACCCATACGCTAACACTAACCCGCGCCCTCACACGTACGCTCCCCCTAAAGCGCTGTCGTACCCTCCCCTGGACCCTAAACCGTCCCCGTCCCCTAACCCTAACCCTAGCCCGCACGCTAACCCTAACGCTTCCCCGAAGCCTGACCCTCTCCCGTCCCCTAATCCTAACTCGTACGATAACACTAACCCGCGCCCTCACGCGTACGCTCCCCCTAAAGCGTTGTCATACCCTCCCCTGGACCCTAAACCGTCCCCGTCCCCTAAACCTAACCCTAGCCCGAACCCTAAGCCTAACACGTCCCCGAAGCCTGACCCTCACCCGTCCCATAATCCTAACCCGTACGCTAACACTAACCCGCGCCCTCACACGTACGCTCCTCCTAAAGCGTTTTCGTACCCTCCCCTGGACCCTAAACCGTCCCCGTCCCCTAACCCTAACCCTAGCCCGAACCCTAACCCTAACCCTTCCCCGAAGCCTGACCCTCACCCGTCCCCTAATCCTAACCGGTACGCTAACACTAACCCGCGCCCTCACACGTACGCTCCCCCTAAAGCGTTGTCGTACCCTCCCCTGGACCCTAAACCGTCCCCGTCCCCTAACCCTAACCCTAGTCCGAACCCTAACCCTAACCCTTCCCCGAAGCCTGACCCTCACCCGTCCCCTAATCCTAACCGGTACGCTAACACTAACCGGCGCCCTCACACGTACGCTCCCCCTAAAGCGTTGTCGTACCCTCCCCTGGACCCTAAACCGTCCCCGTCCCCTAACCGTAACCCTAGCCCGAACCCTAACCCTAACACTTCCCCGAAGCCTGACCCTCACCCGTCCCCTAATCCTAACCCGTACGCTAACACTAACCCGCGCCCTCACACGTACGCTCCCCCTAAAGCGTTGTCGTACCCTCCCCTGGAACCTAAACCGTACCCGTCCCCTAACACTAACCCTAGCCCGAACCCTAAGCCTAACGCTTCCACGAAGCCAGACCCTCACCCGTCCCCTAATCCTAACCCGTACGCTAACACTAACCCGCGCCCTCACACGTACGCTCCCCCTAAAGCGTTGTCGTACCCTCCCCTGGACCCTAAACCGTCCCCGTCCCCTAACCCTAACCCTAGCCCGAACCCTAACCCTAACCCTTCACAGAAGCCTGACCCTCACCCGTCCCCTAATCCTAACCCGTACGCTAACACTAAACCGCGCCCTCACACGTACGCACCCCCTAAAGCGTTGTACCCTCCCCTGGACCCTAAACCGTCTCCGTCCCCTAACCCTAACCCTAGCCCGAACCCTAACTCTAACCCTTCCCCGAAGCCTGACCCTCACCCGTGCCCTAACCCTAACCCGTACGCTAACACTAACCCGCGCCCTCACACGTACACTACCCCTAAAGCATTGTCGTACCCTCCCCTGGACCCTAAACCATCCCCGTCCCCTAACCCTAACCCTAGCCCGAACCCTAACCCTAACCCTTCCCCGAAGCCTGACCCTCACCGGTCCCATAATCCTAACCAGTACGCTAACACTAACCCGCGCCCTCACACGTACGCTCCCACTAAAGCGCTGTCGTACCCTCCCCTGGACCCTAAACCGTCCCCGTCCCCTAACCCTAACCCTCGCCCGAACCCTAACCCTAACACTTCCCCGAAGCCTGACCCTCACCCGTACCCTAATCCTAAACCGTACGCTAACACTAACCCGCGCCCTCATGCGTACGCTCCCCCTAAAGCGTTGTCATACCCTCCCCTGGACCCTAAACCGTCTCCGTCCCCTAACCCTAACCGTAGCCCGAACCCTAAGCCTAACCCTTCCCCGAAGCCTGACCCTCACCCGTCCCCTAATCCTAACCCGTACGCTAACACTAACCCGCGCCCTCACACGTACGCTCCCCCTAAAGCGTTGTCGTACCCTCCCCTGGACCCTAAACCGTCCCCGTCCCCTAACCTTAACCCTAGCCCGAACCCTAACCCTAACCCTTCCCCTAAGCCTGACCCTCACCCGTCCCCTAATCCTATCCCTTACGCTAGCACTAACCCGCACCCTCACACGTACGATCCCCCTAAAGCGTTGTCGTACCCTCCCCTGGACCCTAAACCGTCCCCGTCCCCTAACCCTAACCCTAGCCCGAACCCTAACCCTAACCCTTCCCCGAAGCCTGACCCTCACCCGTCCCATAATCCTAACCCGTACACTAACACTAACCCGCGCCCTCACACGTACGCTCCCCCTAAAGCGTTGTCGTACCCTCCCCTGGACCCTAAACCGTCCCCGTACTCTAACCCTAACCCTAGCCCGAACCCTAACCCTAACCCTTCCCCGAAGCCTGAACCTCACCCGTCCCCTAATCCTAACCCGTACGGTAACCCTAACCCGCGCCCTCACACGTACGCTCCCCCTAAAGCATTGTCGTACACTCCTCTGGACCCTAAACCGTCCCAGTACCCTAACCCTAACCCTAGCCCGAACCCTAACCCTACCACTTCCCCGAAGCCTGACCCTCACCCGTCCCCTAATCCTAACCCGTACACTAACACTAACCCGCGCCCTCACACGTACGCTCCCCCTAAAGCGTTGTCGTACCCTACCCTGGACCCTAAACCATCCCCGTCCCCTAACCCTAACCCTAGCCCGAACGCTAACACTAACCCTTCCCCGAAGCCTGACCCTCACCCATCCTCTAATCCTAACCCGTACGCTAACACTAACCCACGCCCTCACACGTACGCTCCCCCTAAAACGTTGTCGTACCCTCCCCTGGACCCTAAACCGTCCCCGTCCCCTAACCCTAACCCTAGCCCGAACCATAATCCTAACACTTCCCCGAAGCCTGACCCTCACACGTCCCCTAATCCTAACCGGTACGCTAACACTAACCCGCGCCCTCACACGTACGCTCCCCCTAAAGCATTGTCGTACCCTCCCCTGGACCCTAAACCGTCCCCGTCCCCTAACCCTAACCCTAGCCCGAACCCTAAACCTAACCCTTCCCCGAAGCCTGACCCTCACCCGTCCCCTAATCCTAACCCGTACGCTAACACTTACCCGCGTCCTGACACGTACGCTCCCCCTAAAGCGTTGTCGTACCCTCCCCTAGACCCTAAACCGTCCCCGTCGCCTAACCCTAACCCTAGCCCGAACCCTAACCCTAACCCTTCCCCGAAGCCTGACCCTCACCCGTCCCCTAATCCTAACCCGTACGCTAACACTAACATGCGCCCTCACACGTGCGCTGCCCCTAAAGTGTTGTCGTACCCTCCCCTGGACCCTAAACCGTCCCCGTCCCCTAACCCTAACCCTTGCCCGAACCCTAACCCTAACCCTTCCCCGAAGCCTGACCCTCACCCGTCCCCTAATCCTAACCCGTACGCTAACACTAAACCGCGCCCTCACACGTACGCTCCCCCTAAAGCGTTGTCGTACCCTCCCCTGGACCCTAAACCGTCCCCGTCCCCTAACCCTAACCCTAGCCCGAACCCTAACCCTAACCCTTCCCCGAAGCCTGACCCTCACCCGTCCCCTAATCCTAACCCGTACGCTAACACTAACCCGCACCCTCACACGTACGCTCCCCCTAAAGCGTTGTCGTACCCTCCCCTGGACCCTAAACCGTCCCCGTCCCCTAACCCTAACCCTAGCCCGAACCCTAACCCTAACCCTTCCCCGAAGCCTGACCCTCACCCGTCCCCTAATCCTAACCCGTACGCTAACACTAACCTGCGCCCTCACACGTACGCTCCCCCTAAAGCGTTGTCGTACCCTCCCCTGGACTCTAAACCGTTCCCGTCCCCTAACCCTAACCCTAGCCCGAACCCTAACCCTAACCCTTCCCCGAAGCCTGACCCTCACCCGTCCCCTAATCCTAACCGGTACGCTAACACTAACCCGCGCCCTCACACGTACGCTCCCCCTAAAGCGTTGTCGTACCCTCCCCTGGACCCTAAACCGTCCCCGTCCCCTAACCCTAACCCTAGCCCGAACCCTAACCCTAACCCTTCCCCGAAGCCTGACCCTCACCCGTCCCCTAATCCTAACCCGTACGCTAACACTAACCCGCGCCCTCACACGTACGCTCCCCCTAAAGCGTTGTCGTACCCTCCCCTGGACCCTAAACCGTCCCCGTCCCCTAACCCTAACCCTAGCCCGAACCCTAACCCTAACCCTTCCCCGAAACCTGACCCTCACCCGTCCCCTAATCCTAACCCGTACGCTAACACTAACCCGCACCCTCACACGTACGCTCCCCCTAAAGCGTTGTCGTACCCTCCCCTGGACCCTAAACCGTCCCCGTCCCCTAACCCTAACCCTAGCCCGAACCCTAACCCTAACCCTTCCCCGAAGCCTGACCCTCACCCGTCCCCTAATCCTAACCCGTACGCTAACACTAACCTGCGCCCTCACACGTACGCTCCCCCTAAAGCGTTGTCGTACCCTCCCCTGGACTCTAAACCGTCCCCGTCCCCTAACCCTAACCCTAGCCCGAACCCTAACCCTAACCCTTCCCCGAAGCCTGACCCTCACCCGTCCCCTAATCCTAACCGGTACGCTAACACTAACCCGCGCCCTCACACGTACGCTCCCCCTAAAGCGTTGTCGTACCCTCCCCTGGACCCTAAACCGTCCCCGTCCCCTAACCCTAACCCTAGCCCGAACACTAACCCTAACTCTTCCCCGAAGCCTGACCCTCTCCCGTCCCCTAATCCTAACCCGTACGCTAACACTAACCCGTGCCCTCACACGTACGCTCCCCCTAAAGCGTTGTCGTACACTGCCCTGGACCCTAAACCGTCCCCGTCCCCTAACCTTAACCCTAGCCCGAACCCTAACCCTAACACTTCCCCGAAGCCTGACCCTCACCCGTCCCCTAATCCTAACCCGTACGCTAACACTAACCCGCGCCCTCACACGTACGCTCCCCCTAAAGCGTTGTCGTACCCTCCCCTGGAACCTAAACCGTCCCCGTCCCCTAACCCTAACCCTAGCCCGAACCCTAAGCCTAACGCTTCCACGAAGCCTGACACTCACCCGTCCCCTAATCCTAACCCGTACGCTAACACTAACCTGCGCCCTCACACGTACGCTCCACCTAAAGCGTTTTCGTACCCTCCCCTGGACCCTAAACCGTCCCCGTCCCCTAACCCTAACCCTAGCCCGAAACCTATCCCTAACACTTCCCTGATGCCTGACCCTCACCCGTCCCATAATCCTAACCCGTACGCTAACACTAAACCGCGCCCTCACACGTACGCTCCCCCTAAAGCGTTGTCGTACCCTCCCCTTGACCCTAAACCGTCCCCGTCCCCTAACCCTAACCCTAGCCCGAACCCTAACCCTAACACTTCACCGAAGCCTGACCCTCATCCGTCCCCTAATCCTAACCCATACGCTAACACTAACCCGCGCCCTCACACGTACGCTCCCCCTAAAGCGCTGTCGTACCCTCCCCTGGACCCTAAACCGTCCCCGTCCCCTAACCCTAACCCTAGCCCGCACGCTAACCCTAACGCTTCCCCGAAGCCTGACCCTCTCCCGTCCCCTAATCCTAACTCGTACGATAACACTAACCCGCGCCCTCACGCGTACGCTCCCCCTAAAGCGTTGTCATACCCTCCCCTGGACCCTAAACCGTCCCCGTCCCCTAAACCTAACCCTAGCCCGAACCCTAAGCCTAACACGTCCCCGAAGCCTGACCCTCACCCGTCCCATAATCCTAACCCGTACGCTAACACTAACCCGCGCCCTCACACGTACGCTCCTCCTAAAGCGTTTTCGTACCCTCCCCTGGACCCTAAACCGTCCCCGTCCCCTAACCCTAACCCTAGCCCGAACCCTAACCCTAACCCTTCCCCGAAGCCTGACCCTCACCCGTCCCCTAATCCTAACCGGTACGCTAACACTAACCCGCGCCCTCACACGTACGCTCCCCCTAAAGCGTTGTCGTACCCTCCCCTGGACCCTAAACCGTCCCCATCCCCTAACCCTAACCCTAGCCCGAACCCTAACGCTAACCCTTCCCCGAAGCCTGACCCTCACCCGTCCCCTAATCCTAAGCCGTACGCTAACACTAACCCGCGCCCTCACACGTACGCTCCCCCTAAAGCGTTGTCGTAACCTCCCCTGGACCCTAAACCGTCCCCGTCCCCTAACCCTAACCCTAGCCCGAACGCTAACCCTAACGCTTCCCCGAAGCCTGACCCTCTCCCGTCCCCTAATCCTAACTCGTACGCTAACACTAACCCGCGCCCTCACACGTACGCTCCCCCTAAAGCGTTGTCATACCCTCCCCTGGACCCTAAACCGTCCCCGTCCCCTAAACCTAACCCTAGCACGAACCCTAAGCCTAACACGTCCCCGAAGCCTGACCCTCACCCGTCCCATAATCCTAACCCGTACGCTAACACTAACCCGCGCCCTCACACGTACGCTCCCCCTAAAGCGTTGTCGTATCCTCCCCTGGACCCTAAACCGTCCCCGTCCCCTAACCCTAACCCTAGCCCGAACCCTAACCCTAACCCTTCCCCGAAGCCTGACCCTCACCCGTCCCCTAATCCTAACCCGTACGCTAACACTAACCCGCGCCCTCACACATACGCTCCCCCTAAAGCGTTGTCGTACACTCCCCTGGACCCTAAACCTTCTCCGTCCCCTAACCCTAACCGTAGCCCGAACCCTAACCCTAAACCTTCCCCGAAGCCTGACCCTCACCTGTCCCCTAATCCTAACCCGTACGCTAACACTAACCCGCACCCTCACACGTACGCTCCCCCAAAGCGTTGTCGTACCCTCCCCTGGACCCTAAACCGTCCCCGTCCCCTAACCCTAACTCTAGCCCGAACACTAACCCTAACCCTTCCTTGAAGCCTGACCCTCACCCGTCCCCTAATCCTAACCCGTACGCTAACACTAACCCACGCCCTCACACGTACGCTCCCCCTAAAGCGTTGTCGTACCCTCCCCTGACCCTAAACCGTCCCCGTCCCCTAACCCTAACCCTAGCCCGAACCCTAAGCCTAACCCTTCCCAGAAGCCTGACCCTCACCCGTCCCCTAATCCTAACCCGTACGCTAACACTAACCTGCGCCCTCACGCGTACGCTCCCCCTAAAGCGTTGTCGTACCCTCCCCTGGACCCTAAACCGTCTCCGTCCCCTAACCCTAACCGTAGCCCGAACCCTAAGCCTAACCCTTCCCCGAAGCCTGACCCTCACCCGTCCCCTAATCCTAACCCGTACGCTAACACTAACCCACGCCCTTACACGTACGCTTCCCCTAAAGCGTTGTCGTACCCTCCCCTGGACCCTAAACCGTCCCCGTCCCCTAACCCTAACCCTAGCCCGAACCCTAACCCTAACCCTTCCCCGAAGCCTGACCCTCTCCCGTCCCCTAATCCTAACCCGTACGCTAACACTAACCCGTGCCCTCACACGTACGCTCCCCCTAAAGCGTTGTCGTACACTGCCCTGGACCCTAAACCGTCCCCGTCCCCTAACCTTAACCCTAGCCCGAACCCTAACCCTAACACTTCCCCGAAGCCTGACCCTCACCCGTCCCCTAATCCTAACCCGTACGCTAACACTAACCCGCGCCCTCACACGTACGCTCCCCCTAAAGCGTTGTCGTACCCTCCCCTGGAACCTAAACCGTCCCCGTCCCCTAACCCTAACCCTAGCCCGAACCCTAAGCCTAACGCTTCCACGAAGCCTGACCCTAACCCGTCCCCTAATCCTAACCCGTACGCTAACACTAACCTGCGCCCTCACACGTACGCTCCACCTAAAGCGTTTTCGTACCCTCCCCTGGACCCTAAACCGTCCCCGTCCCCTAACCCTAACCCTAGCCCGAAACCTATCCCTAACCCTTCCCTGATGCCTGACCCTCACCCGTCCCATAATCCTAACCCGTACGCTAACACTAAACCGCGCCCTCACACGTACGCTCCCCCTAAAGCGTTGTCGTACCCTCCCCTTGACCCTAAACCGTCCCCGTCCCCTAACCCTAACCCTAGCCCGAACCCTAACCCTAACACTTCACCGAAGCCTGACCCTCATCCGTCCCCTAATCCTAACCCATACGCTAACACTAACCCGCGCCCTCACACGTACGCTCCCCCTAAAGCGCTGTCGTACCCTCCCCTGGACCCTAAACCGTCCCCGTCCCCTAACCCTAACCCTAGCCCGAACGCTAACCCTAACGCTTCCCCGAAGCCTGACCCTCTCCCGTCCCCTAATCCTAACTCGTACGCTAACACTAACCCGCGCCCTCACGCGTACGCTCCCCCTAAAGCGTTGTCATATCCTCCCCTGGACCCTAAACCGTCCCCGTCCCCTAAACCTAACCCTAGCACGAACCCTAAGCCTAACACTTCCCCGAAGCCTGACCCTCACCCGTCCCATAATCCTAACCCGTACGCTAACACTAACCCGCGCCCTCACACGTACGCTCCCCCTAAAGCGTTGTCGTACCCTCCCCTGGACCCTAAACCGTCCCCGTCCCCTAACCCTAACCCTAGCCCGAACCCTAAACCTAACCCTTCCCCGAAGCCTGACCCTCACCCGTCCCCTAATCCTAACCCGTACGCTAACACTAACCTGCGCCCTCACGCGTACGCTCCCCCTAAAGCGTTGTCGTACCCTCCCCTGGACCCTAAACCGTCTCCGTCCCCTAACCCTAACCGTAGCCCGAACCCTAAGCCTAACCCTTCCCCGAAGCCTGACCCTCACCCGTCCCCTAATCCTAACCCGTACGCTAACACTAACCCACGCCCTTACACGTACGCTTCCCCTAAAGCGTTGTCGTACCCTCCCCTGGACCCTAAACCGTCCCCGTCCCCTAACCCTAACCCTAGCCCGAACCCTAACCCTAACCCTTCCCCGAAGCCTGACCCTCTCCCGTCCCCTAATCCTAACCCATACGCTAACACTAACCCACGCCCTCACACGTACGCTCCCCCTAAAGCGTTGTCGTACCCTCCCCTGGAACCTAAACCGTCCCCGTCCCCTAACCCTAACCCTAGCCCGAACCCTAAGCCTAACGCTTCCACGAAGCCTGACCCTCACCCGTCCCCTAATCCTAACCCGTACGCTAACACTAACCTGCGCCCTCACACGTACGCTCCACCTAAAGCGTTTTCGTACCCTCCCCTGGACCCTAAACCGTCCCCGTCCCCTAACCCTAACCCTAGCCCGAAACCTATCCCTAACCCTTCCCTGATGCCTGACCCTCACCCGTCCCATAATCCTAACCCGTACGCTAACACTAAACCGCGCCCTCACACGTACGCTCCCACTAAAGCGTTGTCGTACCCTCCCCTTGACCCTAAACCGTCCCCGTCCCCTAACCCTAACCCTAGCCCGAACCCTAACCCTAACACTTCACCGAAGCCTGACCCTCATCCGTCCCCTAATCCTAACCCATACGCTAACACTAACCCGCGCCCTCACACGTACGCTCCCCCTAAAGCGCTGTCGTACCCTCCCCTGGACCCTAAACCGTCCCCGTCCCCTAACCCTAACCCTAGCCCGAACGCTAACCCTAACGCTTCCCCGAAGCCTGACCCTCTCCCGTCCCCTAATCCTAACTCGTACGCTAACACTAACCCGCGCCCTCACGCGTACGCTCCCCCTAAAGCGTTGTCATACCCTCCCCTGGACCCTAAACCGTCCCCGTCCCCTAAACCTAACCCTAGCACGAACCCTAAGCCTAACACGTCCCCGAAGCCTGACCCTCACCCGTCCCATAATCCTAACCCGTACGCTAACACTAACCCGCGCCCTCACACGTACGCTCCCCCTAAAGCGTTGTCGTACCCTCCCCTGGACCCTAAACCGTCCCCGTCCCCTAACCCTAACCCTAGCCCGAACCCTAAACCTAACCCTTCCCCGAAGCCTGACCCTCACCCGTCCCCTAATCCTAACCCGTACGCTAACACTAACCTGCGCCCTCACACGTACGCTCCCCCTAAAGCGTTGTCGTACCCTCCCCTGGACCCTAATCCGTCCCCGTACCCTAACCCTAACCCTAGCCCGAACCCTAACCCTAACACTTCCCCAAAGCCTGACCCTCACCCGTCCCCTAATCCTAACCCGTACGCTAACACTAAACCGCGCCCTCACACGTACACTCCCCCTAAAGCGTTGTCGTACCCTCCCCTGGACCCTAAACCGTCCCCGTCCCCTAACCCTAACCCTAGCCCGAACGCTAACCCTAACACTTCCCCGAAGCTTGACCCTCACCCGTCCTCTAAACCTAACCCGTACGCTAACACTAACCCACGCCCTCACACTTACGCTCCCCCTAAAGCGTTGTCGTACCCTCCCCTGCACCCTAAACCATCCCCGTCCCCTAACCCTAACCCTAGCCCGAATCCTAACCCTAACCCTTCCCCGAAGCCTGACCCTCACCCGTCCCCTAATCCTAACCCGTACGCTAACACTGACCCGCGCCCTGACACGTACGCTCCCCCTAAAGCGTTGTCGTACCCTCCCCTGGACCCTAAACCGTCCCCGTCCCCTAACCCTAACCCTAGCCCGAACCCTAACCCTAACCCTTCCACGAAGCCTGACCCTCACCCGTCCCCTAATCCTAACCCGTACGCTAACACTAACCCGCGCTCTCACACGTACGCTCCCCCTAAAGCGTTGTCGTACCCTCCCCTGGACCCTAAACCGTCCCCGTGCCCTAACCCTAACCCTAGCCCGAACCCTAACCCTAACCCTTCCCCGAAGCCTGACCCTCACCCGTCCCCTAATCCTAACCCGTACGCTAACACTAACCCGCGCCCTCACGCGTACGCTCCCCCTTAAGCGTGTCGTACCCTCCCCTGGACCCTAAATCGTCCCCGTCCCCTAACCCTAACCCTAGCCCGAACCCTAAGCCTAACCCTTCCCCGAAGCCTGACCCTCACCCGTCCCATAAACCTAACCCGTACGCTAACACTAACCCGCGCCCTCACACGTACGCTCCCCCTAAAGCATTGTCGTACCCTCCCCTGGACCCTAAACCATCCCCGTCCCCTAACCCTAAACCTAGTCCGAACCCTAACCCTAACCCTTCCCCGAAGCCTGACCCTCACCCGTCCCCTAATCCTAACCCGTACGCTAACACTAACCCGCGCCCTCACGCGTACGCTCCCCCTGAAGCGTTGTCGTACCCTCCCCTGGACCCTAAACCGTCCCCGTCCCCTAACCCTAACCCTAGCCCGAACCCTAACCCTAACCCTTCCCCGAAGCCTGACCCTCACCCGTCCCCTAATCCTAACCGGTACGCTAACACTAACCCGCGCCCTCACACGTACGCTCCCCCTAAAGCGTTGTCGTACCCTCCCCTGGACCCTAAACTGTCCCCGTCCCCTAACCCTAACCCTAGCCCGAACCCTAACCCTAACCCTTCCCCGAAGCCTGACCCTCACCCGTCCCCTAATCCTAACCCGTACGCTAACACTAACCCGCGCCCTCACACGTACGCTCCCCCTAAAGCGTTGTCGTACCCTCCCCTGGACCCTAAACCGTCCCCGTCCCCTAACCCTAACCCTCGCCCGAACCCTAACCCTAACCCTTCCCCGAAGCCTGACCCTCACCCGTCCCCTAATCCTAACCCGTACGCTAACACTAACCCGCGACCTCACACGTACGCTCCCCCTAAAGCGTTGTCGTACCCTCCCCTGGACCCTAAACCTTCTCCGTCCCCTAACCCTAACCGTAGCCCGAACCCTAACCCTAACACTTCCCCGAAGCCTGACCCTCACCTGTCCCCTAATCCTAACCCGTACGCTAACACTAACCCGCGCCCTCACACGTACGCTCCCCCTAAAGCGTTGTCGTACCCTCCCCTGGACCCTAAACCGTCCCCGTCCCCTAACCCTAACTCTAGCCCGAACACTAACCCTAACCCTTCCTTGAAGCCTGACCCTCACCCGTCCCCTAATCCTAACCCGTACGCTAACACTAACCCGCGCCCTCACACGTACGCTCCCCCTACAGCGTTGTCGTACCCTCCCCCGACCCTAAACCGTCCCCGTCCCCTAACCCTAACCCTAGCCCGAACCCTAACCCTAAACCTTCCCCGAAGCCTGACCCTCACCCGTCCCCTAATCCTAACCCGTACGCTAACACTAACCTGCGCCCTCACGCGTACGCTCCCCCTAAAGCGTTGTCATACCCTCCCCTGGACCCTAAACCGTCTCCGTCCCCTAACCCTAACCGTAGCCCGAACCCTAAGCCTAACCCTTCCCCGAAGCCTGACCCTCACCCGTCCCCTAATCCTAACCCGTACGCTAACACTAACCCACGCCCTTACACGTACGCTCCCCCTAAAGCGTTGTCGTACACTGCCCTGGACCCTAAACCGTCCCCGTCCCCTAACCTTAACCCTAGCCCGAACCCTAACCCTAACACTTCCCCGAAGCCTGACCCTCACCCGTCCCCTAATCCTAACCCGTACGCTAACACTAACCCGCGCCCTCACACGTACGCTACCCCTAAAGCGCTGTCGTACCCTCCCCTGGACCCTAAACCGTCCCCGTCCCCTAACCCTAACCCTAGCCCGAACGCTAACCCTAACGCTTCCCCGAAGCCTGACCCTCTCCCGTCCCCTAATCGTAACCCGTACACTAACACTAACCCGTGCCCTCACATGTACGCTCCCCCTAAAGCGTTGTCATACCCTCCCCTGGACCCTAAACCGTCCCCGTCCCCTAACCCTAACCCTAGCCCGAACCCTAAACCTAAAACGTACCCGAAGCCTGACCCTCACCTGTCCCCTAATCCTAACCCGTACGCTAACACTAACCCGCGCCCTCACACGTACGCTCCCCCTAAAGCGTTGTCGTACCCTCCCCTGGACCCTAAACCGTCCCCGTCCCCTAACCCTAACCCTAGCCCGAACCCTAAACCTAACACTTCCCCGAAGCCTGACCCTCACCCGTCCCCTAATCCTAACCCGTACGCTAACACTAACCTGCGCCCTCACACGTACGCTCCCCCTAAAGCGTTGTCGTACCCTCCCCTGGACCCTAATCCGTCCCCGTACCCTAACCCTAACCCTAGCCCGAACCCTAACCCTAACACTTCCCCAAAGCCTGACCCTCACCCGTCCCCTAATCCTAACCCGTACGCTAACACTAACCCGCGCCCTCACACGTACACTCCCCCTAAAGCGTTGTCGTACCCTCCCCTGGACCCTAAACCGTCCCCGTCCCCTAACCCTAACCCTAGCCCGAACGCTAACCCTAACACTTCCCCGAAGCTTGACCCTCACCCGTCCTCTAAACCTAACCCGTACGCTAACACTAACCCACGCCCTCACACCTACGCTCCCCCTAAAGCGTTGTCGTACCCTCCCCTGCACCCTAAACCATCCCCGTCCCCTAACCCTAACCCTAGCCCGAATCCTAACCCTAACCCTTCCCCGAAGCCTGACCCTCACCCGTCCCCTAATCCTAACCCGTACGCTAACACTGACACGCGCCCTCACACGTACGCTCCCCCTAAAGCGTTGTCGTACCCTCCCCTGGACCCTAAACCGTCCCCGTCCCCTAACCCTAACCCTAGTCCGAACCATAACCCTAACCCTTCCCCGAAGCCTGACCCTCTCCCGTCCCCTAATCCTAACCCGTACGCTAACACTAACCCGCGCCCTCACACGTACGCTCCCCCTAAAGCGTTGTCGTACACTGCCCTGGACCCTAAACCGTCCCCGTCCCCTAACCTTAACCCTAGCCCGAACCCTAACCCTAACACTTCCCCGAAGCCTGACCCTCACCCGTCCCCTAATCCTAACCCGTACGCTAACACTAACCCGCGCCCTCACACGTACGCTCCCCCTAAAGCGCTGTCGTACCCTCCCCTGGACCCTAAACCGTCCCCGTCCCCTAACCCTAACCCTAGCCCGAACGCTAACCCTAACGCTTCCCCGAAGCCTGACCCTCTCCCGTCCCCTAATCGTAACCCGTACGCTAACACTAACCCGCGCCCTCACGCGTACACTCCCCCTAAAGCGTTGTCATACCCTCCCCTGGACCCTAAACCGTCCCCGTCCCCTAACCCTAACCCTAGCCCGAACCCTAAGCCTAAAACTTCCCCGAAGCCTGACCCTCAGCTGTCCCCTAATCCTAACCCGTACGCTAACACTAACCAGCGCCCTCACACGTACGCTCCCCCTAAAGCGTTGTCGTACCCTCCCCTGGACCCTAAACCGTCCCCGTCCCCTAACCCTAACCCTAGCCCGAACACTAACCCTAACCCTTCCTTGAAGCCTGACCCTCACCCGTCCCCTAATCCTAACCCGTACGCTAACACTAACCCGCGCCCTCACACGAACGCTCCCCCTAAAGCGTTGTCGTACCCTCCCCTGACCCTAAACCGTCCCCGTCCCCTAACCCTAACCCTAGCCCGAACCCTAACCCTAACCCTTCCCAGAAGCCTGACCCTCACCCGTCCCCTAATCCTAACCCGTACGCTAACACTAACCTGCGCCCTCACGCGTACGCTCCCCCTAAAGCGTTGTCGTACCCTCCCCTGGACCCTAAACCGTCTCCGTCCCCTAACCCTAACCGTAGCCCGAACCCTAAGCCTAACCCTTCCCCGAAGCCTGACCCTCACCCGTCCCCTAATCCTAACCCGTACGCTAACACTAACCCACGCCCTTACACGTACGCTTCCCCTAAAGCGTTGTCGTACCCTCCCCTGGACCCTAAACCATCCCCGTCCCCTAACCCTAACCCTAGCCCGAACCCTAACCCTAACCCTTCCCCGAAGCCTGACACTCATCCGTCCCCTAATCCTAACCCGTACGCTAACACTAACCCGCGCCCTCACACGTACGCTCCCCCTAAAGCGTTGTCGTACACTGCCCTGGACCCTAAACCGTCCCCGTCCCCTAACCTTAACCCTAGCCCGAACCCTAACCCTAACACTTCTCCGAAGCCTGACCCTCACCCGTCCCCTAATCCTAACCCGTACGCTAACACTAACCCGCGCCCTCACACGTACGCTCCCCCTAAAGCGTTGTCGTACCCTCCCCTGGAACCTAAACCGTCCCCGTCCCCTAACCCTAACCCTAGCCCGAACCCTAAGCCTAACGCTTCCACGAATCCTGACCCTCACCCGTCCCCTAATCCTAAGCCGTACGCTAACACTAACCTGCGCCCTCACACGTACGCTCCACCTAAAGCGTTTTCGTACCCTCCCCTGGACCCTAAACCGTCCCCGTCCCCTAACCCTAACCCTAGCCCGAACGCTAACCCTAACGCTTCCCCGAAGCCTGACCCTCTCCCGTCCCCTAATCCTAACCCGTACGCTAACACTAACCCGCGCCCTCACGCGTACGCTCCCCCTAAAGCGTTGTCATACCCTCCCCTGGACCCTAAACCGTCCCCGTCCCCTAAACCTAACCCTAGCCCGAACCCTAAGCCTAACACGTCCCCGAAGCCTGACCCTCACCCGTCCCATAATCCTAACCCGTACGCTAACACTAACCCGCGCCCTCACACGTACGCTCCCCCTAAAGCGTTGTCGTACCCTCCCCTGGACCCTAAACCGTCCCCGTCCCCTAACCCTAACCCTAGCCCGAACCCTAAACCTAACCCTTCCCCGAAGCCTGACCCTCACCCGTCCCCTAATCCTAACCCGTACGCTAACACTGACCCGCGCCCTCACACGTACGCTCCCCCTAAAGCGTTGTCGTACCCTCCCCTGGACCCTAAACCGTCCCCGTCCCCTAACCCTAACCCTAGCCCGAACCCTAAACCTAACCCTTCCACGAAGCCTGACCCTCACCCGTCCCCTAATCCTAAACCGTACGCTAACACTAACCCGCGCTCTCACACGTACGCTCCCCCTAAAGCGTTGTCGTACCCTCCCCTGGACCCTAAACCGTCCCCGTGCCCTAACCCTAACCCTAGCCCGAACCCTAACCCTAACCATTCCCCGAAGCCTGACCCTCACCCGTCCCCTAATCCTAACCCGTACGCTAACACTAAACTGCGCCCTCACGCGTACGCTCCCCCTTAAGCGTTGTCGTACCCTCCCCTGGACCCTAAATCGTCCCCGTCCCCTAACCCTAACCCTAGCCCGAACCCTAAGCCTAACCCTTCCCCGAAGCCTGACCCTCACCCGTCCACTAACCCTAACCCGTACGCTAACACTAACCCGCGCCCTCACACGTACGCTCCCCCTAAAGCATTGTCGTACCCTCCCCTGGACCCTAAACCATCCCCGTCCCCTAACCCTAAACCTAGTCCGAACCCTAACCCTAACACTTCCCCGAAGCCTGACCCTCACCCGTCCCCTAATCCTAACCCGTACGCTAACACTAACCCGCGCCCTCACGCGTACGCTCCCCCTGAAGCGTTGTCGTACCCTCCTGTGGACCCTGAAACGTCCCCTAACCCTAACCCTAACCCTAGTCCGAACCCTGACCCTAACCCTTCCCCGAAGCCTGACCCTCACCCGTCCCCTAATCCTAACCCGTACGCTAACACTAACCTGCGCCCTCACACGTACGCTACCCCTAAAGCGTTGTCGTACCCTCCCCTGGACCCTAAACCGTCCCCGTCCCCTAACCCTAACCCTAGCCCGAACCCTAACCCTAACCCTTCCCCGAAGCCTGACCCTCACCCGTCCCCTAATCCTAACACGTACGCTAACACTAACCCGCGCCCTCACACGTACGCTCCCCCTAAAGCGTTGTCGTACCCTCCCCTGGACCCTAAACCGTCCCCGTCCCCTAACCCTAACCCTAGCCCGAACCCTAACCCTAACCCTTCCCCGAAGCCTGACCCTCACCCGTCCCCTAATCCTAACCCGTACGCTAACACTAACCCGCGCCCTCACACGTACGCTCCCCCTAAAGCGTTGTCGTACCCTCCCCTGGACCCTAAACCTTCTCCGTCCCCTAACCCTAACCGTAGCCCGAACCCTAAGCCTAACCCTTCCCCGAAGCCTGACCCTCACCCGTCCCCTAATCCTAACCCGTACGCTAACACTAACCCACGCCCTTACACGTACGCTTCCCCTAAAGCGTTGTCGTACCCTCCCCTGGACCCTAAACCGTCCCCGTCCCCTAACCCTAACCCTAGCCCGAACCCTAACCCTAACCCTTCCCCGAAGCCTGACCCTCATCCGTCCCCTAATCCTAACCCGTACGCTAACACTAACCCGCGCCCTCACACGTACGCTCCCCCTAAAGCGTTGTCGTACACTGCACTGGACCCTAAACCGTCCCCGTCCCCTAACCTTAACCCTAGCCCGAACCCTAACCCTAACACTTCTCCGAAGCCTGACCCTCACCCGTCCCCTAATCCTAACCCGTACGCTAACACTAACCCGCGCCCTCACACGTACGCTCCCCCTAAAGCGTTGTCGTACCCTCCCCTGGAACCTAAACCGTCCCCGTCCCCTAACCCTAACCCTAGCCCGAACCCTAAGCCTAACGCTTCCACGAATCCTGACCCTCACCCCTCCCCTAATCCTAACCCGTACGCTAACACTAACCTGCGCCCTCACACGTACGCTCCACCTAAAGCGTTTTCGTACCCTCCCCTGGACCCTAAACCGTCCCCGTCCCCTAACCCTAACCCTAGCCCGAAACCTATCCCTAACCCTTCCCTGAAGCCTGACCCTCACCCGTCCCATAATCCTAACCCGTAGGCTAACACTAAACCGCGCCCTCACACGTACGCTCCCCCTAAAGCGTTGTCGTACCCTCCCCTTGACTCTAAACCGTCCCCGTCTCCTAACCCTAACCCTAGCCCGAACCCTAACCCTAACCCTTCACCGAAGCCTGACCCTCATCCGTCCCCTAATCCTAACCCATACGCTAACACTAACCCGCGCCCTCACACGTACGCTCCCCCTAAAGCGCTGTCGTACCCTCCCCTGGACCCTAAACCGTCCCCGTTCCCTAACCCTAACCCTAGCCCGAACGCTAACCCTAACGCTTCCCCGAAGCCTGACCCTCTCCCGTCCCCTAATCCTAACCCGTACGCTAACACTAACCCGCGCCCTCACGCGTACGCTACCCCTAAAGCGTTGTCATACCCTCCCCTGGACCCTAAACCGTCCCCGTCCCCTAAACCTAACCCTAGCCCGAACCCTAAGCCTAACACGTCCCCGAAGCCTGACCCTCACCCGTCCCATAATCCTAACCCGTACGCTAACACTAACCCGCGCCCTCACACGTACGCTCCCCCTAAAGCGTTGTCGTACCCTCCCCTGGACCCTAAACCGTCCCCGTCCCCTAACCCTAACCCTAGCCCGAACCCTAAACCTAACCCTTCCCCGAAGCCTGACCCTCACCCGTCCCCTAATCCTAACCCGTACGCTAACACTGACCCGCGCCCTCACACGTACGCTCCCCCTAAAGCGTTGTCGTACCCTCCCCTGGACCCTAAACCGTCCCCGTCCCCTAACCCTAACCCTAGCCCGAACCCTAAACCTAACCCTTCCACGAAGCCTGACCCTCACCCGTCCCCTAATCCTAAACCGTACGCTAACACTAACCCGCGCTCTCACACGTACGCTCCCCCTAAAGCGTTGTCGTACCCTCCCCTGGACCCTAAACCGTCCCCGTGCCCTAACCCTAACCCTAGCCCGAACCCTAACCCTAACCCTTCCCCGAAGCCTGACCCTCACCCGTCCCCTAATCCTAACCCGTACGCTAACACTAAACTGCGCCCTCACGCGTACGCTCCCCCTTAAGCGTTGTCGTACCCTCCCCTGGACCCTAAATCGTCCCCGTCCCCTAACCCTAACCCTAGCCCGAACCCTAAGCCTAACCCTTCCCCGAAGCCTGACCCTCACCCGTCCCCTAACCCTAACCCGTACGCTAACACTAACCCGCGCCCTCACACGTACGCTCCCCCTAAAGCATTGTCGTACCCTCCCCTGGACCCTAAACCATCCCCGTCCCCTAACCCTAAACCTAGTCCGAACCCTAACCCTAACCCTTCCCCGAAGCCTGACCCTCACCCGTCCCCTAATCCTAACCCGTACGCTAACACTAACCCACGCCCTCACGCGTACGCTCCCCCTGAAGCGTTGTCGTACCCTCCTGTGGACCCTGAAACGTCCCCTAACCCTAACCCTAACCCTAGTCCGAACCCTGACCCTAACCCTTCCCCGAAGCCTGACCCTCACCCGTCCCCTAATCCTAACCCGTACGCTAACACTAACCCGCGCCCTCACACGTACGCTACCCCTAAAGCGTTGTCGTACCCTCCCCTGGACCCTAAACCGTCCCCGTCCCCTAACCCTAACCCTAGCCCGAACCCTAACCCAAACCCTTCCCCGAAGCCTGACCCTCACCCGTCCCCTAATCCTAACCCGTACGCTAACACTAACCCGCGCCCTCACACGTACGCTCCCCCTAAAGCGTTGTCGTACCCTCCCCTGGACCCTAAACCATCCCCGTCCCCTAACCCTAACCCTAGCCCGAACCCTAACCCTAACCCTTCCCCGAAGCCTGACCCTCACCCGTCCCCTAATCCTAACCCGTACGCTAACACTAACCCGCGCCCTCACACGTACGCTCCCCCTAAAGCGTTGTCGTACCCTCCCCTGGACCCTAAACCTTCTCCGTCCCCTAACCCTAACCGTAGCCCGAACCCTAACACTAACCCTTCCCCGAAGCCTGACCCTCACCTGTCCCCTAATCCTAACCCGTACGCTAACACTAACACGCGCCCTCACACGTACGCTCCCCCTAAAGCGTTGTCGTACCCTCCCCTGGACCCTAAACCGTCCCCGTCCCCTAACCCTAACTCTAGCCCGAACACTAACCCTAACCCTTCCTTGAAGCCTGACCCTCACCCGTCCCCTAATCCTAACCCGTACGCTAACACTAACCCGCGCCCTCACACGTACACTCCCCCTAAAGCGTTGTCGTACCCTCCCCTGACCCTAAACCGTCCCCGTCCCCTAACCCTAACCCTAGCCCGAACCCTAACCCTAAACCTTCCCCGAAGCCTGACCCTCACCCGTCCCCTAATCCTAACCCGTACGCTAACACTAACCTGCGCCCTCACGCGTACGCTCCCCCTAAAGCGTTGTCATACCCTCCCCTGGACCCTAAACCGTCTCCATCCCCTAACCCTAACCGTAGCCCGAACCCTAAGCCTAACCCATCCCCGAAGCCTGACCCTCACACGTCCCCTAATCCTAACCCGTACGCTAACACTAACCCACGCCCTTACACGTACGCTCCCCCTAAAGCGTTGTCGTACCCTCCCCTGGACCCTAAACCGTCCCCGTCCCCTAACCCTAACCCTAGCCCGAACCCTAACCCTAACCCTTCCACGAAGCCTGACCCTCACCCGTCCCCTAATCCTAACCCGTACGCTAACACTAACCCGCGCCCTGACACGTACGCTCCCCCTAAAGCGTTGTCGTACCCTCCCCTGGACCCTAAACCGTCCCCGTGCCCTAACCCTAACCCTAGCCTGAACCCTAACCCTAACACTTCCCCGAAGCCTGACCCTCACCCGTCCCCTAATCCTAACCCGTATGCTAACACTAACCCGCGCCCTCACACGTACGCTCCCCCTAAAGCGTTGTCGTACCCTCCCCTGGACCCTAAACCGTCCCCGTCCCCTAACCCTAACCCTAGCCCGAACCCTAACCCTAACCCTTCCCCGAAGCCTGACCCTCACCCGTCCCCAATCCTACCCCGTACGCTAACACTAACCCGCGCCCTCACACGTACGCTCCCCCTAAAGCGTTGTCGTACCCTCCCCTGGACCCTAAACCGTCCCCGTCCCCTAAACTTAACCCTAGCCCGAACCCTAACCCTAACCCTTCCCCGAAGCCTGACACTCAACCGTCCCCTAATCCTAACCCGTACGCTAACACTAACCCGCGCCCTCACACGTACGCTCCCCCTAAAGCGTTATCGTACCATCCCCTGGACCCTAAACCGTCCCCGTCCCCGTCCCCTAACCCTAGCCCGAACCCTAAGCCTAACGCTTCCACGAAGCCTGACCCTCACCCGTCACCTAATCCTAACCCGTACGCTAACACTAACCTGCGCCCTCACACGTACGCTCCTCCTAAAGCGTTTTCGTACCCTCCCCTGGACCCTAAACCGTCCCCGTCCCCTAACCCTAACCCTAGCCCGAAACCTATCCCTAACCCTTCCCTGAAGCCTGACCCTCACCCGTCCCATAATCCTAACGCGTACGCTAACACTAACACGTGCCCTCACACGTACGCTCCCCCTAAAGTGTTGTCGCACCCTCCCCTGGACACTAAACCGTCCCCGTCCCCTAACCCTAACCCTAGGCCGAACCCTAACCCTAACCCTTCACCGAAGCCTGACCCTCATCCGTCCCCTAATCCTAACCCATACGCTAACACTAACCCACGCCCTCACACGTACGCTCCCCCTAAAGCGCTGTCGTACACTGCCTTGGACCCTAAACCGTCCCCGTCCCCTAACCCTAACCCTAGCCCGAACCCTAAGCCTAAAACGTCCCCGAAGCCTGACCCTCACGCGTCCCCTAATCCTAACCCGTACGCTAACACTAACCCGCGCCCTCACGCGTACGCTCCCCCTTAAGCGTTGTCGTACCCTCTCCTAGACCCTAAACCGTCTCCATCCCCTAACCCTAACCCTAGCCCGAACACTAAGCCTAACTCTTCCCCGAAGCCTGACCCTCACCCGTCCCCTAACCCTAACCCGTACGCTAACACTAACCCGCGCCCTCACACGTACGCTCCCCCTAAAGCGTTGTCGTACCCTCCCCTGGACCCTAAATCATCCCCGTCCCCTAACCCTAACCCTAGCCCGAACCCTAACCCTAACCCTTCCCCGAAGCCTGACCCTCACCCGTCACCTAACCCTAACCCGTACGCTAACACTAACCCGCGCCCTCACACGTACGCTCCCCCTAAAGCGTTGTCGTAACCTCCCGTGGACCCTAAACCGTGCCCGTCCCCTAACACTAACCCTAGCCCGAACCCTAAACCTAATCCTTCCCCGAAGCCTGACCCTCACCCGTCCCCTAATCCTAACACGTACGCTAACACTGACCCGCGCCCTCACACGTACGCACCCCCTAAAGCGTTGTCGTACCCTCCCATGGACCCTAAACCGTCCCCGTCCCCTAACATTAACCCTAGCCCGAACCCTAACACTAACCCTTCCCCGAAACCTGACCCTCACCTGTCCCATAATCCTAACCCGTACGCTAACACTAACCCGCGGCCTCACACGTACGGTCCCCCTAAAGCGTTGTCGTACCCTCTCCTGGACCCTAAACCGTCCCCGTCCCCTAACCCTAACCCTAGCCCGAACCCTAACCGTAACCCTTCACCGAAGCCTGACACTCACCCGTCCCTTAATCCTAACCCGTACGCTAACACTAACCCGCGCCCTCACACGTACGCTCCCCCCAAAGCGTTGTCGTACCCTCCCCTGGACCCTAAACCGTCCCCGTCCCCTAACCCTAACCCTAGCCCGAACCCTAACCCTAACCCTTCCCCGAAGCCTGACCCTCACCCATCGCCTAATCCTAACCCGTACGCTAACACTAACCCGCGCCCTCACACGTACGCTCCCCCTAAAGCGTTGTCGTACCCTCCCCTGGACCCTAAACCGTCTCCGTCCCCTAACCCTAACCCTAGCCCGAACCCTAACCCTTCCCCGAAGCCTGACCCTCACCCGTCCCCTAATCCTAACCCGTACGCTAACACTAACCCGTGCCCTCACCCCTACGCTCCCCCTAAAGCGTTGTCGTACCCTCACCGGGACCCTAAACCATCCCCATCCCCTAACCCTAACCCTAGCCCGAACCCTAACCCTAACCCTTCCCCGAAGCCTGACCCTCACCCATCCCCTAATCCTAAACCCTACGCTAACACTAACCCGCGCCCTCACACCTACGCTCCACCTAAAGCGTTGTCGTACCCTCCCCTGGACCCTAAACCGTCCCCGTCCCCTAACCCTAACCCTAGCCCGAACCCTAACCCTAACCCTTCCCCGAAGCCTGACCCTCACCCGTCCCCTAATCCTAACCGGTACGCTAACACTAACCCGCGCCCTCACACGTACGCTCCCCCTAAAGCGTTGTCGTACCCTCCCCTGGACCCTAAACCGTCCCCGTGCCCTAACCCTAACCCTAGCCCGAACCCTAACCCTAACCCTTCCCCGAAGCCTGACCCTCACCCGTCCCCTAACCCTAACCCGTACGCTAACACTGACCCGCGCCCTCACACGTACGCTCCCCCTAAAGCATTGTCGTACCCTCCCCTGGACCCTAAACCGTCCCCGTCCCCTAACCCTAAACCTAGTCCGAACCCTAACCCTAACCCTTCCCCGAAGCCTGACCCCCACCCGTCCCCTAATCCTAACCCATACGCTAACACTAACCCGCACCCTCACACGTACGCTGCCCCTAAAGTGTTGTCGTACCCTCCCCTGGACCCTAAACCGTCCCCGTCCCCTAACCCTAACCCTTGCCCGAACCCTAACCCTAACCCTTCCCCGAAGCCTGACCCTCACCCGTCCCCTAATCCTAACCCGTACGCTAACACTAAACCGCGCCCTCACACATACGCTCCCCCTAAAGCGTTGTCGTACCCTCCCCTGGACCCTAAACCGTCTCCGTCCCCTAACCCTAACCCTAGCCCGAACCCTAACCCTAACCCTTCCCCGAAGCCTGACCCTCACCCGTGCCATAACCCTAACCCGTACGCTAACACTAACCCACGCCCTCACACGTACACTACCCCTAAAGCGTTGTCGTACCCTCCCCTGGACCCTAAACCGTCCCCGTCCCCTAACCCTAACCCTAGCCCGAACCCTAACCCTAACCCTTCCCCGAAGCCTGACCCTCACCCGTCCCCTAATCCTAACCCGTACGCTAACACTAACCCACGCCCTCACACGTACGCTCCCCCTAAAGCGTTGTCGTACCCTCCCCTGGACCCTAAACCGTCCCCGTCCCCTAACCCTAACCCTAGCCCGAACCCTAACCCTAAACCTTCACCGAAGCCTGACCCTCACCCGTCCCCAATCCTAACCCGTACGCTAACACTAACCCGCGCCCTCACACGTACGCTCCCCCTAAAGCGTTGTCGTACCCTCCCCTGGACCCTAAACCGTCCCCGTCCTCTAACCCTAACCCTAGCCCGAACCCTAACCCTAACACTTCCCCGAAGCCTGAACCTCACCCGTCCCCTAATCCTAACCCGTACGGTAACACTAACCCGCGCCCTCACACGTACGCTCCCCCTAAAGCATTGTCGTACCCTCCCCTGGACCCTAAACCGTCCCAGTACCCTAACCCTAACCCTAGCCCGAACCCTAACCCTAACACTTCCCCGAAGCCTGACCCTCACCCGTCCCCTAATCCTAACCCGTACACTAACACTAACCCGCGCCCTCACACGTACGCTCCCCCTAAAGCGTTGTCGTACCCTCCCCTGGACCCTAAACCGTCCCCGTCCCCTAACCCTAACCCTAGCCCGAACCCTAACCCTAAACCTTCCCCGAAGCCTGACCCTCACCCGTCCCCAATCCTAACCCGTACACTAACACTAACGCGCGCCCTCACACGTACGCTCCCCCAACAGCGTTGTCGTACCCTCCACTGAACCCTAAACCGTCCCCATCACCTAACCCTAACCCTAGCCCGAACCCTAACCCTAACCCTTCCCCGAAGCCTGACCCTCACCCGTCCCCAATCCTAACCCGTACGCTAACACTAACCCGCGCCCTCACACGTACGCTCCCCCTAAAGCGTTGACGTACCCTCCCCTGGACCCTAAACCGTCCCCGTCCTCTAACCCTAGCCCGAACCCTAACCCTAACCCTTCCCCGAAGCCTGAACCTCACCCGTCCCCTAATCCTAACCCGTACGGTAACACTAACCCGCGCCCTCACACGTACGCTCCCCCTAAAGCATTGTCGTACCCTCCCCTGGACCCTAAACCGTCCCAGTACCCTAACCCTAACCCTAGCCCGAACCGTAACCCTAACACTTCCCCGAAGCCTGACCCTCACCCGTCCCCTAATCCTAACCCGTACACTAACACTAACCCGCGCCCTCACACGTACGCTCCCCCTAAAGCGTTGTCGTACCCTCCCCTGGACCCTAAACCGTCCCCGTCCCCTAACCCTAACCCTAGCCCGAACGCTAACACTAACCCTTCCCCGAAGCCTGACCCTCACCCGTCCTCTAAACCTAACCCGTACGCTAACACTAACCCGCACCCTCACACGTACGCTCCCCCTAAAGCGTTGTCGTACCCTCCCCTGGACCCTAAACCGTCCCCGTCCCCTAACCCTAACCCTAGCCCGAACCCTAATCCTAACCCTTCCCCGAAGCCTGACCCTCACACGTCCCCTAATCCTAACCGGTACGCTAACACTAACCCGCGCCCTCACACGTATGCTCCCCCTAAAGCGTTGTCGTACCCTCCCCTGGACCCTAAACCGTCCCCGTCCCCTAACCCTAACCCTAGCCCGAACCCTAAACCTAACCCTTCCCCAAAGCCTGACCCTCACCCGTCCCCTAATCCTAACCCGTACGCTAACACTAACCCGTGCCCTCACAGGTACGCTCCCACTAAAGCGTTGTCGTACCCTCCCCTGAACCCTAAACCTTCCCCGTCCCCTAACCCTAACCCTCGCCCGAACCCTAACCCTAACCCTTCCCCGAAGCCTGACCCTCACCCGTCCCCTAATCCTAAACCGTACGCTAACACTAACCCGCGCCCTCACGCGTACGCTCCCCCTAAAGCGTTGTCATACCCTCCCCTGGACCCTAAACCGTCTCCGTCCCCTAACCCTAACCGTAGCCCGAACCCTAAGCCTAACCCTTCCCCGAAGCCTGACCCTCACCCGTCCCCTAATCCTAACCCGTACGCTAACACTAACCCGCGCCCTCACACGTACGCTCCCCCTAAAGCGTTGTCGTACCCTCCCCTGGACCCTAAACCGTCCCCGTCCCCTAACCTTAACCCTAGCCCGAACCCTAACCCTAACCCTTCCCCGAAGCCTGACCCTCACCCGTCCCCTAATCCTAACCCGTACGCTAACACTAACCCGCGCCCTCACACGTACGCTCCCCCTAAAGCGTTGTCGTACCCTCCCCTGGACCCTAAACCGTCCCCGTCCCCTAACACTAACCCTAGCCCGAACCCTAACCCTAACCCTTCCCCGAAGCCTGACCCTCACCCGTCCCCTAATCCTAACCCGTACGCTAACACTAACCCGCGCCCTCACACGTACGCTCCCCCTAAAGCGTTGTCGTACCCTCCCCTGGACCCTAAACCGTCTCCGTCCCCTAACCCTAACCGTAGCCCGAACCCTAAGCCTAACCCTTCCCCGAAGCCTGACCCTCTCCCGTCCCCTAATCCTAACCCGTACGCTAACACTAACTCGCGCCCTCACACGTACGCTCCCCCTAAAGTGTTGTCGTACCCTCCCCTGGACCCTAAACCGTCTCCGTCCCCTAACCCTAACCCTAGCCCGAACCCTAACCCTAACCCTTCCCCGAAGCCTGACCCTCACCCGTGCCATAACCCTAACCCGTACGCTAACACTAACCCACGCCCTCACACGTACACTACCCCTAAAGCGTTGTCGTACCCTCCCCTGGACCCTAAACCGTCCCCGTCCCCTAACCCTAACCCTAGCCCGAACCCTAACCCTAACCCTTCCCCGAAGCCTGACCCTCACCCGTCCCCTAATCCTAACCCGTACGCTAACACTAACCCGCGCCCTCACACGTACGCTCCCCCTAAAGCGTTGTCGTACCCTCCCCTGGACCCTTAACCGTCCCCGTCCCCTAACCCTAACCCTAGCCCGAACCCTAACCCTAACCCTTCCCCGAAGCCTGACCCTCACCCGTCCCCAATCCTAACCCGTACGCTAACACTAACCCGCGCCCTCACACGTACGCTCCCCCTAAAGCATTGTCGTACCCTCCCCTGGACCCTAAACCGTCCCAGTAACCTAACCCTAACCCTAGCCCGAACCCTAACCCTAACACTTCCCTGAAGCCTGACCCTCACCCGTCCCCTAATCCTAACCCGTACACTAACACTAACCCGCGCCCTCACACGTACGCTCCCCCTAAAGCGTTGTCGTACCCTCCACTGGACCCTAAACCGTCCCCATCACCTAACCCTAACCCTAGCCCGAACCCTAACCCTAACCCTTCCCCGAAGCCTGACCCTCACCCGTCCCCAATCCTAACCCGTACGCTAACACTAACCCACGCCCTCACACGTACGCTCCCCCTAAAGCGTTGTCGTACCCTTCCCTGCACCCTAAACCGTCCCCGTCCTCTAACCCTAACCCTAGCCCGAACCCTAACCCTAACCCTTCCCCGAAGCCTGAACCTCACCCGTCCCCTAATCCTAACCCGTACGGTAACACTAACCCGCGCCCTCACACGTACGCTCCCCCTAAAGCATTGTCGTACCCTCCCCTGGACCCTAAACCGTCCCAGTACCCTAACCCTAACCCTAGCCCGAACCGTAACCCTAACACTTCCCGGAAGCCTGACCCACACCCGTCCCCTAATCCTAACCCGTACACTAACACTAACCCGCGCCCTCACACGTACGCTCCCCCTAAAGCGTTGTCGTACCCTCTCCTGGACCCTAAACCGTCCCCGTCCCCTAACCCTAACCCTAGCCCGAACCCTAAACCTAACCCTTCCCCAAAGCCTGACCCTCACCCGTCCCCTAATCCTAACCCGTACGCTAACACTAACCCGCGCCCTCACACGTACGCTCCCACTAAAGCGTTGTCGTACCCTCCCCTGAACCCTAAACCTTCCCCGTCCCCTAACCCTAACCCTCGCCCGAACCCTAACCCTAACCCTTCCCCGAAGCCTGACCCTCACCCGTCCCCTAATCCTAAACCGTACGCTAACACTAACCCGTGCCCTCACGCGTACGCTCCCCCTAAAGCGTTGTCATACCCTCCCCTGGACCCTAAACCGTCTCCGTCCCCTAACCCTAACCGTAGCCCGAACCCTAAGCCTAACCCTTCCCCGAAGCCTGACCCTCACCCGTCCCCTAATCCTAACCCGTACGCTAACACTAACCCGCGCCCTCACACGTACGCTCCCCCTAAAGCGTTGTCGTACCCTCCCCTGGACCCTAAACCGTCCCCGTCCCCTAACCTTAACCCTAGCCCGAACCCTAACCCTAACCCTTCCCCGAAGCCTGACCCTCACCCGTCCCCTAATCCTAACCCGTACGCTAACACTAACCCGCGCTCTCACACGTACGCTCCCCCTAAAGCGTTGTCGTACCCTCCCCTGGACCCTAAACCGTCCCCGTCCCCTAACACTAACCCTAGCCCGAACCCTAACCCTAACCCTTCCCCGAAGCCTGACCCTCACCCGTCCCCTAATCCTAACCCGTACGCTAACACTAACCCGCGCCCTCACACGTACGCTCCCCGTAAAGCGTTGTCGTACCCTCCCCTGGACCCTAAACCGTCCCCGTCCCCTAACACTAACCCTAGCCCGAACCCTAACCCTAACCCTTCCCCGAAGCCTGACCCTCACCCGTCCCCTAATCCTAACCCGTACGCTAACACTAACCCGCGCCCTCACACGTACGCTCCCCCTAAAGCGTTGTCGTACCCTCCCCTGGACCCTAAACCGTCCCCGTGCCCTAACCCTAACCCTAGCCCGAACCCTAACCCTAACACTTCCCCGAAGCCTGACCCTCACCCGTCCCCTAATCCTAACCCGTACGCTAACACTAACCCGCGCCCTCACACGTACGCTCCCCCTAAAGCGTTGTCGTACCCTCCCCTGGACCCTAAACCGTCCCCGTCCCCTAACCTTAACCCTAGCCCGAACCCTAACCCTAACCCTTCCCCGAAGCCTGACCCTCACCCGTCCCCTAATCCTAACCGGTACGCTAACACTAACCCGCGCCCTCACACGTACGCTCCCCCTAAAGCGTTGTCGTACCCTCCCCTGGACCCTAAACCGTCCCCGTCCCCTAACCCTAACCCTAGCCCGAACCCTAAACCTAACCCTTCCCCAAAGCCTGACCCTCACCCGTCCCCTAATCCTAACCCATACGCTAACACTAACCCGCGCCCTCACACGTACGCTCCCACTAAAGCGTTGTCGTGCCCACCCCTGAACCCTAAACCTTCCCCGTACCCTAACCCTAACCCTCGCCCGAACCCTAACCCTAACCCTTCCCCGAAGCCTGACCCTCACCCGTCCCCTAATCCTAAACCGTACGCTAACACTAACCCGCGCCCTCACGCGTACGCTCCCCCTAAAGCGTTGTCATAACCTCCCCTGGACCCTAAACCGTCTCCGTCCCCTAACCCTAACCGTAGCCCGAACCCTAAGCCTAACCCTTCCCCGAAGCCTGACCCTCACCCGTCCCCTAATCCTAACCCGTACGCTAACACTAACCCGCGCCCTCACACGTACGCTCCCCCTAAAGCGTTGTCGTACCCTCCCCTGGACCCTAAACCGTCCCCGTCCCCTAACCTTAACCCTAGCCCGAACCCTAACCCTAACCCTTCCCCGAAGCCTGACCCTCACCCGTCCCCTAATCCTAACCCGTACGCTAACACTAACCCGCGCCCTCACACGTACGCTCCCCCTAAAGCGTTGTCGTACCCTCCCCTGGACCCTAAACCGTCCCCGTCCCCTAACACTAACCCTAGCCCGAACCCTAACCCTAACCCTTCCCCGAAGCCTGACCCTCACCCGTCCCCTAATCCTAACCCGTACGCTAACACTAACCCGCACCCTCACACGTACGCTCCCCCTAAAGCGTTGTCGTACCCTCCCCTGGACCCTAAACCATCCCCGTCCCCTAACCCTAACCCTAGCCCGAACGCTAACACTAACGCTTCCCCGAAGCCTGACCCTCACCAATCTTCTAATCCTAACCCGTACGCTAACACTAACCCGCGCCCTCACACGTACGCTCCCCCTAAAGCGTTGTCGTACCCTCCCCTGGACCCTAAACCGTCCCCGTCCTCTAACCCTAACCCTAGCCCGAACCCTAACCCTAACCCTTCCCCGAAGCCTGAACCTCACCCGTCCCCTAATCCTAACCCGTACGGTAACCCTAACCCGCGCCCTCACACGTACGCTCCCCCTAAAGCATTGTCGTACCCTCCTCTGGACCCTAAACCGTCCCAGTACCCTAACCCTAACCCTAGCCCGAACCCTAACCCTAACACTTCCCCGAAGCCTGACCCGCACCCGTCCCCTAATCCTAACCCGTACACTAACACTAACCCGCGCCCTCACACGTACGCTCCCCCTAAAGCGTTGTCGTACCCTCCCCTGGACCCTAAACCATCCCCGTCCCCTAACCCTAACCCTAGCCCGAACGCTAACACTAACCCTTCCCCGAAGCCTGACCCTCACCCATCCTCTAATCCTAACCCGTACGCTAACACTAACCCGCGCCCTCACACGTACGCTCCCCCTAAAGCGTTGTCGTACCCTCCCCTGGACCCTAAACCGTCCCCGTCCCCTAACCCTAACCCTAGCCCGAACCATAATCCTAACCCTTCCCCGAAGCCTGACCATCACACGTCCCCTAATCCTAAACGGTACGCTAACACTAACCCGCGCCCTCACACGTACGCTCCCCCTAAAGCGTTGTCGTACCCTCCCCTGGACCCTAAACCGTCCCCGTCCCCTAACCCTAACCCTAGCCCGAACCCTAAACCTAACCCTTCCCCGAAGCCTGACCCTCACCCGTCCCCTAATCCTAACCCGTACGCTAACACTTACCCGCGCCCTCAAACGTACGCTCCCCCTAAAGCGTTGTTGTACCCTCCCCTGGACCCTAAACCGTCCCCGTCCCCTAACCCTAACCCTAGCCCGAACCCTAACCCTAACCCTTCCCCGAAGCCTGACCCTCACCCGTCCCCTAATCCTAACCCGTACGCTAACACTAACCCGCGCCCTCACACGTACGCTGCCCCTAAAGCGTTATCGTACCCTCCCCTGGACCCTAAACCGTCCCCGTCCCCTAACCCTAACCCTTGCCCGAACCCTAACCCTAACCCTTCCCCGAAGCCTGACCCTCACCCGTCCCCTAATCCTAACCCGTACGCTAACACTAAACCGCGCCCTCACACGTACGCTCCCCCTAAAGCGTTGTCGTACCCTGCCCTGGACCCTAAACCGTCCCCGTCCCCTAACCCTAACCCTAGCCCGAACCCTAACCCTAACCCTTCCCCGAAGCCTGACCCTCACCCGTCCCCTAATCCTAACCCGTACGCTAACACTAAGCCGCGCCCTCACACGTACGCTCCCCCTAAAGCGTTGTCGTACCCTCCCCTGGACCCTAAACCGTCCCCGTCCCCTAACCCTAACCCTAGCCCGAACCCTAACCCTAACCCTTCCCCGAAGCCTGACCCTCACCCGTCCCCTAATCCTAACCCGTACGCTAACACTAACCCGCGCCCTCACACGTACGCTCCCCCTAAAGCGTTGTCGTACCCTCCCCTGGACTCTAAACCGTCCCCGTCCCCTAACCCTAACCCTAGCCCGAACCCTAACCCTAACCCTTCCCCGAAGCCTGACCCTCACCCGTCCCCTAATCCTAACCGGTACGCTAACACTAACCCGCGCCCTCACACGTACACTCCCCCAAAGCGTTGTCGTACCCTCCCCTGGACCCTAAACCGTCCCCGTCCCCTAACCCTAACCCTAGCCCGAACCCTAACCCTAACCCTTCCCCGAAGCCTGACCCTCACCCGTCCCCTAATCCTAACCCGTACGCTAACACTAACCCGCGCCCTCACACGTACGCTCCCCCTAAAGCGTTGTCGTACCCTCCCCTGGACCCTAAACCGTCCCCGTCCCCTAACCCTAACCCTAGCCCGAACCCTAACCCTTACCCTTCCCCGAAGCCTGACCCTCACCCGTCCCCTAATCCTAACCCGTACGCTAACACTAACCCGCGCCCTCACACGTACGCTCCCCCTAAAGCGTTGTCGTACCCTCCCCTGGACCCTAAACCTTCTCCGTCCCCTAACACTAACCGTAGCCCGAACCCTAACCCTAACCCTTCCCCGAAGCCTGACCCTCACCTGTCCCCTAATCCTAACCCGTATGCTAACACTAACCCACGCCCTCACACGTACGCTCCCCCTAAAGCGTTGTCGTACCCTCCCCTGGACCCTAAACCGTCCCCGTCCCCTAACCCTAACCCTAGCCCGAACCCTAAGCCTAACACGTCCCCGAAGCCTGACCCTCACCTGTCCCCTAATCCTAACCCGTACGCTAACACTAACCCGCGCCCTCACACGTACGCTCCCCCTAAAGCGTTGTCGTACCCTCCCCTGGACCCTAAACCGTCCCCGTCCCCTAACCCTAACCCTAGCCCGAACACTAACCCTAACCCTTCCTTGAAGCCTGACCCTCACCCGTCCCCTAATCCTAACCCGTACGCTAACACTAACCCGCGCCCTCACACGTACGCTCCCCCTAAAGCGTTGTCGTACCCTCCCCTGACCCTAAACCGTCCCCGTCCCCTAACCCTAACCCTAGCCCGAACCCTAACCCTAACCCTTCCCCGAAGCCTGACCCTCACCCGTCCCCTAATCCTAACCCGTACGCTAACACTAACCTGCGCCCTCATGCGTACGCTCCCCCTAAAGCGTTGTCGTACCCTCCCCTGGACCCTAAACCGTCTCCGTCCCCTAACCCTAACCGTAGCCCGAACCCTAAGCCTAACCCTTCCCCGAAGCCTGACCCTCACCCGTCCCCTAATCCTAACCCGTACGCTAACACTAACCCACGCCCTTACACGTACGCTCCCCCTAAAGCGTTGTCGTACCCTCCCCTGGTCCCTAAACCGTCCCCGTCCCCTAACCCTAACCCTAGCCCGATCCCTAACCCTAACCCTTCCCCGAAGCCTGACCCTCTCCCGTCCCGTAATCCTAACCCGTACTCTAACACTAACCCGCGCCCTCACACGTACGCTCCCCCTAAAGCGTTGTCGTACACTGCCCTGGACCCTAAACCGTCCCCGTCCCCTAACCTTAACCCTAGCCCGAACCCTAACCCTAACACTTCCCCGAAGCCTGACCCTCACCCGTCCCCTAATCCTAACCCGTACGCTAACACTAACCCGCGCCCTCACACGTACGCTCCCCCTAAAGCGTTGTCGTACCCTCCCCTGGAACCTAAACCGTCCCCGTCCCCTAACCCTAACCCTAGCCCGAACCCTAAGCCTAACGCTTCCACGAAGCCTGACCCTCACCCGTCCCCTAATCCTAACCCGTACGCTAACACTAACCTGTGCCCTCACACATACACTCCACTTAAAGCGTTTTCGTACCCTCCCCTGGACCCTAAACCGTCCCCGTCCCCTAACCCTAACCCTAGCCCGAAACCTATCCCTAACCGTTCCCTGAAGCCTGTCCCTCACCCGTCCCATAATCCTAACCCGTACGCTAACACTAAACCGCGCCCTCACACGTACGCTCCCCCTAAAGCGTTGTCGTACCCTCCCCTTGACCCTAAACCGTCCCCGTCCCCTAAGCCTAACCCTAGCCCGAACCCTAACCCTAACCCTTCACCGAAGCCTGACCCTCATCCGTCCCCTAATCCTAACCCATACGCTAACACTAACCCGCGCCCTCACACGTACGCTCCCCCTAAAGCGCTGTCGTACCCTCCCCTGGACCCTAAACCGTCCCCGTCCCCTAACCCTAACCCTAGCCCGAACGCTAACCCTAACGCTTCCCCGAAGCCTGACCCTCTCCCGTCCCCTAATCCTAACCCGTACGCTAACACTAACCCGCGCCCTCACGTGTACGCTCCCCCTAAAGCGTTGTCATACCCTCCCCTGGACCCTAAACCGTCCCCGTCCCCTAACCCTATCCCTAGCCCGAACCCTAAGCCTAACACGTCCCCGAAGCCTGACCCTCACCCGTCCCATAATCCTAACCCGTACGCTAACACTAACCCGCGCCCTCACACGTACGCTCCCCCTAAAGCGTTGTCGTACCCTACCCTGGACCCTAAACCGTCCCCGTCCCCTAACCCTAACCCTAGCCCGAACCCTAAACCTAACCCTTCCCTGAAGCCTGACCCTCACCCATCCCCTAATCCTAACCCGTACGCTAACACTAACCCGCGCCCTCACACGTACGCTCCCCCTAAAGCGTTGTCGTACCCTCCCCTGACCCTAAACCGTCCCCGTCCCCTAAACCTAACCCTAGCCCGAACCCTAACCCTAACCCTTCCCAGAAGCCTGACCCTCACCCGTCCCCTAATCCTAACCCGTACGCTAACACTAACCTGCGCCCTCACGCGTACGCTCCCCCTAAAGCGTTGTCGTACCCTCCCCTGGACCCTAAACCGTCTCCGTCCCCTAACCCTAACCGTAGCCCGAACCCTAAGCCTAACCCTTCCCCGAAGCCTGACCCTCACCCGTCCCCTAATCCTAACCCGTACTCTAACACTAACCCACGCCCTTACACGTACGCTCCCCCTAAAGCGTTGTCGTACCCTCCCCTGGACCCTAAACCGTCCCCGTCCCCTAACCCTAACCCTAGCCCGAACCCTAACCCTAACCCTTCCCCGAAGCCTGACCCTCTCCCGTCCCCTAATCCTAACCCGTACGCTAACACTAACCCGCGCCCTCACACGTACGCTCCCCCTAATGCGTTGTCGTACACTGCCCTGGACCCTAAACCGTCCCCGTCCCCTAACCTTAAACCTAGCCCGAACCCTAACCCTAACACTTCCCCGAAGCCTGACCCTCACCCGTCCCCTAATCCTAACCCATACGCTAACACTAACCCGCGCCCTCACACGTACGCTCCCCCTAAAGCGTTGTCGTACCCTCCCCTGGAACCTAAACCGTCCCCGTCCCCTAACCCTAACCCTAGCCCGAACCCTAAGCCTAACGCTTCCACGAAGCCTGACCCTCACCCGTCCCCTAATCCTAACCCGTACGCTAACACTAACCTGCGCCCTCACACGTACGCTCCACCTAAAGCGTTTTCGTACCCTCCCCTGGACCCTAAACCGTCCCCGTCCCCTAACCCTAACCCTAGCCCGAAACCTATCCCTAACCGTTCCCTGAAGCCTGACCCTCACCCGTCCCATAATCCTAACCCGTACGCTAACACTAAACCGCGCCCTCACACGTACGCTCCCCCTAAAGCGTTGTCGTACCCTCCCCTTGACCCTAAACCGTCCCCGTCCCCTAACCCTAACCCTAGCCCGAACCCTAACCCTAACCCTTCACCGAAGCCTGACCCTCATCCGTCCCCTAATCCTAACCCATACGCTAACACTAACCCGCGCCCTCACACGTACGCTCCCCCTAAATCGCTGTCGTACCCTCCCCTGGACCCTAAACCGTCCCCGTCCCCTAACCCTAACCCTAGCCCGAACGCTAACCCTAACACTTCCCCGAAGCCTGACCCTCTCCCGTCCCCTAATCCTAACCCGTACGCTAACACTAACCCGCGCCCTCACGCGTACGCTCCCCCTAAAGCGTTGTCATACCCTCCCCTGGACCCTAAACCGTCCCCGTCCCCTAACCCTATCCCTAGCCCGAACCCTAAGCCTAACACGTCCCCGAAGCCTGACCCTCACCCGTCCCATAATCCTAACCCGTACGCTAACACTAACCCGCGCCCTCACACGTACTCTCCCCCTAAAGCGTTGTCGTACCCTCCCCTGGACCCTAAACCGTCCCCGTCCCCTAACCCTAACCCTAGCCCGAACCCTAACCCTAACCCTTCCCCGAAGCCTGACCCTCACCCGTCCCCTAATCCTAACCCGTACGCTAACACTAACCCGCGCCCTCACACGTACGCTCCCCCTAAAGCGTTGTCGTACACTGCCCTGGACCCTAAACCGTCCCCGTCCCCTAACCTTAACCCTAGCCCGAACCCTAACCCTAACACTTCCCCGAAGCCTGACCCTCACCCGTCCCCTAATCCTAACCCGTACGCTAACACTAACCCGCGCTCTCACACGTACGCTCCCCCTAAAGCGTTGTCGTACCCTCCCCTGGAACCTAAACCGTCCCCGTCCCCTAACCCTAACCCTAGCCCGAACACTAAGCCTAACGCTTCCACGAAGCCTGACCCTCACCCGTCCCCTAATCCTAACCCGTACGCTAACACTAACCTGCGCCCTCACACGTACGCTCCACCTAAAGCGTTTTCGTACCCTCCCCTGGACCCTAAACCGTCCCCGTCCCCTAACCCTAACCCTAGCCCGAAACCTATCCCTAACCGTTCCCTGAAGCCTGACCCTCTCCCGTCCCCTAATCCTAACCCGTACGCTAACACTAAACCGCGCCCTCACGTGTACGCTCCCCCTAAAGCGTTGTCATACCCTCCCCTGGACCCTAAACCGTCCCCGTCCCCTAACCCTATCCCTAGCCCGAACCCTAAGCCTAACACGTCCCCGAAGCCTGACCCTCACCCGTCCCATAATCCTAACCCGTACGCTAACACTAACCCGCACCCTCACACGTACGCTCCCCCTAAAGCGTTGTCGTACCCTCCCCTGGACCCTAAACCGTCCCCGTCCCCTAACCCTAACCCTAGCCCGAACCCTAAACCTAACCCTTCCCCGAAGCCTGACCCTCACCCGTCCCCTAATCCTAACCCGTACGCTAACACTAACCTGCGCCCTCACACGTACGCTCCCCCTAAAGCGTTGTCGTGCCCTCCCCTGGACCCTAATCCGTCCCCGTACCCTAACCCTAACCCTAGCCCGAACCCTAACCCTAACACTTCCCCAAAGCCTGACCCTCACCCGTCCCCTAATCCTAACCCGTACGCTAACACTAACCCGCGCCCTCACACGTACACTCCCCCTAAAGCGTTGTCGTACCCTCCCCTGGACCCTAAACCGTCCCCGTCCCCTAACCCTAACCCTAGCCCGAACGCTAACCCTAACACTTCCCCGAAGCTTGACCCTCACCCGTCCTCTAAACCTAACCCGTACGCTAACACTAACCCGCGCCCTCACACGTACGCTCCCCCTAAAGCATTGTCGTACCCTCCCATGGACCCTAAACCATCCTCGTCCCCTAACCCTAAACCTAGTCCGAACCCTAACCCTAACCCTTCCCCGAAGCCTGACCCTCACCCGTCCCCTAATCCTAACCCGTACGCTAACACTAACCCGCGCCCTCACGCGTACGCTCCCCCTGAAGCGTTGTCGTACCCTCCTGTGGACCCTGAACCGTCCCCTAACCCTAACCCTAACCCTAGTCCGAACCCTAACCCTAACCCTTCCCCGAAGCCTGACCCCCAACCGTCCCCTAATCCTAACCCATACGCTAACACTAACCCGCACCCTCACACGTACACTACCCCTAAAGCATTGTCGTACCCTCCCCTGGACCCTAAACCATCCCCGTCGCCTAACCCTAACCCTAGCCCGAACCCTAACCCTAACCCTTCCCCGAAGCCTGACCCTCACCCGTCCCCTAATCCTAACCCGTACGCTAACACTAAACCGCGCCCTCACACGTATGCTCCCCCTAAAGCGTTGTCGTACCCTCCCCTGGACCCTAAACCGTTCCCGTGCCCTAACCCTAACCCTAGCCCGAACCCTAACCCTAACATTTCCCCGAAGCCTGACCCTCACCCGTCCCCTAATCCTAACCCGTACGCTAACACTAACCCGCGCCCTCACACGTACGCTCCCCCTAAAGCGTTGTCGTACCCTCCCCTGGACCCTTAACCGTCCCCGTCCCCTAACCCTAACCCTAGCCCGAACCCTAACCCTAACCCTTCCCCGAAGCCTGACCCTCACCCGTCCCCAATCCTAACCCGTACGCTAACACTAACCCGCGCCCTCACACGTACGCTCCCCCTAAAGCGTTGTCGTACCCTCCCCTGGACCCTAAACCGTCCCCGTCCCCTAACCCTAACCCTAGCCCGAACCCTAACCCTAACCCTTCCCCGAAGCCTGACCCTCACCCGACCCCTAATCCTAACCCGTACGCTAACACTAACCCGCGCCCTCACACGTACGCTCCCCCTAAAGCGTTGTCGTACCCTCCCCTGGACCCTAAACCTTCCCCGTCCCCTAACCCTAACCCTAGCCCGAACCCTAAATCTAACACTTCCCCGAAGCCTGACCCTCACCCGTCCCCTAATTCTAACCCGTACGCTAACACTAACCCGCGCCCTCACACGTACGCTCCCCCTAAAGCGTTGTCGTACCATCCCCTGGACCCTAAACCGTCCCCGTCCCCTAACCCTAACCCTAGCCCGAACGCTAACCCTAACCCTTCCCCGAAGCTTGACCCTCACCCGTCCTCTAAACCTAACCCGTACGCTAACACTAACCCGCGCCCTCACACCTACGCTCCCCCTAAAGCGTTGTCGTACCCTCCCCTGACCCTAAACCGCCCCCGTCCCCTAACCCTAACCCTAGCCCGAACCCTGACCCTAAACCTTCCCCGAAGCCTGACCCTCACCCGTCCCCTAATCCTAACCCGTACGCTAACACTAACCTGCGCCCTCACGCGTACGCTCCCCCTAAAGCGTTGTCATACCCTCCCCTGGACCCTAAACCGTCTCCGTCCCCTAACCCTAACCGTAGCCCGAACCCTAAGCCTAACCCTTCCCCGAAGCCTGACCCTCACCCGTCCCCTAATCCTAACCCGTACGCTAACACTAACCCACGCCCTTACACGTACGCTCCCCCTAAAGCGTTGTCGTACCCTCCCCTGGACCCTAAACCGTCCCCGTCCCCTAACCCTAACCCTAGCCCGAACCCTAACCCTAACCCTTCCCCGAAGCCTGACCCTCTCCCGTCCCCTAATCCTAACCCGTACGCTAACACTAACCCGCGCCCTCACACGTACGCTCCCCCTAAAGCGTTGTCGTACACTGCCCTGGACCCTAAACCGTCCCCGTCCCCTAACCTTAACCCTAGCCCGAACCCTAACCCTAACACTTCCCCGAAGCCTGACCCTCACCCGTCCCCTAATCCTAACCCGTACGCTAACACTAACCCGCGCCCTCACACATACGCTCCCCCTAAAGCGCTGTTGTACCCTCCCCTGGACCCTAAACCGTCCCCGTCCCCTAACCCTAACCCTAGCCCGAACGCTAACCCTAACGCTTCCCCGAAGCCTGACCCTCTCCCGTCCCCTAATCGTAACCCGTACGCTAACACTAACCCGCGCCCTCACGCGTACGCTCCCCCTAAAGCGTTGTCATACCCTCCCCTGGACCCTAAACCGTCCCCGTCCCCTAACCCTAACCCTAGCCCGAACCCTAAGCCTAAAACGTACCCGAAGCCTGACCCTCACCTGTCCCCTAATCCTAACCCGTACGGTAACACTAACCAGCGCCCTCACACGTACGCTCCCCCTAAAGCGTTGTCGTACCCTCCCCTGGACCCTAAACCGTCCCCGTCCCCTAACCCTAACCCTAGCCCGAACCCTAACCCTAAACCTTCCCCGAAGCCTGACACTCACCTGTCCCCTACTCCTAACACGTACGCTAACACTAACCCGCGCCCTCACACGTACGCTCCCCCTAAAGCGTTGTCGTACCCTCCCCTGGATCCTAAACCTTCCCCGTCCCCTAACCCTAACCCTAGCCCGAACCCTAACCCTAACCCTTCCCCGAAGCCTGACCCTCTCCCGTCCCCTAATCCTAACCCGTACGCTAACACTAACCCGTGCCCTCACACGTACGCTCCCCCTAAAGCGTTGTCGTACCCTCCCCTGGACCCTAAACCGTCCCCGTCCCCTAACCCTAACCCTAGCCCGAACCCTAAGCCTAACACGTCCCCGAAGCCTGACCCTCACCTGTCCCCTAATCCTAACCCGTACGCTAACACTAACCCGCGCCCTCACACGTACGCTCCCCCTAAAGCGTTGTCGTACCCTCCCCTGGACCCTAAACCGTCCCCGTCCCCTAACCCTAACCCTAGCCCGAACACTAACCCTAACCCTTCCTTGAAGCCTGACCCTCACCCGTCCCCTAATCCTAACCCGTACGCTAACACTAACCCGCGCCCTCACACGTACGCTCCCCCTAAAGCGTTGTCGTACCCTCCCCTGACCCTAAACCGTCCCCGTCCCCTAACCCTAACCCTAGCCCGAACCCTAACCCTAACCCTTCCCCGAAGCCTGACCCTCACCCGTCCCCTAATCCTAACCCGTACGCTAACACTAACCTGCGCCCTCATGCGTACGCTCCCCCTAAAGCGTTGTCGTACCCTCCCCTGGACCCTAAACCGTCTCCGTCCCCTAACCCTAACCGTAGCCCGAACCCTAAGCCTAACCCTTCCCCGAAGCCTGACCCTCACCCGTCCCCTAATCCTAACCCGTACGCTAACACTAACCCACGCCCTTACACGTACGCTCCCCCTAAAGCGTTGTCGTACCCTCCCCTGGTCCCTAAACCGTCCCCGTCCCCTAACCCTAACCCTAGCCCGATCCCTAACCCTAACCCTTCCCCGAAGCCTGACCCTCTCCCGTCCCGTAATCCTAACCCGTACTCTAACACTAACCCGCGCCCTCACACGTACGCTCCCCCTAAAGCGTTGTCGTACACTGCCCTGGACCCTAAACCGTCCCCGTCCCCTAACCTTAACCCTAGCCCGAACCCTAACCCTAACACTTCCCCGAAGCCTGACCCTCACCCGTCCCCTAATCCTAACCCGTACGCTAACACTAACCCGCGCCCTCACACGTACGCTCCCCCTAAAGCGTTGTCGTACCCTCCCCTGGAACCTAAACCGTCCCCGTCCCCTAACCCTAACCCTAGCCCGAACCCTAAGCCTAACGCTTCCACGAAGCCTGACCCTCACCCGTCCCCTAATCCTAACCCGTACGCTAACACTAACCTGTGCCCTCACACATACACTCCACTTAAAGCGTTTTCGTACCCTCCCCTGGACCCTAAACCGTCCCCGTCCCCTAACCCTAACCCTAGCCCGAAACCTATCCCTAACCGTTCCCTGAAGCCTGTCCCTCACCCGTCCCATAATCCTAACCCGTACGCTAACACTAAACCGCGCCCTCACACGTACGCTCCCCCTAAAGCGTTGTCGTACCCTCCCCTTGACCCTAAACCGTCCCCGTCCCCTAAGCCTAACCCTAGCCCGAACCCTAACCCTAACCCTTCACCGAAGCCTGACCCTCATCCGTCCCCTAATCCTAACCCATACGCTAACACTAACCCGCGCCCTCACACGTACGCTCCCCCTAAAGCGCTGTCGTACCCTCCCCTGGACCCTAAACCGTCCCCGTCCCCTAACCCTAACCCTAGCCCGAACGCTAACCCTAACGCTTCCCCGAAGCCTGACCCTCTCCCGTCCCCTAATCCTAACCCGTACGCTAACACTAACCCGCGCCCTCACGTGTACGCTCCCCCTAAAGCGTTGTCATACCCTCCCCTGGACCCTAAACCGTCCCCGTCCCCTAACCCTATCCCTAGCCCGAACCCTAAGCCTAACACGTCCCCGAAGCCTGACCCTCACCCGTCCCATAATCCTAACCCGTACGCTAACACTAACCCGCGCCCTCACACGTACGCTCCCCCTAAAGCGTTGTCGTACCCTACCCTGGACCCTAAACCGTCCCCGTCCCCTAACCCTAACCCTAGCCCGAACCCTAAACCTAACCCTTCCCTGAAGCCTGACCCTCACCCATCCCCTAATCCTAACCCGTACGCTAACACTAACCCGCGCCCTCACACGTACGCTCCCCCTAAAGCGTTGTCGTACCCTCCCCTGACCCTAAACCGTCCCCGTCCCCTAAACCTAACCCTAGCCCGAACCCTAACCCTAACCCTTCCCAGAAGCCTGACCCTCACCCGTCCCCTAATCCTAACCCGTACGCTAACACTAACCTGCGCCCTCACGCGTACGCTCCCCCTAAAGCGTTGTCGTACCCTCCCCTGGACCCTAAACCGTCTCCGTCCCCTAACCCTAACCGTAGCCCGAACCCTAAGCCTAACCCTTCCCCGAAGCCTGACCCTCACCCGTCCCCTAATCCTAACCCGTACTCTAACACTAACCCACGCCCTTACACGTACGCTCCCCCTAAAGCGTTGTCGTACCCTCCCCTGGACCCTAAACCGTCCCCGTCCCCTAACCCTAACCCTAGCCCGAACCCTAACCCTAACCCTTCCCCGAAGCCTGACCCTCTCCCGTCCCCTAATCCTAACCCGTACGCTAACACTAACCCGCGCCCTCACACGTACGCTCCCCCTAATGCGTTGTCGTACACTGCCCTGGACCCTAAACCGTCCCTGTCCCCTAACCTTAAACCTAGCCCGAACCCTAACCCTAACACTTCCCCGAAGCCTGACCCTCACCCGTCCCCTAATCCTAACCCATACGCTAACACTAACCCGCGCCCTCACACGTACGCTCCCCCTAAAGCGTTGTCGTACCCTCCCCTGGAACCTAAACCGTCCCCGTCCCCTAACCCTAACCCTAGCCCGAACCCTAAGCCTAACGCTTCCACGAAGCCTGACCCTCACCCGTCCCCTAATCCTAACCCGTACGCTAACACTAACCTGCGCCCTCACACGTACGCTCCACCTAATGCGTTTTCGTACCCTCCCCTGGACCCTAAACCGTCCCCGTCCCCTAACCCTAACCCTAGCCCGAAACCTATCCCTAACCGTTCCCTGAAGCCTGACCCTCACCCGTCCCATAATCCTAACCCGTACGCTAACACTAAACCGCGCCCTCACACGTACGCTCCCCCTAAAGCGTTGTCGTACCCTCCCCTTGACCCTAAACCGTCCCCGTCCCCTAACCCTAACCCTAGCCCGAACCCTAACCCTAACCCTTCACCGAAGCCTGACCCTCATCCGTCCCCTAATCCTAACCCATACGCTAACACTAACCCGCGCCCTCACACGTACGCTCCCCCTAAATCGCTGTCGTACCCTCCCCTGGACCCTAAACCGTCCCCGTCCCCTAACCCTAACCCTAGCCCGAACGCTAACCCTAACACTTCCCCGAAGCCTGACCCTCTCCCGTCCCCTAATCCTAACCCGTACGCTAACACTAACCCGCGCCCTCACGCGTACGCTCCCCCTAAAGCGTTGTCATACCCTCCCCTGGACCCTAAACCGTCCCCGTCCCCTAACCCTATCCCTAGCCCGAACCCTAAGCCTAACACGTCCCCGAAGCCTGACCCTCACCCGTCCCATAATCCTAACCCGTACGCTAACACTAACCCGCGCCCTCACACGTACTCTCCCCCTAAAGCGTTGTCGTACCCTCCCCTGGACCCTAAACCGTCCCCGTCCCCTAACCCTAACCCTAGCCCGAACCCTAACCCTAACCCTTCCCCGAAGCCTGACCCTCACCCGTCCCCTAATCCTAACCCGTACGCTAACACTAACCCGCGCCCTCACACGTACGCTCCCCCTAAAGCGTTGTCGTACACTGCCCTGGACCCTAAACCGTCCCCGTCCCCTAACCTTAACCCTAGCCCGAACCCTAACCCTAACACTTCCCCGAAGCCTGACCCTCACCCGTCCCCTAATCCTAACCCGTACGCTAACACTAACCCGCGCTCTCACACGTACGCTCCCCCTAAAGCGTTGTCGTACCCTCCCCTGGAACCTAAACCGTCCCCGTCCCCTAACCCTAACCCTAGCCCGAACACTAAGCCTAACGCTTCCACGAAGCCTGACCCTCACCCGTCCCCTAATCCTAACCCGTACGCTAACACTAACCTGCGCCCTCACACGTACGCTCCACCTAAAGCGTTTTCGTACCCTCCCCTGGACCCTAAACCGTCCCCGTCCCCTAACCCTAACCCTAGCCCGAAACCTATCCCTAACCGTTCCCTGAAGCCTGACCCTCTCCCGTCCCCTAATCCTAACCCGTACGCTAACACTAAACCGCGCCCTCACGTGTACGCTCCCCCTAAAGCGTTGTCATACCCTCCCCTGGACCCTAAACCGTCCCCGTCCCCTAACCCTATCCCTAGCCCGAACCCTAAGCCTAACACGTCCCCGAAGCCTGACCCTCACCCGTCCCATAATCCTAACCCGTACGCTAACACTAACCCGCACCCTCACACGTACGCTCCCCCTAAAGCGTTGTCGTACCCTCCCCTGGACCCTAAACCGTCCCCGTCCCCTAACCCTAACCCTAGCCCGAACCCTAAACCTAACCCTTCCCCGAAGCCTGACCCTCACCCGTCCCCTAATCCTAACCCGTACGCTAACACTAACCTGCGCCCTCACACGTACGCTCCCCCTAAAGCGTTGTCGTGCCCTCCCCTGGACCCTAATCCGTCCCCGTACCCTAACCCTAACCCTAGCCCGAACCCTAACCCTAACACTTCCCCAAAGCCTGACCCTCACCCGTCCCCTAATCCTAACCCGTACGCTAACACTAACCCGCGCCCTCACACGTACACTCCCCCTAAAGCGTTGTCGTACCCTCCCCTGGACCCTAAACCGTCCCCGTCCCCTAACCCTAACCCTAGCCCGAACGCTAACCCTAACACTTCCCCGAAGCTTGACCCTCACCCGTCCTCTAAACCTAACCCGTACGCTAACACTAACCCGCGCCCTCACACGTACGCTCCCCCTAAAGCATTGTCGTACCCTCCCATGGACCCTAAACCATCCTCGTCCCCTAACCCTAAACCTAGTCCGAACCCTAACCCTAACCCTTCCCCGAAGCCTGACCCTCACCCGTCCCCTAATCCTAACCCGTACGCTAACACTAACCCGCGCCCTCACGCGTACGCTCCCCCTGAAGCGTTGTCGTACCCTCCTGTGGACCCTGAACCGTCCCCTAACCCTAACCCTAACCCTAGTCCGAACCCTAACCCTAACCCTTCCCCGAAGCCTGACCCCCAACCGTCCCCTAATCCTAACCCATACGCTAACACTAACCCGCACCCTCACACGTACACTACCCCTAAAGCATTGTCGTACCCTCCCCTGGACCCTAAACCATCCCCGTCGCCTAACCCTAACCCTAGCCCGAACCCTAACCCTAACCCTTCCCCGAAGCCTGACCCTCACCCGTCCCCTAATCCTAACCCGTACGCTAACACTAAACCGCGCCCTCACACGTATGCTCCCCCTAAAGCGTTGTCGTACCCTCCCCTGGACCCTAAACCGTTCCCGTGCCCTAACCCTAACCCTAGCCCGAACCCTAACCCTAACATTTCCCCGAAGCCTGACCCTCACCCGTCCCCTAATCCTAACCCGTACGCTAACACTAACCCGCGCCCTCACACGTACGCTCCCCCTAAAGCGTTGTCGTACCCTCCCCTGGACCCTTAACCGTCCCCGTCCCCTAACCCTAACCCTAGCCCGAACCCTAACCCTAACCCTTCCCCGAAGCCTGACCCTCACCCGTCCCCAATCCTAACCCGTACGCTAACACTAACCCGCGCCCTCACACGTACGCTCCCCCTAAAGCGTTGTCGTACCCTCCCCTGGACCCTAAACCGTCCCCGTCCCCTAACCCTAACCCTAGCCCGAACCCTAACCCTAACCCTTCCCCGAAGCCTGACCCTCACCCGACCCCTAATCCTAACCCGTACGCTAACACTAACCCGCGCCCTCACACGTACGCTCCCCCTAAAGCGTTGTCGTACCCTCCCCTGGACCCTAAACCTTCCCCGTCCCCTAACCCTAACCCTAGCCCGAACCCTAAATCTAACACTTCCCCGAAGCCTGACCCTCACCCGTCCCCTAATTCTAACCCGTACGCTAACACTAACCCGCGCCCTCACACGTACGCTCCCCCTAAAGCGTTGTCGTACCATCCCCTGGACCCTAAACCGTCCCCGTCCCCTAACCCTAACCCTAGCCCGAACGCTAACCCTAACCCTTCCCCGAAGCTTGACCCTCACCCGTCCTCTAAACCTAACCCGTACGCTAACACTAACCCGCGCCCTCACACCTACGCTCCCCCTAAAGCGTTGTCGTACCCTCCCCTGACCCTAAACCGCCCCCGTCCCCTAACCCTAACCCTAGCCCGAACCCTGACCCTAAACCTTCCCCGAAGCCTGACCCTCACCCGTCCCCTAATCCTAACCCGTACGCTAACACTAACCTGCGCCCTCACGCGTACGCTCCCCCTAAAGCGTTGTCATACCCTCCCCTGGACCCTAAACCGTCTCCGTCCCCTAACCCTAACCGTAGCCCGAACCCTAAGCCTAACCCTTCCCCGAAGCCTGACCCTCACCCGTCCCCTAATCCTAACCCGTACGCTAACACTAACCCACGCCCTTACACGTACGCTCCCCCTAAAGCGTTGTCGTACCCTCCCCTGGACCCTAAACCGTCCCCGTCCCCTAACCCTAACCCTAGCCCGAACCCTAACCCTAACCCTTCCCCGAAGCCTGACCCTCTCCCGTCCCCTAATCCTAACCCGTACGCTAACACTAACCCGCGCCCTCACACGTACGCTCCCCCTAAAGCGTTGTCGTACACTGCCCTGGACCCTAAACCGTCCCCGTCCCCTAACCTTAACCCTAGCCCGAACCCTAACCCTAACACTTCCCCGAAGCCTGACCCTCACCCGTCCCCTAATCCTAACCCGTACGCTAACACTAACCCGCGCCCTCACACATACGCTCCCCCTAAAGCGCTGTTGTACCCTCCCCTGGACCCTAAACCGTCCCCGTCCCCTAACCCTAACCCTAGCCCGAACGCTAACCCTAACGCTTCCCCGAAGCCTGACCCTCTCCCGTCCCCTAATCGTAACCCGTACGCTAACACTAACCCGCGCCCTCACGCGTACGCTCCCCCTAAAGCGTTGTCATACCCTCCCCTGGACCCTAAACCGTCCCCGTCCCCTAACCCTAACCCTAGCCCGAACCCTAAGCCTAAAACGTACCCGAAGCCTGACCCTCACCTGTCCCCTAATCCTAACCCGTACGGTAACACTAACCAGCGCCCTCACACGTACGCTCCCCCTAAAGCGTTGTCGTACCCTCCCCTGGACCCTAAACCGTCCCCGTCCCCTAACCCTAACCCTAGCCCGAACCCTAACCCTAAACCTTCCCCGAAGCCTGACACTCACCTGTCCCCTACTCCTAACACGTACGCTAACACTAACCCGCGCCCTCACACGTACGCTCCCCCTAAAGCGTTGTCGTACCCTCCCCTGGATCCTAAACCTTCCCCGTCCCCTAACCCTAACCCTAGCCCGAACCCTAACCCTAACCCTTCCCCGAAGCCTGACCCTCTCCCGTCCCCTAATCCTAACCCGTACGCTAACACTAACCCGTGCCCTCACACGTACGCTCCCCCTAAAGCGTTGTCGTACACTGCCCTGGACCCTAAACCGTCCCCGTCCCCTAACCTTAACCCTAGCCCGAACCCTAACCCTAACACTTCCCCGAAGCCTGACCCTCACCCGTCCCCTAATCCTAACCCGTACGCTAACACTAACCCGCGCCCTCACACGTACGCTCCCCCTAAAGCGTTGTCGTACCCTCCCCTGGACCCTAAACCGTCCCCGTCACCTAACCCTAACCCTAGCCCGAACCCTAAGCCTAACGCTTCCACGAAGCCTGACACTCACCCGACCCCTAATCCTAACCCGTACGCTAACACTAACCTGCGCCCTCACACGTACGCTCCACCTAAAGCGTTTTCGTACCCTCCCCTGGACCCTAAACCGTCCCCGTCAACTAACACTAACCCTAGCCCGAAACCTATCCCTAACCCTTCCCTGAAGCCTGACCCTCACCCGTCCCCTAATCCTAACCCGTACGCTAACACTAACCCGCGCCCTCACACGTACACTCCCCCTAAAGCGTTGTCGTACCCTCCCGTGGACCCTAAACCGTCCCCGTCCCCTAACCCTAACCCTAGCCCGAACGCTAACCCTAACACTTCCCCGAAGCTTGACTCTCACCCGTCCTCTAAACCTAACCCGTACGCTAACACTAACCCACGCCCTCACACCTACGCTCCCCCTAAAGCGTTGTCGTACCCTCCCCTGCACCCTAAACCATCCCCGTACCCTAACCCTAACCCTAGCCCGAATCCTAACCCTACCCCTTCCCCGAAGCCTGACCCTCACCCGTCCCATAATCCTAACCCGTACGCTAACACTAACCCGCGCCCTCACACGTACGCTCCCCCTAAAGCGTTTTCGTACCCTCCCCTGGACCCTAAACCGTCCCCGTCCCCTAACCCTAACCCTAGCCCGAAACCTATCCCTAACCGTTCCCTGAAGCCTGACCCTCTCCCGTCCCCTAATCCTAACCCGTACGCTAACACTAAACCGCGCCCTCACGTGTACGCTCCCCCTAAAGCGTTGTCATAGCCTCCCCTGGACCCTAAACCGTCCCCGTCCCCTAACCCTATCCCTAGCCCGAACCCTAAGCCTAACACGTCCCCGAAGCCTGACCCTCACCCGTCCCATAATCCTAACCCGTACGCTAACACTAACCCGCACCCTCACACGTACGCTCCCCCTAAAGCGTTGTCGTACCCTCCCCTGGACCCTAAACCGTCCCCGTCCCCTAACCCTAACCCTAGCCCGAACCCTAAACCTAACCCTTCCCCGAAGCCTGACCCTCACCCGTCCCCTAATCCTAACCCGTACGCTAACACTAACCTGCGCCCTCACACGTACGCTCCCCCTAAAGCGTTGTCGTACCCTCCCCTGGACCCTAATCCGTCCCCGTACCCTAACCCTAACCCTAGCCCGAACCCTAACCCTAACACTTCCCCAAAGCCTGACCCTCACCCGTCCCGTAATCCTAACCCGTACGCTAACACTAACCCGCGCCCTCACACGTACACTCCCCCTAAAGCGTTGTCGTACCCTCCCCTGGACCCTAAACCGTCCCCGTCCCCTAACCCTAACCCTAGCCCGAACGCTAACCCTAACACTTCCCCGAAGCTTGACCCTCACCCGTCCTCTAAACCTAACCCGTACGCTAACACTAACCCACGCCCTCACACCTACGCTCCCCCTAAAGCGTTGTCGTACCCTCCCCTGCACCCTAAACCATCCCCGTCCCCTAACCCTAACCCTAGCCCGAATCCTAACCCTAACCCTTCCCCGAAGCCTGACCCTCACCCGTCCCCTAATCCTAACACGTACGCTAACACTGACCCGCGCCCTCACACGTACGCTCCCCCTAAAGCGTTGTCGTACCCTCCCCTGGACCCTAAACCGTCCCCGTCCCCTAACCCTAATCCTAGCCGGAACCCTAACCCTAACCCTTCCACGAAGCCTGACCCTCACCCGTCCCCTAATCCTAACCCGTACGCTAACACTAACCCGCGCTCTCACACGTACGCTCCCCCTAAAGCGTTGTCGTACCCTCCCCTGGACCCTAAACCGTCCCCGTGCCCTAACCCTAACCCTAGCCCGAACCCTAACCCTAACCCTTCCCCGAAGCCTGACCCTCACCCGTCCCCTAATCCTAACCCGTACGCTAACACTAAACCGCGCCCTCACGCGTACGCTCCCCCTTAAGCGTTGTCGTACCCTCCACTGGACCCTAAATCGTCCCCGTCCCCTAACCATAACCCTAACCCGAACCCTAAGCCTAACCCTTCCCAGAAGCCTGACCCTCACCCGTCCCCTAACCCTAACCCGTATGCTAACACTAACCCGCGCCCTCACACGTACGCTCCCCCTAAAGCATTGTCGTACCCTCCCATGGACCCTAAACCATCCCCGTCCCCTAACCCTAAACCTAGTCCGAACCCTAACCCTAACCCTTCCCCGAAGCCTGACCCTCACCCGTCCCCTAATCCTAACCCGTACGCTAACACTAACCCGCGCCCTCACGCGTACGCTCCCCCTGAAGCGTTGTCGTGCCCTCCTGTGGACCCTGAACCGTCCCCTAACCCTAACCCTAACCCTAGTCCGAACCCTAACCCTAACCCTTCCCCGAAGCCTGACCCCCAACCGTCCCCTAATCCTAACCCATACGCTAACACTAACCCGCACCCTCACACGTACACTACCCCTAAAGCATTGTCGTACCCTCCCCTGGACCCTAAACCATCCCCGTCGCCTAACCCTAACCCTAGCCCGAACCCTAACCCTAACCCTTCCCCGAAGCCTGACCCTCACCCGTCCCCTAATCCTAACCCGTACGCTAACACTAAACCGCGCCCTCACACGTATGCTCCCCCTAAAGCGTTGTCGTACCCTCCCCTGGACCCTAAACCGTCCCCGTGCCCTACCCCTAACCCTAGCCCGAACCCTAACCCTAACATTTCCCCGAAGCCTGACCCTCACCCGTCCCCTAATCCTAACCCGTACGCTAACACTAACCCGCGCCCTCACACGTACGCTCCCCCTAAAGCGTTGTCGTACCCTCCCCTGGACCCTTAACCGTCCCCGTCACCTAACCCTAACCCTAGCCCGAACCCTAACCCTAACCCTTCCCCGAAGCCTGACCCTCACCCGTCCCCAATCCTAACCCGTACGCTAACACTAACCCGCGCCCTCACACGTACGCTCCCCCTAAAGCGTTGTCGTACCCTCCCCTGGACCCTAAACCGTCCCCGTCCCCTAACCCTAACCCTAGCCCGAACCCTAACCCTAACCCTTCCCCGAAGCCTGACCCTCACCCGACCCCTAATCCTAACCCGTACGCTAACACTAACCCGCGCCCTCACACGTACGCTCCCCCTAAAGCGTTGTCGTACCCTCCCCTGGACCCTAAACCTTCCCCGTCCCCTAACACTAACCCTAGCCCGAACCCTAAATCTAACACTTCCCCGAAGCCTGACCCTCACCCGTCCCCTAATTCTAACCCGTACGCTAACACTAACCCGCGCCCTCACACGTACGCTCCCCCTAAAGCGTTGTCGTACCATCCCCTGGACCCTAAACCGTCCCCGTACCCTAAACCAAACCCTAGCCCGAACCCTAACCCTAACACTTCCCCGAAGCCTGACCCTCACCCGTCCCCTAATCCTAACCCGTACGCTAACACTAACCCGCGCCCACATACGTACACTCCCCCTAAAGCGTTGTCGTACCCTCCCCTGGACCCTAAACCGTCCCCGTCCCCTAACCCTAACCCTAGCCCGAACGCTAACCCTAACCCTTCCCCGAAGCTTGACCCTCACCCGTCCTCTAAACCTAACCCGTACGCTAACACTAACCCGCGCCCTCACACCTACGCTCCCCCTAAAGCGTTGTCGTACCCTCCCCTGCACCCTAAACCATCCCCGTCCCCTAACCCTAACCCTAGCCCGAATCCTAACCCTAACCCTTCCCCGAAGCCTGACCCTCACCCGTCCCCTAATCCTAACCCGTACGCTAACACTAACCCGCGCTCTCACACGTACGCTCCCCTTAAAGCGTTGTCGTACCCTCCCCTGGACCCTAAACCGTCCCCGTGCCCTAACCCTAACCCTAGCCCGAACCCTAACCCTAACCCTTCCCCGAAGCCTGACGCTCACCCGTCCCCTAATCCTAACCCGTACGCTAACACTAACCCGCGCCCTCACGCGTACGCTCCCCCTTAAGCGTGTCGTACCCTCCCCTGGACCCTAAATCGTCCCCGTCCCCTAACCCTAACCCTAGCCCGAACCCTAAGCCTAACCCTTCCCCGAAGCCTGACCCTCACCCATCCCCTAACCCTAACCCGTACGCTAACACTAACCCGCGCCCTCACACGTACGCTACCCCTAAAGCATTGTCGTACCCTCCCCTGGACCCTAAACCATCCCCGTCCCCTAACCCTAAACCTAGTCCGAACCCTAACCCTAAACCTTCCCCGAAGCCTGACCCTCACCCGTCCCCTAATCCTAACCCGTACGCTAACACTAACCCACGCCCTCATGCGTACGCTCCCCCTGAAGCGTTGTCGTACCCTCCCCTGGACCCTAAACCGTCGCCGTCCCCTAACCATAACCCTAGCCCGAACCCTAACCCTAACACTTCCCCGAAGCCTGACCCTCACCTGTCCCCTAATCCTAACCCGTACGCTAACACTAACCCGCGCCCTCACACGTACGCTCCCCCTAAAGCGTTGTCGTACCCTCCCCTGGACCCTAAACCGTCCCCGTCCCCTAACCCTAACTCTAGCCCGAACACTAACCCTAACCCTTCCTTGAAGCCTGACCCTCACCCGTCCCCTAATCCTAACCCGTACGCTAACACTAACCCGCGCCCTCACACGTACGCTCCCCCTAAAGCGTTGTCGTACCCTCCCCTGACCCTAAACCGTCTCCGTCCCCTAACCCTAACCGTAGCCCGAACCCTAAGCCTAACCCTTTCCCGAAGCCTGACCCTCACCCGTCCCCTAATCCTAACCCGTACGCTAACACTAACCCACGCCCTTACACGTACGCTCCCCCTAAAGCGTTGTCGTACCCTCCCCTGGACCCTAAACCGTCCCCGTCCCCTAACCCTAACCCTAGCCCGAACCCTAACCCTAACCCTTCCCCGTAGCCTGACCCTCTCCCGTCCCCTAATCCTAACCCGTACGCTAACACTAACCCGCGCCCTCACACGTACGCTCCCCCTAAAGCATTGTCGTACACTGCCCTGGACCCTAAACCGTCCCCGTCCCCTAACCTTAACCCTAGCCCGAACCCTAACCCTAACACTTCCCCGAAGCCTGACCCTCACCCGTCCCCTAATCCTAACCCGTACGCTAACACTAACCCGCGCCCTCACACGTACGCTCCCCCTAAAGCGCTGTTGTACCCTCCCCTGGACCCTAAACCGTCCCCGTCCCCTAACCCTAACCCTAGCCCGAACGCTAACCCTAACGCTTCCCCGAAGCCTGACCCTCTCCCGTCCCCTAATCGTAACCCGTACGCTAACACTAACCCGCGCCCTCACGCGTACGCTCCCCCTAAAGCGTTGTCATACCCTCCCCTGGACCCTAAACCGTCCCCGTCCCCTAACCCTAACCCTAGCCCGAACCCTAAGCCTAAAACGTACCCGAAGCCTGACCCTCACCTGTCCCCTAATCCTAACCCGTACGGTAACACTAACCAGCGCCCTCACACGTACGCTCCCCCTAAAGCGTTGTCGTACCCTCCCCTGGACCCTAAACCGTCCCCGTCCCCTAACCCTAACCCTAGCCCGAACCCTAACCCTAACCCTTCCCCGAAGCCTGACACTCACCTGTCCCCTACTCCTAACACGTACACTAACACTAACCCGCGCCCTCACACGTACGCTCCCCCTAAAGCGTTGTCGTACCCTCCCCTGGATCCTAAACCGTCCCCGTCCCCTAACCCTAACCCTAGCCCGAACCCTAACCCTAACCCTTCCCCGAAGCCTGACCCTCTCCCGTCCCCTAATCCTAACCCGTACGCTAACACTAACCCGTGCCCTCACACGTACGCTCCCCCTAAAGCGTTGTCGTACACTGCCCTGGACCCTAAACCGTCCCCGTCCCCTAACCTTATCCCTAGCCCGAACCCTAACCCTAACACTTCCCCGAAGCCTGACCCTCACCCGTCCCCTAATCCTAACCCGTACGCTAACACTAACCCGCGCCCTCACACGTACGCTCCCCCTAAAGCGTTGTCGTACCCTCCCCTGGACCCTAAACCGTCCCCGTCCCCTAACCCTAACCCTAGCCCGAACCCTAAGCCTAACGCTTCCACGAAGCCTGACCCTCACCCGACCCCTAATCCTAACCCGTACGCTAACACTAACCTGCGCCCTCACACGTACGCTCCACCTAAAGCGTTTTCGTACCCTCCCCTGGACCCTAAACCGTCCCCGTCAACTAACACTAACCCTAGCCCGAAACCTATCCCTAACCCTTCCCTGAAGCCTGACCCTCACCCGTCCCCTAATCCTAACCCGTACGCTAACACTAACCCGCGCCCTCACACGTACACTCCCCCTAAAGCGTTGTCGTACCCTCCCCTGGACCCTAAACCGTCCCCGTCCCCTAACCCTAACCCTAGCCCGAACGCTAACCCTAACACTTCCCCGAAGCTTGACCCTCACCCGTCCTCTAAACCTAACCCGTACGCTAACACTAACCCACGCCCTCACACCTACGCTCCCCCTAAAGCGTTGTCGTACCCTCCCCTGCACCCTAAACCATCCCCGTCCCCTAACCCTAACCCTAGCCCGAATCCTAACCCTACCCCTTCCCCGAAGCCTGACCCTCACCCGTCCCCTAATCCTAACCCGTACGCTAACACTGACCCGCGCCCTCACACGTACGCTCCCCCTAAAGCGTTGTCGTACCCTCCCCTGGACCCTAAACCGTCCCCGTCCCCTAACCCTAACCCTAGCCCGAACACTAACCCTAACCCTTCCACGAAGCCTGACCCTCACCCGTCCCCTAAACCTAACCCGTACGCTAACACTAACCCGCGCTCTCACACGTACGCTCCCCCTAAAGCGTTGTCGTACCCTCCCCTGGACCCTAAACCGTCCCCGTGCCCTAACCCTAACCCTAGCCCGAACCCTAACCCTAACCCTTCCCCGAAGCCTGACCCTCACCCGTCCCCTATTCCTAACCCGTACGCTAACACTAAACCGCGCCCTCACGCGTACGCTCCCCCTTAAGCGTTGTCGTACCCTCCCCTGGACCCTAAATCGTCCCCGTCCCCTAACCCTAACCCTAGCCCGAACCCTAAGCCTAACCCTTCCCCGAAGCCTGACCCTCACCCGTCCCCTAATCCTAACCCGTACGCTAACACTAACCCGCGCCCTCACACGTACGCTCCCCCTAAAGCATTGTCGTACCCTCCCCTGGACCCTAAACCATCCCCGTCCCCTAACCCTAAACCTAGTCCGAACCCTAACCCTAACCCTTCCCCGAAGCCTGACCCTCACCCGTCCCCTAATCCTAACCCGTACGCTAACACTAACCCGCGCCCTCACGCGTACGCTCCCCCTGAAGCGTTGTCGTACCCTCCTGTGGACCCTGAACCGTCCCCTAACCCTAACCCTAACCCTAGTCCGAACCCTAACCCTAACCCTTCCCCGAAGCCTGACCCTCACCCGTCCCCTAATCCTAACCGGTACGCTAACACTAACCCGCGCCCTCACACGTACGCTCCCCCTAAAGCGTTGTCGTACCCTCCCCTGGACCCTAAACCGTCCCCGTCCCCTAACCCTAACCCTAGCCCGAACCCTAACCCTAACCCTTCCCCGAAGCCTGACCCTCACCCGTCCCCTAATCCTAACCTGTACGCTAACACTAACCCACGCCCTCACACGTACGCTCCCCCTAAAGCGTTGTCGTACCCTCCCCTGGACCCTAAACCGTCCCCGTCCCCTAACCCTAACTCTAGCCCGAACACTAACCCTAACCCTTCCTTGAAGCCTGACCCTCACCCGTCCCCTAATCCTAACCCGTACGCTAACACTAACCCGCGCCCTCACACGTACGCTCCCCCTAAAGCGTTGTCGTACCCTCCCCTGACCCTAAACCGTCCCCGTCCCCTAACACTAACCCTAGCCCGAACCCTAACCCTAAACCTTCCCCGAAGCCTGACCCTCACCCGTCCCCTAATCCTAACCCGTACGCTAACACTAACCTGCGCCCTCACGCGTACGCTCCCCCTAAAGCGTTGTCATACCCTCCCCTGGACCCTAAACCGTCTCCGTCCCCTAACCCTAACCGTAGCCCGAACCCTAAGCCTAACCCTTCCCCGAAGCCTGACCCTCACCCGTCCCCTAATCCTAAACAGTACGCTAACACTAACCCACGCCCTTACACGTACGCTCCCCCTAAAGCGTTGTCGTACCCTCCCCTGGACCCTAAACCGTCCCCGTCCCCTAACCCTAACCCTAGCCCGAACCATAAACCTAACCCTTCCCCGAAGCCTGACCCTCTCCCGTCCCCTAATCCTAACCCGTACGCTAACACTAACCCGCGCCCTCACACGTACGCTCCCCCTAAAGCGTTGTCGTACACTGCCCTGGACCCTAAACCGTCCCCGTCCCCTAACCTTAACCCTAGCCCGAACCCTAACCCTAACACTTCCCCGAAGCCTGACCCTCACCCGTCCCCTAATCCTAACCCGTACGCTAACACTAACCCGCGCCCTCACATGTACGCTCCCCCTAAAGCGCTGTCGTACCCTCCCCTGGACCCTAAACCGTCCCCGTCCCCTAACCCTAACCCTAGCCCGAACGCTAACCCTAACGCTTCCCCGAAGCCTGACCCTCTCCCGTCCCCTAATCGTAACCCGTACGCTAACACTAACCCGCGCCCTCACGCGTACGCTCCCCCTAAAGCGTTGTCATACCCTCCCCTGGACCCTAAACCGTCCCCGTCCCCTAACCCTAACCCTAGCCCGAACCCTAAGCCTAAAACTTCCCCGAAGCCTGACCCTCACCTGTCCCCTAATCCTAACCCGTACGCTAACACTAACCAGCGCCCTCACACGTACGCTCCCCCTAAAGCGTTGTCGTACCCTCCCCTGGACCCTAAACCGTCCCCGTCCCCTAACCCTAACCCTAGCCCGAACACTAACCCTAACCCTTCCTTGAAGCCTGACCCTCACCCGTCCCCTAATCCTAACCCGTACGCTAACACTAACCCGCGCCCTCACACGTACGGTCCCCCTAAAGCGTTGTCGTACCCTCCCCTGACCCTAAACCGTCCCCGTCCCCTAACCCTAACCCTAGCCCGAACCCTAACCCTAACCCTTCCCAGAAGCCTGACCCTCACCCGTCCCCTAATCCTAACCCGTACGCTAACACTAACCTGCGCCCTCACGCGTACGCTCCCCCTAAAGCGTTGTCGTACCCTCCCCTGGACCCTAAACCGTCTCCGTCCCCTAACCCTAACCGTAGCCCGAACCCTAAGCCTAACCCTTCCCCGAAGCCTGACCCTCACCCGTCCCCTAATCCTAACCCGTACGCTAACACTAACCCACGCCCTTACACGTACGCTTCCCCTAAAGCGTTGTCGTACCCTCCCCTGGACCCTAAACCGTCTCCGTCCCCTAACCCTAACCGTAGCCCGAACCCTAAGCCTAACGCTTCCACGAAGCCTGACCCTCACCCGTCCCCTAATCCTAACCCGTACGCTAACACTAACCTGCGCCCTCACACGTACGCTCCACCTAAAGCGTTTTCGTACCCTCCCCTGGACCCTAAACCGTCCCCTAACCCTAACCCTAGCCCGAAACCTATCCCTAACCCTTCCCTGAAGCCTGACCCTCACCCGTCCCATAATCCTAACCCGTAGCCTAACACTAAACCTCGCCCTCACACGTACGCTCCCCCTAAAGCGTTGTCGTACCCTCCCCTTGACCCTAAACCATCCCCGTCCCCTAACCCTAACCCTAGCCCGAACCCTAACCCTAACCCTTCCCCGAAGCCTGACCCTCATCCGTCCCCTAATCCTAACACATACGCTAACACTAACCCGCGCCCTCACACGTACGCTCCCCCTAAAGCGCTGTCGTACCCTCCCCTGGACCCTAAACCGTCCCCGTCCCCTAACCCTAACCCTAGCCCGAACGCTAACCCTAACGCTTCCCCGAAGCCTGACCCTCTCCCGTCCCCTAATCCTAACCCGTACGCTAACACTAACCCGCGCCCTCACGCGTACGCTCCCCCTAAAGCGTTGTCATACCCTCCCCTGGACCCTAAACCGTCCCCGTCCCCTAACCCTAACCCTAGCCCGAACCCTAAGCCTAAAACTTCCCCGAAGCCTGACCCTCACCTATCCCCTAATCCTAACCCGTACGCTAACACTAACCAGCGCGCTCACACGTACGCTCCCCCTAGAGCGTTGTCGTACCCTCCCCTGGACCCTAAACCGTCCCCGTCCCCTAACCCTAACCCTAGCCCGAACACTAACCCTAACCCTTCCTTGAAGCCTGACCCTCACCCGTCCCCTAATCCTAACCCGTACGCTAACACTAACCCGCGCCCTCACACGTACGCTCCCCCTAAAGCGTTGTCGTACCCTCCCCTGACACTAAACCGTCCCCATCCCCTAACCCTAACCCTAGCCCGAACCCTAACCCTAACCCTTCCCAGAAGCCTGACCCTCACCCGTCCCCTAATCCTAACCCGTACGCTAACACTAACTTGCGCCCTCACGCGTACGCTCCCCCTAAAGCGTTGTCGTACCCTCCCCTGGACCCTAAACCATCTCCGTCCCCTAACCCTAACCGTAGCCCGAACCCTAAGCCTAACCCTTCCCCGAAGCCTGACCCTCACCCGTCCCCGAATCCTAACCCGTACGCTAACACTAACCCGCGCCCTCACACGTACGCTCCCCCTAAAGCGCTGTCGTACCCTCCCCTGGACCCTAAACCGTCCCCGTCCCCTAACCCTAACCCTAGCCCGAACGCTAACCCTAACGCTTCCCCGAAACCTGACCCTCTCCCGTCCCCTAATCCTAACCCGTACGCTAACACTAACCCGCGCCCTCACGCGTACGCTCCCCCTAAAGCGTTGTCATACCCTCGCCTGGACCCTAAACCGTCCCCGTCCCCTAAACCTAACCCTAGCCCGAACCCTAAGCCTAACACGTCCCCGAAGCCTGACCCTCACCCGTCTCATAATCCTAACCCGTACGCTAACACTAACCCGCGCCCTCACACGTACGCTCCCCCTAAAGCGTTGTCGTACCCTCCCCTGGACCCTAAACCGTCCCCGTCCCCTAACCCTAACCCTAGCCCGAACCCTAAACCTAACCCTTCCCCGAAGCCTGACCCTCACCCGTCCCCTAATCCTAACCCGTACGCTAACACTAACCTGCGCCCTCACACGTACGCTCCCCCTAAAGCGTTGTCGTACCCTCCCCTGGACCCTAATCCGTCCCCGTACCCTAACCCTAACCCTAGCCCGAACCCTAACCCTAACACTTCCCCAAAGCCTGACCCTCACCCGTCCCCTAATCCTAACCCGTACGCTAACACTAACCCGCGCCCTCACACGTACACTCCCCCTAAAGCGTTGTCGTACCCTCCCCTGGACCCTAAACCGTCCCCGTCCCCTAACCCTAACCCTAGCCCGAACGCTAACCCTAACACTTCCCCGAAGCTTGACCCTCACCCGTCCTCTAAACCTAACCCGTACGCTAACACTAACCCACACCCTCACACCTACGCTCCCCCTAAAGCGTTGTCGTACCCTCCCCTGCACCCTAAACCATCCCCGTCCCCTAACCCTAACCCTAGCCCGAACCCTAACCCTAACCCTTCCCAGAAGCCTGACCCTCACCCGTCCCCTAATCCTAACCCGTACGCTAACACTAACCTGCGCCCTCACGCGTACGCTCCCCCTAAAGCGTTGTCGTACCCTCCCCTGGACCCTAAACCGTCTCCGTCCCCTAACCCTAACCGTAGCCCGAACCCTAAGCCTAACCCTTCCCCGAAGCCTGACCCTCACCCGTCCCCTAATCCTAACCCGTACGCTAACACTAACCCACGCCCTTACACGTACGCTTCCCCTAAAGCGTTGTCGTACCCTCCCCTGGACCCTAAACCGTCTCCGTCCCCTAACCCTAACCGTAGCCCGAACCCTAAGCCTAACGCTTCCACGAAGCCTGACCCTCACCCGTCCCCTAATCCTAACCCGTACGCTAACACTAACCTGCGCCCTCACACGTACGCTCCACCTAAAGCGTTTTCGTACCCTCCCCTGGACCCTAAACCGTCCCCTAACCCTAAACCTAGCCCGAAACCTATCCCTAACCCTTCCCTGAAGCCTGACCCTCACCCGTCCCATAATCCTAACCCGTAGCCTAACACTAATCCTCGCCCTCACACGTACGCTCCCCCTAAAGCGTTGTCGTACCCTCCCCTTGACCCTAAACCATCCCCGTCCCCTAACCCTAACCCTAGCCCGAACCCTAACCCTAACCCTTCCCCGAAGCCTGACCCTCATCCGTCCCCTAATCCTAACCCATACGCTAACACTAACCCGCGCCCTCACACGTACGCTACCCCTAAAGCGCTGTCGTACCCTCCCCTGGACCCTAAACCGTCCCCGTCCCCTAACCCTAACCCTAGCCCGAACGCTAACCCTAACGCTTCCCCGAAGCCTGACCCTCTCCCGTCCCCTAATCCTAACCCGTACGCTAACACTAACCCGCGCCCTCATGCGTACGCTCCCCCTAAAGCGTTGTCATACCCTCCCCTGGACCCTAAACCGTCCCCGTCCCCTAACCCTAACCCTAGCCCGAACCCTAAGCCTAAAACTTCCCCGAAGCCTGACCCTCACCTATCCCCTAATCCTAACCCGTACGCTAACACTAACCAGCGCGCTCACACGTACGCTCCCCCTAGAGCGTTGTCGTACCCTCCCCTGGACCCTAAACCGTCCCCGTCCCCTAACCCTAACCCTAGCCCGAACACTAACCCTAACCCTTCCTTGAAGCCTGACCCTCACCCGTCCCCTAATCCTAACCCGTACGCTAACACTAACCCGCGCCCTCACACGTACGCTCCCCCTAAAGCGTTGTCGTACCCTCCCCTGACACTAAACCGTCCCCATCCCCTAACCCTAACCCTAGCCCGAACCCTAACCCTAACCCTTCCCAGAAGCCTGACCCTCACCCGTCCCCTAATCCTAACCCGTACGCTAACACTAACTTGCGCCCTCACGCGTACGCTCTCCCTAAAGCGTTGTCGTACCCTCCCCTGGACCCTAAACCATCTCCGTCCCCTAACCCTAACCGTAGCCCGAACCCTAAGCCTAACCCTTCCCCGAAGCCTGACCCTCACCCGTCCCCGAATCCTAACCCGTACGCTAACACTAACCCGCGCCCTCACACGTACGCTCCCCCTAAAGCGCTGTCGTACCCTCCCCTGGACCCTAAACCGTCCCCGTCCCCTAACCCTAACCCTAGCCCGAACGCTAACCCTAACGCTTCCCCGAAACCTGACCCTCTCCCGTCCCCTAATCCTAACCCGTACGCTAACACTAACCCGCGCCCTCACGCGTACGCTCCCCCTAAAGCGTTGTCATACCCTCGCCTGGACCCTAAACCGTCCCCGTCCCCTAAACCTAACCCTAGCCCGAACCCTAAGCCTAACACGTCCCCGAAGCCTGACCCTCACCCGTCTCATAATCCTAACCCGTACGCTAACACTAACCCGCGCCCTCACACGTACGCTCCCCCTAAAGCGTTGTCGTACCCTCCCCTGGACCCTAAACCGTCCCCGTCCCCTAACCCTAACCCTAGCCCGAACCCTAAACCTAACCCTTCCCCGAAGCCTGACCCTCACCCGTCCCCTAATCCTAACCCGTACGCTAACACTAACCTGCGCCCTCACACGTACGCTCCCCCTAAAGCGTTGTCGTACCCTCCCCTGGACCCTAATCCGTCCCCGTACCCTAACCCTAACCCTAGCCCGAACCCTAACCCTAACACTTCCCCAAAGCCTGACCCTCACCCGTCCCCTAATCCTAACCCGTACGCTAACACTAACCCGCGCCCTCACACGTACACTCCCCCTAAAGCGTTGTCGTACCCTCCCCTGGACCCTAAACCGTCCCCGTCCCCTAACCCTAACCCTAGCCCGAACGCTAACCCTAACACTTCCCCGAAGCTTGACCCTCACCCGTCCTCTAAACCTAACCCGTACGCTAACACTAACCCACACCCTCACACCTACGCTCCCCCTAAAGCGTTGTCGTACCCTCCCCTGCACCCTAAACCATCCCCGTCCCCTAACCCTAACCCTAGCCCGAATCCTAACCCTAACCCTTCCCCGAAGCCTGACCCTCACCCGTCCCCTAATCCTAACCCGTACGCTAACACTGACCCACGCCCTCACACGTACGCTCCCCCTAAAGCGTTGTCGTACCCTCCCCTGGACCCTAAACCGTCCCCGTCCCCTAACCCTAACCCTAGCCCGAACCCTAAACCTAACCCTTCCACGAAGCCTGACCCTCACCCGTCCCCTAATCCTAACCCGTACGCTAACACTAACCCGCGCTCTCACACGTACGCTCCCCCTAAAGCGTTGTCGTACCCTCCCCTGGACCCTAAACCGTCCCCGTGCCCTAACCCTAACCCTAGCCCGAACCCTAACCCTAACCCTTCCCCGAAGCCTGACCCTCACCCGTCCCCTAATCCTAACCCGTACGCTAACACTAAACCGCGCCCTCACGCGTACGCTCCCCCTTAAGCGTTGTCGTACCCTCCCCTGGACCCTAAATCGTCCCCGTCCCCTAACCCTAACCCTAGCCCGAACCCTAAGCCTAACCCTTCCCCGAAGCCTGACCCTCACCCGTCCCCTAACCCTAACCCGTACGCTAACACTAACCCGCGCCCTCACACGTACGCTCCCCCTGAAGCGTTGTCATACCCTCCTGTGGACCCTGAAACGTCCCCTAACCCTAACCCTAACCCTAGTCCGAACCCTAACCCTAACCCTTCCCCGAAGCCTGACCCTCACCCGTCCCCTAATCCTAACCCGTACGCTAACACTAACCCGCGCCCTCACACGTACGCTACCCCTAAAGCGTTGTCGTACCCTCCCCTGGACCCTAAACCGTCCCTGTCCCCTAACCCTAACCCTAGCCCGAACCCTAACCCTAACCCTTCCCCGAAGCCTGACCCTCACCCGTCCCCTAATCCTAACCCGTACGATAACACTAACCCGCGCCCTCACACGTACGCTCCCCCTAAAGCGTTGTCGTACCCTCCCCTGGACCCTAAACCGTCCCCGTCCCCTAACCCTAACCCTAGCCCGAACCCTAACCCTAACCCTTCCCCGAAGCCTGACCCTCACCCGTCCCCTAATCCTAACCCGTACGCTAACACTAACCCGCGCCCTCACACGTACGCTCCACCTACAGCGTTGTTGTACCCTCCCCTGGACCCTAAACCTTCTCCGTCCCCTAACCCTAACCGTAGCCCGAACCCTAACCCTAACCCTTCCCCGAAGCCTGCTCTCACCTGTCCCCTAATCCTAACCCGTACGCTAACACTAACCCGCGCCCTCACACGTACGCTCCCCCTAAAGCGTTGTCGTACCCTCCCCTGGACCCTAAACCGTCCCCGTCCCCTAACCCTAACTCTAGCCCGAACACTAACCCTAACCCTTCCTTGAAGCCTGACCCTCACCCGTCCCCTAATCCTAACCCGTACGCTAACACTAACCCGCGCCCTCACACGTACGCTCCCCCTAAAGCGTTGTCGTACCCTCCCCTGACCCTAAACCGTCCCCGTCCCCTAACCCTAACCCTAGCCCGAACCCTAACCCTAAACCTTCCCCGAAGCCTGACCCTCACCCGTCCCCTAATCCTAACCCGTACGCTAACACTAACCTGCGCCCTCACGCGTACGCTCCCCCTAAAGCGTTGTCATAACCTCCCCTGGACCCTAAACCGTCTCCATCCCCTAACCCTAACCGTAGCCCGAACCCTAAGCCTAACACATCCCCGAAGCCTGACCCTCACCCGTCCCCTAATCCTAACCCGTACGCTAACACTAACCCACGCCCTCACACGTACGCTCCCCCTAAAGCGCTGTCGTACCCTCCCCTGGACCCTAAACCGTCCCCGTCCCCTAACCCTAACCCTAGCCCGAACGCTAACCCTAACGCTTCCCCGAAGCCTGACCCTCTCCCGTCCCCTAATCCTAACCCGTACGCTAACACTAACCCGCGCCCTCACGCGTACGCTCCCCCTAAAGCGTTGTCATACCCTCCCCTGGACCCTAAACGGTCCCCGTCCCCTAACCCTAACCCTAGCCCGAACCCTAAGCCTAACACGTCCCAGAAGCCTGACCCTCACATGTCCCCTAATCCTAACCCGTACGCTAACACTAACCCACGCCCTTACACGTACGCTCTCCCTAAAGCGTTGTCGTACCCTCCCCTGGACCCTAAACCGTCCCCGTCCCCTAACCCTAACCCTAGCCCGAACCCTAACCCTAACCCTTCCCCGAAGCCTGACCCTCACCCGTCCCCTAATCCTAAACCGTACGCTAACACTAACCCGCGCCCTCACACGTACGCTCCCCCTAAAGCGTTGTCGTACACTGCCTTGGACCCTAAACCGTCCCCGTCCCCTAACCTTAACCCTAGCCCGAACCCTAACCCTAACACTTCCCCGAAGCCTGACCCTCACCCGTCCCCTAATCCTAACCCGTACGCTAACACTAACCCACGCCCTCACACGTACGCTCCCCCTAAAGCGCTGTCGTACCCTCCCCTGGACCCTAAACCGTCCCCGTCCCCTAACCCTAACCCTAGCCCGAACGCTAACCCTAACGCTTCCCCGAAGCCTGACACTCTCCCGTCCCCTAATCCTAACCCGTACGCTAACACTAACCCGCGCCCTCACGCGTACGCTCCCCGTAAAGCGTTGTCATACCCTCCCCTGGACCCTAAACGGTCCCCGTCCCCTAACCCTAACCCTAGCCCGAACCCTAAGCCTAACACGTCCCCGAAGCCTGACACTCACCTGTCCCCTAATCCTAACCCGTACGCTAACACTAACCAGCGCCCTCACACGTACGCTCCCCCTAAAGCGTTGTCGTACCCTCCCCTGGACCCTAAACCGTCCCCGTCCCCTAACCCTAACCCTAGCCCGAACCCTAACCCTAACCCTTCCCCGAAGCCTGACCCTCACCCGTCCCCTAATCCTAACCCGTACGCTAACACTAACCCGCGCCCTGACACGTACGCTCCCCCTAAAGCGTTGTCGTACCCTCCCCTGGACCCTAAACCGTCCCCGTGCCCTAACCCTAACCCTAGCCTGAACCCTAACCCTAACACTTCCCCGAAGCCTGACCCTCACCCGTCCCCTAATCCTAACCCGTATGCTAACACTAACCTGCGCCCTCACACGTACGCTCCCCCTAAAGCGTTGTCGTACCCTCCCCTGGACCCTAAACCGTCCCCGTCCCCTAACCCTAACCCTAGCCCGAACCCTAACCCTAACCCTTCCCCGAAGCCTGACCCTCACCCGTCCCCAATCCTACCCCGTACGCTAACACTAACCCGCGCCCTCACACGTACGCTCCCCCTAAAGCGTTGTCGTACCCTCCCCTGGACCCTAAACCGTCCCCGTCCCCGTCCCCTAACCCTAGCCCGAACCCTAAGCCTAACGCTTCCACGAAGCCTGACCCTCACCCGTCACCTAATCCTAACCCGTACGCTAACACTAACCTGCGCCCTCACACGTACGCTCCTCCTAAAGCGTTTTCGTACCCTCGCCTGGACCCTAAACCGTCCCCGTCCCCTAACCCTAACCCTAGCCCGAAACCTATCCCTAACCCTTCCCTGAAGCCTGACCCTCACCCGTCCCATAATCCTAACGCGTACGCTAACACTAACACGCGCCCTCACACGTACGCTCCCCCTAAAGCGTTGTCGTACCCTCCCCTGGACACTAAACCGTCCCCGTCCCCTAACCCTAACCCTAGGCCGAACCCTAACCCTAACCCTTCACCGAAGCCTGACCCTCATCCGTCCCCTAATCCTAACCCATACGCTAACACTAACCCACGCCCTCACACGTACGCTCCCCCTAAAGCGCTGTCGTACCCTCCCCTGGACCCTAAACCGTCCCCGTCCCCTAACCCTAACCCTAGCCCGAACGCTAACCCTAACGCTTCCCCGAAACCTGACCCTCTCCCGTCCCCTAATCCTAACCCGTACGCTAACACTAACCCGTGCCCTCACGCGTACGCTCCCCCTAAAGCGTTGTCATACCCTCTCCTGGACCCTAAACCGTCCCCGTCCCCTAACCCTAACCCTAGCCCGAACCCTAACCCTAAACCTTCCCCGAAGCCTGAACCTCACCCGTCCCCTAATCCTAACCCGTACGCTAACACTAACCCGCTCCCTCACACGTACGCTCCCCCTAAAGCGTTGTCGTACCCTCCCCTGGACCCTAAACCGTCCCCGTCCCCTAACCCTAACCCTAGCCCGAACCCTAACCCTAACCCTTCCCCGAAGCCTGACCCTCACCCGTCCCCAATCCTAACCCGTACGCTAACACTAACCCGCGCCCTCACACGTACGCTCCCCCTAAAGCGTTGTCGTACCCTCCCCTGGACCCTAAACCGTCCCCGTCCTCTAACCCTAACCCTAGCCCGAACCCTAACCCTAACCCTTCCCCGAAGCCTGAACCTCACCCGTCCCCTAATCCTAACACGTACGGTAACACTAACCCGCGCCCTCACACGTACGCTCCCCCTAAAGCATTGTCGTACCCTCCCCTGGACCCTAAACCGTCCCAGTACCCTAACCCTAACCCTAGCCCGAACCCTAACCCTAACACTTCCCCGAAGCCTGACCCTCACCCGTCCCCTAATCCTAACCCGTACACTAACACTAACCCGCGCCCTCACACGTACGCTCCCCCTAAAGCGTTGTCGTACCCTCCCCTGAACCCTAAACCATCCCCGTCCCCTAACCCTAACCCTAGCCCGAACCCTAACCCTAAACCTTCCCCGAAGCCTGACCCTCACCCGTCCCCAATCCTAACCCGTACACTAACACTAACCCGCGCCCTCACACGTACGCTCCCCCTAAAGCGTTGTCGTACCCTCCACTGGACCCTAAACCGTCCCCATCACCTAACCCTAACCCTAGCCCGAACCCTAACCCTAACCCTTCCCCGAAGCCTGACCCTCACCCGTCCACAATCCTAACCCGTACGCTAACACTAACCCGCGCCCTCACACTTACGCTCCCCCTAAAGCGTTGTCGTACCCTCCCCTGGACCCTAAACCGTCCCCGTCCTCTAACCCTAACCCTAGCCCGAACCCTAACCCTAACCCTTCCCCGAAGCCTGAACCTCACCCGTCCCCTAATCCTAACCCGTACGGTAACACTAAGCCGCGCCCTCACACGTACGCTCCCCCTAAAGCGTTGTCGTACCCTCCCCTGGACCCTAAACCGTCCCCGTCCCCTAACCCTAACCCTAGCCCGAACGCTAACCCTAACCCTTCCCCGAAGCCTGACCCTCACCCGTCCTCTAATCCTAACCCGTACGCTAACACTAACCCGCGCCCTCACACGTACGCTCCCCCTAAAGCGTTGTCGTACCCTCCCCTGGACCCTAAACCGTCCCCGTCCCCTAACCCTAACCCTAGCCCGAACCCTAACCCTAAACCTTCCCCGAAGCCTGACCCTCACCAGTCCCCAATCCTAACCCGTACGCTAACACTAACCCGCGCCCTCACACGTACGCTCCCCCTAAAGCGTTGTCGTACCCTCCCCTGGACCCTAAACCGTCCCCGTCCTCTAACCCTAAACCTAGCCCGAACCCTAACCCTAACCCTTCCCCGAAGCCTGAACCTCACCCGTCCCCTAATCCTAACCCGTACGGTAACCCTAACCCGCGCCCTCACACGTACGCTCCCCCTAAAGCATTGTCGTACCCTCCTCTGGACCCTAAACCGTCCCAGTACCCTAACCCTAACCCTAGCCCGAACCCTAACCCTAACACTTCCCCGAAGCCTGACCCGCACCCGTCCCCTAATCCTAACCCATACACTAACACTAACCCGCACCCTCACACGTACGCTCCCCCTAAAGCGTTGTCGTACCCTCCCCTGGACCCTAAACCATCCCCGTCCCCTAACCCTAACCCTAGCCCGAACGCTACCACTAACCCTTCCCCGAAGCCTGACCCTCACCAATCTTCTAATCCTAACCCGTACGCTAACACTAACCCGCGCCCTCACACGTACGCTCCCCCTAAAGCGTTGTCGTACCCTCCCCTGGACCCTAAACCGTCCCCGTCCTCTAACCCTAACCCTAGCCCGAACCCTAAACCTAACCCTTCCCCGAAGCCTGAACCTCACCCGTCCCCTAATCCTAACCCGTACGGTAACCCTAACCCGCGCCCTCACACGTACGCTCCCCCTAAAGCATTGTCGTACCCTCCTCTGGACCCTAAACCGTCCCAGTACCCTAACCCTAACCCTAGCCCGAACCCTAACCCTAACACTTCCCCGAAGCCTGACCCGCACCCGTCCCCTAATCCTAACCCGTACACTAACACTAACCCGCGCCCTCACACGTACGCTCCCCCTAAAGCGTTGTCGTACCCTCCCCTGGACCCTAAACCATCCCCGTCCCCTAACCCTAACCCTAGCCCGAACGCTAACACTAACCCTTCCCCGAAGCCTGACCCTCACCCATCCTCTAATCCTAACCCGTACGCTAACACTAACCCGCGCCCTCACACGTACGCTCCCCCTAAAGCGTTGTCGTACCCTCCCCTGGACCCTAAACCGTCCCCATCCCCTAACCCTAACCCTAGCCCGAACCATAATCCTAACCCTTCCCCGAAGCCTGACCATCACACGTCCCCTAATCCTAACCGGTACGCTAACACTAACCCGCGCCCTCACACTTACGCTCCCCCTAAAGCGTTGTCGTACCCTCCCCTGGACCCTAAACCGTCCCCGTCCCCTAACCCTAACCCTAGCCCGAACCCTAAACCTAACCCTTCCCCGAAGCCTGACCCTCACCCGTCCCCTAATCCTAACCCGTACGCTAACACTTACCCGCGCCCTCACACGTACGCTCCCCCTAAAGCGTTGTCGTACCCTCCCCTGGACCCTAAACCATCCCCGTCCCCTAACCCTAACCCTAGCCCGAACCCTAACCCTAACCCTTCCCCGAAGCCTGACCCTCACCCGTCCCCTAATCCTAACCCGTACGCTAACACTAACCCGCGCCCTCACACGTACGCTGCCCCTAAAGTGTTGTCGTACCCTCCCCTGGACCCTAAACCGTCCCCGTCCCCTAACCCTAACCCTTGCCCGAACCCTAACCCTAACCCTTCCCCGAAGCCTGACCCTCACCCGTCCCCTAATCCTAACCCGTACGCTAACACTAAACCGCGCCCTCACATGTACGCTCCCCCTAAAGCGTTGTCGTACCCTCCCCTGGACCCTAAACCGTCCCCGTCCCCTAACCCTAACCCTAGCCCGAACCCTAACCCTAACCCTTCCCCGAAGCCTGACCCTCACCCGTCCCCTAATCCTAACCCGTACGCTAACACTAAGCCGCGCCCTCACACGTACGCTCCCCCTAAAGCGTTGTCGTACCCTCCCCTGGACCCTAAACCGTCCCCGTCCCCTAACCCTAACCCTAGCCCGAACCCTAACCCTAACCCTTCCCCGAAGCCTGACCCTCACCCGTCCCTTAATCCTAACCCGTACGCTAACACTAACCCGCGCCCTCACACGTACGCTCCCCCTAAAGCGTTGTCGTACCCTCCCCTGGACTCTAAACCGTCCCCGTCCCCTAACCCTAACCCTAGCCCGAACCCTAACCCTAACCCTTCCCCGAAGCCTGACCCTCACCCGTCCCCTAATCCTAACCGGTACGCTAACACTAACCCGCGCCCTCACACGTACGCTCCCCCAAAGCGTTGTCGTACCCTCCCCTGGACCCTAAACCGTCCCCGTCCCCTAACCCTAACCCTAGCCCGAACCCTAACCCTAACCCTTCCCCGAAGCCTGACCCTCACCCGTCCCCTAATCCTAACCCGTACGCTAACACTAACCCGCGCCCTCACACGTACACTCCCCCTAAAGCGTTGTAGTACCCTCCCCTGGACCCTAAACCGTCCCCGTCCCCTAACCCTAACCCTAGCCCGAACCCTAACCCTTACCCTTCCCCGAAGCCTGACCCTCACCCGTCCCCTAATCCTAACCCGTACGCTAACACTAACCCGCGCCCTCACACGTACGCTCCCCCTAAAGCGTTGTCGTACCCTCCCCTGGACCCTAAACCTTCTCCGTCCCCTAACCCTAACCGTAGCCCGAACCCTAACCCTAACCCTTCCCCGAAGCCTGACCCTCACCTGTCTCCTAATCCTAACCCGTACGCTAACACTAACCCGCGCCCTCACACGTACGCTCCCCCTAAAGCGTTGTCGTACCCTCCCCTGGACCCTAAACCGTCCCCGTCCCCTAACCCTAACTCTAGCCCGAACACTAACCCTAACACTTCCTTGAAGCCTGACCCTCACCCGTCCCCTAATCCTAACCCGTACGCTAACACTAACCCGCGCCCTCACACGTACGTTCCCCCTAAAGCGTTGTCGTACCCTCCCCTGACCCTAAACCGTCCCCGTCCCCTAACCCTAACCCTAGCCCGTACCCTAACCCTAAACCTTCCCCGAAGCCTGACCCTCACCCGTCCCCTAATCCTAACCCGTACGCTAACACTAACCTGCGCCCTCACGCGTACGCTCCCCCTAAAGCGTTGTCATACCCTCCCCTGGACCCTAAACCGTCTCCGTCCCCTAACCCTAACCGTAGCCCGAACCCTAAGCCTAACCCTTCCCCGAAGCCTGACCCTCACCCGTCCCCTAATCCTAACCCGTACGCTAACACTAACCCGCGCCCTCACACGTACGCTGCCCCTAAAGTGTTGTCGTACCCTCCCCTGGACCCTAAACCGTCCCCGTCCCCTAACCCTAACCCTTGCCCGAACCCTAACCCTAACCCTTCCCCGAAGCCTGACCCTCACCCGTCCCCTAATCCTAACCCGTACGCTAACACTAAACCGCGCCCTCACACGTACGCTCCCCCTAAAGCGTTGTCGTACCCTCCCCTGGACCCTAAACCGTCCCCGTCCCCTAACCCTAACCCTAGCCCGAACCCTAACCCTAACCCTTCCCCGAAGCCTGACCCTCACCCGTCCCCTAATCCTAACCCGTACGCTAACACTAAGCCGCGCCCTCACACGTACGCTCCCCCTAAAGCGTTGTCGTACCCTCCCCTGGACCCTAAACCGTCCCCGTCCCCTAACCCTAACCCTAGCCCGAACCCTAACCCTAACCCTTCCCCGAAGCCTGACCCTCACCCGTCCCCTAATCCTAACCCGTACGCTAACACTAACCCGCGCCCTCACACGTACGCTCCCCCTAAAGCGTTGTCGTACCCTCCCCTGGACTCTAAACCGTCCCCGTCCCCTAACCCTAACCCTAGCCCGAACCCTAACCCTAACCCTTCCCCGAAGCCTGACCCTCACCCGTCCCCTAATCCTAACCGGTACGCTAACACTAACCCGCGCCCTCACACGTACGCTCCCCCAAAGCGTTGTCCTACCCTCCCCTGGACCCTAAACCGTCCCCGTCCCCTAACCCTAACCCTAGCCCGAACCCTAACCCTAACCCTTCCCCGAAGCCTGACCCTCACCCGTCACCTAATCCTAACCCGTACGCTAACACTAACCCGCGCCCTCACACGTACGCTCCCCCTAAAGCGTTGTCGTACCCTCCCCTGGACCCTAAACCGTCCCCGTCCCCTAACCCTAACCCTAGCCCGAACCCTAACCCTTACCCTTCCCCGAAGCCTGACCCTCACCCGTCCCCTAATCCTAACCCGTACGCTAACACTAACCCGCGCCCTCACACGTACGCTCCCCCTAAAGCGTTGTCGTACCCTCCCCTGGACCCTAAACCTTCTCCGTCCCCTAACCCTAACCGTAGCCCGAACCCTAACCCTAACCCTTCCCCGAAGCCTGACCCTCACCTGTCCCCTAATCCTAACCCGTACGCTAACAGTAACCCGCGCCCTCACACGTACGCTCCCCCTAAAGCGTTGTCGTACCCTCCCCTGGACCCTAAACCGTCCCCGTCCCCTAACCCTAACTCTAGCCCGAACACTAACCCTAACACTTCCTTGAAGCCTGACCCTCACCCGTCCCCTAATCCTAACCCGTACGCTAACACTAACCCGCGCCCTCACACGTACGTTCCCCCTAAAGCGTTGTCGTACCCTCCCTTGACCCTAAACCGTCCCCGTCCCCTAACCCTAACCCTAGCCCGTACCCTAACCCTAAACCTTCCCCGAAGCCTGACCCTCACCCGTCCCCTAATCCTAACCCGTACGCTAACACTAACCTGCGCCCTCACGCGTACGCTCCCCCTAAAGCGTTGTCATACCCTCCCCTGGACCCTAAACCGTCTCCGTCCCCTAACCCTAACCGTAGCCCGAACCCTAAGCCTAACCCTTCCCCGAAGCCTGACCCTCACCCGTCCCCTAATCCTAACCCGTACGCTAACACTAACCCACGCCCTTACACGTACGCTCCCCCTAAAGCATTGTCGTACCCTCCCCTGGACCCTAAACCGTCCCCGTCCCCTAACCCTAACCCTAGCCCGAACCCTAACCCTAACACTTCCCCGAAGCCTGACCCTCTCCCGTCCCCTAATCCTAACCCGTACGCTAACACTAACCCGCGCCCTCACACGTACGCTCCCCCTAAAGCGTTGTCGTACACTGCCCTGGACCCTAAACCGTCCCCGTCCCCTTACCTTAACCCTAGCCCGAACCCTAACCCTAACACTTCCCCGAAGCCTGACACTCACCCGTCCCCTAATCCTAACCCGTACGCTAACACTAACCCGCGCCCTCACACGTACGCTGCCCCTAAAGTGTTGTCGTACCCTCCCCTGGACCCTAAACCGTCCCCGTCCCCTAACCCTAACCCTTGCCCGAACCCTAACCCTAACCCTTCCCCGAAGCCTGACCCTCACCCGTCCCCTAATCCTAACCCGTACGCTAACACTAAACCGCGCCCTCACACGTACGCTCCCCCTAAAGCGTTGTCGTACCCTCCCCTGGACCCTAAACCGTCCCCGTCCCCTAACCCTAACCCTAGCCCGAACCCTAACCCTAACCCTTCCCCGAAGCCTGACCCTCACCCGTCCCCTAATCCTAACCCGTACGCTAACACTAAGCCGCGCCCTCACACGTACGCTCCCCCTAAAGCGTTGTCGTACCCTCCCCTGGACCCTAAACCGTCCCCGTCCCCTAACCCTAACCCTAGCCCGAACCCTAACCCTAACCCTTCCCCGAAGCCTGACCCTCACCCGTCCCCTAATCCTAACCCGTACGCTAACACTAACCCGCGCCCTCACACGTACGCTCCCCCTAAAGCGTTGTCGTACCCTCCCCTGGACCCTAAACCGTCCCCGTCCCCTAACCCTAACCCTAGCCCGAACCCTAACCCTAACCCTTCCCCGAAGCCTGACCCTCACCCGTCCCCTAATCCTAACCGGTACGCTAACACTAACCCGCGCCCTCACACGTACGCTCCCCCAAAGCGTTGTCGTACCCTCCCCTGGACCCTAAACCGTCCCCGTCCCCTAACCCTAACCCTAGCCCGAACCCTAACCCTAACCCTTCCCCGAAGCCTGACCCTCACCCGTCACCTAATCCTAACCCGTACGCTAACACTAACCCGCGCCCTCACTCGTACGCTCCCCCTAAAGCGTTGTCGTACCCTCCCCTGGACCCTAAACCGTCCCCGTCCCCTAACCCTAACCCTAGCCCGAACCCTAACCCTTACCCTTCCCCGAAGCCTGACCCTCACCCGTCCCCTAATCCTAACCCGTACGCTAACACTAACCCGCGCCCTCACACGTACGCTCCCCCTAAAGCGTTGTCGTACCCTCCCCTGGACCCTAAACCTTCTCCGTCCCCTAACCCTAACCGTAGCCCGAACCCTAACCCTAACCCTTCCCCGAAGCCTGACCCTCACCTGTCCCCTAATCCTAACCCGTACGCTAACAGTAACCCGCGCCCTCACACGTACGCTCCCCCTAAAGCGTTGTCGTACCCTCCCCTGGACCCTAAACCGTCCCCGTCCCCTAACCCTAACTCTAGCCCGAACACTAACCCTAACACTTCCTTGAAGCCTGACCCTCACCCGTCCCCTAATCCTAACCCGTACGCTAACACTAACCCGCGCCCTCACACGTACGTTCCCCCTAAAGCGTTGTCGTACCCTCCCCTGACCCTAAACCGTCCCCGTCCCCTAACCCTAACCCTAGCCCGTACCCTAACCCTAAACCTTCCCCGAAGCCTGACCCTCACCCGTCCCCTAATCCTAACCCGTACGCTAACACTAACCTGCGCCCTCACGCGTACGCTCCCCCTAAAGCGTTGTCATACCCTCCCCTGGACCCTAAACCGTCTCCGTCCCCTAACCCTAACCGTAGCCCGAACCCTAAGCCTAACCCTTCCCCGAAGCCTGACCCTCACCCGTCCCCTAATCCTAACCCGTACGCTAACACTAACCCACGCCCTTACACGTACGCTCCCCCTAAAGCATTGTCGTACCCTCCCCTGGACCCTAAACCGTCCCCGTCCCCTAACCCTAACCCTAGCCCGAACCCTAAACCTAACACTTCCCCGAAGCCTGACCCTCTCCCGTCCCCTAATCCTAACCCGTACGCTAACACTAACCCGCGCCCTCACACGTACGCTCCCCCAAAGCGTTGTCGTACACTGCCCTGGACCCTAAACCGTCCCCGTCCCCTTACCTTAACCCTAGCCCGAACCCTAACCCTAACACTTCCCCGAAGCCTGACACTCACCCGTCCCCTAATCCTAACCCGTACGCTAACACTAACCCGCGCCCTCACACGTACGCTCCCCCTAAAGCGTTGTCGTACCCTCCCCTGGAACCTAAACCGTCCCCGTCCCCTAACCCTAACCCTAGCCCGAACCCTAAGCTTAACGCTTCCACGAAGCCTGACCCTCACCCGTCCCCTAATCCTAACCCGTACGCTAACACTAACCTGCGCCCTCACACGTACGCTCCCCCTAAAGCGTTTTCGTACCCTCCCCTGGACCCTAAACTGTCCCCGTCCCCTAACCCTAACCCTAGCCCGAAACCTATCCCTAACCCTTCCCTGAAGCCTGACCCTCACGCGTCCCATAATCCTAACCCGTACGCTAACACTAAACCGCGCCCTCACACGTACGCTCCCCCTAAAGCGTTGTCGTACCCTCCCCTGGACCCTAAACCGTCCCCGTCCCCTAACTCTAACCCTAGCCCGAACCCTAACCCTAACCCTTCACCGAAGCCTGACCCTCATCCGTCCCCTAATCCTAACCCATACGCTAACACTAACCCACGCCCTCACACGTACGCTCCCCCTAAAGCGCTGTCGTACCCTCCCCTGGACCCTAAACCGTCCCCGTCCCCTAACCCTAACCCTAGCCCGAACGCTAACCCTAACGCTTCCCCGAAGCCTGACCCTCTCCCGTCCCCTAATCCTAACCCGTACGCTAACACTAACCCGCGCCCTCACGCGTACGCTCCCCCTAAAGCATTGTCGTACCCTCCCCTGGACCCTAAACCGTCCCCGTCCCCGTCCCCTAACCCTAGCCCGAACCCTAAGCCTAACGCTTCCACGAAGCCTGACCCTCACCCGTCACCTAATACTAACCCGTACGCTAACACTAACCTGCGCCCTCACACGTACGCTCCTCCTAAAGCGTTTTCGTACCCTCCCCTGGACCCTAAACCGTCCCCGTCCCCTAACCCTAACCCTAGCCCGAAACCTATCCCTAACCCTTCCCTGAAGCCTGACCCTCACCCGTCCCATAATCCTAACGCGTACGCTAACACTAACACGCGCCCTCACACGTACGCTCCCCCTAAAGCGTTGTCGTACCCTCCCCTGGACACTAAACCGTCCCCGTCCCCTAACCCTAACCCTAGGCCGAACCCTAATCCTAACCCTTCACCGAAGCCTGACCCTCATCCGTCCCCTAATCCTAACCCATACGCTAACACTAACCCACGCCCTCACACGTACGCTCCCCCTAAAGCGCTGTCGTACCCTCCCCTGGACCCTAAACCGTCCCCGTCCCCTAACCCTAACCCTAGCCCGAACGCTAACCCTAACGCTTCCCCGAAACCTGACCCTCTCCCGTCCCCTAATCCTAACCCGTACGCTAACACTAACCCGTGCCCTCACGCGTACGCTCCCCCTAAAGCGTTGTCGTACCCTCCCCTGGACCCTAAACCGTCCCCGTCCCCTAACCCTAACCCTAGCCCGAACCCTAACCCTAAACCTTCCCCGAAGCCTGACCCTCACCCGTCCCCAATCCTAAACCGTACGCTAACACTAACCCGCGCCCTCACACGTACGCTCCCCCTAAAGCGTTGTCGTACCCTCCCCTGGACCCTAAACCGTCCCCGTCCTCTAACCCTAACCCTAGCCCGAACCCTAACCCTAACCCTTCCCCGAAGCCTGAACCTCACCCGTCCCCTAATCCTAACCCGTACGGTAACCCTAATCCGCGCCCTCACATGTACGCTCCCCCTAAAGCATTGTCGTACCCTCCTCTGGACCCTAAACCGTCCCAGTACCCTAACCCTAACCCTAGCCCGAACCCTAACCCTAACACTTCCCCGAAGCCTGACCCGCACCCGTCCCCTAATCCTAACCCGTACACTAACACTAACCCGCACCCTCACACGTACGCTCCCCCTAAAGCGTTGTCGTACCCTCCCCTGGACCCTAAACCATCCCCGTCCCCTAACCCTAACCCTAGCCCGAACGCTAACACTAACCCTTCCCCGAAGCCTGACCCTCACCAATCTTCTAATCCTAACCCGTACGCTAACACTAACCCGCGCCCTCACACGTACGCTCCCCCTAAAGCGTTGTCGTACCCTCCCCTGGACCCTAAACCGTCCCCGTCCTCTAACCCTAACCCTAGCCCGAACCCTAACCCTAACCCTTCCCCGAAGCCTGAACCTCACCCGTCCCCTAATCCTAACCCGTACGGTAACCCTAACCCACGCCCTCACACGTACGCTCCCCCTAAAGCATTGTCGTACCCTCCTCTGGACCCTAAACCGTCCCAGTACCCTAACCCTAACCCTAGCCCGAACCCTAACCCTAACACTTCCCCGAAGCCTGACCCGCACCCGTCCCCTAATCCTAAACCGTACACTAACACTAACCCGCGCCCTCACACGTACGCTCCCCCTAAAGCGTTGTCGTACCCTCCCCTGGACCCTAAACCATCCCCGTCCCCTAACCCTAACCCTAGCCCGAACGCTAACACTAACCCTTCCCCGAAGCCTGACCCTCACCCATCCTCTAATCCTAACCCGTACGCTAACACTAACCCGCGCCCTCACACGTACGCTCCCCCTAAAGCGTTGTCGTACCCTCCCCTGGACCCTAAACCGTCCCCATCCCTTAACCCTAACCCTAGCCCGAACCATAATCCTAACCCTTCCCCGAAGCCTGACCATCACACGTCCCCTAATCCTAACCGGTACGCTAACACTAACCCGCGCCCTCACACGTACGCTCCCCCTAAAGCGTTGTCGTACCCTCCCCTGGACCCTAAACCGTCCCCGTCCCCTAACCCTAACCCTAGCCCGAACCCTAAACCTAACCCTTCCCCGAAGCCTGACCCTCACCCGTCCCATAATCCTAACCCGTACGCTAACACTTACCCGCGCCCTCACACGTACGCTCCCCCTAAAGCGTTGTCGTACCCTCCCCTGGACCCTAAACCGTCCCCGTCCCCTAACCCTAACCCTAGCCCGAACCCTAACCCTAACCCTTCCCCGAAGCCTGACCCTCACCCGTCCCCTAATCCTAACCCGTACGCTAACACTAACCCGCGCCCTCACACGTACGCTGCCCCTAAAGTGTTGTCGTACCCTCCCCTGGACCCTAAACCGTCCCCGTCCCCTAACCCTAACCCTTGCCCGAACCCTAACCCTAACCCTTCCCCGAAGCCTGACCCTCACCCGTCCACTAATCCTAACCCGTACGCTAACACTAAACCGCGCCCTCACACGTACGCTCCCCCTAAAGCGTTGTCGTACCCTCCCCTGGACCCTAAACCGTCCCCGTCCCCTAACCCTAACCCTAGCCCGAACCATAACCCTAACCCTTCCCCGAAGCCTGACCCTCACCCGTCCCCTAATCCTAACCCGTACGCTAACACTAAGCCGCGCCCTCACACGTACGCTCCCCCTAAAGCGTTGTCGTACCCTCCCCTGGACCCTAAACCGTCCCCGTCCCCTAACCCTAACCCTAGCCCAAACCCTAACCCTAACCCTTCCCCGAAGCCTGACCCTCACCCGTCCCCTAATCCTAACCCGTACGCTAACACTAACACGCGCCCTCACACGTACGCTCCCCCTAAAGCGTTGTCGTACCCTCCCCTGGACTCTAAACCGTCCCCGTCCCCTAACCCTAACCCTAGCCCGAACCCTAACCCTAACCCTTCCCCGAAGACTGACCCTCACCCGTCCCCTAATCCTAACCGGTACGCTGACACTAACCCGCGCCCTCACACGTACGCTCCCCCAAAGCGTTGTCGTACCCTCCCCTGGACCCTAAACCGTCCCCGTCCCCTAACCCTAACCCTAGCCCGAACCCTAACCCTAACCCTTCCCCGAAGCCTGACCCTCACCCGTCCCCTAATCCTAACCCGTACGCTAACACTAACCCGCGCCCTCACACGTACGCTCCCCCTAAAGCGTTGTCGTACCCTCCCCTGGACCCTAAACCGTCCCCGTCCCCTAACCCTAACCCTAGCCCGAACCCTAACCCTTACCCTTCCCCGAAGCTTGACCCTCACCCGTCCCCTAATCCTAACCCGTACGCTAACACTAACCCGCGCCCTCACACGTACGCTCCCCCTAAAGCGTTGTCGTACCCTCCCCTGGACCCTAAACCTTCTCCGTCCCCTAACACTAACCGTAGCCCGAACCCTAACCCTAACCCTTCCCCGAAGCCTGACCCTCACCTGTCCCCTAATCCTAACCCGTACGCTAACACTAACCCGCGCCCTCACACGTACGCTCCCCCTAAAGCGTTGTCGTACCCTCCCCTGACCCTAAACCGTCCCCGTCCCCTAACCCTAACCCTAGCCCGTACCCTAACCCTAAACCTTCCCCGAAGCCTGACCCTCACCCGTCCCCTAATCCTAACCCGTACGCTAACACTAACCTGCGCCCTCACGCGTACGCTCCCCCTAAAGCGTTGTCATACCCTCCCCTGGACCCTAAACCGTCTCCGTCCCCTAACCCTAACCGTAGCCCGAACCCTAAGCCTAACCCTTCCCCGAAGCCTGACCCTCACCCGTCCCCTAATCCTAACCCGTACGCTAACACTAACCCACGCCCTTACACGTACGCTCCCCCTATAGCGTTGTCGTACACTCCCCTGGACCCTAAACCGTCCCCGTCCCCTAACCTTAACCCTAGCCCGAACCCTAACCCTAACACTTCCCCGAAGCCTGACACTCACCCGTCCCCTAATCCTAACCCGTACGCTAACACTAACCCGCGCCCTCACACGTACGCTCCCCCTAAAGCGTTGTCGTACCCTCCCCTGGAACCTAAACCGTCCCCGTCCCCTAACCCTAACCCTAGCCCGAACCCTAAGCTTAACGCTTCCACGAAGCCTGACCCTCACCCGTCCCCTAATCCTAACCCGTACGCTAACACTAACCTGCGCCCTCACACGTACGATCCCCCTAAAGCGTTTTCGTACCCTCCCCTGGACCCTAAACTGTCCCCGTCCCCTAACCCTAACCCTAGCCCGAAACCTATCCCTAACCCTTCCCCGAAGCCTGACCCTCACCCGTCCCCTAATCCTAACCCGTACGCTAACACTAACACACGCCCTTACACGTACGCTCCCCCTAAAGCGTTGTCGTACCCTCCCCTGGACCCTAAACCGTCCCCGTCCCCTAACCCTAACCCTAGCCCGAACCCTAACCCTAACCCTTCCCCGAAGCCTGACCCTCTCCCGTCCCCTAATCCTAACCCGTACTCTAACACTAACCCGCGCCCTCACACGTACGCTCCCCCTAAAGCGTTGTCGTACACTGCCCTGGACCCTAAACCGTCCCCGTCCCCTAACCTTAACCCTAGCCCGAACCCTAACCCTAACACTTCCCCGAAGCCTGACCCTCACCCGTCCCCTAATCCTAACCCGTACGCTAACACTAACCCGCGCCCTCACACGTACGCTCCCCCTAAAGCGTTGTCGTACCCTCCCCTGGAACCTAAACCGTCCCCGTCCCCTAACCCTAACCCTAGCCCGAACCCTAAGCCTAACGCTTCCACGAAGCCTGACCCTCACCCGTCCCCTAATCCTAACCCGTACGCTAACACTAACCTGCGCCCTCACACGTACGCTCCACCTAAAGCGTTTTCGTACCCTCCCCTGGACCCTAAACCGTCCCCGTCCCCTAACCCTAACCCTAGCCCGAAACCTATCCCTAACCGTTCCCTGAAGCCTGTCCCTCACCCGTCCCATAATCCTAACCCGTACGCTAACACTAAACCGCGCCCTCACACGTACGCTCCCCCTAAAGCGTTGTCGTACCCTCCCCTTGACCCTAAACCGTCCCCGTCCCCTAACCCTAACCCTAGCCTGAACCCTAACCCTAGCCCTTCACCGAAGCCTGACCCTCATCCGTCCCCTAATCCTAACCCATACGCTAACACTAACCCACGCCCTCACACGTACGCTCCCCCTAAAGCGCTGTCGTACCCTCCCCTGGACCCTAAACCGTCCCCGTCCCCTAACCCTAACCCTAGCCCGAACGCTAACCCTAACGCTTCCCCGAAGCCTGACCCTCTCCCGTCCCCTAATCCTAACCCGTACGCTAACACTAACCCGCACCCTCACGCGTACGCTCCCCCTAAAGCGTTGTCATACCCTCCCCTGGACCCTAAACCGTCCCCGTCCCCTAACCCTATCCCTAGACCGAACCCTAAGCCTAACACGTCCCCGAAGACTGACCCTCACCCGTCCCATAATCCTAACCCGTACGCTAACACTAATCCGCGCCCTCACACGTACGCTCCCCCTAAAGCGTTGTCGTACCCTCCCCTGGACCCTAAACCGTCCCCGTCCCCTAACCCTAACCCTAGCCCGAACCCTAAACCTAACCCTTCCTTGAAGCCTGACCCTCACCCATCCCCTAATCCTAACCCGTACGCTAACACTAACCCGCGCCCTCACACGTACGCTCCCACTAAAGCGTTGTCGTACCCTCCCCTGACCCTAAACCGTGCCCGTCCCCTAACCCTAACCCTAGCCCGAACCCTAACCCTAACACTTCCCAGAAGCCTGACCCTCACCCGTCCCCTAATCCTAACCCGTACGCTAACACTAACCTGCACCCTCACGCGTACGCTCCCCCTAAAGCGTTGTCGTACCCTCCCCTGGACCCTAAACCGTCTCCGTCCCCTAACCCTAACCGTAGCCCGAACCCTAAGCCTAACCCTTCCCCGAAGCCTGACCCTCACCCGTCCCCTAATCCTAACCCGTACGCTAACACTAACCCACACCCTTACACGTACGCTCCCCCTAAAGCGTTGTCGTACCCTCCCCTGGACCCTAAACCGTCCCCGTCCCCTAACCCTAACCCTAGCCCGAACCCTAACCCTAACCCTTCCCCGAAGCCTGACCGTCTCCCGTCCCCTAATCCTAACCCGTACGCTAACACTAACCCGCGCCCTCACACGTACGCTCCCCCTAAAGCGTTGTCGTACACTGCCCTGGACCCTAAACCGTCCCCGTCCCCTAACCCTATCCCTAGCCCGAACCCTAAGCCTAACACGTCCCCGAAGCCTGACCCTCACCCGTCCCATAATCCTAACCCGTACGCTAACACTAACCCGCGCCCTCACACGTACGCTCCCCCTAAAGCGTTGTCGTACCCTCCCCTGGACCCTAAACCGTCCCCGTCCCCTAACCCTAACCCTAGCCCGAACCCTAAACCTAACCCTTCCCTGAAGCCTGACCCTCACCCGTCCCCTAATCCTAACCCGTACGCTAACACTAACCCGCGCCCTCACATGTACGCTCCCCCTAAAGCGTTGTCGTACCCTCCCCTGACCCTAAACCGTCCCCGTCCCCTAACCCTAACCCTAGCCCGAACCCTAACCCTAACCCTTCCCCGAAGCCTGACCCTCACCCGTCCCCTAATCCTAACCCGTACGCTAACACTAACCTGCGCCCTCACTCGTACGCTCCCCCTAAAGCGTTGTCATACCCTCCCCTGGACCCTAAACCGTCCCCGTCCCCTAACCCTAACCCTAGCCCGAACCCTAAACCTAACCCTTCCCCGAAGCCTGACCCTCACCCGTCCCCTAATCCTAACCCGTACGCTAACACTAACCTGCGCCCTCACACGTACGCTCCCCCTAAAGCGTTGTCGTACCCTCCCCTGGACCCTAATCCGTCCCCGTACCCTAACCCTAACCCTAGCCCGAACCCTAACCCTAACACTTCCCCAAAGCCTGACCCTCACCCGTCCCCTAATCCTAACCCGTACGCTAACACTAACCCGCGCCCTCACACGTACACTCCCCCTAAAGCGTTGTCGTACCCTCCCCTGGACCCTAAACCGTCCCCGTCCCCTAACCCTAACCCTAGCCCGAACGCTAACCCTAACACTTCCCCGAAGCTTGACCCTCACCCGTCCTCTAAACCTAACCCGTACGCTAACACTAACCCACGCCCTCACACCTACGCTCCCCCTAAAGCGTTGTCGTACCCTCCCCTGCACCCTAAACCATCCCCGTCCCCTAACCCTAACCCTAGCCCGAATCCTAACCCTAACCCTTCCCCGAAGCCTGACCCTCACCCGTCCCCTAATCCTAACACGTACGCTAACACTGACCCGCGCCCTCACACGTACGCTCCCCCTAAAGCGTTGTCGTACCCTCCCCTGGACCCTAAACCGTCCCCGTCCCCTAACCCTAACCCTAGCCCGAACCCTAACCCTAACCCTTCCACGAAGCCTGACCCTCACCCGTCCCCTAATCCTAACCCGTACGCTAACACTAACCCGCGCTCTCACACGTACGCTCCCCCTAAAGCGCTGTCGTACCCTCCCCTGGACCCTAAACCGTCCCCGTGCCCTAACCCTAACCCTAGCCCGAACCCTAACCCTAACCCTTCCCCGAAGCCTGACCCTCACCCGTCCCCTAATCCTAACCCGTACGCTAACACTAAACCGCGCCCTCACGCGTACGCTCCCCCTTAAGCGTTGTCGTACCCTCCACTGGACCCTAAATCGTCCCCGTCCCCTAACCCTAACCCTAGCCCGAACCCTAAGCCTAACCCTTCCCCGAAACCTGACCCTCACCCTTCCCCTAACCCTAACCCGTACGCTAACACTAACCCGCGCCCTCACACGTACGCTCCCCCTAAAGCATTGTCGTACCCTCCCATGGACCCTAAACCATCCCCGTCCCCTAACCCTAACCCTAGCCCGAACCCTAACCCTAACCCTTCCCCGAAGCCTGACCCTCACCCGTCCCCTAATCCTAACCCGTACGCCAACACTAAGCTGCGCCCTCACACGTACGCTCCCCCTAAAGCGTTGTCGTACCCTCCCCTGGACCCTAAACCGTCCCCGTCCCCTAACCCTAACCCTAGCCCGAACCCTAACCCTAACCCTTCCCCGAAGCCTGACCCTCACCCGTCCCCTAATCCTAACCCGTACGCTAACACTAACCCGCGCCCTCACACGTACGCTCCCCCTAAAGCGTTGTCGTACCCTCCCCTGGACTCTAAACCGTCCCCGTCCCCTAACCCTAACCCTAGCCCGAACCCTAACCCTAACCCTTCCCCGAAGCCTGACCCTCACCCGTCCCCTAATCCTAACCGGTACGCTAACACTAACCCGCGCCCTCACACGTACGCTCCCCCAAATCGTTGTCGTACCCTCCCCTGGACCCTAAACCGTCCCCGTCCCCTAACCCTAACCCTAGCCCGAACCCTAACCCTAACCCTTCCCCGAAGCCTGACCCTCACCCGTCCCCTAATCCTAACCCGTACGCTAACACTAACCCACGCCCTTACACGTACGCTCCCCCTAAAGCGTTGTCGTACCCTCCCCTGGACCCTAAACCGTCCCCGTCCCCTAACCCTAACCCTAGCCCGAACCCTAACCCTAACCCTTCCCCGAAGCCTGACCCTCTCCCGTCCCCTAATCCTAACCCGTACGCTAACACTAACCCGCGCCCTCACACGTACGCTCCCCCTAAAGCGTTGTCGTACACTGCCCTGGACCCTAAACCGTCCCCGTCCCCTAACCTTAACCCTAGCCCGAACCCTAACCCTAACACTTCCCCGAAGCCTGACACTCACCCGTCCCCTAATCCTAACCCGTACGCTAACACTAACCCGCGCCCTCACACGTACGCTCCCCCTAAAGCGTTGTCGTACCCTCCCCTGGAACCTAAACCGTCCCCGTCCCCTAACCCTAACCCTAGCCCGAACCCTAAGCTTAACGCTTCCACGAAGCCTGACCCTCACCCGTCCCCTAATCCTAACCCGTACGCTAACACTAACCTGCGCCCTCACACGTACGCTCCCCCTAAACCGTTTTCGTACCCTCCCCTGGACCCTAAACTGTCCCCGTCCCCTAACCCTAACCCTAGCCCGAAACCTATCCCTAACCCTTCCCTGAAGCCTGACCCTCACCCGTCCCATAATCCTAACCCGTACGCTAACACTAAACCGCGCCCTCACACGTACGCTCCCCCTAAAGCGTTGTCGTACCCTCCCCTGGACCCTAAACCGTCCCCGTCCCCTAACTCTAACCCTAGCCCGAACCCTAACCCTAACCCTTCACCGAAGCCTGACCCTCATCCGTCCCCTAATCCTAACCCATACGCTAACACTAACGCACGCCCTCACACGTACGCTCCCCCTAAAGCGCTGTCGTACCCTCCCCTGGACCCTAAACCGTCCCCGTCCCCTAACCCTAACCCTAGCCCGAACGCTAACCCTAACGCTTCCCCGAAGCCTGACCCTCTCCCGTCCCCTAATCCTAACCCGTACGCTAACACTAACCCGCGCCCTCACGCGTACGCTCCCCCTAAAGCGTTGTCATACCCTCCCCTGGACCCTAAACCGTCCCCGTCCCCTAACCCTAACCCTAGCCCGAACCCTAAGCCTAACACGTCCCCGAAGCCTGACCCTCACCTGTCCCCTAATCCTAACCCGTACGCTAACACTAACCCACGCCCTCACACGTACGCTCCCCCTAAAGCGTTGTCGTACACTGCCTTGGACCCTAAACCGTCCCCGTCCCCTAACCTTAACCCTAGCCCGAACCCTAACCCTAACACTTCCCCGAAGCCTGACCCTCACCCGTCCCCTAATCCTAACCCGTACGCTAACACTAACCCACGCCCTCACACGTACGCTCCCCCTAAAGCGCTGTCGTACCCTCCCCTGGACCCTAAACCGTCCCCGTCCCCTAACCCTAACCCTAGCCCGAACGCTAACCCTAACGCTTCCCCGAAGCCTGACACTCTCCCGTCCCCTAATCCTAACCCGTACGCTAACACTAACCCGCGCCCTCACGCGTACGCTCCCCGTAAAGCGTTGTCATACCCTCCCCTGGACCCTAAACGGTCCCCGTCCCCTAACCCTAACCCTAGCCCGAACCCTAAGCCTAACACGTCCCCGAAGCCTGACACTCACCCGTCCCCTAATCCTAACCCGTACGCTAACACTAACCAGCGCCCTCACACGTACGCTCCCCCTAAAGCGTTGTCGTACCCTCCCCTGGACCCTAAACCGTCCCCGTCCCCTAACCCTAACCCTAGCCCGAACCCTAACCCTAACCCTTCCCCGAAGCCTGACCCTCACCCGTCCCCTAATCCTAACCCGTACGCTAACACTAACCCGCGCCCTGACACGTACGCTCCCCCTAAAGCGTTGTCGTACCCTCCCCTGGACCCTAAACCGTCCCCGTGCCCTAACCCTAACCCTAGCCTGAACCCTAACCCTAACACTTCCCCGAAGCCTGACCCTCACCCGTCCCCTAATCCTAACCCGTATGCTAACACTAACCTGCGCCCTCACACGTACGCTCCCCCTAAAGCGTTGTCGTACCCTCCCCTGGACCCTAAACCGTCCCCGTCCCCTAACCCTAACCCTAGCCCGAACCCTAACCCTAACCCTTCCCCGAAGCCTGACCCTCACCCGTCCCCAATCCTACCCCGTACGCTAACACTAACCCGCGCCCTCACACGTACGCTCCCCCTAAAGCGTTGTCGTACCCTCCCCTGGACCCTAAACCGTCCCCGTCCCCGTCCCCTAACCCTAGCCCGAACCCTAAGCCTAACGCTTCCACGAAGCCTGACCCTCACCCGTCACCTAATCCTAACCCGTACGCTAACACTAACCTGCGCCCTCACACGTACGCTCCTCCTAAAGCGTTTTCGTACCCTCGCCTGGACCCTAAACCGTCCCCGTCCCCTAACCCTAACCCTAGCCCGAAACCTATCCCTAACCCTTCCCTGAAGCCTGACCCTCACCCGTCCCATAATCCTAACGCGTACGCTAACACTAACACGCGCCCTCACACGTACGCTCCCCCTAAAGCGTTGTCGTACCCTCCCCTGGACACTAAACCGTCCCCGTCCCCTAACCCTAACCCTAGGCCGAACCCTAACCCTAACCCTTCACCGAAGCCTGACCCTCATCCGTCCCCTAATCCTAACCCATACGCTAACACTAACCCACGCCCTCACACGTACGCTCCCCCTAAAGCGCTGTCGTACCCTCCCCTGGACCCTAAACCGTCCCCGTCCCCTAACCCTAACCCTAGCCCGAACGCTAACCCTAACGCTTCCCCGAAACCTGACCCTCTCCCGTCCCCTAATCCTAACCCGTACGCTAACACTAACCCGTGCCCTCACGCGTACGCTCCCCCTAAAGCGTTGTCATACCCTCTCCTGGACCCTAAACCGTCCCCGTCCCCTAACCCTAACCCTAGCCCGAACCCTAACCCTAAACCTTCCCCGAAGCCTGAACCTAACCCGTCCCCTAATCCTAACCCGTACGCTAACACTAACCCGCTCCCTCACACGTACGCTCCCCCTAAAGCGTTGTCGTACCCTCCCCTGGACCCTAAACCGTCCCCGTCCCCTAACCCTAACCCTAGCCCGAACCCTAACCCTAACCCTTCCCCGAAGCCTGACCCTCACCCGTCCCCAATCCTAACCCGTACGCTAACACTAACCCGCGCCCTCACACGTACGCTCCCCCTAAAGCGTTGTCGTACCCTCCCCTGGACCCTAAACCGTCCCCGTCCTCTAACCCTAACCCTAGCCCGAACCCTAACCCTAACCCTTCCCCGAAGCCTGAACCTCACCCGTCCCCTAATCCTAACACGTACGGTAACACTAACCCGCGCCCTCACACGTACGCTCCCCCTAAAGCATTGTCGTACCCTCCCCTGGACCCTAAACCGTCCCAGTACCCTAACCCTAACCCTAGCCCGAACCCTAACCCTAACACTTCCCCGAAGCCTGACCCTCACCCGTCCCCTAATCCTAACCCGTACACTAACACTAACCCACGCCCTCACACGTACGCTCCCCCTAAAGCGTTGTCGTACCCTCCCCTGAACCCTAAACCATCCCCGTCCCCTAACCCTAACCCTAGCCCGAACCCTAACCCTAAACCTTCCCCGAAGCCTGACCCTCACCCGTCCCCAATCCTAACCCGTACACTAACACTAACCCGCGCCCTCACACGTACGCTCCCCCTAAAGCGTTGTCGTACCCTCCACTGGACCCTAAACCGTCCCCATCACCTAACCCTAACCCTAGCCCGAACCCTAACCCTAACCCTTCCCCGAAGCCTGACCCTCACCCGTCCACAATCCTAACCCGTACGCTAACACTAACCCGCGCCCTCACACTTACGCTCCCCCTAAAGCGTTGTCGTACCCTCCCCTGGACCCTAAACCGTCCCCGTCCTCTAACCCTAACCCTAGCCCGAACCCTAACCCTAACCCTTCCCCGAAGCCTGAACCTCACCCGTCCCCTAATCCTAACCCGTACGGTAACACTAAGCCGCGCCCTCACACGTACGCTCCCCCTAAAGCGTTGTCGTACCCTCCCCTGGACCCTAAACCGTCCCCGTCCCCTAACCCTAACCCTAGCCCGAACGCTAACCCTAACCCTTCCCCGAAGCCTGACCCTCACCCGTCCTCTAATCCTAACCCGTACGCTAACACTAACCCGCGCCCTCACACGTACGCTCCCCCTAAAGCGTTGTCGTACCCTCCCCTGGACCCTAAACCGTCCCCGTCCCCTAACCCTAACCCTAGCCCGAACCCTAACCCTAAACCTTCCCCGAAGCCTGACCCTCACCAGTCCCCAATCCTAACCCGTACGCTAACACTAACCCGCGCCCTCACACGTACGCTCCCCCTAAAGCGTTGTCGTACCCTCCCCTGGACCCTAAACCATCCCCGTCCCCTAACCCTAACCCTAGCCCGAACGCTAACACTAACCCTTCCCCGAAGCCTGACCCTCACCAATCTTCTAATCCTAACCCGTACGCTAACACTAACCCGCGCCCTCACACGTACGCTCCCCCTAAAGCGTTGTCGTACCCTCCCCTGGACCCTAAACCGTCCCCGTCCTCTAACCCTAACCCTAGCCCGAACCCTAAACCTAACCCTTCCCCGAAGCCTGAACCTCACCCGTCCCCTAATCCTAACCCGTACGGTAACCCTAACCCGCGCCCTCACACGTACGCTCCCCCTAAAGCATTGTCGTACCCTCCTCTGGACCCTAAACCGTCCCAGTACCCTAACCCTAACCCTAGCCCGAACCCTAACCCTAACACTTCCCCGAAGCCTGACCCGCACCCGTCCCCTAATCCTAACCCGTACACTAACACTAACCCGCGCCCTCACACGTACGCTCCCCCTAAAGCGTTGTCGTACCCTCCCCTGGACCCTAAACCATCCCCGTCCCCTAACCCTAACCCTAGCCCGAACGCTAACACTAACCCTTCCCCGAAGCCTGACCCTCACCCATCCTCTAATCCTAACCCGTACGCTAACACTAACCCGCGCCCTCACACGTACGCTCCCCCTAAAGCGTTGTCGTACCCTCCCCTGGACCCTAAACCGTCCCCATCCCCTAACCCTAACCCTAGCCCGAACCATAATCCTAACCCTTCCCCGAAGCCTGACCATCACACGTCCCCTCATCCTAACCGGTACGCTAACACTAACCCGCGCCCTCACACGTACGCTCCCCCTAAAGCGTTGTCGTACCCTCCCCTGGACCCTAAACCGTCCCCGTCCCCTAACCCTAACCCTAGCCCGAACCCTAAACCTAACCCTTCCCCGAAGCCTGACCCTCACCCGTCCCCTAATCCTAACCCGTACGCTAACACTTACCCGCGCCCTCACACGTACGCTCCCCCTAAAGCGTTGTCGTACCCTCCCCTGGACCCTAAACCATCCCCGTCCCCTAACCCTAACCCTAGCCCGAACCCTAACCCTAACCCTTCCCCGAAGCCTGACCCTCACCCGTCCCCTAATCCTAACCCGTACGCTAACACTAACCCGCGCCCTCACACGTACGCTGCCCCTAAAGTGTTGTCGTACCCTCCCCTGGACCCTAAACCGTCCCCGTCCCCTAACCCTAACCCTTGCCCGAACCCTAACCCTAACCCTTCCCCGAAGCCTGACCCTCACGCGTCCCCTAATCCTAACCCGTACGCTAACACTAAACCGCGCCCTCACACGTACGCTCCCCCTAAAGCGTTGTCGTACCCTCCCCTGGACCCTAAACCGTCCCCGTCCCCTAACCCTAACCCTAGCCCGAACCCTAACCCTAACCCTTCCCCGAAGCCTGACCCTCACCCGTCCCCTAATCCTAACCCGTACGCTAACACTAAGCCGCGCCCTCACACGTACGCTCCCCCTAAAGCGTTATCGTACCCTCCCCTGGACCCTAAACCGTCCCCGTCCCCTAACCCTAACCCTAGCCCGAACCCTAACCCTAACCCTTCCCCGAAGCCTGACCCTCACCCGTCCCTTAATCCTAACCCGTACGCTAACACTAACCCGCGCCCTCACACGTACGCTCCCCCTAAAGCGTTGTCGTACCCTCCCCTGGACTCTAAACCGTCCCCGTCCCCTAACCCTAACCCTAGCCCGAACCCTAACCCTAACCCTTCCCCGAAGCCTGACCCTCACCCGTCCCCTAATCCTAACCGGTACGCTAACACTAACCCGCGCCCTCACACGTACGCTCCCCCAAAGCGTTGTCGTACCCTCCCCTGGACCCTAAACCGTCCCCGTCCCCTAACCCTAACCCTAGCCCGAACCCTAACCCTAACCCTTCCCCGAAGCCTGACCCTCACCCGTCCCCTAATCCTAACCCGTACGCTAACACTAACCCGCGCCCTCACACGTACACTCCCCCTAAAGCGTTGTAGTACCCTCCCCTGGACCCTAAACCGTCCCCGTCCCCTAACCCTAACCCTAGCCCGAACCCTAACCCTTACCCTTCCCCGAAGCCTGACCCTCACCCGTCCCCTAATCCTAACCCGTACGCTAACACTAACCCGCGCCCTCACACGTACGCTCCCCCTAAAGCGTTGTCGTACCCTCCCCTGGACCCTAAACCTTCTCCGTCCCCTAACCCTAACCGTAGCCCGAACCCTAACCCTAACCCTTCCCCGAAGCCTGACCCTCACCTGTCCCCTAATCCTAACCCGTACGCTAACACTAACCCGCGCCCTCACACGTACGCTCCCCCTAAAGCGTTGTCGTACCCTCCCCTGGACCCTAAACCGTCCCCGTCCCCTAACCCTAACTCTAGCCCGAACACTAACCCTAACACTTCCTTGAAGCCTGACCCTCACCCGTCCCCTAATCCTAACCCGTACGCTAACACTAACCCGCGCCCTCACACGTACGTTCCCCCTAAAGCGTTGTCGTACCCTCCCCTGACCCTAAACCGTCCCCGTCCCCTAACCCTAACCCTAGCCCGTACCCTAACCCTAAACCTTCCCCGAAGCCTGACCCTCACCCGTCCCCTAATCCTAACCCGTACGCTAACACTAACCTGCGCCCTCACGCGTACGCTCCCCCTAAAGCGTTGTCATACCCTCCCCTGGACCCTAAACCGTCTCCGTCCCCTAACCCTAACCGTAGCCCGAACCCTAAGCCTAACCCTTCCCCGAAGCCTGACCCTCACCCGTCCCCTAATCCTAACCCGTACGCTAACACTAACCCGCGCCCTCACACGTACGCTGCCCCTAAAGTGTTGTCGTACCCTCCCCTGGACCCTAAACCGTCCCCGTCCCCTAACCCTAACCCTTGCCCGAACCCTAACCCTAACCCTTCCCCGAAGCCTGACCCTCACCCGTCCCCTAATCCTAACCCGTACGCTAACACTAAACCGCGCCCTCACACGTACGCTCCCCCTAAAGCGTTGTCGTACCCTCCCCTGGACCCTAAACCGTCCCCGTCCCCTAACCCTAACCCTAGCCCGAACCCTAACCCTAACCCTTCCCCGAAGCCTGACCCTCACCCGTCCCCTAATCCTAACCCGTACGCTAACACTAAGCCGCGCCCTCACACGTACGCTCCCCCTAAAGCGTTGTCGTACCCTCCCCTGGACCCTAAACCGTCCCCGTCCCCTAACCCTAACCCTAGCCCGAACCCTAACCCTAACCCTTCCCCGAAGCCTGACCCTCACCCGTCCCCTAATCCTAACCCGTACGCTAACACTAACCCGCGCCCTCACACGTACGCTCCCCCTAAAGCGTTGTCGTACCCTCCCCTGAACTCTAAACCGTCCCCGTCCCCTAACCCTAACCCTAGCCCGAACCCTAACCCTAACCCTTCCCCGAAGCCTGACCCTCACCCGTCCCCTAATCCTAACCGGTACGCTAACACTAACCCGCGCCCTCACACGTACGCTCCCCCAAAGCGTTGTCCTACCCTCCCCTGGACCCTAAACCGTCCCCGTCCCCTAACCCTAACCCTAGCCCGAACCCTAACCCTAACCCTTCCCCGAAGCCTGACCCTCACCCGTCACCTAATCCTAACCCGTACGCTAACACTAACCCGCGCCCTCACACGTACGCTCCCCCTAAAGCGTTGTCGTACCCTCCCCTGGACCCTAAACCGTCCCCGTCCCCTAACCCTAACCCTAGCCCGAACCCTAACCCTTACCCTTCCCCGAAGCCTGACCCTCACCCGTCCCCTAATCCTAACCCGTACGCTAACACTAACCCGCGCCCTCACACGTACGCTCCCCCTAAAGCGTTGTCGTACCCTCCCCTGGACCCTAAACCTTCTCCGTCCCCTAACCCTAACCGTAGCCCGAACCCTAACCCTAACCCTTCCCCGAAGCCTGACCCTCACCTGTCCCCTAATCCTAACCCGTACGCTAACAGTAACCCGCGCCCTCACACGTACGCTCCCCCTAAAGCGTTGTCGTACCCTCCCCTGGACCCTAAACCGTCCCCGTCCCCTAACCCTAACTCTAGCCCGAACACTAACCCTAACACTTCCTTGAAGCCTGACCCTCACCCGTCCCCTAATCCTAACCCGTACGCTAACACTAACCCGCGCCCTCACACGTACGTTCCCCCTAAAGCGTTGTCGTACCCTCCCCTGACCCTAAACCGTCCCCGTCCCCTAACCCTAACCCTAGCCCGTACCCTAACCCTAAACCTTCCCCGAAGCCTGACCCTCACCCGTCCCCTAATCCTAACCCGTACGCTAACACTAACCTGCGCCCTCACGCGTACGCTCCCCCTAAAGCGTTGTCATACCCTCCCCTGGACCCTAAACCGTCTCCGTCCCCTAACCCTAACCGTAGCCCGAACCCTAAGCCTAACCCTTCCCCGAAGCCTGACCCTCACCCGTCCCCTAATCCTAACCCGTACGCTAACACTAACCCACGCCCTTACACGTACGCTCCCCCTAAAGCATTGTCGTACCCTCCCCTGGACCCTAAACCGTCCCCGTCCCCTAACCCTAACCCTAGCCCGAACCCTAACCCTAACACTTCCCCGAAGCCTGACCCTCTCCCGTCCCCTAATCCTAACCCGTACGCTAACACTAACCCGCGCCCTCACACGTACGCTCCCCCTAAAGCGTTGTCGTACACTGCCCTGGACCCTAAACCGTCCCCGTCCCCTTACCTTAACCCTAGCCCGAACCCTAACCCTAACACTTCCCCGAAGCCTGACACTCACCCGTCCCCTAATCCTAACCCGTACGCTAACACTAACCCGCGCCCTCACACGTACGCTGCCCCTAAAGTGTTGTCGTACCCTCCCCTGGACCCTAAACCGTCCCCGTCCCCTAACCCTAACCCTTGCCCGAACCCTAACCCTAACCCTTCCCCGAAGCCTGACCCTCACCCGTCCCCTAATCCTAACCCGTACGCTAACACTAAACCGCGCCCTCACACGTACGCTCCCCCTAAAGCGTTGTCGTACCCTCCCCTGGACCCTAAACCGTCCCCGTCCCCTAACCCTAACCCTAGCCCGAACCCTAACCCTAACCCTTCCCCGAAGCCTGACCCTCACCCGTCCCCTAATCCTAACCCGTACGCTAACACTAAGCCGCGCCCTCACACGTACGCTCCCCCTAAAGCGTTGTCGTACCCTCCCCTGGACCCTAAACCGTCCCCGTCCCCTAACCCTAACCCTAGCCCGAACCCTAACCCTAACCCTTCCCCGAAGCCTGACCCTCACCCGTCCCCTAATCCTAACCCGTACGCTAACACTAACCCGCGCCCTCACACGTACGCTCCCCCTAAAGCGTTGTCGTACCCTCCCCTGGACTCTAAACCGTCCCCGTCCCCTAACCCTAACCCTAGCCCGAACCCTAACCCTAACCCTTCCCCGAAGCCTGACCCTCACCCGTCCCCTAATCCTAACCGGTACGCTAACACTAACCCGCGCCCTCACACGTACGCTCCCCCAAAGCGTTGTCGTACCCTCCCCTGGACCCTAAACCGTCCCCGTCCCCTAACCCTAACCCTAGCCCGAACCCTAACCCTAACCCTTCCCCGAAGCCTGACCCTCACCCGTCACCTAATTCTAACCCGTACGCTAACACTAACCCGCGCCCTCACTCGTACGCTCCCCCTAAAGCGTTGTCGTACCCTCCCCTGGACCCTAAACCGTCCCCGTCCCCTAACCCTAACCCTAGCCCGAACCCTAACCCTTACCCTTCCCCGAAGCCTGACCCTCACCCGTCCCCTAATCCTAACCCGTACGCTAACACTAACCCGCGCCCTCACACGTACGCTCCCCCTAAAGCGTTGTCGTACCCTCCCCTGGACCCTAAACCTTCTCCGTCCCCTAACCCTAACCGTAGCCCGAACCCTAACCCTAACCCTTCCCCGAAGCCTGACCCTCACCTGTCCCCTAATCCTAACCCGTACGCTAACAGTAACCCGCGCCCTCACACGTACGCTCCCCCTAAAGCGTTGTCGTACCCTCCCCTGGACCCTAAACCGTCCCCGTCCCCTAACCCTAACTCTAGCCCGAACACTAACCCTAACACTTCCTTGAAGCCTGACCCTCACCCGTCCCCTAATCCTAACCCGTACGCTAACACTAACCCGCGCCCTCACACGTACGTTCCCCCTAAAGCGTTGTCGTACCCTCCCCTGACCCTAAACCGTCCCCGTCCCCTAACCCTAACCCTAGCCCGTACCCTAACCCTAAACCTTCCCCGAAGCCTGACCCTCACCCGTCCCCTAATCCTAACCCTTACGCTAACACTAACCTGCGCCCTCACGCGTACGCTCCCCCTAAAGCGTTGTCATACCCTCCCCTGGACCCTAAACCGTCTCCGTCCCCTAACCCTAACCGTAGCCCGAACCCTAAGCCTAACCCTTCCCCGAAGCCTGACCCTCACCCGTCCCCTAATCCTAACCCGTACGCTAACACTAACCCACGCCCTTACACGTACGCTCCCCCTAAAGCATTGTCGTACCCTCCCCTGGACCCTAAACCGTCCCCGTCCCCTAACCCTAACCCTAGCCCGAACCCTAACCCTAACACTTCCCCGAAGCCTGACCCTCTCCCGTCCCCTAATCGTAACCCGTACGCTAACACTAACCCGCGCCCTCACACGTACGCTCCCCCAAAGCGTTGTCGTACACTGCCCTGGACCCTAAACCGTCCCCGTCCCCTTACCTTAACCCTAGCCCGAACCCTAACCCTAACACTTCCCCGAAGCCTGACACTCACCCGTCCCCTAATCCTAACCCGTACGCTAACACTAACCCGCGCCCTCACACGTACGCTCCCCCTAAAGCGTTGTCGTACCCTCCCCTGGAACCTAAACCGTCCCCGTCCCCTAACCCTAACCCTAGCCCGAACCCTAAGCTTAACGCTTCCACGAAGCCTGACCCTCACCCGTCCCCTAATCCTAACCCGTACGCTAACACTAACCTGCGCCCTCACACGTACGCTCCCCCTAAAGCGTTTTCGTACCCTCCCCTGGACCCTAAACTGTCCCCGTCCCCTAACCCTAACCCTAGCCCGAAACCTATCCCTAACCCTTCCCTGAAGCCTGACCCTCACGCGTCCCATAATCCTAACCCGTACGCTAACACTAAACCGCGCCCTCACACGTACGCTCCCCCTAAAGCGTTGTCGTACCCTCCCCTGGACCCTAAACCGTCCCCGTCCCCTAACTCTAACCCTAGCCCGAACCCTAACCCTAACCCTTCACCGAAGCCTGACCCTCATCCGTCCCCTAATCCTAACCCATACGCTAACACTAACCCACGCCCTCACACGTACGCTCCCCCTAAAGCGCTGTCGTACCCTCCCCTGGACCCTAAACCGTCCCCGTCCCCTAACCCTAACCCTAGCCCGAACGCTAACCCTAACGCTTCCCCGAAGCCTGACCCTCTCCCGTCCCCTAATCCTAACCCGTACGCTAACACTAACCCGCGCCCTCACGCGTACGCTCCCCCTAAAGCATTGTCGTACCCTCCCCTGGACCCTAAACCGTCCCCGTCCCCGTCCCCTAACCCTAGCCCGAACCCTAAGCCTAACGCTTCCACGAAGCCTGACCCTCACCCGTCACCTAATCCTAACCCGTACGCTAACACTAACCTGCGCCCTCACACGTACGCTCCTCCTAAAGCGTTTTCGTACCCTCCCCTGGACCCTAAACCGTCCCCGTCCCCTAACCCTAACCCTAGCCCGAAACCTATCCCTAACCCTTCCCTGAAGCCTGACCCTCACCCGTCCCATAATCCTAACGCGTACGCTAACACTAACACGCGCCCTCACACGTACGCTCCCCCTAAAGCGTTGTCGTACCCTCCCCTGGACACTAAACCGTCCCCGTCCCCTAACCCTAACCCTAGGCCGAACCCTAATCCTAACCCTTCACCGAAGCCTGACCCTCATCCGTCCCCTAATCCTAACCCATACGCTAACACTAACCCACGCCCTCACACGTACGCTCCCCCTAAAGCGCTGTCGTACCCTCCCCTGGACCCTAAACCGTCCCCGTCCCCTAACCCTAACCCTAGCCCGAACGCTAACCCTAACGCTTCCCCGAAACCTGACCCTCTCCCGTCCCCTAATCCTAACCCGTACGCTAACACTAACCCGTGCCCTCACGCGTACGCTCCCCCTAAAGCGTTGTCATACCCTCCCCTGGACCCTAAACCGTCCCCGTCCCCTAACCCTAACCCTAGCCCGAACCCTAACCCTAAACCTTCCCCGAAGCCTGACCCTCACCCGTCCCCTAATCCTAACCCGTACGCTAACACTAACCCGCGCCCTCACACGTACGCTCCCCCTAAAGCGTTGTCGTACCCTCCCCTGGACCCTAAACCGTCCCCGTCCCCTAACCCTAACCCTAGCCCGAACCCTAACCCTAAACCTTCCCCGAAGCCTGACCCTCACCCGTCCCCAATCCTAAACCGTACGCTAACACTAACCCGCGCCCTCACACGTACGCTCCCCCTAAAGCGTTGTCGTACCCTCCCCTGGACCCTAAACCGTCCCCGTCCTCTAACCCTAACCCTAGCCCGAACCCTAACCCTAACCCTTCCCCGAAGCCTGAACCTCACCCGTCCCCTAATCCTAACCCGTACGGTAACCCTAATCCGCGCCCTCACACGTACGCTCCCCCTAAAGCATTGTCGTACCCTCCTCTGGACCCTAAACCGTCCCAGTACCCTAACCCTAACCCTAGCCCGAACCCTAACCCTAACACTTCCCCGAAGCCTGACCCGCACCCGTCCCCTAATCCTAACCCGTACACTAACACTAACCCGCACCCTCACACGTACGCTCCCCCTAAAGCGTTGTCGTACCCTCCCCTGGACCCTAAACCATCCCCGTCCCCTAACCCTAACCCTAGCCCGAACGCTAACACTAACCCTTCCCCGAAGCCTGACCCTCACCAATCTTCTAATCCTAACCCGTACGCTAACACTAACCCGCGCCCTCACACGTACGCTCCCCCTAAAGCGTTGTCGTACCCTCCCCTGGACCCTAAACCGTCCCCGTCCTCTAACCCTAACCCTAGCCCGAACCCTAACCCTAACCCTTCCCCGAAGCCTGACCCTCACCCGTCCCCTAATCCTAACCCGTACGCTAACACTAACCCGCGCCCTCACACGTACGCTGCCCCTAAAGTGTTGTCGTACCCTCCCCTGGACCCTAAACCGTCCCCGTCCCCTAACCCTAACCCTTGCCCGAACCCTAACCCTAACCCTTCCCCGAAGCCTGACCCTCACCCGTCCACTAATCCTAACCCGTACGCTAACACTAAACCGCGCCCTCACACGTACGCTCCCCCTAAAGCGTTGTCGTACCCTCCCCTGGACCCTAAACCGTCCCCGTCCCCTAACCCTAACCCTAGCCCGAACCCTAACCCTAACCCTTCCCCGAAGCCTGACCCTCACCCGTCCCCTAATCCTAACCCGTACGCTAACACTAAGCCGCGCCCTCACACGTACGCTCCCCCTAAAGCGTTGTCGTACCCTCCCCTGGACCCTAAACCGTCCCCGTCCCCTAACCCTAACCCTAGCCCAAACCCTAACCCTAACCCTTCCCCGAAGCCTGACCCTCACCCGTCCCCTAATCCTAACCCGTACGCTAACACTAACACGCGCTCTCACACGTACGCTCCCCCTAAAGCGTTGTCGTACCCTCCCCTGGACTCTAAACCGTCCCCGTCCCCTAACCCTAACCCTAGCCCGAACCCTAACCCTAACCCTTCCCCGAAGACTGACCCTCACCCGTCCCCTAATCCTAACCGGTACGCTGACACTAACCCGCGCCCTCACACGTACGCTCCCCCAAAGCGTTGTCGTACCCTCCCCTGGACCCTAAACCGTCCCCGTCCCCTAACCCTAACCCTAGCCCGAACCCTAACCCTAACCCTTCCCCGAAGCCTGACCCTCACCCGTCCCCTAATCCTAACACGTACGCTAACACTAACCCGCGCCCTCACACGTACGCTCCCCCTAAAGCGTTGTCGTACCCTCCCCTGGACCCTAAACCGTCCCCGTCCCCTAACCCTAACCCTAGCCCGAACCCTAACCCTTACCCTTCCCCGAAGCTTGACCCTCACCCGTCCCCTAATCCTAACCCGTACGCTAACACTAACCCGCGCCCTCACACGTACGCTCCCCCTAAAGCGTTGTCGTACCCTCCCCTGGACCCTAAACCTTCTCCGTCCCCTAACACTAACCGTAGCCCGAACCCTAACCCTAACCCTTCCCCGAAGCCTGACCCTCACCTGTCCCCTAATCCTAACCCGTACGCTAACACTAACCCGCGCCCTCACACGTACGCTCCCCCTAAAGCGTTGTCGTACCCTCCCCTGACCCTAAACCGTCCCCGTCCCCTAACCCTAACCCTAGCCCGTACCCTAACCCTAAACCTTCCCCGAAGCCTGACCCTCACCCGTCCCCTAATCCTAACCCGTACGCTAACACTAACCTGCGCCCTCACGCGTACGCTCCCCCTAAAGCGTTGTGATACCCTCCCCTGGACCCTAAACCGTCTCCGTCCCCTAACCCTAACCGTAGCCCGAACCCTAAGCCTAACCCTTCCCCGAAGCCTGACCCTCACCCGTCCCCTAATCCTAACCCGTACGCTAACACTAACCCACGCCCTTACACGTACGCTCCCCCTATAGCGTTGTCGTACACTCCCCTGGACCCTAAACCGTCCCCGTCCCCTAACCTTAACCCTAGCCCGAACCCTAACCCTAACACTTCCCCGAAGCCTGACACTCACCCGTCCCCTAATCCTAACCCGTACGCTAACACTAACCCGCGCCCTCACACGTACGCTCCCCCTAAAGCGTTGTCGTACCCTCCCCTGGAACCTAAACCGTCCCCGTCCCCTAACCCTAACCCTAGCCCGAACCCTAAGCTTAACGCTTCCACGAAGCCTGACCCTCACCCGTCCCCTAATCCTAACCCGTACGCTAACACTAACCTGCGCCCTCACACGTACGATCCCCCTAAAGCGTTTTCGTACCCTCCCCTGGACCCTAAACTGTCCCCGTCCCCTAACCCTAACCCTAGCCCGAAACCTATCCCTAACCCTTCCCCGAAGCCTGACCCTCACCCGTCCCCTAATCCTAACCCGTACGCTAACACTAACACACGCCCTTACACGTACGCTCCCCCTAAAGCGTTGTCGTACCCTCCCCTGGACCCTAAACCGTCCCCGTCCCCTAACCCTAACCCTAGCCCGAACCCTAACCCTAACCCTTCCCCGAAGCCTGACCCTCTCCCGTCCCCTAATCCTAACCCGTACTCTAACACTAACCCGCGCCCTCACACGTACGCTCCCCCTAAAGCGTTGTCGTACACTGCCCTGGACCCTAAACCGTCCCCGTCCCCTAACCTTAACCCTAGCCCGAACCCTAACCCTAACACTTCCCCGAAGCCTGACCCTCACCCGTCCCCTAATCCTTACCCGTACGCTAACACTAACCCACGCCCTCACACGTACGCTCCCCCTAAAGCGTTGTCGTACCCTCCCCTGGAACCTAAACCGTCCCCGTCCCCTAACCCTAACCCTAGCCCGAACCCTAAGCCTAACGCTTCCACGAAGCCTGACCCTCACCCGTCCCCTAATCCTAACCCGTACGCTAACACTAACCTGCGCCCTCACACGTACGCTCCACCTAAAGCGTTTTCGTACCCTCCCCTGGACCCTAAACCGTCCCCGTCCCCTAACCCTAACCCTAGCCCGAAACCTATCCCTAACCGTTCCCTGAAGCCTGTCCCTCACCCGTCCCATAATCCTAACCCGTACGCTAACACTAAACCGCGCCCTCACACGTACGCTCCCCCTAAAGCGTTGTCGTACCCTCCCCTTGACCCTAAACCGTCCCCGTCCCCTAACCCTAACCCTAGCCTGAACCCTAACCCTAGCCCTTCACCGAAGCCTGACCCTCATCCGTCCCCTAATCCTAACCCATACGCTAACATTAACCCACGCCCTCACACGTACGCTCCCCCTAAAGCGCTGTCGTACCCTCCCCTGGACCCTAAACCGTCCCCGTCCCCTAACCCTAACCCTAGCCCGAACGCTAACCCTAACGCTTCCCCGAAGCCTGACCCTCTCCCGTCCCCTAATCCTAACCCGTACGCTAACACTAACCCGCACCCTCACGCGTACGCTCCCCCTAAAGCGTTGTCATACCCTCCCCTGGACCCTAAACCGTCCCCGTCCCCTAACCCTATCCCTAGACCGAACCCTAAGCCTAACACGTCCCCGAAGACTGACCCTCACCCGTCCCATAATCCTAACCCGTACGCTAACACTAATCCGCGCCCTCACACGTACGCTCCCCCTAAAGCGTTGTCGTACCCTCCCCTGGACCCTAAACCGTCCCCGTCCCCTAACCCTAACCCTAGCCCGAACCCTAAACCTAACCCTTCCTTGAAGCCTGACCCTCACCCATCCCCTAATCCTAACCCGTACGCTAACACTAACCCGCGCCCTCACACGTACGCTCCCACTAAAGCGTTGTCGTACCCTCCCCTGACCCTAAACCGTCCCCGTCCCCTAACCCTAACCCTAGCCCGAACCCTAACCCTAACACTTCCCAGAAGCCTGACCCTCACCCGTCCCCTAATCCTAACCCGTACGCTAACACTAACCTGCACCCTCACGCGTACGCTCCCCCTAAAGCGTTGTCGTACCCTCCCCTGGACCCTAAACCGTCTCCGTCCCCTAACCCTAACCGTAGCCCGAACCCTAAGACTAACCCTTCCCCGAAGCCTGACCCTCACCCGTCCCCTAATCCTAACCCGTACGCTAACACTAACCCACACCCTTACACGTACGCTCCCCCTAAAGCGTTGTCGTACCCTCCCCTGGACCCTAAACCGTCCCCGTCCCCTAACCCTAACCCTAGCCCGAACCCTAACCCTAACCCTTCCCCGAAGCCTGACCGTCTCCCGTCCCCTAATCCTAACCCGTACGCTAACACTAACCCGCGCCCTCACACGTACGCTCCCCCTAAAGCGTTGTCGTACACTGCCCTGGACCCTAAACCGTCCCCGTCCCCTAACCCTATCCCTAGCCCGAACCCTAAGCCTAACACGTCCCCGAAGCCTGACCCTCACCCGTCCCATAATCCTAACCCGTACGCTAACACTAACCCGCGCCCTCACACGTACGCTCCCCCTAAAGCGTTGTCGTACCCTCCCCTGGACCCTAAACCGTCCCCGTCCCCTAACCCTAACCCTAGCCCGAACCCTAAACCTAACCCTTCCCTGAAGCCTGACCCTCACCCGTCCCCTAATCCTAACCCGTACGCTAACACTAACCCGCGCCCTCACATGTACGCTCCCCCTAAAGCGTTGTCGTACCCTCCCCTGACCCTAAACCGTCCCCGTCCCCTAACCCTAACCCTAGCCCGAACCCTAACCCTAACCCTTCCCCGAAGCCTGACCCTCACCCGTCCCCTAATCCTAACCCGTACGCTAACACTAACCTGCGCCCTCACTCGTACGCTCCCCCTAAAGCGTTGTCATACCCTCCCCTGGACCCTAAACCGTCCCCGTCCCCTAACCCTAACCCTAGCCCGAACCCTAAACCTAACCCTTCCCCGAAGCCTGACCCTCACCCGTCCCCTAATCCTAACCCGTACGCTAACACTAACCTGCGCCCTCACACGTACGCTCCCCCTAAAGCGTTGTCGTACCCTCCCCTGGACCCTAATCCGTCCCCGTACCCTAACCCTAACCCTAGCCCGAACCCTAACCCTAACACTTCCCCAAAGCCTGACCCTCACCCGTCCCCTAATCCTAACCCGTACGCTAACACTAACCCGCGCCCTCACACGTACACTCCCCCTAAAGCGTTGTTGTACCCTCCCCTGGACCCTAAACCGTCCCCGTCCCCTAACCCTAACCCTAGCCCGAACGCTAACCCTAACACTTCCCCGAAGCTTGACCCTCACCCGTCCTCTAAACCTAACCCGTACGCTAACACTAACCCACGCCCTCACACCTACGCTCCCCCTAAAGCGTTGTCGTACCCTCCCCTGCACCCTAAACCATCCCCGTCCCCTAACCCTAACCCTAGCCCGAATCCTAACCCTAACCCTTCCCCGAAGCCTGACCCTCACCCGTCCCCTAATCCTAACACGTACGCTAACACTGACCCGCGCCCTCACACGTACGCTCCCCCTAAAGCGTTGTCGTACCCTCCCATGGACCCTAAACCGTCCCCGTCCCCTAACCCTAACCCTAGCCCGAACCCTAACCCTAACCCTTCCACGAAGCCTGACCCTCACCCGTCCCCTAATCCTAACCCGTACGCTAACACTAACCCGCGCTCTCACACGTACGCTCCCCCTAAAGCGTTGTCGTACCCTCCCCTGGACCCTAAACCGTCCCCGTGCCCTAACCCTAACCCTAGCCCGAACCCTAACCCTAACCCTTCCCCGAAGCCTGACCCTCACCCGTCCCCTAATCCTAACCCGTACGCTAACACTAAACCGCGCCCTCACGCGTACGCTCCCCCTTAAGCGTTGTCGTACCCTCCACTGGACCCTAAATCGTCCCCGTCCCCTAACCCTAACCCTAGCCCGAACCCTAAGCCTAACCCTTCCCCGAAACCTGACCCTCACCCTTCCCCTAACCCTAACCCGTACGCTAACACTAACCCGCGCCCTCACACGTACGCTCCCCCTAAAGCATTGTCGTACCCTCCCATGGACCCTAAACCATCCCCGTCCCCTAACCCTAACCCTAGCCCGAACCCTAACCCTAACCCTTCCCCGAAGCCTGACCCTCACCCGTCCCCTAATCCTAACCCGTACGCCAACACTAAGCTGCGCCCTCACACGTACGCTCCCCCTAAAGCGTTGTCGTACCCTCCCCTGGACCCTAAACCGTCCCCGTCCCCTAACCCTAACCCTAGCCCGAACCCTAACCCTAACCCTTCCCCGAAGCCTGACCCTCACCCGTCCCCTAATCCTAACCCGTACGCTAACACTAACCCGCGCCCTCACACGTACGCTCCCCCTAAAGCGTTGTCGTACCCTCCCCTGGACTCTAAACCGTCCCCGTCCCCTAACCCTAACCCTAGCCCGAACCCTAACCCTAACCCTTCCCCGAAGCCTGACCCTCACCCGTCCCCTAATCCTAACCGGTACGCTAACACTAACCCGCGCCCTCACACGTACGCTCCCCCAAATCGTTGTCGTACCCTCCCCTGGACCCTAAACCGTCCCCGTCCCCTAACCCTAACCCTAGCCCGAACCCTAACCCTAACCCTTCCCCGAAGCCTGACCCTCACCCGTCCCCTAATCCTAACCCGTACGCTAACACTAACCCACGCCCTTACACGTACGCTCCCCCTAAAGCGTTGTCGTACCCTCCCCTGGACCCTAAACCGTCCCCGTCCCCTAACCCTAACCCTAGCCCGAACCCTAACCCTAACCCTTCCCCGAAGCCTGACCCTCTCCCGTCCCCTAATCCTAACCCGTACGCTAACACTAACCCGCGCCCTCACACGTACGCTCCCCCTAAAGCGTTGTCGTACACTGCCCTGGACCCTAAACCGTCCCCGTCCCCTAACCTTAACCCTAGCCCGAACCCTAACCCTAACACTTCCCCGAAGCCTGACACTCACCCGTCCCCTAATCCTAACCCGTACGCTAACACTAACCCGCGCCCTCACACGTACGCTCCCCCTAAAGCGTTGTCGTACCCTCCCCTGGAACCTAAACCGTCCCCGTCCCCTAACCCTAACCCTAGCCCGAACCCTAAGCTTAACGCTTCCACGAAGCCTGACCCTCACCCGTCCCCTAATCCTAACCCGTACGCTAACACTAACCTGCGCCCTCACACGTACGCTCCCCCTAAACCGTTTTCGTACCCTCCCCTGGACCCTAAACTGTCCCCGTCCCCTAACCCTAACCCTAGCCCGAAACCTATCCCTAACCCTTCCCTGAAGCCTGACCCTCACCCGTCCCATAATCCTAACCCGTACGCTAACACTAAACCGCGCCCTCACACGTACGCTCCCCCTAAAGCGTTGTCGTACCCTCCCCTGGACCCTAAACCGTCCCCGTCCCCTAACTCTAACCCTAGCCCGAACCCTAACCCTAACCCTTCACCGAAGCCTGACCCTCATCCGTCCCCTAATCCTAACCCATACGCTAACACTAACGCTCCCTCACACGTACGCTCCCCCTAAAGCGCTGTCGTACCCTCCCCTGGACCCTAAACCGTCCCCGTCCCCTAACCCTAACCCTAGCCCGAACGCTAACCCTAACGCTTCCCCGAAGCCTGACCCTCTCCCGTCCCCTAATCCTAACCCGTACGCTAACACTAACCCGCGCCCTCACGCGTACGCTCCCCCTAAAGCGTTGTCATACCCTCCCCTGGACCCTAAACCGTCCCCGTCCCCTAACCCTAACCCTAGCCCGAACCCTAAGCCTAACACGTCCCCGAAGCCTGACCCTCACCTGTCCCCTAATCCTAACCCGTACGCTAACACTAACCCACGCCCTCACACGTACGCTCCCCCTAAAGCGTTGTCGTACCCTCCCCTGGACCCTAAACCGTCCCCGTCCCCTAACCCTAACCCTAGCCCGAACACTAACCCTAACCCTTCCTTGAAGCCTGACCCTCACCCGTCCCCTAATCCTAACCCGTACGCTAACACTAACCCGCGCCCTCACACGTACGCTCCCCCTAAAGCGTTGTCGTACCCTCCCCTGACCCTAAACCGTCCCCGTCCCCTAACCCTAACCCTAGCCGAACCCTAACCCTAACCCTTCCCCGAAGCCTGACCCTCTCCCGTCCCCTAATCCTAACCCGTACTCTAACACTAACCCGCGCCCTCATACGTACGCTCCCCCTAAAGCGTTGTCGTACACTGCCCTGGACCCTAAACCATCCCCGTCCCCTAACCTTAACCCTAGCCCGAACCCTAACCCTAAAACTTCCCCGAAGCCTGACCCTCACCCGTCCCCTAATCCTAACCCGTACGCTAACACTAACCCGCGCCCTCACACGTACGCTCCCCCTAAAGCGTTGTCGTACCCTCCCCTGGAACCTAAACCGTCCCCGTCCCCTAACCCTAACCCTAGCCCGAACGCTAACCCTAACGCTTCCCCGAAGCCTGACCCTCTCCCGTCCCCTAATCCTAACCCGTACGCTAACACTAACCCGCACCCTCACGCGTACGCTCCCCCTAAAGCGTTGTCATACCCTCCCCTGGACCCTAAACCGTCCCCGTCCCCTAACCCTATCCCTAGCCCGAACCCTAAGCCTAACACGTCCCCGAAGCCTGACCCTCACCCGTCCCATAATCCTAACCCGTACGCTAACACTAACCTGCGCCCTCACGCGTACGCTCCCCCTAAAGCGTTGTCGTACCCTCCCCTGGACCCTAAACCGTCTCCGTCCCCTAACCTTAACCCTAGCCCGAACCCTAAGCCTAACGCTTCCACGAAGCCTGACCCTCACCCGTCCCCTAATCCTAACCCGTACGCTAACACTAACCTGCGCCCTCACACGTACGCTCCACCTAAAGCGTTTTCGTACCCTCCCCTGGACCCTAAACCGTCCCCGTCCCCTAACCCTAACCCTAGCCCAAAACCTATCGCTAACCGTTCCCTGAAGCCTGACCCTCACCCGTCCCATAATCCTAACCCGTACGCTAACACTAAACCGCGCCCTCACACGTACGCTCCCCCTAAAGCGTTGTCGTACCCTCACCGGAACCCTAAACCATCCCCATCCCCTAACCCTAACCCTAGCCCGAACCCTAACCCTAACCCTTCCCCGAAGCCTCACCCTCACCCGTCCCCTAATCCTAACCGGTACGCTAACACTAACCCGTGCCCTCACTCCTACGCTCCCCCTAAAGCGTTGTCGTACCCTCCCCTGGACCCTAAACCGTCCCCGTCCCCTAACCCTAACCCTAGCCCGAACCCTAACCCTAACCCTTCCCCGAAGCCTGACCCTCACCCGTCCCCTAATCCTAACCGGTACGCTAACACTAACCCGCGCCCTCACACGTACGCTCCCCCAAAGCGTTGTCGTACCCTCCCCTGGACCCTAAACCGTCCCCGTCCCCTAACCCTAACCCTAGCCCGAACCCTAACCCTAACCCTTCCCCGAAGCCTGACCCTCACCCGTCCCCTAATCCTAACCCGTACGCTAACACTAACCCGCGCCCTCACGCGTACGCTCCCCCTAAAGCGTTGTCGTACCCTCCCCTGGACCCTAAACCGTCTCCGTCCCCTAACCCTAACCGTAGCCCGAACCCTAACCCTAACCCTTCCCCGAAGCCTAACCCTCATCCGTCCCCTAATCCTAACCCGTACGCTAACACTAACCCGCGCCCTCACACGTACGCTCCCGCTAAAGCGTTGTCGTACCCTCCCCTGGACCCTAAACCGTCCCCGTCCCCTAACCCTAACCCTAGCCGGAACCCTAACCCTAACCCTTCCCCGAAGCCTGACCCTCTCCCGTCCCCTAATCCAAACCCGTACGCTAACACTAACCCGTGCCCTCACACGTACGCTCCCCCTAAAGCGTGGTCGTACCCTCCCCTGGACCCTAAACCGTCCCCGTCCCCTAACCCTAACCCTACCCCGAACCCTAACCCTAACCCTTCACCGAAGCCTGACCCTCACCCGTCCCATAATCCTAACCCGTACGCTAACACTAACCCGCGCCCTCACACGTACGCACCCCCTAAAGCATTGTCGTACCCTCCCCTGGACCCTAAACCGTCCCCGTCCCGTAACCCTAACCCTACCCCGAACCCTAACCCTAACCCTTCACCGAAGCCTGACCCTCACCCGTCCCATAATCCTAACCCGTACGCTAACACTAACCCGCGCCCTCACACGTACGCTCCCCCTAAAGCGTTGTCGTACCCTCCCCTGGAACCTAAACCGTCCCCGTCCCCTAACCCTAACCCTAGCCCGAACCCTAAGCCTAACGCTTCCACGAAGCCTGACCCTCACCCGTCCCCTAATCCTAACCCGTACGCTAACACTAACCTGCGCCCTCACACGTACGCTCCACCTAAAGCGTTTTCGTACCCTCCCCTGGACCCTAAACCGTCCCCGTCCCCTAACCCTAACCCTAGCCCGAAACCTATCCCTAACCGTTCCCTGAAGCCTGTCCCTCACCCGTCCCATAATCCTAACCCGTACGCTAACACTAAACCGCGCCCTCACACGTACGCTCCCCCTAAAGCGTTGTCGTACCCTCCCCTTGACCCTAAACCGTCCCCGTCCCCTAACCCTAACCCTAGCCCGAACCCTAACCCTAACCCTTCACCGAAGCCTGAACCTCATCCGTCCCCTAATCCTAACCCATACGCTAACACTAACCCGCGCCCTCACACGTACGCTCCCCCTAAAGCGCTGTCGTACCCTCCCCTGGACCCTAAACCGTCCCCGTCCCCTAACCCTAACCCTAGCCCGAACGCTAACCCTAACGCTTCCCCGAAGCCTGACCCTCTCCCGTCCCCTAATCCTAACCCGTACGCTAACACTAACCCGCACCCTCACGCGTACGCTCCCCCTAAAGCGTTGTCATACCCTCCCCTGGACCCTAAACCGTCCCCGTCCCCTAACCCTATCCCTAGCCCGAACCCTAAGCCTAACACGTCCCCGAAGCCTGACCCTCACCCGTCCCATTATCCTAACCCGTACGCTAACACTAACCTGCGCCCTCACGCGTACGCTCCCCCTAAAGCGTTGTCGTACCCTCCCCTGGACCCTAAACCGTCCCCGTCCCGTAACCCTAACCCTACCCCGAACCCGAACCCTAACCCTTCACAGAAGCCTGACCCTCACCCGTCCCATAATCCTAACCCGTACGCTAACACTAACCCGCGCCCTCACACGTACGCACCCCCTAAAGCATTGTCGTACCCTCCCCTGGACCCTAAACCGTCCCCGTCCCGTAACCCTAACCCTAGCCCGAACCCTAACCCTAACACTTCCCCGAAGCCTGACCCTCACCCGTCCCCTAATCCTAACCCGTACGCTAACACTAACACGCGCCCTCACACGTACGCTCCCCCTAAAGCGTTGTCGTAGCCTCCCCTGGACCCTAAACCGTCTCCGTCCCCTAACCCTAACCCTAGCCCGAACCCTAACCCTTCCCCGAAGCCTGACCCTCACCCGTCCCCTAATCCTAACCCGTACGCTAACACTAACACGCGCCCTCACACCTACGCTCCCCCTAAAGCGTTGTCGTACCCTCACCGGGACCCTAAACCGTCCCCGTCCCCTAACCCTAACCCTAGCCCGAACCCTAACCCTAACACTTCCCCGAAGCCTGACCCTCACCCATCCCCTAATACTAAACCCTACGCTAACACTAACCCGCGCCCTCACACGTACGCTCCCCCTAAAGCGTTGTCGTACCCTCCCCTGGACCCTAAACCGTCCCCGTCCCCTAACCTTAACCCTAGCCCGAACCCTAACCGTAACCCTTCCCGGAAGCCTGACCCTCACCCGTCCCCTAATCCTAACCGGTACGCTAACACTAACCCGCACCCTCACACGTACGCTCCCCCTAAAGCGTTGTCGTACCCTCCCCTGGACCCTAAACCGTCCCCGTCCCCTAACCCTAACCCTAGCACGAACCCTAACCCTAACCCTTCCCCGAAGCCTGACCCTCACCCGTCCCCTAATCCTAACCCGTACGCTAACACTAACCCGCGCCCTCACACGTACGCTCCCCCTAAAGCGTTGTCGTACCCTCCCCTGGACCCTAAACCGTCTCCGTCCCCTAACCCTAACCGTAGCCCGAACCCTAAGCCTAACCCTTCCCCGAAGCCTGACCCTCACCCGTCCCCTAATCCTAATCCGTACGCTAACACTAACCCGCGCCCTCACACGTACGCTCCCCCTAAAGCGTTGTCGTACCCTCCCCTGGACCCTAAACCGTCCCCGTCCCCTAACCCTAAACCTAGCCCGAACCCTAACCCTAACCCTTCCCCGAAGCCTGACCCTCTCCCGTCCCCTAATCCTAACCCGTACGCTAACACTAACCCGCGCCCTCACACGTACGCACCCCCTAAAGCGTTGTCGTACCCTCCCCTGGACCCTAAACCGTCCCCGTCCCCTAACCTTAACCCTAGCCCGAACCCTAACCCTAACCCTTCCCCGAAGCCTGACCCTCACCCGTCCCCTAATCCTAACCCGTACGCTAACACTAACACGCGCCCTCACGCGTACGCTCCCCCTAAAGCGTTGTCGTACCCTCCCCTGGACCCTAAACCGTCTCCGTCCCGTAACCCTAACCCTAGCCCGAACCCTAAGCCTAACCCTTCCCCGAAGCCTGACCCTCACCCGTCCCCTAATCCTAACCGGTAGGCTAACACTAACCCGCGCCCTTACACGTACGCTCCCCCTAAAGCGTTGTCGTACCCTCCCCTGGACCCTAAACCGTCCCCGTCCCCTAACCCTAACCCTAGCCCGAACCCTAACCCTAACCCTTCCCCGAAGCCTGACCCTCTCCCGTCCCCTAATCCTAACCCCTACGCTAACACTAACCCGCGCCCTCACTCGTACGCTCCCCCTAAAGCGTTGTCGTACCCTCCCCTGGACCCTAAACCGTCTCGGTCCCGTAACCCTAACCCTAGCCCGAACCCTAACCCTTCCCCGAAGCCTGACCCTCACCCGTCCCCTAATCCTATCCCGTACGCTAACACTAACCCGCGCCCTCACACCTACGCTCCCCCTAAAGCGTTGTCGTACCCTCACCGGAATCCTAAACCATCCCCGTCCCTTAACCCTAACCCTAGCCCGAACCCTAACCCTAACCCTTCCCCGAAGCCTGACCCTCACCCATCCCCTAATCCTAAACCCTACGCTAACACTAACCCGCGCCCTCACACCTACGCTCCCCCTAAAGCGTTGTCGTACCCTCCCCTGGACCCTAAACCGTCCCCGTCCCCTAACCTTAACCCTAGCCCGAACCCTAACCCTAACCCTTCCCCGAAGCCTGACCCTTAGCCGTCCCATAATCCTAACCGGTACGCTAACACTAAGCCGCGCCCTCACACGTTCGCTCCCCCTAAAGCGTTGTCGTACCCTCCCCTGGACCCTAAACCATACCTGTCGCCTAACCCTAACCCTAGCCCAAACCCTAACCCTTACCCTTCCCCGAAGCCTGACCCTCACCCGTCCCCTAATCCTAACCCGTACGCTAACAATAACCCGCGCCCTCACACTTACGCACCCCCTAAAGCGTTGTCGTACCCTCCCCTGGACCCTAAACCGTCCCCGTCCCCTAACCTTAACCCTAGCCCGAACCCTAACACTAAACCTTCCCCGAAGCCTGACCCTCACCCGTCCCCTAATTCTAACCTGTACGCTAACACTAACCCGCGCCCTCACGCGTACGCTCCCCCTAAAGCGTTGTCGTACCCTCCCCTGGACCCTAAACCGTCCCCGTCCCCTAACCCTAACCCTAGCCCGAACCCTAACCCTAACCCTTCCCCGAAGCCTGACCCTCTCCCGTCCCCTAATCCTAACCCGTACGCTAACACTAACCCGCGCCCTCACACGTACGCTCCCCCTAAAGCGTTGTCGTACCCTCCCCTGGACCCTAAACCGTCCCCGTCCCCTAACCCTAACCCTAGCCCGAACCCTAACCCTAAACCTTCACCGAAGCCTGACACTCACCCGTCCCCTAATCCTAACCCGTACGCTAACACTAACCCGCGCCCTCACACGTACGCTCCCCCTAAAGCGTTGTCGTACACTCCCCTGGACCCTAAACCGTCCCCGTCCCCTAACACTAACCCTAGCCCGAACCCTAACCCTAACCCTTCCCCGAAGCCTGACCCTCACCCGTCCCCTAATCCTAACCCGTACGCTAACACTAACCCGCGCCCTCACACGTACGCTCCCCCTAAAGCGTTGTCGTACCCTCCCCTGGACCCTAAACCGTCTCCGTCCCCTAACCCTAACCCTAGCCCGAACCCTAACCCTTCCCCGAAGCCTGACCCTCTCCCGTCCCCTAATCCTAACCCGTACGCTAACACTAACCCGTGCCCTCACACGTACGCTCCCCCTAAAGCGTGGTCGTACCCTCCCCTGGACCCTAAACCGTCCCCGTCCCCTAACCTTAACCCTAGCCCGAACCCTAACCTTAACCCTTCCCCGAAGCCTGACCCTCACCCGTCCCGTAATCCTAACCGGTACGCTAACACTAAGCCGCGCCCTCACACGTACGTTCCCCCTAAAGCGTTGTCGTACCCTCCCCTGGACCCTAAACCGTCCCCGTCCCCTAGCCCTAACCCTAGCCCGAACCCTAACCCTAACCCTTCCCCGAAGCCTGACCCTCTCCCGTCCCCTAATCCTAACCCGTACGCTAACATTAACCCGCGCCCTCACACGTACGCTCCCCCTAAAGCGTTGTCGTACCCTCCCCTGGACCCTAAACCGTCCCCGTCCCCTAACCCTAACCCTACCCCGAACCCTAACCCTAACCCTTCACCGAAGCCTGACAATCACCCGTCCCCTAATCCTAACCCGTACGCTAACACTAACCCGCGCCCTCACACGTACGCACCCCCTAAAGCATTGTCGTACCCTCCCCTGAAACCTAAACCGTCCCCGTCCCCTAACCCTAACCCTAGCCCGAACCCTAACCCTAACCCTTCCCCGAAGCCTGACCCTCACCCGTCCCCTAATCCTAACCCGTACGCTAACACTAACCCGCGCCCTCACACGTACGCTCCCCCTAAAGCGTTGTCGTACCCTCCCCTGGACACTAAACCGTCCCCGTCCCCTAACCCTAACCCTAGCCCGAACCCTAACCCTAACACTTCACCGAAGCCTGACACTCACCCGTCCCCTACTCCTAACCCGTACGCTAACACTAACCCGCGCCCTCACACGTACGCTCCCCCCAAAGCGTTGTCGTACCCTCCCTTGGACCCTAAACCGTCCCCGTCCCCTAACCCTAACCCTAGCCCGAACCCTAACCCTAACCCTTCCCCGAAGCCTGACCCTCACCCGTCCCCTAATCCTAACCCGTACGCTAACACTAACCCGCGCCCTCACACGTACGCTCCCCCTAAAGCGTTGTCGTACCCTCCCCTGGACCCTAAACCGTCTCCGTCCCCTAACCCTAACCCTAGCCCGAACCCTAACCCTTCCCCGAAGCCTGACCCTCACCCGTCCCCTAATCCTAACCCGTACGCTAACACTAACCCGTGCCCTCACTCCTACGCTCCCCCTAAAGCGTTGTCGTACCCTCACCGGGACCCTAAACCATCCCCATCCCCTAACCCTAACCCTAGCCCGAACCCTAACTCTTCCCCGAAGCCTGACCCTCACCCATCCCCTAATCCTAAACCCTACGCTAACACTAACCCGCGCCCTCACACCTACGCTCCCCCTAAAGCGTTGTCGTACCCTCCCGTGGACCCTAAACCGTCCCCGTCCCCTAACCCTAACCCTAGCCCGAACCCTAACCCTAACCCTTCCCCGAAGCCTGACCCTCACCCGTCCCATAATCCTAACCGGTACTCTAACACTAACCCGCGCCCTCACACGTACGCTCCCCCTAAAGCGTTGTCGTATCCTCCCCTGGACCCTAAACCGTCCCCATCCCCTAACCCTAACCCTAGCCCGAACCCTAACCCTAACCCTTCCCCGAAGCCTGACCCTCACCCGTCCCCTAATACTAACCCGTACGCTAACACTAACCCGCGCCCTCACACGTACGCTCCCCCTAAAGCGTTGTCGTACCCTCCCCTGGACCCTAAACCGTCTCCGTCCCCTAACCCTAACCCTAGCCCGAACCCTAACCCTTCCCCGAAGCCTGACCCTCACCCGTCCCCTAATCCTAACCCGTACGCTAACACTAACCCGCGCCCTCATACCTACGCTCCCCCTAAAGCGTTGTCGTACCCTCACCGGGACCCTAAATCATCCCCATCCCCTAACCCTAACCCTAGCCCGAACCCTAACCCTAAACCTTCCCCGAAGCCTGACCCTCACCCATCCCCTAATCCTAAACCCTAAGCTAACACTAACCCGCGCCCTCACACCTACGCTCCCCCTAAAGCGTTGTCGTACCCTCCCCTGGACCCTAAACCGTCCCCGTCCCCTAACCCTAACCCTAGCCCGAACCCTAACCCTAACCCTTCCCCGAAGCCTGACCCTCACCCGTCCCCTAATCCTAACCGGTACGCTAACACTAACCCGCGCCCTCACACGTACGTTCCCCCTAAAGCGTTGTCGTACCCTCCGCTGGACCCTAAACCGTCCCCGTCCCCTAACCCTAACCCTAGCCCGAACCCTAAGCCTAACGCCTCCACGAAGCCTGACGCTCACCCGTCACCTAATCCTAACCCGTACGCTAACACTAACCTGCGCCCTCACACGTACGCTCCTCCTAAAGCGTTTTCGTACCCTCCCCTGGACCCTAAACCGTCCCCGTCCCCTAACCCTAACCCTAGCCCGAAACCTATCTCTAACCCTTCCCTGAAGCCTGACCCTCACCCGTCCCATAATCCTAACGCGTACGCTAACACTAACCCGCGCCCTCACACGTACGCTCCCCCTAAAGCGTTGTCGTACCCTCCCCTGGACACTAAACCGTCCCCGTCCCCTAACCCTAACCCTAGCCCGAACCCTAAGCCTAAAACGTCCCCGAAGCCTGACCCTCACCCGTCCCCTAATCCTAACCCGTACGCTAACACTAACCCGCGCCCTCACGCGTACGCTCCCCCTGAAGCGTTGTCGTACCCTCCTGTGGACCCTGAACCGTCCCCTAACCCTAACCCTAACCCTAGTCCGAACCCTAAACCTAACCCTTCCCCGAAGCCTGACCCTCACCCGTCCCCTAATCCTAACCCATACGCTAACACTAACCCGCACCCTCACACGTACGCTGCCCCTAAAGTGTTGTCGTACCCTCCCCTGGACCCTAAACCGTCCCCGTCCCCTAACCCTAACCCTTGCCCGAACCCTAACCCTAACCCTTCCCCGAAGCCTGACCCTCACCCGTCCCCTAATCCTAACCCATACGCTAACACTAACCCGCACCCTCACACGTACGCTGCCCCTAAAGTGTTGTCGTACCCTCCCCTGGACCCTAAACCGTCCCCGTCCCCTAACCCTAACCCTTGCCCGAACCCTAACCCTAACCCTTCCCCGAAGCCTGACCCTCACCCGTCCCCTAATCCTAACCCGTACGCTAACACTAACCCGCGCCCTCACGCGTACGCTCCCCCTGAAGCGTTGTCGTACCCTCCTGTGGACCCTGAACCGTCCCCTAACCCTAACCCTAACCCTAGTCCGAACCCTAAACCTAACCCTTCCCCGAAGCCTGACCCTCACCCGTCCCCTAATCCTAACCCGTACGCTAACACTAACCCGCGCCCTCACACGTACGCTCCCCCTAAAGCGTTGTCGTACACTCCCCTGGACCCTAAACCGTCCCCGTCCCCTAACCCTAACCCTAGCCCGAACCCTAACCCTAACCCTTCCCCGAAGCCTGACCCTCACCCGTCCCCTAATCCTAAACCGTACGCTAACACTAACCCGCGCCCTCACACGTACGCTCCCCCTAAAGCGTTGTCGTACCCTCCCCTGGACCCTAAACCGTCTCCGTCCCCTAACCCTAACCCTAGCCCGAACCCTAACCCTTCCCCGAAGCCTGACCCTCACCCGTCCCCTAATCCTAACCCGTACGCTAACACTAACCCGTGCCCTCACTCCTACGCTCCCCCTAAAGCGTTGTCGTACCCTCACCGGGACCCTAAACCATCCCCATCCCCTAACCCTAACCCTAGCCCGAACCCTAAACCTAACCCTTCCCCGAAGCCTGACCCTCACCCATCCCCTAAACCTAAACCCTACGCTAACACTAACCCGCGCCCTCACACCTACGCTCCCCCTAAAGCGTTGTCGTACCCTCCCCTGGACCCTAAACCGTCCCCGTCCCCTAACCCTAACCCTAGCCCGAACCCTAACCCTAAACCTTCCCCGAAGCCTGACCCTCACCCGTCCCCTAATCCTAACCCATACGCTAACACTAACCCGCGCCCTCACGCGTACGCTCCCCCTAAAGCGTTGTCGTACCCTCCCCTGGACCCTAAACCGTCTCCGTCCCCGAACCCTAACCGTAGCCCGAACCCTAACCCTAACCCTTCCCCGAAGCCTGACCCTCATCCGTCCCCTAATCCTAACCCGTACGCTAACACTAACCCGCGCCCTCACACGTACGCTCCCACTAAAGCGTTGTCGTACCCTCCCCTGGACCCTAAACCGTCCCCGTCCCCTAACCCTAACCCTAGCCGGAACCCTAACCCTAACCCTTCCCCGAAGCCTGACCCTCTCCCGTCCCCTAATCCTAACCCGTACGCTAACACTAACCCGTGCCCTCACACGTACGCTCCCCCTAAAGCGTGGTCGTACCCTCCCCTGGACCCTAAACCGTCCCCGTCCCCTAACCTTAACCCTAGCCCGAACCCTAACCCTAACCCTTCCCCGAAGCCTGACCCTCACCCGTCCCCTAATCCTAACCCGTACGCTAACACTAACCCGCGCCCTCACACGTACGCTCCCCCTAAAGCGTTGTCGTACCCTCCCCTGGACCCTAAACCGTCTCCGTCCCCTAACCCTAACCCTAGCCCGAACCCTAACCCTTCCCCGAAGCCTGACCCTCTCCCGTCCCCTAATCCTAACCCGTACGCTAACACTAACCCGTGCCCTCACACGTACGCTCCCCCTAAAGCGTGGTCGTACCCTCCCCTGGACCCTAAACCGTCCCCGTCCCCTAACCTTAACCCTAGCCCGAACCCTAACCTTAACCCTTCCCCGAAGCCTGACCCTCACCCGTCCCGTAATCCTAACCGGTACGCTAACACTAAGCCGCGCTCTCACACGTACGTTCCCCCTAAAGCGTTGTCGTACCCTCCCCTGGACCCTAAACCGTCCCCGTCCCCTAGCCCTAACCCTAGCCCGAACCCTAACCCTAACCCTTCCCCGAAGCCTGACCCTCTCCCGTCCCCTAATCCTAACCCGTACGCTAACATTAACCCGCGCCCTCACACGTACGCTCCCCCTAAAGCGTTGTCGTACCCTCCCCTGGACCCTAAACCGTCCCCGTCCCCTAACCCTAACCCTACCCCGAACCCTAACCCTAACCCTTCACCGAAGCCTGACAATCACCCGTCCCCTAATCCTAACCCGTACGCTAACACTAACCCGCGCCCTCACACGTACGCACCCCCTAAAGCATTGTCGTACCCTCCCCTGAAACCTAAACCGTCCCCGTCCCCTAACCCTAACCCTAGCCCGAACCCTAACCCTAACCCTTCCCCGAAGCCTGACCCTCACCCGTCCCCTAATCCTAACCCGTACGCTAACACTAACCCGCGCCCTCACACGTACGCTCCCCCTAAAGCGTTGTCGTACCCTCCCCTGGACCCTAAACCGTCCCCGTCCCCTAACCCTAACCCTAGCCCGAACCCTAACCCTAACAGTTCACCGAAGCCTGACACTCACCCGTCCCCTACTCCTAACCCGTACGCTAACACTAACCCGCGCCCTCACACGTACGCTCCCCCCAAAGCGTTGTCGTACCCTCCCTTGGACCCTAAACCGTCCCCGTCCCCTAACCCTAACCCTAGCCCGAACCCTAACCCTAACCCTTCCCCGAAGCCTGACCCTCACCCGTCCCCTAATCCTAACCCGTACGCTAACACTAACCCGCGCCCTCACACGTACGCTCCCCCTAAAGCGTTGTCGTACCCTCCCCTGGACCCTAAACCGTCTCCGTCCCCTAACCCTAACCCTAGCCCGAACCCTAACCCTTCCCCGAAGCCTGACCCTCACCCGTCCCCTAATCCTAACCCGTACGCTAACACTAACCCGTGCCCTCACTCCTACGCTCCCCCTAAAGCGTTGTCGTACCCTCACCGGGACCCTAAACCATCCCCATCCCCTAACCCTAACCCTAGCCCGAACCCTAACTCTTCCCCGAAGCCTGACCCTCACCCATCCCCTAATCCTAAACCCTACGCTAACACTAACCCGCGCCCTCACACCTACGCTCCCCCTAAAGCGTTGTCGTACCCTCCCGTGGACCCTAAACCGTCCCCGTCCCCTAACCCTAACCCTAGCCCGAACCCTAACCCTAACCCTTCCCCGAAGCCTGACCCTCACCCGTCCCATAATCCTAACCGGTACTCTAACACTAACCCGCGCCCTCACACGTACGCTCCCCCTAAAGCGTTGTCGTACCCTCCCCTGGACCCTAAACCGTCCCCATCCCCTAACCCTAACCCTAGCCCGAACCCTAACCCTAACCCTTCCCCGAAGCCTGACCCTCACCCGTCCCCTAATACTAACCCGTACGCTAACACTAACCCGCGCCCTCACACGTACGCTCCCCCTAAAGCGTTGTCGTACCCTCCCCTGGACCCTAAACCGTCTCCGTCCCCTAACCCTAACCCTAGCCCGAACCCTAACCCTTCCCCGAAGCCTGACCCTCACCCGTCCCCTAATCCTAACCCGTACGCTAACACTAACCCGCGCCCTCATACCTACGCTCCCCCTAAAGCGTTGTCGTACCCTCACCGGGACCCTAAATCATCCCCATCCCCTAACCCTAACCCTAGCCCGAACCCTAACCCTAAACCTTCCCCGAAGCCTGACCCTCACCCATCCCCTAATCCTAAACCCTAAGCTAACACTAACCCGCGCCCTCACACCTACGCTCCCCCTAAAGCGTTGTCGTACCCTCCCCTGGACCCTAAACCGTCCCCGTCCCCTAACCCTAACCCTAGCCCGAACCCTAACCCTAACCCTTCCCCGAAGCCTGACCCTCACCCGTCCCCTAATCCTAACCGGTACGCTAACACTAACCCGCGCCCTCACACGTACGCTCCCCCTAAAGCGTTGTCGTACCCTCCGCTGGACCCTAAACCGTCCCCGTCCCCTAACCCTAACCCTAGCCCGAACCCTAAGCCTAACGCCTCCACGAAGCCTGACCCTCACCCGTCACCTAATCCTAACCCGTACGCTAACACTAACCTGCGCCCTCACATGTACGCTCCTCCTAAATCGTTTTCGTACCCTCCCCTGGACCCTAAACCGTCCCCGTCCCCTAACCCTAACCCTAGCCCGAAACCTATCTCTAACCCTTCCCTGAAGCCTGACCCTCACCCGTCCCATAATCCTAACGCGTACGCTAACACTAACCCGCGCCCTCACACGTACGCTCCCCCTAAAGCGTTGTCGTACCCTCCCCTGGACACTAAACCGTCCCCGTCCCCTAACCCTAACCCTAGCCCGAACCCTAAGCCTAAAACGTCCCCGAAGCCTGACCCTCACCCGTCCCCTAATCCTAACCCGTACGCTAACACTAACCCGCGCCCTCACGCGTACGCTCCCCCTGAAGCGTTGTCGTACCCTCCTGTGGACCCTGAACCGTCCCCTAACCCTAACCCTAACCCTAGTCCGAACCCTAAACCTAACCCTTCCCCGAAGCCTGACCCTCACCCGTCCCCTAATCCTAACCCATACGCTAACACTAACCCGCACCCTCACACGTACGCTGCCCCTAAAGTGTTGTCGTACCCTCCCCTGGACCCTAAACCGTCCCCGTCCCCTAACCCTAACCCTTGCCCGAACCCTAACCCTAACCCTTCCCCGAAGCCTGACCCTCACCCGTCCCCTAATCCTAACCCATACGCTAACACTAACCCGCACCCTCACACGTACGCTGCCCCTAAAGTGTTGTCGTACCCTCCCCTGGACCCTAAACCGTCCCCGTCCCCTAACCCTAACCCTTGCCCGAACCCTAACCCTAACCCTTCCCCGAAGCCTGACCCTCACCCGTCCCCTAATCCTAACCCGTACGCTAACACTAACCCGCGCCCTCACGCGTACGCTCCCCCTGAAGCGTTGTCGTACCCTCCTGTGGACCCTGAACCGTCCCCTAACCCTAACCCTAACCCTAGTCCGAACCCTAAACCTAACCCTTCCCCGAAGCCTGACCCTCAACCGTCCCCTAATCCTAACCCGTACGCTAACACTAACCCGCGCCCTCACACGTACGCTCCCCCTAAAGCGTTGTCGTACACTCCCCTGGACCCTAAACCGTCCCCGTCCCCTAACCCTAACCCTAGCCCGAACCCTAACCCTAACCCTTCCCCGAAGCCTGACCCTCACCCGTCCCCTAATCCTAAACCGTACGCTAACACTAACCCGCGCCCTCACACGTACGCTCCCCCTAAAGCGTTGTCGTACCCTCCCCTGGACCCTAAACCGTCTCCGTCCCCTAACCCTAACCCTAGCCCGAACCCTAACCCTTCCCCGAAGCCTGACCCTCACCCGTCCCCTAATCCTAACCCGTACGCTAACACTAACCCGTGCCCTCACTCCTACGCTCCCCCTAAAGCGTTGTCGTACCCTCACCGGGACCCTAAACCATCCCCATCCCCTAACCCTAACCCTAGCCCGAACCCTAAACCTAACCCTTCCCCGAAGCCTGACCCTCACCCATCCCCTAATCCTAAACCCTACGCTAACACTAACCCGCGCCCTCACACCTACGCTCCCCCTAAAGCGTTGTCGTACCCTCCCCTGGACCCTAAACCGTCCCCGTCCCCTAACCCTAACCCTAGCCCGAACCCTAACCCTAACCCTTCCCCGAAGCCTGACCCTCACCCGTCCCCTAATCCTAACCGGTACGCTAACACTAACCCGCGCCCTCACACGTACGCTCCCCCTAAAGCGTTGTCGTACCCTCCCCTGGACCCTAAACCGTCCCCGTCCCCTAACCCTAACCCTAGCCCGAACCCTAACCCTAACCCTTCCCCGAAGCCTGACCCTCACCCGTCCCCTAATCCTAACCCGTACGTTAACACTAACCCACGCCCTCACACGTACGCTCCCCCTAAAGCGTTGTCGTACCCTCCCCTGGACCCTAAACCGTCCCCGTCCCCTAACCCTAACCCTAGCCCGAACCCTAACCCTAAACCTTCCCCGAAGCCTGACCCTCACCCGTCCCCTAATCCTAACCCATACGCTAACACTAACCCGCGCCCTCACGCGTACGCTCCCCCTAAAGCGTTGTCGTACCCTCCCCTGGACCCTAAACCGTCTCCGTCCCCGAACCCTAACCGTAGCCCGAACCCTAACCCTAACCCTTCCCCGAAGCCTGACCCTCATCCGTCCCCTAATCCTAACCCGTACGCTAACACTAACCCGCGCCCTCACACGTACGCTCCCACTAAAGCGTTGTCGTACCCTCCCCTGGACCCTAAACCGTCCCCGTCCCCTAACCCTAACCCTAGCCGGAACCCTAACCCTATCCCTTCCCCGAAGCCTGACCCTCTCCCGTCCCCTAATCCTAACCCGTACGCTAACACTAACCCGTGCCCTCACACGTACGCTCCCCCTAAAGCGTGGTCGTACCCTCCCCTGGACCCTAAACCGTCCCCGTCCCCTAACCTTAACCCTAGCCCGAACCCTAACCCTAACCCTTCCCCGAAGCCTGACCCTCACCCGTCCCATAATCCTAACCGGTACGCTAACACTAAGCGGCGCCCTCACACGTACGCTCCCCCTAAAGCGTTGTCGTACCCTCCCCTGGACCCTAAACCGTCCCCGTCCCCTAACCCTAACCCTAGCCCGAACCCTAACCCTAACCCTTCACCGAAGCCTGACCCTCACCCGTCCCCTAATCCTAACCCGTACGCTAACACTAACCCGCGCCCTCACACGTACGCACCCCCTAAAGCATTGTCGTACCCTCCCCTGGAACCTAAACCGTCCCCGTCCCCTAACCCTAACCCTAGCCCAAACCCTAACCCTAACCCTTCCCCGAAGCCTGACCCTCACCCGTCCCCTAATCCTAACCCGTACGCTAACACTAACCCGCGCCCTCACACGTACGCTCCCCCTAAAGCGTTGTCGTACCCTCCCCTGGACCCTAAACCGTCTCCGTCCCCTAACCCTAAACCTAGCCCGAACCCTAACCCTTCCCCGAAGCCTGACCCTCACCCGTCCCCTAATCCTAACCCGTACGCTAACACTAACCCGCGCCCTCACACCTACGCTCCCCCTAAAGCGTTGTCGTACCCTAACCGGGACCCTAAACCGTCCCCGTCCCCTAACCATAACCCTAGCCCGAACCCTAACCCTAACACTTCCCCGAAGCCTGACCCTCACCCATCCCCTAATCCTAAACCCTACGCTAACACTAACCCGCGCCCTCACACGTACGCTCCCCCTAAAGCGTTGTCGTACCCTCCCCTGGACCCTAAACCGTCCCCGTCCCCTAACCTTAACCCTAGCCCGAACCCTAACCCTAACCCTTCCCGGAAGCCTGACCCTCACCCGTCCCCTAATCCTAAGCGGTACGCTAACACTAACCCGCACCCTCACACGTACGCTCCCCCTAAAGCGTTGTCGTACCCTCCCCTGGACCCTAAACCGTCCCCGTCCCCTAACCCTAACACTAGCCCGAACCCTAACCCTAACCCTTCCCCGAAGCCTGACCCTCACCCGTCCCCTAATCCTAACCCGTACGCTAACACTAACCCGCGCCCTCACACGTACGCTCCCCCTAAAGCGTTGTCGTACCCTCCCCTGGACCCTAAACCGTCCCCGTCCCCTAACCCTAACCCTAGCCCGAACCCTAACCCTAACACTTCACCGAAGCCTGACACTCACCCGTCCCCTACTCCTATCCCGTACGCTAACACTAACCCGCGCCCTCACACGTACGCTCCCCCCAAAGCGTTGTCGTACCCTCCCCTGGACCCTAAACCGTCCCCGTCCCCTAACCCTAACCCTAGCCCGAACCCTAACCCTAACCCTTCCCCGAAGCCTGACCCTCACCCGTCCCCTAATCCTAACCCGTACGCTAACACTAACCTGCGCCCTCACACGTACGCTCCCCCTAAAGCGTTGTCGTACCCTCCCCTGGACCCTAAACCGTCTCCGTCCCCTAACCCTAACCCTAGCCCAAACCCTAACCCTTCCCCGAAGCCTGACCCTCACCCGTCCCCTAATCCTAACCCGTACGCTAACACTAACCCGTGCCCTCACTCCTACGCTCCCCCTAAAGCGTTGTCGTACCCTCACCGGGACCCTAAATCATCCCCATCCCCTAACCCTAACCCTAGCCCGAACCCTAACCCTAACCCTTCCCCGAAGCCTGACCCTCACCCATCCCCTAATCCTAAACCCTACGCTAACACTAACCCGCGCCCTCACACCTACGCTCCCCCTAAAGCGTTGTCGTACCCTCCTCTGGACCCTAAACCGTCCCCGTCCCCTAACCCTAACCCTAGCCCGAACCCTAACCCTAAACCTTCCCCGAAGCCTGACCCTCACCCGTCCCATAATCCTAACCGGTACGCTAACACAAACCCGCGCCCTCACACGTACGCTCCCCCTAAAGCGTTGTCGTACCCTCCCCTGGACCCTAAACCGTCTCCATCCCCTAACCCTAACCCTAGCCCGAACCCTAACCCTAACCCTTCCCCGAAGCCTGACCCTCACCCGTCCCCTAATCCTAACCCGTACGCTAACACTAACCCGCGCCCTCACACGTACGCTCCCCCTAAAGCGTTGTCGTACCCTCCCCTGGACCCTAAACCGTCTCCGTCCCCTAACCCTAACCCTAGCCCGAACCCTAACCCTTCCCCGAAGCCTGACCCTCACCCGTCCCCTAATCCTAACCCGTACGCTAACACTAACCCGCGCCCTCATACCTACGCTCCCCCTAAAGCGTTGTCGTACCCTCACCGGGACCCTAAATCATCCCCATCCCCTAACCCTAACCCTAGCCCGAACCCTAACCCTAACCCTTCCCCGAAGCCTGACCCTCACCCATCCCCTAATCCTAAACCCTACGCTAACACTAACCCGCGCCCTCACACCTACGCTCCCCCTAAAGCGTTGTCGTACCCTCCCCTGGACCCTAAACCGTCCCCGTCCCCTAACCCTAACCCTAGCCCGAACCCTAACCCTAACCATTCCCCGAAGCCTGACCCTCACCCGTCCCCTAATCCTAACCCGTACGCTAACACTAACCCGCGCCCTCACACGTACGCTCCCCCTAAAGCGTTGTCGTACCCTCCGCTGGACCCTAAACCGTCCCCGTCCCCTAACCCTAACCCTAGCCCGAACCCTAAGCCTAACGCTTCCACGAAGCCTGACCCTCACCCGTCTCCTAATCCTAACCCGTACGCTAACACTAACCTGCGCCCTCACACGTACGCTCCTCCTAAAGCGTTTTCGTACCCTCCCCTGGACCCTAAACCGTCCCCGTCCCCTAACCCTAATCCTAGCCCGAAACCTATCCCTAACCCTTCCCTGAAGCCTGACCCTCACCCGTCCCATAATCCTAACGCGTACGCTAACACTAACCCGCGACCCTCACACGTACGCTCCCCCTAAAGCGTTGTCGTACCCTCCCCTGGACACTAAACCGTCCCCGTCCCCTAACCCTAACCCTAGGCCGAACCCTAACCCTAACCCTTCACCGAAGCCTGACCCTCATCCGTCCCCTAATCCTAACCCATACGCTAACACTAACCCACGCCCTCACACGTACGCTCCCCCTAAAGCGCTGTCGTACCCTCCCCTGGACCCTAAACCGTCCCCGTCCCCTAACCCTAACCCTAGCCCGAACGCTAACCCTAACGCTTCCCCGAAACCTGACCCTCTCCCGTCCCCTAATCCTAACCCGTACGCTAACACTAACCCGTGCCCTCACGCGTACGCTCCCCCTAAAGCGTTGTCGTACCCTCCCCTGGACCCTAAACCGTCCCCGTCCCCTAACCCTAACCCTAGCCCGAACCCTAAGCCTAAAACGTCCCCGAAGCCTGACCCTCACCCGTCCCCTAATCCTAACCCGTACGCTAACACTAACCCGCGCCCTGACGCGTACGCTCCCCCTGAAGCGTTGTCGTACCCTCCTGTGGACCCTGAACCGTCCCCTAACCCTAACCCTAACCCTAGTCCGAACCCTAAACCTAACCCTTCCCCGAAGCCTGACCCTCACCCGTCCCCTAATCCTAACCCATACGCTAACACTAACCCGCACCCTCACACGTACGCTGCCCCAAAAGTGTTGTCGTACCCTCCCCTGGACCCTAAACCGTCCCCGTCCCCTAACCCTAACCCTTGCCCGAACCCTAACCCTAACCCTTCCCCGAAGCCTGACCCTCACCCGTCCCCTAATCCTAACCCGTACGTTAACACTAAACCGCGCCCTCACACGTACGCTCCCCCTAAAGCGTTGTCGTACCCTCCCCTGGACCCTAAACCGTCCCCATCCCCTAACCCTAACCCTAGCCCGAACCAAACCCTAACCCTTCCCCGAAGCCTGACCCTCACCCGTCCCCTAATCCTAACCCGTACGCTAACACTAACCCGCGCCCTCACACGTACGCTCCCCCTAAAGCGTTGTCGTAACCTCCCCTGGACCCTAAACCGTCCCCGTCCCCTAACCCTAACCGTAGCCCGAACCCTAAACCTAACCCTTCCCCGAAGCCTGACCCTCACACGTCCCCTAATCCTAAACCGTACGCTAACACTAACCCGCGCCCTCACACGTACGCTCCCCCTAAAGCGTTGTCGTACCCTCCCCTGGACCCTAAATCATCCCCGTCCCCTAACCCTAACCCTAGCCCGAACCCTAACCCTAACCCTTCCCCGAAGCCTGACCCTCACCCGTCACCTAACCCTAACCCGTACGCTAACACTAACCCGCGCCCTCACACGTACGCTCCCCCTAAAGCGTTGTCGTAACCTCCCGTGGACCCTAAACCGTGCCCGTCCCCTAACACTAACCCTAGCCCGAACCCTAAACCTAATCCTTCCCCGAAGCCTGACCCTCACCCGTCCCCTAATCCTAACACGTACGCTAACACTGACCTGCGCCCTCACACGTACGCTCCCCCTAAAGCGTTGGCGTACCCTCCCCTGGACCCTAAACCGTCCCAGTACCCTAACCCTAACCCTAGCCCGAACCCTAACCCTAACACTTCCCCGAAGCCTGACCCTCACCCGTCCCCTAATCCTAACCCGTACAATAACACTACCCCGCGCCCTCACACGTACGCTCACCCTAAAGCGTTGTCGTACCCTCCCCTGGACCCTAAACCGTCCCCGTCCCCTAACCCTAACCCTAGCCCGAACGCTAACACTAACCCTTCCCCGAAGCCTGACCCTCACCCGTCCTCTAATCCTAACCCGTACGCTAACACTAACCCGCGCCCTCACACGTACGCTCCCCCTAAAGCGTTGTCGTACCCTCCCCTGGACCCTAAACCGTCCCCGTCTCCTAACCCTAACCCTAGCCCGAACCCTAACCCTAACCCTTCCCCGAAGCCTGACCCTCACCCGTCCCCTAATCCTAACCGGTACGCTAACACTAACCCGCGCCCTCACACATACGCTCCCCCTAAAGCGTTGTCGTACCCTCCCGTGGACCCTAAACCGTCCCCGTCCCCTAACCCTAACCCTAGCCCGAACCCTAACCCTAACCCTTCCCCTAAGCCTGACCCTCACCCGTCCCCTATTCCTAACCCGTACGCTAACACTAACCCGCGTCCTCACACGTACGCTCCCCCTAAAGCGTTGTCGTACCCTCCCCTGGACCCTAAACCGTCCCCGTCCCCTAACCCTAACCCTAGCCCGAACCCTAACCCTAACCCTTCCCCGAAGCCTGACCCTCACCCGTACCCTAATCCTAACCCGTACGCTAACACTAACCCGCGCCCTCACACGTACGCTCCCCCTAAAGCGTTGTCGTACCCTCCCCTGGACCCTAAACCGTCCCCGTCCCCTAACCCTAACCCTAGCCCGAACCCTAACCCTAACCCTTCCCAGAAGCCTGACCCTCACCCGTCCCCTAATCCTAACCCGTACGCTAACACTAACCCGCGCCCTCACGCATACGCTCCCCCTAAAGTGTTGTCGTACCCTCCCCTGGACCCTAAACCGTCTCCGTCCCCTAACCCTAACCGTAGCCCGAACCCTAAGCCTAACCCTTCCCCGAAGCCTGACCCTCACCCGTCCCCTAATCCTAACCCGTACGCTAACACTAACCCGCGCCCTCACACGTACGCTCCCCCTAAAGTGTTGTCGTACCCTCCCCTGGACCCTAAACCGTCCCCGTCCCCTAACCCTAACCCTAGCCCGAACCCTAACCCTAACCCTTCCCCGAAGCCTGACCCTCTCCCGTCCCCTAATCCTAACCCGTACGCTAACACTAACCCGCGCCCTCACACGTACGCACCCCCTAAAGCGTTGTCGTACCCTCCCCTGGAACCTAAACCGTCCCCGTCCCCTAACCTTAACCCTAGCCCGAACCCTAACACTAACCCTTCCCCGAAGCCTGACCCTCACCCGTCCCCTAATCCTAACACGTACGCTAACACTAACCTGCGCCCTCACACGTACGCTCCCCCTAAAGCGTTGTCGTACCCTCCCCTGGACCCTAAACCGTCCCCGTCCCCTAACCCTAACCCTAGCCCGAACCCTAACCCTAACACTTCACCGAAGCCTGACACTCACCCGTCCCCTACTCCTAACCCGTACGCTAACACTAACCCGCGCCCTCACATGTACGCTCCCCCCAAAGCGTTGTCGTACCCTCCCCTGGACCCTAAACCGTCCCCGTCCCCTAACCCTAACCCTAGCCCGAACCCTAACCCTAACCCTTCCCTGAAGCCTGACCCTCACCCGTCCCCTAATCCTAACCCGTACGCTAACACTAACCTGCGCCCTCACTCGTACGCTCCCCCTAAAGCGTTGTCGTACCCTCCCCTGGACCCTAAACCGTCTCCGTCCCCTAACCCTAACCCTAGCCCGAACCCTAACCCTTCCCCGAAGCCTGACCCTCACCCGTCCCCTAATCCTAACCCGTACGCTAACACTAACCCGTGCCCTCACTCCTACGCTCCCCCTAAAGAGTTGTCGTACCCTCACCGGGACTCTAAACCATCCCCATCCCCTAACCCTAACCCTAGCCCGGACCCTAACCCTAACCCTTCCCCGAAGCCTGACCCTCACCCGTCCCCTAATCCTAACCGGTACGCTAACACTAACCCGTGCCCACACTCCTACGCTCCCCCTAAAGCGTTGTCGTACCCTCCCCTGGACCCTAAACCGTCTCCGTCCCCTAACCCTAACCCTAGCCCGAACCCTAACCCTTCCCCGAAGCCTGACCCTCACCCGTCCCCTAATCCTAACCCGTACGCTAACACTAACCCGCGCCCTCACGCGTACGCTCCCCCTAAAGCGTTGTCGTACCCTCCCCTGGACCCTAAACCGTCTCCGTCCCCGAACCCTAACCGTAGCCCGAACCCTAACCCTAACCCTTCCCCGAAGCCTGACCCTCATCCGTCCCCTAATCCTAACCCGTACGCTAACACTAACCCGCGCCCTCACACGTACGCTCCCACTAAAGCGTTGTCGTACCCTCCCCTGGACCCTAAACCGTCCCCGTCCCCTAACCCTAACCCTAGCCGGAACCCTAACCCTATCCCTTCCCCGAAGCCTGACCCTCTCCCGTCCCCTAATCCTAACCCGTACGCTAACACTAACCCGCGCCCTCATACCTACGCTCCCCCTAAAGCGTTGTCGTACCCTCACCGGGACCCTAAATCATCCCCATCCCCTAACCCTAACCCTAGCCCGAACCCTAACCCTAACCCTTCCCCGAAGCCTGACCCTCACCCATCCCCTAATCCTAAACCCTACGCTAACACTAACCCGCGCCCTCACACCTACGCTCCCCCTAAAGCGTTGTCGTACCCTCCCCTGGACCCTAAACCGTCCCCGTCCCCTAACCCTAACCCTAGCCCGAACCCTAACCCTAACCATTCCCCGAAGCCTGACCCTCACCCGTCCCCTAATCCTAACCCGTACGCTAACACTAACCCGCGCCCTCACACGTACGCTCCCCCTAAAGCGTTGTCGTACCCTCCGCTGGACCCTAAACCGTCCCCGTCCCCTAACCCTAACCCTAGCCCGAACCCTAAGCCTAACGCTTCCACGAAGCCTGACCCTCACCCGTCACCTAATCCTAACCCGTACGCTAACACTAACCTGCGCCCTCACACGTACGCTCCTCCTAAAGCGTTTTCGTACCCTCCCCTGGACCCTAAACCGTCCCCGTCCCCTAACCCTAATCCTAGCCCGAAACCTATCCCTAACCCTTCCCTGAAGCCTGACCCTCACCCGTCCCATAATCCTAACGCGTACGCTAACACTAACCCGCGACCCTCACACGTACGCTCCCCCTAAAGCGTTGTCGTACCCTCCCCTGGACACTAAACCGTCCCCGTCCCCTAACCCTAACCCTAGGCCGAACCCTAACCCTAACCCTTCACCGAAGCCTGACCCTCATCCGTCCCCTAATCCTAACCCATACGCTAACACTAACCCACGCCCTCACACGTACGCTCCCCCTAAAGCGCTGTCGTACCCTCCCCTGGACCCTAAACCGTCCCCGTCCCCTAACCCTAACCCTAGCCCGAACGCTAACCCTAACGCTTCCCCGAAACCTGACCCTCTCCCGTCCCCTAATCCTAACCCGTACGCTAACACTAACCCGTGCCCTCACGCGTACGCTCCCCGTAAAGCGTTGTCGTACCCTCCCCTGGACCCTAAACCGTCCCCGTCCCCTAACCCTAACCCTAGCCCGAACCCTAAGCCTAAAACGTCCCCGAAGCCTGACCCTCACCCGTCCCCTAATCCTAACCCGTACGCTAACACTAACCCGCGCCCTCACGCGTACGCTCCCCCTGAAGCGTTGTCGTACCCTCCTGTGGACCCTGAACCGTCCCCTAACCCTAACCCTAACCCTAGTCCGAACCCTAAACCTAACCCTTCCCCGAAGCCTGACCCTCACCCGTCCCCTAATCCTAACCCATACGCTAACACTAACCCGCACCCTCACACGTACGCTGCCCCAAAAGTGTTGTCGTACCCTCCCCTGGACCCTAAACCGTCCCCGTCCCCTAACCCTAACCCTTGCCCGAACCCTAACCCTAACCCTTCCCCGAAGCCTGACCCTCACCCGTCCCCTAATCCTAACCCGTACGTTAACACTAAACCGCGCCCTCACACGTACGCTCCCCCTAAAGCGTTGTCGTACCCTCCCCTGGACCCTAAACCGTCCCCATCCCCTAACCCTAACCCTAGCCCGAACCAAACCCTAACCCTTCCCCGAAGCCTGACCCTCACCCGTCCCCTAATCCTAACCCGTACGCTAACACTAACCCGCGCCCTCACACGTACGCTCCCCCTAAAGCGTTGTCGTAACCTCCCCTGGACCCTAAACCGTCCCCGTCCCCTAACCCTAACCGTAGCCCGAACCCTAAACCTAACCCTTCCCCGAAGCCTGACCCTCACACGTCCCCTAATCCTAAACCGTACGCTAACACTAACCCGCGCCCTCACACGTACGCTCCCCCTAAAGCGTTGTCGTACCCTCCCCTGGACCCTAAATCATCCCCGTCCCCTAACCCTAACCCTAGCCCGAACCCTAACCCTAACCCTTCCCCGAAGCCTGACCCTCACCCGTCACCTAACCCTAACCCGTACGCTAACACTAACCCGCGCCCTCACACGTACGCTCCCCCTAAAGCGTTGTCGTAACCTCCCGTGGACCCTAAACCGTGCCCGTCCCCTAACACTAACCCTAGCCCGAACCCTAAACCTAATCCTTCCCCGAAGCCTGACCCTCACCCGTCCCCTAATCCTAACACGTACGCTAACACTGACCTGCGCCCTCACACGTACGCTCCCCCTAAAGCGTTGGCGTACCCTCCCCTGGACCCTAAACCGTCCCCGTCCCCTAACCCTAACCCTAGCCCGAACCCTAACCCTAACCCTTCCCCGAAGCCTGACCCTCACCCGTCCCCAATCCTAACCCGTACGCTAACACTAACCCACGCCCTCACACGTACGCTCCCCCTAAAGCGTTGTCGTACCCTCCCCTGGACCCTAAACCGTCCCCGTCCCCTAACCCTAACCCTAGCCCGAACCCTAACCCTAACCCTTCCCCGAAGCCTGACCCTCACCCGTCGCCTAATCCTAACCCGTACGCTAACACTAACCCGCGCCCTCACACGTACGCTCCCCCTAAAGCATTGTCGTACCCTCCCCTGGACCCTAAACCGTCCCAGTACCCTAACCCTAACCCTAGCCCGAACCCTAACCCTAACACTTCCCCGAAGCCTGACCCTCACCCGTCCCCTAATCCTAACCCGTACACTAACACTACCCCGCGCCCTCACACGTACGCTCACCCTAAAGCGTTGTCGTACCCTCCCCTGGACCCTAAACCGTCCCCGTCCCCTAACCCTAACCCTAGCCCGAACGCTAACACTAACCCTTCCCCGAAGCCTGACCCTCACCCGTCCTCTAATCCTAACCCGTACGCTAACACTAACCCGCGCCCTCACACGTACGCTCCCCCTAAAGCGTTGTCGTACCCTCCCCTGGACCCTAAACCGTCCCCGTCTCCTAACCCTAACCCTAGCCCGAACCCTAACCCTAACCCTTCCCCGAAGCCTGACCCTCACCCGTCCCCTAATCCTAACCGGTACGCTAACACTAACCCGCGCCCTCACACATACGCTCCCCCTAAAGCGTTGTCGTACCCTCCCGTGGACCCTAAACCGTCCCCGTCCCCTAACCCTAACCCTAGCCCGAACCCTAACCCTAACCCTTCCCCTAAGCCTGACCCTCACCCGTCCCCTATTCCTAACCCGTACGCTAACACTAACCCGCGTCCTCACACGTACGCTCCCCCTAAAGCGTTGTCGTACCCTCCCCTGGACCCTAAACCGTCCCCGTCCCCTAACCCTAACCCTAGCCCGAACCCTAACCCTAACCCTTCCCCGAAGCCTGACCCTCACCCGTACCCTAATCCTAACCCGTACGCTAACACTAACCCGCGCCCTCACACGTACGCTCCCCCTAAAGCGTTGTCGTACCCTCCCCTGGACCCTAAACCGTCCCCGTCCCCTAACCCTAACCCTAGCCCGAACCCTAACCCTAACCCTTCCCAGAAGCCTGACCCTCACCCGTCCCCTAATCCTAACCCGTACGCTAACACTAACCCGCGCCCTCACGCATACGCTCCCCCTAAAGTGTTGTCGTACCCTCCCCTGGACCCTAAACCGTCTCCGTCCCCTAACCATAACCGTAGCCCGAACCCTAAGCCTAACCCTTCCCCGAAGCCTGACCCTCACCCGTCCCCTAATCCTAACCCGTACGCTAACACTAACCCGCGCCCTCACACGTACGCTCCCCCTAAAGTGTTGTCGTACCCTCCCCTGGACCCTAAACCGTCCCCGTCCCCTAACCCTAACCCTAGCCCGAACCCTAACCCTAACCCTTCCCCGAAGCCTGACCCTCTCCCGTCCCCTAATCCTAACCCGTACGCTAACACTAACCCGCGCCCTCACACGTACGCACCCCCTAAAGCGTTGTCGTACCCTCCCCTGGAACCTAAACCGTCCCCGTCCCCTAACCTTAACCCTAGCCCGAACCCTAACACTAACCCTTCCCCGAAGCCTGACCCTCACCCGTCCCCTAATCCTAACACGTACGCTAACACTAACCTGCGCCCTCACACGTACGCTCCCCCTAAAGCGTTGTCGTACCCTCCCCTGGACCCTAAACCGTCCCCGTCCCCTAACCCTAACCCTAGCCCGAACCCTAACCCTAACACTTCACCGAAGCCTGACACTCACCCGTCCCCTACTCCTAACCCGTACGCTAACACTAACCCGCGCCCTCACATGTACGCTCCCCCCAAAGCGTTGTCGTACCCTCCCCTGGACCCTAAACCGTCCCCGTCCCCTAACCCTAACCCTAGCCCGAACCCTAACCCTAACCCTTCCCTGAAGCCTGACCCTCACCCGTCCCCTAATCCTAACCCGTACGCTAACACTAACCTGCGCCCTCACTCGTACGCTCCCCCTAAAGCGTTGTCGTACCCTCCCCTGGACCCTAAACCGTCTCCGTCCCCTAACCCTAACCCTAGCCCGAACCCTAACCCTTCCCCGAAGCCTGACCCTCACCCGTCCCCTAATCCTAACCCGTACGCTAACACTAACCCGTGCCCTCACTCCTACGCTCCCCCTAAAGAGTTGTCGTACCCTCACCGGGACCCTAAACCATCCCCATCCCCTAACCCTAACCCTAGCCCGGACCCTAACCCTAACCCTTCCCCGAAGCCTGACCCTCACCCGTCCCCTAATCCTAACCGGTACGCTAACACTAACCCGTGCCCACACTCCTACGCTCCCCCTAAAGCGTTGTCGTACCCTCCCCTGGACCCTAAACCGTCTCCGTCCCCTAACCCTAACCCTAGCCCGAACCCTAACCCTTCCCCGAAGCCTGACCCTCACCCGTCCCCTAATCCTAACCCGTACGCTAACACTAACCCGCGCCCTCACATGTACGCTCCCCCTAAAGCGTTGTCGTACCCTCCCCTGGACCCTAAACCGTCCCCATCCCCTAACCCTAACCCTACCCCGAACCCTAACCCTAACCCTTCACCGAAGCCTGACCCTCACCCGTCCCCTAATCCTAACCCGTACGCTAACACTAACCCGCGCCCTCACACGTACGCACCCCCTAAAGCATTGTCGTACCCTCCCCTGGACCCTAAACCGTCCCCGTCCCGTAACCCTAACCCTAGCCCGAACCCTAACCCTAACCCTTCCCCGAAGCCTGACCCTCACCCGTCCCCTAATCCTAACCCGTACGCTAACACTAACCCGCGCCCTCACACGTACGCTCCCCCTAAAGCGTTGTCGTACCCTCCCCTGGACCCTAAACCGTCTCCGTCCCCTAACGCTAACCCTAGCACGAACCCTAACCCTTCCCCGAAGCCTGACCCTCACCCGTCCCCTAATCCTAACCCGTACGCTAACACTAACCCGCGCCCTCACACCTACGCTCCCCCTAAAGCGTTGTCGTACCCTCACCGGGACCCTAAACCGTCCCCGTCCCCTAACCCTAACCCTAGCCCGAACCCTAACCCTAACACTTCCCCGAAGCCTGACCCTCACCCATCCCCTAATCCTAAACCCTACGCTAACACTAACCCGCGCCCTCACACGTACGCTCCCCCTAAAGCGTTGTCGTACCCTCCCCTGGACCCTAAACCGTCCCCGTCCCCTAACCTTAACCCTAGCCCGAACCCTAACCCTAACCCTTCCCGGAAGCCTGACCCTCACCCGTCCCCTAATCCTAACCGGTACGCTAACACTAACCCGCACCCTCACACGTACGCTCCCCCTAAAGCGTTGTCGTACCCTCCCCTGGACCCTAAACCGTCCCCGTCCCCTAACCCTAACCCTAGCCCGAACCCTAACCCTAACCCTTCCCCGAAGCCTGACCCTCACCCGTCCCCTAATCCTAACCCGTACGCTAACACTAACCCGCCCCCTCACACGTACGCTCCCCCTAAAGCGTTGTCGTACCCTCCCCTGGACCCTAAACCGTCTCCGTCCCCTAACCCTAACCGTAGCCCGAACCCTAAGCCTAACCCTTCCCCGAAGCCTGACCCTCACCCGTCCCCTAATCCTAACCCGTACGCTAACACTAACCCGCGCCCTCACACGTACGCTCCCCCTAAAGCGTTGTCGTACCCTCCCCTGGACCCTAAACCGTCCCCGTCCCCTAACCCTAAACCTAGCCCGAACCCTAACCCTAACCCTTCCCCGAAGCCTGACCCTCTCCCGTCCCCTAATCCTAACCCGTACGCTAACACTAACCCACGCCCTCACACGTACGCACCCCCTAAAGCGTTGTCGTACCCTCCCCTGGACCCTAAACCGTACCCGTCCCCTAACCTTAACCCTAGCCCGAACCCTAACCCTAACCCTTCCCCGAAGCCTGACCCTCACCCGTCCCCTAATCCTAACCCGTACGCTAACACTAACATGCGCCCTCACGCGTACGCTCCCCCTAAAGCGTTGTCGTACCCTCCCCTGGACCCTAAACCGTCTCCGTCCCCTAACACTAACCCTAGCCCGAACCCTAAGCCTAACCCTTCCCCGAAGCCTGACCCTCACCCGTCCCCTAATCCTAACCGGTAGGCTAACACTAACCCACGCCCTTACACGTACGCTCCCCCTAAAGCGTTGTCGTACCCTCCCCTGGACCCTAAACCGTCCCCGTCCCCTAACCCTAACCCTAGCCCGAACCCTAACCCTAACCCTTCCCCGAAGCCTGACCCTCTCCCGTCCCCTAATCCTAACCCGTACGCTAACACTAACCCGCGCCCTCACTCGTACGCTCCCCCTAAAGCGTTGTCGTACCCTCCCCTGGACCCTAAACCGTCCCCGTCCCCTAACCCTAACCCTAGCCCGAACCCTAAGCCTAACCCTTCCCCGAAGCCTGACCCTCAGCCGACCCCTAATCGTAACCCGTACGCTAACACTAACCCGCGCCCTCACACGTACGCTCCCACTAAAGCGTTGTCGTACCCTCCCCTGGACCCTAAACCGTCCCCGTCCCCTAACCCTAACCCTAGCCCGAACCCTAACCCTAACCCTTCCTCGAAGCCTGACCCTCACCCGTCCCCTAATCCTAACCCGTACGCTAACACTAACCCGCGCCCTCACACGTACGCTCCCCCTAAAGCGTTGTCGTACCCTCCCCTGGACCCTAAACCGTCTCCGTCCCCTAACCCTAACCCTAGCCCGAACCCTAACCCTTCCCCGAAGCCTGACCCTCACCCGTCCCCTAATCCTATCCCGTACGCTAACACTAACCCGCGCCCTCACACCTACGCTCCCCCTAAAGCGTTGTCGTACCCTCACCGGGATCCTAAACCATCCCCGTCCCCTAACCCTAACCCTAGCCCGAACCCTAACCCTAACCCTTCCCCGAAGCCTGACCCTCACCCATCCCCTAATCCTAAACCCTACGCTAACACTAACCCACGCCCTCACACCTATGCTCCCCCTAAAGCGTTGTCGTACCCTCCCCTGGACCCTAAACCGACCCCGTCCCCTAACCCTAACCCTAGCCCGAACCCTAACCCTAACCCTTCCCCGAAGCCTGACCCTCACCCGTCCCCTAATCCTAACCCATACGCTAACACTAACCCGCGCCCTCACACTTACGCTCCCCCTAAAGCGTTGTCGTACCCTCCCCTGGACCCTAAACCATCCCTGTCCCCTAACCCTAACCCTAGCCCAAACCCTAACCCTTACCCTTCCCCGAAGCCTGACCCTCACCCGTCCCCTAATCCTAACCCGTACGCTAACAATAACCTGCGCCCTCACACGTACGCTCCCCCTAAAGCATTGTCGTACCCTCCCCTGGACCCTAAACCGTCCCTGTCCCTTAACACTAACACAAGCTCGAACGCTAACCCTAACCCTTCCCCGAAGCCTGACCCTCACCCATCCCCTAATCCTAACCCGTACGCTAACACTAACCCGCGCCCTCACACGTACGCTCCCCCTAAAGCGTTGTCGTACCCTCCCCTGGACCCTAAACCGTCCCCGTCCCCTAACCCTAACCCTAGCCCGAACCCTAACCCTAACCCTTCCCCGAAGCCTGACCCTCACCCGTCCCCTAATCCTAACCGGTACGCTAACACTAACCCGCGCCCTCACACATACGCTCCCCCTAAAGCGTTGTCGTACCCTCACCGGGACCCTAAACTGTCCCCGTCCCCTAACCCTAACCCTAGCCCGAACCCTAACCCTAACACTTCCCCGAAGCCTGACCCTCACCCATCCCCTAATCCTAAACCCTACGCTAACACTAACCCGCGCCCTCACACGTACGCTCCCCCTAAAGCGTTGTCGTACCCTCCCCTGGACCCTAAACCGTCCCCGTCCCCTAACCCTAACCCTAGCCCGAACCCTAACCCTAACCCTTCCCCGAAGCCTGACCCTCTCCCGTCCCCTAATCCTAACCCGTACGCTAACACTAACCCGCGCCCTCACTCGTACGCTCCCCCTAAAGCGTTGTCGTACCCTCCCCTGGACCCTAAACCGTCCCCATCCCCTAACCCTAACCCTAGCCCGAACCCTAACCCTAACCCTTCCCCGAAGCCTGACCCTCACCCGTCCCCTAATCGTAACCCGTACGCTAACACTAACCCGCGCCCTCACACGAACGCTCCCCCTAAAGCGTTGTCGTACCCTCCCCTGGACCCTAAACCGTCCCCGTCCCCTAACCCTAACCCTAGCCCGAACCCTAACCCTAACCCTTCCCCGAAGCCTGACCCTCACCCGTCCCCTAATCCTAACCCGTACGCTAACACTAACCCGCGCCCTCACACGTACGCTCCCCCTAAAGCGTTGTCGTACCCTCCCCTGGACCCTAAACCGTCTCCGTCCCCTAACCCTAACCCTAGCCCGAACCCTAACCCTTCCCCGAAGCCTGACCCTCACCCGTCCCCTAATCCTATCCCGTACGCTAACACTAACCCGCGCCCTCACACCTACGCTCCCCCTAAAGCGTTGTCGTACCCTCACCGGGATCCTGAACCATCCCCGTCCCCTAACCCTAACCCTAGCCCGAACCCTAACCCTAACCCTTCCCCGAAGCCTGACCCTCACCCATCCCCTAATCCTAAACCCTACGCTAACACTAACCCGCGCCCTCACACCTATGCTCCCCCTAAAGCGTTGTCGTACCCTCCCCTGGACCCTAAACCGACCCCGTCCCCTAACCCTAACCCTAGCCCGAACCCTAACCCTAACCCTTCCCCGAAGCCTGACCCTCACCCGTCCCCTAATCCTAACCCATACGCTAACACTAACCCGCGCCCTTACACTTACGCTCCCCCTAAAGCGTTGTCGTACCCTCCCCTGGACCCTAAACCATCCCTGTCCCCTAACCCTAACCCTAGCCCAAACCCTAACCCTTACCCTTCCCCGAAGCCTGACACTCACCCGTCCCCTAATCCTAACCCGTACGCTAACACTAACCTGCGCCCTCACACGTACGCTCCCCCTAAAGCATTGTCGTACCCTCCCCTGGACCCTAAACCGTCCCCGTCCCTTAACACTAACCCAAGCTCGAACGCTAACCCTAACCCTTCCCCGAAGCCTGACCCTCACCCGTCTCCTAATCCTAATCCGTACGCTAACACTAACCCGCGCCCTCACACGTACGCTCCCCCTAAAGCGTTGTCGTACCCTCCCCTGGACCCTAAACCGTCCCCGTCCCCTAACCCTAAACCTAGCCCGAACCCTAACCCTAACCCTTCCCCGAAGCCTGACCCTCTCCCGTCCCCTAATCCTAACCCGTACGCTAAATCTAACCCACGCCCTCACACGTACGCACCCCCTAAAGCGTTGTCGTACCCTCCCCTGGACCCTAAACCGTCCCCGTCCCCTAACCTTAACCCTAGCCCGAACCCTAACCCTAACCCTTCCCCGAAGCCTGACCCTCACCCGTCCCCTAATCCTAACCCGTACGCTAACACTAACACGCGCCCTCACGCGTACGCTCCCCCTAAAGCGTTGTCGTACCCTCCCCTGGACCCTAAACCGTCTCCGTCCCCTAACCCTAACCCTAGCCCGAACCCTAAGCCTAACCCTTCCCCGAAGGCTGACCCTCACCCGTCACCTAATCCTAACCGGTAGGCTAACACTAACCCACGCCCTTACACGTACGCTCCCCCTAAAGCGTTGTCGTACCCTCCCCTGGACCCTAAACCGTCCCCGTCCCCTAACCCTAACCCTAGCCCGAACCCTAACCCTAACCCTTCCCCGAAGCCTGACCCTCTCCCGTCCCCTAATCCTAACCCGTACGCTAACACTAACCCGCGCCCTCACTCGTACGCTCCCCCTAAAGCGTTGTCGTACCCTCCCCTGGACCCTAAACCGTCCCCGTCCCCTAACCCTAACCCTAGCCCGAACCCCAACCCTAACCCTTCCCCGAAGCCTGACCCTCACCCGTCCCCTAATCGTAACCCGTACGCTAACACTAACCCGCGCCCTCACACGTACGCTCCCCCTAAAGCGTTGTCGTACCCTCCCCTGGACCCTAAACCGTCCCCGTCCCCTAACCCTAACCCTAGCCCGAACCCTAACCCTAACCCTTCCCCGAAGCCTGACCCTCACCCGTCCCCTAATCCTAACCCGTACGCTAACACTAACCCGCGCCCTCACACGTACGCTCCCCCTAAAGCGTTGTCGTACCCTCCCCTGGACCCTAAACCGTCTCCGTCCCCTAACCCTAACCCTAGCCCGAACCCTAACCCTTCCCCGAAGCCTGACCCTCACCCGTCCCCTAATCCTATCCCGTACGCTAACACTAACCCGCGCCCTCACACGTACGTTCCCCCTAAAGCGTTGTCGTACCCTCCCCTGGACCCTAAACCGTCTCCGTCCCCTAACCCTAACCCTAGCCCGAACCCTAACCCTAACCCTTCCCCGAAGCCTGACCCTCACCCATCCCCTAATCCTAAACCCTACGCTAACACTAACCCACGCCCTCACACCTATGCTCCCCCTAAAGCGTTGTCGTACCCTCCCCTGGACCCTAAACCGACCCCGTCCCCTAACCCTAACCCTAGCCCGAACCCTAACCCTAACCCTTCCCCGAAGCCTGACCCTCACCCGTCCCCTAATCCTAACCCATACGCTAACACTAACCCGCGCCCTCACACTTACGCTCCCCCTAAAGCGTTGTCGTACCCTCCCCTGGACCCTAAACCATCCCTGTCCCCTAACCCTAACCCTAGCCCAAACCCTAACCCTTACCCTTCCCCGAAGCCTGACCCTCACCCGTCCCCTCATCCTAACCCGTACGCTAACAATAACCTGCGCCCTCACACGTACGCTCCCCCTAAAGCATTGTCGTACCCTCCTCTGGACCCTAAACCGTCCCCGTCCCTTAACACTAACCCAAGCTCGAACGCTAACCCTAACCCTTCCCCGAAGCCTGACCCTCATCCGTCCCCTAATCCTAACCCGTACGCTAACACTAACCCGCGCCCTCACACGTACGCTCCCCCTAAAGCGTTGTCGTACCCTCCCCTGGACCCTAAACCGTCCCCGTCCCCTAACCCTAACCCTAGCCCGAACCCTAACCCTAACCCTTCCCCGAAGCCTGACCCTCACCCGTCTCCTAATCCTAACCCGTACGCTAACAGTAACCCGCGCCCTCACACGTACGCTCCCCCTAAAGCGTTGTCGTACCCTCCCCTGGACCCTAAACCGTCCCCGTCCCCTAACCCTAACCCTAGCCCGAACCCTAACCCTAACCCTTCCCCGAAGCCTGACCCTCACCCATCCCCTAATCCTAACCCGTACGCTAACACTAACCCGCGCCCTCACATGTACGCTCCCCCTAAAGCGTTGTCGTACCGTCCCCTGGACCCTAAACCGTCCCCGTCCCCTAACCCTAACCCTAGCCCGAACCCTAACCCTAACCCTTCCCCGAAGCCTCACCCTCACCCGTCCCCTAATCCTAACCGGTACGCTAACACTAACCCGCGCCCTCACACATACGCTCCCCCTAAAGCGTTGTCGTACCCTCCCCTGGACCCTAAACCGTCCCCGTCCCCTAACCCTAACCCTAGCCAGAACCCTAACCCTAACCCTTCCCCGAAGCCTGACCGTCACCCGTCCCCTAATCCTAACCCGTACGCTAACACTAACCCGCGTCCTCACACGTACGCTCCCCCTAAAGCGTTGTCGTACCCTCCCCTGGACCCTAAACCGTCCCCGTCCCGTAACCCTAACCCTAGCCCGAACCCTAACCCTAACCCTTCCCCGAAGCCTGACCCTCACCCGTCCCCTAATCCTAACCAGTACGCTAACACTAACCCGCGCCCTCACACCTACGCTCCCCCTAAAGCGTTGTCGTACCCTCACCGGGACCCTAAACCGTCCCCGTCCCCTAACCCTAACCCTAGCCCGAACCCTAACCCTAACACTTCCCCTAAGCCTGACCCTCACCCATCCCCTAATCCTAAACCCTACGCTAACACTAACCCGCGCCCTCACACGTACGCTCCCCCTAAAGCGTTGTCGTACCCTCCCGTGGACCCTAAACCGTCCCCGTCCCCTAACCTTAACCCTAGCCCGAACCCTAACCCTAACCCTTCCCGGAAGCCTGACCCTCACCCGTCCCCTAATCCTAACCGGTACGCTAACACTAACCCGCACCCTCACACGTACGCTCCCCCTAAAGCGTTGTCGTACCCTCCCCTGGACCCTAAACCGTCCCCGTCCCCTAACCCTAACCCTAGCCCGAACCCTAACCCTAACCCTTCCCCGAAGCCTGACCCTCACCCGTCCCCTAATTCTAACCCGTACGGTAACACTAACCCGCGCCCTCACACGTACGCTCCCCCTAAAGCGTTGTCGTACCCTCCCCTGGACCCTAAACCGTCCCCGTCCCCTAACCCTAAACCTAGCCCAAACCCTAACCCTAACCCTTCCCCGAAGCCTGACCCTCTCCCGTCCCCTAATCCTAACCCGTACGCTAACACTAACCCACGCCCTCACACGTACGCACCCCCTAAAGCGTTGTCGTACCCTCCCCTGGACCCTAAACCGTCCCCGTCCCCTAACCTTAACCCTAGCCCGAACCCTAACCCTAACCCTTCCCCGAAGCCTGACCCTCACCCGTCCCCTAATCCTATCCCGTACGCTAACACTAACACGCGCCCTCACACCTACGCTCCCCCTAAAGCGTTGTCGTACCCTCACCGGGATCCTAAACCATCCCCGTCCCCTAACCCTAACCCTAGCCCGAACCCTAACCCTAACCCTTCCCCGAAGCCTGACCCTCACCCATCCCCTAATCCTAAACCCTACGCTAACACTAACCCGCGCCCTCACACCTATGCTCCCCCTAAAGCGTTGTCGTACCCTCCCCTGGACCCTAAACCGACCCCGTCCCCTAACCCTAACCCTAGCCCGAACCCTAACCCTAACCCTTCCCCGAAGCCTGACCCTCACCCGTCCCCTAATCCTAACCCATACGCTAACACTAACCCGCGCCCTCACACTTACGCTCCCCCTAAAGCGTTGTCGTACCCTCCCCTGGACCCTAAACCATCCCTGTCCCCTAACCCTAACCCTAGCCCAAACCCTAACCCTTAACCTTCCCCGAAGCCTGACCCTCACCCGTCCCCTAATACTAACCCGTACGCTAACACTAACCTGCGCCCTCACACGTACGCTCCCCCTAAAGCATTGTCGTACCCTCCCCTGGACCCTAAACCGTCCCCGTCCCTTAACACTAACCCAAGCTCGAACGCTAACCCTAACCCTTCCCCGAAGCCTGACCCTCACCCGTCTCCTAATCCTAACCCGTACGCTAACACTAACCCGCGCCCTCACACGTACGCTCCCCCTAAAGCGTTGTCGTACCCTCCCCTGGACCCTAAACCGTCCCCGTCCCCTAACCCTAACCCTAGCCCGAACCCTAACCCTAACCCTTCCCCGATGCCTGACCCTCACCCATCCCCTAATCCTAACCCGTACGCTAACACTAACCCGCGCCCTCACACGTACGCTCCCCCTAAAGCGTTGTCGTACCCTCCCCTGGACCCTAAACCGTCCCCGTCCCCTAACCCTAACCCTAGCCCGAACCCTAACCCTAACCCTTCCCCGAAGCCTGACCCTCACCCGTCCCCTAATCCTAACCGATACGCTAACACTAACCCGCGCCCTCACACATACGCTTCCCCTAAAGCGTTGTCGTACCCTCCCCTGGACCCTAAACCGTCCCCGTCCCCTAACCCTAACCCTAGCCAGAACCCTAACCCTAACCCTTCCCCGAAGCCTGACCCTCACCCGTCCCCTAATCCTAACCCGTACGCTAACACTAACCCGCGTCCTCACACGTACGCTCCCCCTAAAGCGTTGTCGTACCCTCCCCTTGACCCTAAACCGTCCCCGTCCCCTAACCCTAACCCTAGCCCGAACCCTAACCCTAACCCTTCCCCGAAGCCTGACCCTCACCCGTCCCCTAATCCTAACCCGTACGCTAACACTAACCCGCGCCCTCACACGTACGCTCCCCCTAAAGCGTTGTCGTACCCTCCCCTGGACCCTAAACCATCCCCGTCTCCTAACCCTAACCCTAGCCCGAACCCTAACCCTAACCCTTCCCCGAAGCCTGACCCTCACCCGTCCCCTAATCCTAACCCGTACGCTAACACTAACCCGCGCCCTCACGCATACGCTCCCCCTAAAGCGTTGTCGTACCCTCCCCTGGACCCTAAACCGTCTCCGTCCCCTAACCCTAACCGTAGCCTGAACCCTAAGCCTAACCCTTCCCCGAAGCCTGACCCTCACCCGTCCCCTAATCCTAACCCGTACGCCAACACTAACCCGCGCCCTCACACGTACACTCCCCCTAAAGTGTTGTCGTACCCTCCCCTGGACCCTAAACCGTCCCCGTCCCCTAACCCTATCCCTAGCCCGAACCCTAACCCTAACCCTTCCCCGAAGCCTGACCCTCTCCCATGCCCTAATCCTAACCCGTACGCTAACAATAACCCGCGCCCTCACACGTACGCACCCCCTAAAGCGTTGTCGTACCCTCCCCTGGACCCTAAACCGTCCCCGTCCCCTAACCCTAACCCTAGCCGGAACCCTAACCCTAACCCTTCCCCGAAGCCTGACCCTCTCCCGTCCCCTAATCCTAACCCGTACGCTAACACTAACCCGTGCCCTCACACGTACGCTCCCCCTAAAGCGTGGTCGTACCCTCCCCTGGACCCTAAACCGTCCCCGTCCCCTAACCTTAACCCTAGCCCGAACCCTAACCCTAACCCTTCCCCGAAGCCTGACCCTCACCCGTCCCATAATCCTAATCGGTACGCTAACACTAAGCCGCGCCCTCACACGTACGCTCCCCCTAAAGCGTTGTCGTACCCTCCCCTGGACACTAAACCGTCCCCGTCCCCTAACCCTAACCCTAGCCCGAACCCTAACCCTAACCCTTCCCCGAAGCCTGACCCTCTCCCGTCCCCTAATCCTAACCCGTACGCTAACACTAACCCGCGCCCTCACACGTACGCTCCCCCTAAAGCGTTGTCGTACCCTCCCCTGGACCCTAAACCGTCCCCGTCCCCTAACCCTAACCCTACCCCGAACCCTAACCCTAACCCTTCACCGAAGCCTGACCCTCACCCGTCCCCTAATCCTAACCCGTACGCTAACACTAACCCGCGCCCTCACACGTACGCACCCCCTAAAGTGTTGTCGTACCCTCCCCTGGACCCTAAACCGTCCCCGTCCCGTAACCCTAACCCTAGCCCGAACCCTAACCCTAACCCTTCCCCGAAGCCTGACCCTCACCCGTCCCCTAATCCTAACACGTACACTAACACTAACCCGCGCCCTCACACGTACGCTACCCCTAAAGCGTTGTCGTACCCTCCCCTGGACCCTAAACCGTCTCCGTCCCCTAACGCTAACCCTAGCCCGAACCCTAACCCTTCCCCGAAGCCTGACCCTCACCCGTCCCCTAATCCTAACCCGTACGCTAACACTAACCCGCGCCCTCACACCTACGCTCCCCCTAAAGCGTTGTCGTACCCTCACCGGGACCCTAAACCGTCCCCGTCCCCTAACCCTAACCCTAGCCCGAACCCTAACCCTAACACTTCCCCGAAGCCTGACCCTCACCCATCCCCTAATCCTAAACCCTACGCTAACACTAACCCGCGCCCTCACACGTACGCTCCCCCTAAAGCGTTGTCGTACCCTCCCCTGGACCCTAAACCGTCCCCGTCCCCTAACCTTAACCCTAGCCCGAACCCTAACCCTAACCCTTCCCGGAAGCCTGACCCTCACCCGTTCCCTAATCCTAACCGGTACGCTAACACTATCCCGCACCCTCACACGTACGCTCCCCCTAAAGCGTTGTCGTACCCTCTCCTGGACCCTAAACCGTCCCCGTCCCCTAACCCTAACCCTAGCCCGAACCCTAACCCTAACCCTTCCCCGAAGCCTGACCCTCACCCGTCCCCTAATCCTAACCCGTACGCTAACACTAACCCGCGCCCTCACACGTACGCTCCCCCTAAAGCGTTGTCGTACCCTCCCCTGGACCCTAAACCGTCTCCGTCCCCTAACCCTAACCGTAGCCCGAACCCTAAGCCTAAACCTTCCCCGAAGCCTGACCCTCACCCGTCCCCTAATCCTAACCCGTACGCTAACACTAACCCGCGCCCTCACACGTACGCTCCCCCTAAAGCGTTGTCGTACCCTCCCCTGGACCCTAAACCGTCCCCGTCCCCTAACCCTAATCCTAGCCCGAACCCTAACCCTAACCCTTCCCCGAAGCCTGACCCTCTCCCGTCCCCTAATCCTAACCCGTACGCTAACACTAACCCACGCCCTCACACGTACGCACCCCCTAAAGCGTTGTCGTACCCTCCCCTGGACCCTAAACCGTCCCCGTCCCCTAACCTTAACCCTAGCCCGAACCCTAACCCTAACCCTTCCCCGAAGCCTGACCCTCACCCGTCCCCTAATCCTAACCCGTACGCTAACACTAACACGCGCCCTCACGCGTACGCTCCCCCTAAAGCGTTGTCGTACCCTCCCCTGGACCCTAAACCGTCTCCGTCCCCTAACCCTAACCCTAGCCCGAACCCTAAGCCTAACCCTTCCCCGAAGCCTGACCCTCACCCGTCCCCTAATCCTAACCGGTAGGCTAACACTAACCCGCGCCCTTACACGTACGCTCCCCCTAAAGCGTTGTCGTACTCTCCCCTGGACCCTAAACCGTCCCCGTCCCCTAACCCTAACCCTAGACCGAACCCTAACCCTAACCCTTCCCCGAAGCCTGACCCTCTCCCGTCCCCTAATCCTAACCCGTACGCTAACACTAACCCGCGCCCTCACTCGTACGCTCCCCCTAAAGCGTTGTCGTACCCTCCCCTGGACCCTAAACCGTCCCCGTCCCCTAACCCTAACCCTAGCCCGAACCCTAACCCTAACCCTTCCCCGAAGCCTGACCCTCACCCGTCCCCTAATCGTAACCCGTACGCTAACACTAACCCGCGCCCTCACACGTACGCTCCCCCTAAAGCGTTGTCGTACCCTCCCCTGGACCCTAAACCGTCCCCGTCCCCTAACCCTAACCCTAGCCCGAACCCTAACCCTAACCCTTTCCCGAAGCCTGACCCTCACCCGTCCCCTAATCCTAACCCGTACGCTAACACTAACCCGCGCCCTCACACGTACGCTCCCCCTAAAGCGTTGTCGTACCCTCCCCTGGACCCTAAACCGTCTCCGTCCCCTAACCCTAACCCTAGCCCGAACCCTAACCCTTCCCCGAAGCCTGACCCTCACCCGTCCCCTAATCCTATCCCGTACGCTAACACTAACCCGCGCCCTCACACCTACGCTCCCCCTAAAGCGTTGTCGTACCCTCACCGGGATCCTAAACCATCCCCGTCCCCTAACCCTAACCTTAGCCCGAACCCTAACCCTAACCCTTCCCCGAAGCCTGACCCTCACCCATCCCCTAATCCTAAACCCTACGCTAACACTAACCCGCGCCCTCACACCTACGCTCCCCCTAAAGCGTTGTCGTACCCTCCCCTGGACCCTAAACCGACCCCGTCCCCTAACCCTAACCCTAGCCCGAACCCTAACCCTAACCCTTCCCCGAAGCCTGACCCTCACCCGTCCCCTAATCCTAACCCGTACGCTAACACTAACCCGCGCCCTCACGCATACGCTCCCCCTAAAGCGTTGTCGTACCCTCCCCTGGACCCTAAACCGTCTCCGTCCCCTAACCCTAACCGTAGCCCGAACCCTAAGCCTAACCCTTCCCCGAAGCCTGACCCTCACCCGTCCCCTAATCCTAACCCGTACGCCAACACTAACCCGCGCCCTCACACGTACGCTCCCCCTAAAGTGTTGTCGTACCCTCCCCTGGACCCTAAACCGTCCCCGTCCCCTAACCCTAACCCTAGCCCGAACCCTAACCCTAACCCTTCCCCGAAGCCTGACCCTCTCCCATGCCCTAATCCTAACCCGTACGCTAACAATAACCCGCGCCCTCGCACGTACGCACCCTCTAAAGCGTTGTCGTACCCTCCCCTGGACCCTAAACCGTCCCCGTCCCCTAACCTTAACCCTAGCCGGAACCCTAAACCTAACCCTTCCCCGAAGCCTGACCCTCTCCCGTCCCCTAATCCTAACCCGTACGCTAACACTAACCCGTGCCCTCACATGTACGCTCCCCCTAAAGCGTGGTCGTACCCTCCCCTGGACCCTAAACCGTCCCCGTCCCCTAACCTTAACCGTAGCCCGAACCCTAACCCTAACCCTTCCCCGAAGCCTGACCCTCACCCGTCCCATAATCCTAAACGGTACGCTAACACTAAGCCGCGCCCTCACACGTACGCTCCCCCTAAAGCGTTGTCGTACCCTCCCCTGGACCCTAAACCGTCCCCGTCCCCTAACCCTAACCCTAGCCCGAACCCTAACCCTAACCCTTCCCCGAAGCCTGACCCTCTCCCGTCCCCTAATCCTAACCCGTACGCTAACACTAACCCGCGCCCTCACACGTACGCTCCCCCTAAAGCGTTGTCGTACCCTCCCCTGGACCCTAAACCGTCCCCGTCCCCTAACCCTAACCCTACCCCGAACCCTAACCCTAACCCTTCACCGAAGCCTGACCCTCCCCCGTCCCCTAATCCTAACCCGTACGCTAACACTAACCCGCGCCCTCACACGTACGCACCCCCTAAAGCGTTGTCGTACCCTCCCCTGGACCCTAAACCGTCCCCGTCCCGTAACCCTAACCCTAGCCCGAACCCTAACCCTAACCCTTCCCCGAAGCCTGACCCTCACCCGTCCCCTAATCCTAACCCGTACGCTAACACTAACCCGCGCCCTCACACGTACGCTACCCCTAAAGCGTTGTCGTACCCTCCCCTGGACCCTAAACCGTCTCCGTCCCCTAACGCTAACCCTAGCCCGAACCCTAACCATTCCCCGAAGCCTGACCCTCACCCGTCCCCTAATCCTAACCCGTACGCTAACACTAACCCGCGCCCTCACACCTACGCTCCCCCTAAAGCGTTGTCGTACCCTCCCCTGGACCCTAAACCGTCCCCGTCCCCTAACCTTAACCCTAGCCCGAACCCTAACCCTAACCCTTCCCGGAAGCCTGACCCTCACCCGTTCCCTAATCCTAACCGGTACGCTAACACTATCCCGCACCCTCACACGTACGCTCCCCCTAAAGCGTTGTCGTACCCTCCCCTGGACCCTAAACCGTCCCCGTCCCCTAACCCTAACCCTAGCCCGTACCCTAACCCTAACCCTTCCCCGAAGCCTGACCCTCACCCGTCCCCTAATCCTAACCCGTACGCTAACACTAACCCGCGCCCTCACACGTACGCTCCCCCTAAAGCGTTGTCGTACCCTCCCCTGGACCCTAAACCGTCTCCGTCCCCTAACCCTAACCGTAGCCCGAACCCTAAGCCTAAACCTTCCCCGAAGCCTGACCCTCACCCGTCCCCTAATCCTAACCCGTACGCTAACACTAACCCGCACCCTCACACGTACGCTCCCCCTAAAGCGTTGTCGTACCCTCCCCTGGACCCTAAACCGTCCCCGTCCCCTAACCCTAACCCTAGCCCGAACCCTAACCCTAACCCTTCCCCGAAGCCTGACCCTCTCCCGTCCCCTAATCCTAACCCGTACGCTAACACTAACCCGCGCCCTCACACGTACGCTCCCCCTAAAGCGTTGTCGTACCCTCCCCTGGACCCTAAACCCTCCCCGTCCCCTAACCCTAACCCTACCCCGAACCCTAACCCTAACCCTTCACCGAAGCCTGACCCTCACCCGTCCCCTAATCCTAACCCGTACGCTAACACTAACCCGCGCCCTCACACGTACGCACCCCCTAAAGCGTTGTCGTACCCTCCCCTGGACCCTAAACCGTCCCCGTCCCGTAACCCTAACCCTAGCCCGAACCCTAACCCTAACCCTTCCCCGAAGCCTGACCCTCACCCGTCCCCTAATCCTAACCCGTACGCTAACACTAACCCGCGCCCTCACACGTACGCTACCCCTAAAGCGTTGTCGTACCCTCCCCTGGACCCTAAACCGTCTCCGTCCCCTAACGCTAACCCTAGCCCGAACCCTAACCCTTCCCCGAAGCCTGACCCTCACCCGTCCCCTAATCCTAACCCGTACGCTAACACTAACCCGCGCCCTCACACCTACGCTCCCCCTAAAGCGTTGTCGTACCCTCACCGGGACCCTAAACCGTCCCCGTCCCCTAACCCTAACCCTAGCCCGAACCCTAACCCTAACACTTCCCCGAAGCCTGACCCTCACCCATCCCCTAATCCTAAACCCTACGCTAACACTAACCCGCGCCCTCACACGTACGCTCCCCCTAAAGCGTTGTCGTACCCTCCCCTGGACCCTAAACCGTCCCCGTCCCCTAACCTTAACCCTAGCCCGAACCCTAACCCTAACCCTTCCCGGAAGCCTGACCCTCACCCGTCCCCTAATCCTAACCGGTACGCTAACACTATCCCGCACCCTCACACGTACGCTCCCCCTAAAGCGTTGTCGTACCCTCCCCTGGACCCTAAACCGTCCCCGTCCCCTAACCCTAACCCTAGCCCGAACCCTAACCCTAACCCTTCCCCGAAGCCTGACCCTCACCCGTCTCCTAATCCTAACCCGTACGCTAACACTAACCCGCGCCCTCACACGTACGCTCCCCCTAAAGCGTTGTCGTACCCTCCCCTGGACCCTAAACCGTCCCCGTCCCCTAACCCTAACCCTAGCCCGAACCCTAACCCTAACCCTTCCCCGAAGCCTGACCCTCACCCATCCCCTAATCCTAAACCCTACGCTAACACTAACCCGCGCCCTCACACCTACGCTCCCCCTAAAGCGTTGTCGTACACTCCTCTGGACCCTAAACCGTCCCCGTCCCCTAACCCTAACCCTAGCCCGAACCCTAACCCTAACCCTTCCCCGAAGCCTGACCCTCACCCGTCCCATAATCCTAACCGGTACGCTAACACAAACCCGCGCCCTCACACGTACGCTCCCCCAAAAGCGTTGTCGTACCCTCCCCTGGACCCTAAACCGTCTCCATCCCCTAACCCTAACCCTAGCCCGAACCCTAACCCTAACCCTTCCCCGAAGCCTGACCCTCACCCGTCCCCTAATCCTAACCCGTACGCTAACACTAACCCGCGCCCTCACACGTACGCTCCCCCTAAAGCGTTGTCGTACCCTCCCCTGGACCCTAAACCGTCTCCGTCCCCTAACCCTAACCCTAGCCCGAACCCTAACCCTTCCCCGAAGCCTGACCCTCACCCGTCCCCTAATCCTAACCCGTACGCTAACACTAACCCGCGCCCTCATACCTACGCTCCCCCTAAAGCGTTGTCGTACCCTCACCGGGACCCTAAATCATCCCCATCCCCTAACCCTAACCCTAGCCCGAACCCTAACCCTAACCCTTCCCCGAAGCCTGACCCTCACCCATCCCCTAATCCTAAACCCTACGCTAACACTAACCCGCGCCCTCACACCTACGCTCCCCCTAAAGCGTTGTCGTACCCTCCCCTGGACCCTAAACCGTCCCCGTTCCCTAACCCTAACCCTAGCCCGAACCCTAACCCTAACCATTCCCCGAAGCCTGACCCTCACCCGTCCCCTAATCCTAACCCGTACGCTAACACTAACCCGCGCCCTCACACGTACGCTCCCCCTAAAGCGTTGTCGTACCCTCTGCTGGACCCTAAACCGTCCCCGTCCCCTAACCCTAACCCTAGCCCGAACCCTAAGCCTAACGCTTCCACGAAGCCTGACCCTCACCCGTCACCTAATCCTAACCCGTACGCTAACACTAACCTGCGCCCTCACACGTACGCTCCTCCTAAAGCGTTTTCGTACCCTCCCCTGGACCCTAAACCGTCCCCGTCCCCTAACCCTAATCCTAGCCCGAAACCTATCCCTAACCCTTCCCTGAAGCCTGACCCTCACCCGTCCCATAATCCTAACGCGTACGCTAACACTAACCCGCGACCCTCACACGTACGCTCCCCCTAAAGCGTTGTCGTACCCTCCCCTAGACACTAAACCGTCCCCGTCCCCTAACCCTAACCCTAGGCCGAACCCTAACCCTAACCCTTCACCGAAGCCTGACCCTCATCCGTCCCCTAATCCTAACCCATACGCTAACACTAACCCACGCCCTCACACGTACGCTCCCCCTAAAGCGCTGTCGTACCCTCCCCTGGACCCTAAACCGTCCCCGTCCCCTAACCCTAACCCTAGCCCGAACGCTAACCCTAACGCTTCCCCGAAACCTGACCCTCTCCCGTCCCCTAATCCTAACCCGTACGCTAACACTAACCCGTGCCCTCACGCGTACGCTCCCCCTAAAGCGTTGTCGTACCCTCCCCTGGACCCTAAACCGTCCCCGTCCCCTAACCCTAACCCTAGCCCGAACCCTAAGCCTAAAACGTCCCCGAAGCCTGACCCTCACCCGTCCCCTAATCCTAACCCGTACGCTAACACTAACCCGCGCCCTCACGCGTACGCTCCCCCTGAAGCGTTGTCGTACCCTCCTGTGGACCCTGAACCGTCCCCTAACCCTAACCCTAACCCTAGTCCGAACCCTAAACCTAACCCTTCCCCGAAGCCTGACCCTCACCCGTCCCCTAATCCTAACCCATACGCTAACACTAACCCGCACCCTCACACGTACGCTGCCCCAAAAGTGTTGTCGTACCCTCCCCTGGACCCTAAACCGTCCCCGTCCCCTAACCCTAACCCTTGCCCGAACCCTAACCCTAACCCTTCCCCGAAGCCTGACCCTCACCCGTCCCCTAATCCTAACCCGTACGTTAACACTAAACCGCGCCCTCACACGTACGCTCCCCCTAAAGCGTTGTCGTCCCCTCCCCTGGACCCTAAACCGTCCCCATCCCCTAACCCTAACCCTAGCCCGAACCAAACCCTAACCCTTCCCCGAAGCCTGACCCTCACCCGTCCCCTAATCCTAACCCGTACGCTAACACTAACCCGCGCCCTCACACGTACGCTCCCCCTAAAGCGTTGTCGTAACCTCCCCTGGACCCTAAACCGTCCCCGTCCCCTAACCCTAACCGTAGCCCGAACCCTAAACCTAACCCTTCCCCGAAGCCTGACCCTCACACGTCCCCTAATCCTAAACCGTACGCTAACACTAACCCGCGCCCTCACACGTACGCTCCCCCTAAAGCGTTGTCGTACCCTCCCCTGGACCCTAAATCATCCCCGTCCCCTAACCCTAACCCTAGCCCGAACCCTAACCCTAACCCTTCCCCGAAGCCTGACCCTCACCCGTCACCTAACCCTAACACGTACGCTAACACTAACCCGCGCCCTCACACGTACGCTCCCCCTAAAGCGTTGTCGTAACCTCCCGTGGACCCTAAACCGTGCCCGTCCCCTAACACTAACCCTAGCCCGAACCCTAAACCTAATCCTTCCCCGAAGCCTGACCCTCACCCGTCCCCTAATCCTAACACGTACGCTAACACTGACCTGCGCCCTCACACGTACGCTCCCCCTAAAGCGTTGGCGTACCCTCCCCTGGACCCTAAACCGTCCCAGTACCCTAACCCTAACCCTAGCCCGAACCCTAACCCTAACACTTCCCCGAAGCCTGACCCTCACCCGTCCCCTAATCCTAACCCGTACGCTAACACTAACCCGCGCCCTCACACGTACGCTCCCCCTAAAGCATTGTCGTACCCTCCCCTGGACCCTAAACCGTCCCAGTACCCTAACCCTAACCCTAGCCCGAACCCTAACCCTAACACTTCCCCGAAGCCTGACCCTCACCCGTCCCCTAATCCTAACCCGTACACTAACACTACCCCGCGCCCTCACACGTACGCTCACCCTAAAGCGTTTTCGTACACTCCCCTGGACCCTAAACCGTCCCCGTCCCCTAACCCTAACCCTAGCCCGAACGCTAACACTAACCCTTCCCCGAAGCCTGACCCTCACCCGTCCTCTAATCCTAACCCGTACGCTAACACTAACCCGCGCCCTCACACGTACGCTCCCCCTAAAGCGTTGTCGTACCCTCCCCTGGACCCTAAACCGTCCCCGTCTCCTAACCCTAACCCTAGCCCGAACCCTAACCCTAACCCTTCCCCGAAGCCTGACCCTCACCCGTCCCCTAATCCTAACCGGTACGCTAACACTAACCCGCGCCCTCACACATACGCTCCCCCTAAACCGTTGTCGTACCCTCCCGTGGACCCTAAACCGTCCCCGTCCCCTAACCCTAACCCTAGCCCGAACCCTAACCCTAACCCTTCCCCTAAGCCTGACCCTCACCCGTCCCCTATTCCTAACCCGTACGCTAACACTAACCCGCGTCCTCACACGTACGCTCCCCCTAAAGCGTTGTCGTACCCTCCCCTGGACCCTAAACCGTCCCCGTCCCCTAACCCTAACCCTAGCCCGAACCCTAACCCTAACCCTTCCCCGAAGCCTGACCCTCACCCGTACCCTAATCCTAACCCGTACGCTAACACTAACCCGCGCCCTCACACGTACGCTCCCCCTAAAGCGTTGTCGTACCCTCCCCTGGACCCTAAACCGTCCCCGTCCCCTAACCCTAACCCTAGCCCGAACCCTAACCCTAACCCTTCCCAGAAGCCTGACCCTCACCCGTCCCCTAATCCTAACCCGTACGCTAACACTAACCCGCGCCCTCACGCATACGCTCCCCCTAAAGCGTTGTCGTACCCTCCCCTGGACCCTAAACCGTCTCCGTCCCCTAACCCTAACCGTAGCCCGAACCCTAAGCCTAACCCTTCCCCGAAGCCTGACCCTCACCCGTCCCCTAATCCTAACCCGTACGCTAACACTAACCCGCGCCCTCACACGTACGCTCCCCCTAAAGTGTTGTCGTACCCTCCCCTGGACCCTAAACCGTCCCCGTCCCCTAACCCTAACCCTAGCCCGAACCCTAACCCTAACCCTTCCCCGAAGCCTGACCCTCTCCCGTCCCCTAATCCTAACCCGTACGCTAACACTAACCCGCGCCCTCACACGTACGCACCCCCTAAAGCGTTGTCGTACCCTCCCCTGGAACCTAAACCGTCCCCGTCCCCTAACCTTAACCCTAGCCCGAACCCTAACACTAACCCTTCCCCGAAGCCTGACCCTCACCCGTCCCCTAATCCTAACACGTACGCTAACACTAACCTGCGCCCTCACACGTACGCTCCCCCTAAAGCGTTGTCGTACCCTCCCCTGGACCCTAAACCGTCCCCGTCCCCTAACCCTAACCCTAGCCCGAACCCTAACCCTAACACTTCACCGAAGCCTGACACTCACCCGTCCCCTACTCCTAACCCGTACGCTAACACTAACCCGCGCCCTCACATGTACGCTCCCCCCAAAGCGTTGTCGTACCCTCCCCTGGACCCTAAACCGTCCCCGTCCCCTAACCCTAACCCTAGCCCGAACCCTAAGCCTAAAACGTCCCCGAAGCCTGAACCTCACCCGTCCCCTAATCCTAACCCGTACGCTAACACTAACCCGCGCCCTCACGCGTACGCTCCCCCTGAAGCGTTGTCGTACCCTCCTGTGGACCCTGAACCGTCCCCTAACCCTAACCCTAACCCTAGTCCGAACCCTAAACCTAACCCTTCCCCGAAGCCTGACCCTCACCCGTCCCCTAATCCTAACCCATACGCTAACACTAACCCGCACCCTCACACGTACGCTGCCCCAAAAGTGTTGTCGTACCCTCCCCTGGACCCTAAACCGTCCCCGTCCCCTAACCCTAACCCTTGCCCGAACCCTAACCCTAACCCTTCCCCGAAGCCTGACCCTCACCCGTCCCCTAATCCTAACCCGTACGTTAACACTAAACCGCGCCCTCACACGTACGCTCCCCCTAAAGCGTTGTCGTACCCTCCGCTGGACCCTAAACCGTCCCCATCCCCTAACCCTAACCCTAGCCCGAACCAAACCCTAACCCTTCCCCGAAGCCTGACCCTCACCCGTCCCCTAATCCTAACCCGTACGCTAACACTAACCCGCGCCCTCACACGTACGCTCCCCCTAAAGCGTTGTCGTAACCTCCCCTGGACCCTAAACCGTCCCCGTCCCCTAACCCTAACCGTAGCCCGAACCCTAAACCTAACCCTTCCCCGAAGCCTGACCCTCACACGTCCCCTAATCCTAAACCGTACGCTAACACTAACCCGCGCCCTCACACGTACGCTCCCCCTAAAGCGTTGTCGTACCCTCCCCTGGACCCTAAATCATCCCCGTCCCCTAACCCTAACCCTAGCCCGAACCCTAACCCTAACCCTTCCCCGAAGCCTGACCCTCACCCGTCACCTAACCCTAACCCGTACGCTAACACTAACCCGCGCCCTCACACGTACGCTCCCCCTAAAGCGTTGTCGTAACCTCCCGTGGACCCTAAACCGTGCCCGTCCCCTAACACTAACCCTAGCCCGAACCCTAAACCTAATCCTTCCCCGAAGCCTGACCCTCACCCGTCCCCTAATCCTAACACGTACACTAACACTGACCTGCGCCCTCACACGTACGCTCCCCCTAAAGCGTTGGCGTACCCTCCCCTGGACCCTAAACCGTCCCAGTACCCTAACCCTAACCCTAGCCCGAACCCTAACCCTAACACTTCCCCGAAGCCTGACCCTCACCCGTCCCCTAATCCTAACCCGTACGCTAACACTAACACGCGCCCTCACACGTACGCTCCCCCTAAAGCATTGTCGTACCCTCCCCTGGACCCTAAACCGTCCCAGTACCCTAACCCTAACCCTAGCCCGAACCCTAACCCTAACACTTCCCCGAAGCCTGACCCTCACCCGTCCCCTAATCCTAACCCGTACACTAACACTACCCCGCGCCCTCACACGTACGCTCACCCTAAAGCGTTGTCGTACCCTCCCCTGGACCCTAAACCGTCCCCGTCCCCTAACCCTAACCCTAGCCCGAACGCTAACACTAACCCTTCCCCGAAGCCTGACCCTCACCCGTCCTCTAATCCTAACCCGTACGCTAACACTAACCCGCGCCCTCACACGTACGCTCCCCCTAAAGCGTTGTCGTACCCTCCCCTGGACCCTAAACCGTCCCCGTCTCCTAACCCTAACCCTAGCCCGAACCCTAACCCTAACCCTTCCCCGAAGCCTGACCCTCACCCGTCCCTAATCCTAACCGGTACGCTAACACTAACCCGCGCCCTCACACATACGCTCCCCCTAAACCGTTGTCGTACCCTCCCGTGGACCCTAAACCGTCCCCGTCCCCTAACCCTAACCCTAGCCCGAACCCTAACCCTAACCCTTCCCCTAAGCCTGACCCTCACCCGTCCCCTATTCCTAACCCGTACGCTAACACTAACCCGCGTCCTCACACGTACGCTCCCCCTAAAGCGTTGTCGTACCCTCCCCTGGACCCTAAACCGTCCCCGTCCCCTAACCCTAACCCTAGCCCGAACCCTAACCCTAACCCTTCCCCGAAGCCTGACCCTCACCCGTACCCTAATCCTAACCCGTACGCTAACACTAACCCGCGCCCTCACACGTACGCTCCCCCTAAAGCGTTGTCGTACCCTCCCCTGGACCCTAAACCGTCCCCGTCCCCTAACCCTAACCCTAGCCCGAACCCTAACCCTAACCCTTCCCAGAAGCCTGACCCTCACCCGTCCCCTAATCCTAACCCGTACGCTAACACTAACCCGCGCCCTCACGCATACGCTCCCCCTAAAGCGTTGTCGTACCCTCCCCTGGACCCTAAACCGTCTCCGTCCCCTAACCCTAACCGTAGCCCGAACCCTAAGCCTAACCCTTCCCCGAAGCCTGACCCTCACCCGTCCCCTAATCCTAACCCGTACGCTAACACTAACCCGCGCCCTCACACGTACGCTCCCCCTAAAGTGTTGTCGTACCCTCCCCTGGACCCTAAACCGTCCCCGTCCCCTAACCCTAACCCTAGCCCGAACCCTAACCCTAACCCTTCCCCGAAGCCTGACCCTCTCCCGTCCCCTAATCCTAACCCGTACGCTAACACTAACCCGCGCCCTCACACGTACGCACCCCCTAAAGCGTTGTCGTACCCTCCCGTGGAACCTAAACCGTCCCCGTCCCCTAACCTTAACCCTAGCCCGAACCCTAACACTAACCCTTCCCCGAAGCCTGACCCTCACCCGTCCCCTAATCCTAACACGTACGCTAACACTAACCTGCGCCCTCACACGTACGCTCCCCCTAAAGCGTTGTCGTACCCTCCCCTGGACCCTAAACCGTCCCCGTCCCCTAACCCTAACCCTAGCCCGAACCCTAACCCTAACACTTCACCGAAGCCTGACACTCACCCGTCCCCTACTCCTAACCCGTACGCTAACACTAACCCGCGCCCTCACATGTACGCTCCCCCCAAAGCGTTGTCGTACCCTCCCCTGGACCCTAAACCGTCCCCGTCCCCTAACCCTAACCCTAGCCCGAACCCTAACCCTAACCCTTCCCTGAAGCCTGACCCTCACCCGTCCCCTAATCCTAACCCGTACGCTAACACTAACCTGCGCCCTCACTCGTACGCTCCCCCTAAAGCGTTGTCGTACCCTCCCCTGGACCCTAAACCGTCTCCGTCCCCTAACCCTAACCCTAGCCCGAACCCTAACCCTTCCCCGAAGCCTGACCCTCACCCGTCCCCTAATCCTAACCCGTACGCTAACACTAACCCGTGCCCTCACTCCTACGCTCCCCCTAAAGAGTTGTCGTACCCTCACCGGGACCCTAAACCATCCCCATCCCCTAACCCTAACCCTAGCCCGAACCCTAACCCTAACCCTTCCCCGAAGCCTGACCCTCACCCGTCCCCTAATCCTAACCGGTACGCTAACACTAACCCGTGCCCCACACTCCTACGCTCCCCCTAAAGCGTTGTCGTACCCTCCCCTGGACCCTAAACCGTCTCCGTCCCCCTAACCCTAACCCTAGCCCGAACCCTAACCCTTCCCCGAAGCCTGACCCTCACCCGTCCCCTAATCCTAACCCGTACGCTAACACTAACCCGCGCCCTCACACGTACGCTCCCCCTAAAGCGTTGTCGTACCCTCCCCTGGACCCTAAACCGTCCCCATCCCCTAACCCTAACCCTACCCCGAACCCTAACCCTAACCCTTCACCGAAGCCTGACCCTCACCTGTCCCCTAATCCTAACCCGTACGCTAACACTAACCCGCGCCCTCACACGTACGCACCCCCTAAAGCATTGTCGTACCCTCCCCTGGACCCTAAACCGTCCCCGTCCCGTAACCCTAACCCTAGCCCGAACCCTAACCCTAACCCTTCCCCGAAGCCTGACCCTCACCCGTCCCCTAATCCTAACCCGTACGCTAACACTAACCCGCGCCCTCACACGTATGCTCCCCCTAAAGCGTTGTCGTACCCTCCCCTGGACCCTAAACCGTCTCCGTCCCCTAACGCTAACCCTAGCACGAACCCTAACCCTTCCCCGAAGCCTGACCCTCACCCGTCCCCTAATCCTAACCCGTACGCTAACACTAACCCGCGCCCTCACACCTACGCTCCCCCTAAAGCGTTGTCGTACCCTCACCGGGACCCTAAACCGTCCCCGTCCCCTAACCCTAACCCTAGCCCGAACCCTAACCCTAACACTTCCCCGAAGCCTGACCCTTACCCATCCCCTAATCCTAAACCCTACGCTAACACTAACCCGCGCCCTCACACGTACGCTCCCCCTAAAGCGTTGTCGTACCCTCCCCTGGACCCTAAACCGTCCCCGTCCCCTAACCTTAACCCTAGCCCGAACCCTAACCCTAACCCTTCCCGGAAGCCTGACCCTCACCCGTCCCCTAATCCTAACCGGTACGCTAACACTAACCCGCACCCTCACACGTACGCTCCCCCTAAAGCGTTGTCGTACCCTCCCCTGGACCCTAAACCGTCCCCGTCCCCTAACCCTAACCCTAGCCCGAACCCTAACCCTAACCCTTCCCCGAAGCCTGACCCTCACCCGTCCCCTAATCCTAACCCGTACGCTAACACTAACCCGCCCCCTCACACGTACGCTCCCCCTAAAGCGTTGTCGTACCCTCCCCTGGACCCTAAACCGTCTCCGTCCCCTAACCCTAACCGTAGCCCGAACCCTAAGCCTAACCCTTCCCCGAAGCCTGACCCTCACCCGTCCCCTAATCCTAACCCGTACGCTAACACTAACCCGCGCCCTCACACGTACGCTCCCCCTAAAGCGTTGTCGTACCCTCCCCTGGACCCTAAACCGTCCCCGTCCCCTAACCCTAAACCTAGCCCGAACCCTAACCCTAACCCTTCCCCGAAGCCTGACCCTCTCCCGTCCCCTAATCCTAACCCGTACGCTAACACTAACCCACGACCTCACACGTACGCACCCCCTAAAGCGTTGTCGTACCCTCCCCTGGACCCTAAACCGTACCCGTCCCCTAACCTTAACCCTAGCCCGAACCCTAACCCTAACCCTTCCCCGAAGCCTGACCCTCACCCGTCCCCTAATCCTAACCCGTACGCTAACACTAACATGCGCCCTCACGCGTACGCTCCCCCTAAAGCGTTGTCGTACCCTCCCCTGGACCCTAAACCGTCTCCGTCCCCTAACCCTAACCCTAGCCCGAACCCTAAGCCTAACCCTTCCCCGAAGCCTGACCCTCACCCGTCCCCTAATCCTAACCGGTAGGCTAACACTAACCCACGCCCTTACACGTACGCTCCCCCTAAAGCGTTGTCGTACCCTCCCCTGGACCCTAAACCGTCCCCGTCCCCTAACCCTAACCCTAGCCCGAACCCTAACCCTAACCCTTCCCCGAAGCCTGACCCTCTCCCGTCCCCTAATCCTAACCCGTACGCTAACACTAACCCGCGCCCTCACTCGTACGCTCCCCCTAAAGCGTTGTCGTACCCTCCCCTGGACCCTAAACCGTCCCCGTCCCCTAACCCTAACCCTAGCCCGAACCCTAAGCCTAACCCTTCCCCGAAGCCTGACCCTCAGCCGACCCCTAATCGTAACCCGTACGCTAACACTAACCCGCGCCCTCACACGTACGCTCCCACTAAAGCGTTGTCGTACCCTCCCCTGGACCCTAAACCGTCTCCGTCCCCTAACCCTAACCCTAGCCCGAACCCTAACCCTTCCCCGAAGCCTGACCCTCACCCGTCCCCTAATCCTATCCCGTACGCTAACACTAACCCGCGCCCTCACACCTACGCTCCCCCTAAAGCGTTGTCGTACCCTCACCGGGATCCTAAACCATCCCCGTCCCCTAACCCTAACCCTAGCCCGAACCCTAACCCTAACCCTTCCCCGAAGCCTGACCCTCACCCATCCCCTAATCCTAAACCCTACGCTAACACTAACCCACGCCCTCACACCTATGCTCCCCCTAAAGCGTTGTCGTACCCTCCCCTGGACCCTAAACCGACCCCGTCCCCTAACCCTAACCCTAGCCCGAACCCTAACCCTAACCCTTCCCCGAAGCCTGACCCTCACCCGTCCCCTAATCCTAACCCATACGCTAACACTAACCCGCGCCCTCAAACTTACGCTCCCCCTAAAGCGTTGTCGTACCCTCCCCTGGACCCTAAACCATCCCTGTCCCCTAACCCTAACCCTAGCCCAAACCCTAACCCTTACCCTTCCCCGAAGCCTGACCCTCACCCGTCCCCTAATCCTAACCCGTACGCTAACAATAACCTGCGCCCTCACACGTACGCTCCCCCTAAAGCATTGTCGTACCCTCCCCTGGACCCTAAACCGTCCCCGTCCCTTAACACTAACCCAAGCTCGAACGCTAACCCTAACCCTTCCCCGAAGCCTGACCCTCTCCCGTCCCCTAATCCTAACCCGTACGCTAACACTAACCCGCGCCCTCACTCGTACGCTCCCCCTAAAGCGTTGTCGTACCCTCCCCTGGACCCTAAACCGTCCCCGTCCCCTAACCCTAACCCTAGCCCGAACCCTAACCCTAACCCTTCCCCGAAGCCTGACCCTCACCCGTCCCCTAATCCTAACCCGTACGCTAACACTAACCCGCGCCCTCACACGTACGCTCCCCCTAAAGCGTTGTCGTACCCTCCCCTGGACCCTAAACCGTCTCCGTCCCCTAACCCTAACCCTAGCCCGAACCCTAACCCTTCCCCGAAGCCTGACCCTCACCCGTCCCCTAATCCTATCCCGTACGCTAACACTAACCCGCGCCCTCACACGTACGCTCCCCCTAAAGCGTTGTCGTACCCTCCCCTGGACCCTAAACCGTCTCCGTCCCGTAACCCTAACCCTAGCCCGAACCCTAACCCTAACCCTTCCCCGAAGCCTGACCCTCACCCATCCCCTAATCCTAAACCCTACGCTAACACTAACCCACGCCCTCACACCTATGCTCCCCCTAAAGCGTTGTCGTACCCTCCCCTGGACCCTAAACCGACCCCGTCCCCTAACCCTAACCCTAGCCCGAACCCTAACCCTAACCCTTCCCCGAAGCCTGACCCTCACCCGTCCCCTAATCCTAACCCATACGCTAACACTAACCCGCGCCCTCACACTTACGCTCCCCCTAAAGCGTTGTCGTACCCTCCCCTGGACCCTAAACCATCCCTGTCCCCTAACCCTAACCCTAGCCCAAACCCTAACCCTTACCCTTCCCCGAAGCCTGACCCTCACCCGTCCCCTCATCCTAACCCGTACGCTAACAATAACCTGCGCCCTCACACGTACGCTCCCCCTAAAGCATTGTCGTACCCTCCCCTGGACCCTAAACCGTCCCCGTCCCTTAACACTAACCCAAGCTCGAACGCTAACCCTAACCCTTCCCCGAAGCCTGACCCTCATCCATCCCCTAATCCTAACCCGTACGCTAACACTAACCCGCGCCCTCACACGTACGCTCCCCCTAAAGCGTTGTCGTACCCTCCCCTGGACCCTAAACCGTCCCCGTCCCCTAACCCTAACCCTAGCCCGAACCCTAACCCTAACCCTTCCCCGAAGCCTGACCCTCACCCGTCTCCTAATCCTAACCCGTACGCTAACAGTAACCCGCGCCCTCACACGTACGCTCCCCCTAAAGCGTTGTCGTACCCTCCCCTGGACCCTAAACCGTCCCCGTCCCCTAACCCTAACCCTAGCCCGAACCCTAACCCTAACCCTTCCCCGAAGCCTGACCCTCACCCATCCCCTAATCCTAACCCGTACGCTAACACTAACCCGCGCCCTCACACGTACGCTACCCCTAAAGCGTTGTCGTACCGTCCCCTGGACCCTAAACCGTCCCCGTCCCCTAACCCTAACCCTAGCCCGAACCCTAACCCTAACCCTTCCCCGAAGCCTCACCCTCACCCGTCCCCTAATCCTAACCGGTACGCTAACACTAACCCGCGCCCTCACACATACGCTCCCCCTAAAGCGTTGTCGTACCCTCCCCTGGACCCTAAACCGTCCCCGTCCCCTAACCCTAACCCTAGCCAGAACCCTAACCCTAACCCTTCCCCGAAGCCTGACCCTCACCCGTCCCCTAATCCTAACCCGTACGCTAACACTAACCCGCGTCCTCACACGTACGCTCCCCCTAAAGCGTTGTCGTACCCTCCCCTGGACCCTAAACCGTCCCCGTCCCGTAACCCTAACCCTAGCCCGAACCCTAACCCTAACCCTTCCCCGAAGCCTGACCCTCACCCGTCCCCTAATCCTAACCCGTACGCTAACACTAACCCGCGCCCTCACACCTACGCTCCCCCTAAAGCGTTGTCGTACCCTCACCGGGACCCTAAACCGTCCCCGTCCCCTAACCCTAACCCTAGCCCGAACCCTAACCCTAACACTTCCCCTAAGCCTGACCCTCACCCATCCCCTAATCCTAAACCCTACGCTAACACTAACCCGCGCCCTCACACGTACGCTCCCCCTAAAGCGTTGTCGTACCCTCCCCTGGACCCTAAACCGTCCCCGTCCCCTAACCTTAACCCTAGCCCGAACCCTAACCCTAACCCTTCCCGGAAGCCTGACCCTCACCCGTCCCCTAATCCTAACCGGTACGCTAACACTAACCCGCACCCTCACACGTACGCTCCCCCTAAAGCGTTGTCGTACCCTCCCCTGGACCCTAAACCGTCCCCGTCCCCTAACCCTAACCCTAGCCCGAACCCTAACCCTAACCCTTCCCCGAAGCCTGACCCTCACCCGTCCCCTAATTCTAACCCGTACGGTAAAACTAACCCGCGCCCTCACACGTACGCTCCCCCTAAAGCGTTGTCGTACCCTCCCCTGGACCCTAAACCGTCCCCGTCCCCTAACCCTAAACCTAGCCCGAACCCTAACCCTAACCCTTCCCCGAAGCCTGACCCTCTCCCGTCCCCTAATCCTAACCCGTACGCTAACACTAACCCACGCGCTCACACGTACGCACCCCCTAAAGCGTTGTCGTACCCTCCCCTGGACCCTAAACCGTCCCCGTCCCCTAACCTTAACCCTAGCCCGAACCCTAACCCTAACCCTTCCCCGAAGCCTGACCCTCACCCGTCCCCTAATCCTAACCCGTACGCTAACACTAACACGCGCCCTCACGCGTACGCTCCCCCTAAAGCGTTGTCGTACCCTCCCCTGGACCCTAAACCGTCTCCGTCCCCTAACCCTAACCCTAGCCCGAACCCTAACCCTTCCCCGAAGCCTGACCCTCACCCGTCCCCTAATCCTATCCCGTACGCTAACACTAACCCGCGCCCTCACACCTACGCTCCCCCTAAAGCGTTGTCGTACCCTCACCGGGATCCTAAACCATCCCCGTCCCCTAACCCTAACCCTAGCCCGAACCCTAACCCTAACCCTCCCCCGAAGCCTGACCCTCACCCATCCCCTAATCCTAAACCCTACGCTAACACTAACCCGCGCCCTCACACCTATGCTCCCCCTAAAGCGTTGTCGTACCCTCCCCTGGACCCTAAACCGACCCCGTCCCCTAACCCTAACCCTAGCCCGAACCCTAACCCTAACCCTTCCCCGAAGCCTGACCCTCACCCGTCCCCTAATCCTAACCCATACGCTAACACTAACCCGCGCCCTCACACTTACGCTCCCCCTAAAGCGTTGTCGTACCCTCCCCTGGACCCTAAACCATCCCTGTCCCCTAACCCTAACCCTAGCCCAAACCCTAACCCTTAACCTTCCCCGAAGCCTGACCCTCACCCGTCCCCTAATACTAACCCGTACGCTAACACTAACCTGCGCCCTCACACGTACGCTCCCCCTAAAGCATTGTCGTACCCTCCCCTGGACCCTAAACCGTCCCCGTCCCTTAACACTAACCCAAGCTCGAACGCTAACCCTAACCCTTCCCCGAAGCCTGACCCTCACCCGTCTCCTAATCCTAACCCGTACGCTAACACTAACCCGCGCCCTCACACGTACGCTCCCCCTAAAGCGTTGTCGTACCCTCCCCTGGACCCTAAACCGTCCCCGTCCCCTAACCCTAACCCTAGCCCGAACCCTAACCCTAACCCTTCCCCGAAGCCTGACCCTCACCCATCCCCTAATCCTAACCCGTACGCTAACACTAACCCGCGCCCTCACACGTACGCTCCCCCTAAAGCGTTGTCGTACCCTCCCCTGGACCCTAAACCGTCCCCGTCCCCTAACCCTAACCCTAGCCCGAACCCTAACCCTAACCCTTCCCCGAAGCCTGACCCTCACCCGTCCCCTAATCCTAACCGATACGCTAACACTAACCCGCGCCCTCACACATACGCTTCCCCTAAAGCGTTGTCGTACCCTCCCCTGGACCCTAAACCGTCCCCGTCCCCTAACCCTAACCCTAACCAGAACCCTAACCCTAACCCTTCCCCGAAGCCTGACCCTCACCCGTCCCCTAATCCTAACCCGTACGCTAACACTAACCCGCGTCCTCACACGTACGCTCCCCCTAAAGCGTTGTCGTACCCTCCCCTTGACCCTAAACCGTCCCCGTCCCCTAACCCTAACCCTAGCCCGAACCCTAACCCTAACCCTTCCCCGAAGCCTGACCCTCACCCGTCCCCTAATCCTAACCCGTACGCTAACACTAACCCGCGCCCTCACACGTACGCTCCCCCTAAAGCGTTGTCGTACCCTCCCCTGGACCCTAAACCATCCCCGTCTCCTAACCCTAACCCTAGCCCGAACCCTAACCCTAACCCTTCCCCGAAGCCTGACCCTCACCCGTCCCCTAATCCTAACCCGTACGCTAACACTAACCCGCGCCCTCACGCCTACGCTCCCCCTAAAGCGTTGTCGTACCCTCCCCTGGACCCTAAACCGTCTCCGTCCCCTAACCCTAACCGTAGCCCGAACCCTAAGCCTAACCCTTCCCCGAAGCCTGACCCTCACCCGTCCCCTAATCCTAACCCGTACGCCAACACTAACCCGCGCCCTCACACGTACGCTCCCCCTAAAGTGTTGTCGTACCCTCCCCTGGACCCTAAACCGTCCCCGTCCCCTAACCCTATCCCTAGCCCGAACCCTAACCCTAACCCTTCCCCGAAGCCTGACCCTCTCCCATGCCCTAATCCTAACCCGTACGCTAACAATAACCCGCGCCCTCACACGTACGCACCCCCTAAAGCGTTGTCGTACCCTCCCCTGGACCCTAAACCATCCCCGTCCCCTAACCCTAACCCTAGCCGGAACCCTAACCCTAACCCTTCCCCGAAGCCTGACCCTCTCCCGTCCCCTAATCCTAACCCGTACGCTAACACTAACCCGTGCCCTCACACGTACGCTCCCCCTAAAGCGTGGTCGTACCCTCCCCTGGACCCTAAACCGTCCCCGTCCCCTAACCTTAACCCTAGCCCGAACCCTAACCCTAACCCTTCCCCGAAGCCTGACCCTCACCCGTCCCATAATCCTAATCGGTACGCTAACACTAAGCCGCGCCCTCACACGTACGCTCCCCCTAAAGCGTTGTCGTACCCTCCCCTGGACACTAAACCGTCCCCGTCCCCTAACCCTAACCCTAGCCCGAACCCTAACCCTAACCCTTCCCCGAAGCCTGACCCTCTCCCGTCCCCTAATCCTAACCCGTACGCTAACACTAACCCGCGCCCTCACACGTACGCTCCCCCTAAAGCGTTGTCGTACCCTCCCCTGGACCCTAAACCGTCCCCGTCCCCTAACCCTAACCCTACCCCGAACCCTAACCCTAACCCTTCACCGAAGCCTGACCCTCACCCGTCCCCTAATCCTAACCCGTACGCTAACACTAACCCGCGCCCTCACACGTACGCACCCCCTAAAGTGTTGTCGTACCCTCCCCTGGACCCTAAACCGTCCCCGTCCCGTAACCCTAACCCTAGCCCGAACCCTAACCCTAACCCTTCCCCGAAGCCTGACCCTCACCCGTCCCCTAATCCTAACACGTACACTAACACTAACCCGCGCCCTCACACGTACGCTACCCCTAAAGCGTTGTCGTACCCTCCCCTGGACCCTAAACCGTCTCCGTCCCCTAACGCTAACCCTAGCCCGAACCCTAACCCTTCCCCGAAGCCTGACCCTCACCCGTCCCCTAATCCTAACCCGTACGCTAACACTAACCCGCGCCCTCACACCTACGCTCCCCCTAAAGCGTTGTAGTACCCTCACCGGGACCCTAAACCGTCCCCGTCCCCTAACCCTAACCCTAGCCCGAACCCTAACCCTAACACTTCCCCGAAGCCTGACCCTCACCCATCCCCTAATCCTAAACCCTACGCTAACACTAACCCGCGCCCTCACACGTACGCTCCCCCTAAAGCGTTGTCGTACCCTCCCCTGGACCCTAAACCGTCCCCGTCCCCTAACCTTAACCCTAGCCCGAACCCTAACCCTAACCCTTCCCGGAAGCCTGACCCTCACCCGTTCCCTAATCCTAACCGGTACGCTAACACTATCCCGCACCCTCACACGTACGCTCCCCCTAAAGCGTTGTCGTACACTCCCCTGGACCCTAAACCGTCCCCGTCCCCTAACCCTAACCCTAGCCCGAACCCTAACCCTAACCCTTCCCCGAAGCCTGACCCTCACCCGTCCCCTAATCCTAACCCGTACGCTAACACTAACCCGCGCCCTCACACGTACGCTCCCCCTAAAGCGTTGTCGTACCCTCCCCTGGACCCTAAACCGTCTCCGTCCCCTAACCCTAACCGTAGCCCGAACCCTAAGCCTAAACCTTCCCCGAAGCCTGACCCTCACCCGTCCCCTAATCCTAACCCGTACGCTAACACTAACCCGCGCCCTCACACGTACGCTCCCCCTAAAGCGTTGTCGTACCCTCCCCTGGACCCTAAACCGTCCCCGTCCCCTAACCCTAAACCTAGCCCGAACCCTAACCCTAACCCTTCCCCGAAGCCTGACCCTCTCCCGTCCCCTAATCCTAACCCGTACGCTAACACTAACCCACGCCCTCACACGTACGCACCCCCTAAAGCGTTGTCGTACCCTCCCCTGGACCCTAAACCGTCCCCGTCCCCTAACCTTAACCCTAGCCCGAACCCTAACCCTAACCCTTCCCCGAAGCCTGACCCTCACCCGTCCCCTAATCCTAACCCGTACGCTAACACTAACACGCGCCCTCACGCGTACGCTCCCCCTAAAGCGTTGTCGTACCCTCCCCTGGACCCTAAACCGTCTCCGTCCCCTAACCCTAACCCTAGCCCGAACCCTAAGCCTAACCCTTCCCCGAAGCCTGACCCTCACCCGTCCCCTAATCCTAACCGGTAGGCTAACACTAACCCGCGCCCTTACACGTACGCTCCCCCTAAAGCGTTGTCGTACCCTCCCCTGGACCCTAAACCGTCCCCGTCCCCTAACCCTAACCCTAGACCGAACCCTAACCCTAACCCTTCCCCGAAGCCTGACCCTCTCCCGTCCCCTAATCCTAACCCGTACGCTAACACTAACCCGCGCCCTCACTCGTACGCTCCCCCTAAAGCGTTGTCGTACCCTCCCCTGGACCCTAAACCGTCCCCGTCCCCTAACCCTTACCCTAGCCCGAACCCTAACCCTAACCCTTCCCCGAAGCCTGACCCTCACCCGTCCCCTAATCGTAACCCGTACGCTAACACTAACCCGCGCCCTCACACGTACGCTCCCCCTAAAGCGTTGTCGTACCCTCCCCTGGACCCTAAACCGTCCCCGTCCCCTAACCCTAACCCTAGCCCGAACCCTAACCCTAACCCTTTCCCGAAGCCTGACCCTCACCCGTCCCCTAATCCTAACCCGTACGCTAACACTAACCCGCGCCCTCACACGTACGCTCCCCCTAAAGCGTTGTCGTACCCTCCCCTGGACCCTAAACCGTCTCCGTCCCCTAACCCTAACCCTAGCCCGAACCCTAACCCTTCCCCGAAGCCTGACCCTCACCCGTCCCCTAATCCTATCCCGTACGCTAACACTAACCCGCGCCCTCACACCTACGCTCCCCCTAAAGCGTTGTCGTACCCTCACCGGGATCCTAAACCATCCCCGTCCCCTAACCCTAACCTTAGCCCGAACCCTAACCCTAACCCTTCCCCGAAGCCTGACCCTCACCCATCCCCTAATCCTAAACCCTACGCTAACACTAACCCGCGCCCTCACACCTACGCTCCCCCTAAAGCGTTGTCGTACCCTCCCCTGGACCCTAAACCGACCCCGTCCCCTAACCCTAACCCTAGCCCGAACCCTAACCCTAACCCTTCCCCGAAGCCTGACCCTCACCCGTCCCCTAATCCTAACCCGTACGCTAACACTAACCCGCGCCCTCACGCATACGCTCCCCCTAAAGCGTTGTCGTACCCTCCCCTGGACCCTAAACCGTCTCCGTCCCCTAACCCTAACCGTAGCCCGAACCCTAAGCCTAACCCTTCCCCGAAGCCTGACCCTCACCCGTCCCCTAATCCTAACCCGTACGCCAACACTAACCCGCGCCCTCACACGTACGCTCCCCCTAAAGTGTTGTCGTACCCTCCCCTGGACCCTAAACCGTCCCCGTCCCCTAACCCTAACCCTAGCCCGAACCCTAACCCTAACCCTTCCCCGAAGCCTGACCCTCTCCCATGCCCTAATCCTAACCCGTACGCTAACAATAACCCGCGCCCTCACACGTACGCACCCTCTAAAGCGTTGTCGTACCCTCCCCTGGACCCTAAACCGTCCCCGTCCCCTAACCTTAACCCTAGCCGGAACCCTAACCCTAACCCTTCCCCGAAGCCTGACCCTCTCCCGTCCCCTAATCCTAACCCGTACGCTAACACTAACCCGTGCCCTCACATGTACGCTCCCCCTAAAGCGTGGTCGTACCCTCCCCTGGACCCTAAACCGTCCCCGTCCCCTAACCTTAACCGTAGCCCGAACCCTAACCCTAACACTTCCCCGAAGCCTGACCCTCACCCGTCCCATAATCCTAAACGGTACGCTAACACTAAGCCGCGCCCTCACACGTACGCTCCCCCTAAAGCGTTGTCGTACCCTCCCCTGGACCCTAAACCGTCCCCGTCCCCTAACCCTAACCCTAGCCCGAACCCTAACCCTAACCCTTCCCCGAAGCCTGACCCTCTCCCGTCCCCTAATCCTAACCCGTACGCTAACACTAACCCGCGCCCTCACACGTACGCTCCCCCTAAAGCGTTGTCGTACCCTCCCCTGGACCCTAAACCGTCCCCGTCCCCTAACCCTAACCCTACCCCGAACCCTAACCCTAACCCTTCACCGAAGCCTGACCCTCCCCCGTCCCCTAATCCTAACCCGTACGCTAACACTAACCCGCGCCCTCACACGTACGCACCCCCTAAAGCGTTGTCGTACCCTCCCCTGGACCCTAAACCGTCCCCGTCCCGTAACCCTAACCCTAGCCCGAACCCTAACCCTAACCCTTCCCCGAAGCCTGACCCTCACCCGTCCCCTAATCCTAACCCGTACGCTAACACTAACCCGCGCCCTCACACGTACGCTACCCCTAAAGCGTTGTCGTACCCTCCCCTGGACCCTAAACCGTCTCCGTCCCCTAACGCTAACCCTAGCCCGAACCCTAACCATTCCCCGAAGCCTGACCCTCACCCGTCCCCTAATCCTAACCCGTGCGCTAACACTAACTCGCGCCCTCACACCTACGCTCCCCCTAAAGCGTTGTCGTACCCTCCCCTGGACCCTAAACCGTCCCCGTCCCCTAACCTTAACCCTAGCCCGAACCCTAACCCTAACCCTTCCCGGAAGCCTGACCCTCACCCGTTCCCTAATCCTAACCGGTACGCTAACACTATCCCGCACCCTCACACGTACGCTCCCCCTAAAGCGTTGTCGTACCCTCCCCTGGACCCTAAACCGTCCCCGTCCCCTAACCCTAACCCTAGCCCGAACCCTAACCCTAACCCTTCCCCGAAGCCAGACCCTCACCCGTCCCCTAATCCTAACCCGTACGCTAACACTAACCCGCGCCCTCACACGTACTCTCCCCCTAAAGCGTTGTCGTACCCTCCCCTGGACCCTAAACCGTCTCCGTCCCCTAACCCTAACCGTAGCCCGAACCCTAAGCCTAAACCTTCCCCGAAGCCTGACCCTCACCCGTCCCCTAATCCTAACCCGTACGCTAACACTAACCCGCGCCCTCACACGTACGCTCCCCCTAAAGCGTTGTCGTACCCTCCCCTGGACCCTAAACCGTCCCCGTCCCCTAACCCTAACCCTAGCCCGAACCCTAACCCTAACCCTTCCCCGAAGCCTGACCCTCTCCCGTCCCCTAATCCTAACCCGTACGCTAACACTAACCCGCGCCCTCACACGTACGCTCCCCCTAAAGCGTTGTCGTACCCTCCCCTGGACCCTAAACCGTCCCCGTCCCCTAACCCTAACCCTACCCCGAACCCTAACCCTAACCCTTCACCGAAGCCTGACCCTCACCCGTCCCCTAATCCTAACCCGTACGCTAACACTAACCCGCGCCCTCACACGTACTCTCCCCCTAAAGCGTTGTCGTACCCTCCCCTGGACCCTAAACCGTCTCCGTCCCCTAACCCTAACCGTAGCCCGAACCCTAAGCCTAAACCTTCCCCGAAGCCTGACCCTCACCCGTCCCCTAATCCTAACCCGTACGCTAACACTAACCCGCGCCCTCACACGTACGCTCCCCCTAAAGCGTTGTCGTACCCTCCCCTGGACCCTAAACCGTCTCCGTCCCCTAACGCTAACCCTAGCCCGAACCCTAACCCTTCCCCGAAGCCTGACCCTCACCCGTCCCCTAATCCTAACCCGTACGCTAACACTAACCCGCGCCCTCACACCTACGCTCCCCCTAAAGCGTTGTCGTACCCTCACCGGGACCCTAAACCGTCCCCGTCCCCTAACCCTAACCCTAGCCCGAACCCTAACCCTAACACTTCCCCGAAGCCTGACCCTCACCCGTCCCCTAATCCTAACCCGTACGCTAACACTAACCCGCGCCCTCACACGTACGCACCCCCTAAAGCGTTGTCGTACCCTCCCCTGGACCCTAAACCGTCCCCGTCCCGTAACCCTAACCCTAGCCCGAACCCTAACCCTAACCCTTCCCCGAAGCCTGACCCTCACCCGTCCCCTAATCCTAACCCGTACGCTAACACTAACCCGCGCCCTCACACGTACGCTACCCCTAAAGCGTTGTCGTACCCTCCCCTGGACCCTAAACCGTCTCCGTCCCCTAACGCTAACCCTAGCCCGAACCCTAACCCTTCCCCGAAGCCTGACCCTCACCCGTCCCCTAATCCTAACCCGTACGCTAACACTAACCCGCGCCCTCACACCTACGCTCCCCCTAAAGCGTTGTCGTACCCTCACCGGGACCCTAAACCGTCCCCGTCCCCTAACCCTAACCCTAGCCCGAACCCTAACCCTAACACTTCCCCGAAGCCTGACCCTCACCCATCCCCTAATCCTAAACCCTACGCTAACACTAACCCGCGCCCTCACACGTACGCTCCCCCTAAAGCGTTGTCGTACCCTCCCCTGGACCCTAAACCGTCCCCGTCCCCTAACCTTAACCCTAGCCCGAACCCTAACCCTAACCCTTCCCGGAAGCCTGACCCTCACCCGTCCCCTAATCCTAACCGGTACGCTAACACTATCCCGCACCCTCACACGTACGCTCCCCCTAAAGCGTTGTCGTACCCTCCCCTGGACCCTAAACCGTCCCCGTCCCCTAACCCTAACCCTAGCCCGAACCCTAACCCTAACCCTTCCCCGAAGCCTGACCCTCACCCGTCTCCTAATCCTAACCCGTACGCTAACACTAACCCGCGCCCTCACACGTACGCTCCCCCTAAAGCGTTGTCGTACCCTCCCCTGGACCCTAAACCGTCCCCGTCCCCTAACCCTAACCCTAGCCCGAACCCTAACCCTAACCCTTCCCCGAAGCCTGACCCTCACCCATCCCCTAATCCTAACCCGTACGCTAACACTAACCCGCGCCCTCACACGTACGCTCCCCCTAAAGCGTTGTCGTACCCTCCCCTGGACCCTAAACCGTCCCCGTCCCCTAACCCTAACCCTAGCCCGAACCCTAACCCTAACCCTTCCCCGAAGCCTGACCCTCACCCGTCCCCTAATCCTAACCGGTACGCTAACACTAACCCGCGCACTCACACATACGCTCCCCCTAAAGCGTTGTCGTACCCTCCCCTGGACCCTAAACCGTCCCCGTCCCCTAACCCTAACCCTAGCCAGAACCCTAACCCTAACCCTTCCCCGAAGCCTGACCCTCACCCGTCCCCTAATCCTAACCCGTACGCTAACACTAACCCGCGTCCTCACACGTACGCTCCCCCTAAAGCGTTGTCGTACCCTCCCCTGGACCCTAAACCGTCCCCGTCCCCTAACCCTAACCCTAGCCCGAACCCTAACCCTAACCCTTCCCCGAAGCCTGACCCTCACCCGTCCCCTAATCCTAACCCGTACGCTAACACTAACCCGCGCCCTCACACGTACGCTCCCCCTAAAGCGTTGTCGTACCCTCCCCTGGACCCTAAACCATCCCCGTCCCCTAACCCTAAACCTAGCCCGAACCCTAACCCTAACCCTTCCCCGAAGCCTGACCCTCACCCGTCCCCTAATCCTAACCCGTACGCTAACACTAACCCGCGCCCTCACGCATACGCTCCCCCTAAAGCGTTGTCGTAACCTCCCCTGGACCCTAAACCGTCTCCGTCCCCTAACCCTAACCGTAGCCCGAACCCTAAGCCTAACTCTTCCCCGAAGCCTGACCCTCACCCGTCCCCTAATCCTAACCCGTACGCCAACACTAACCCGCGCCCTCACACGTACGCTCCCCCTAAAGTGTTGTCGTACCCTCCCCTGGACCCTAAACCGTCCCCGTCCCCTAACCCTAACCCTAGCCCGAACCCTAACCCTAACCCTTCCCCGAAGCCTGACCCTCTCCCATCCCCTAATCCTAACCCGTACGCTAACAATAACCCGCGCCCTCACACGTACGCACCCCCTAAAGCGTTGTCGTACCCTCCCCTGGACCCTAAACCGTCCCCGTCCCCTAACCCTAACCCTAGCCCGAACCCTAACCCTAACCCTTCCCCGAAGCCTGACCCTCTCCCGTCCCCTAATCCTAACCCGTACGCTAACACTAACCCGTGCCCTTACACGTACGCTCCCCCTAAAGCGTTGTCGTACCCTCCCCTGGACCCTAAACCGTCCCCGTCCCCTAACCCTAACCCTAGCCCGAACCCTAACCCTAACCCTTCCCCGAAGCCTGACCCTCTCCCGTCCCCTAATCCTAACCCGTACGCTAACACTAACCCACGCCCTCACACGTACGCTCCCCCTAAAGCGTTGTCGTACCCTCCCCTGGACCCTAAACCGTCCCCGTCCCCTAACCCTAACCCTAGCCCGAACCCTAACCCTAACCCTTCACCGAAGCCTGACACTCACCCGTCCCCTAATCCTAACCCGTACGCTAACACTAACCCGCGCCCTCACACGTACGCTCCCCCTAAAGCGTTGTCGTACCCTCCCCTGGACCCTAAACCGTCCCCGTCCCCTAACCCTAACCCTAGCCCGAACCCTAACCCTAACCCTTCCCCGAAGCCTGACCCTCACCCGTCCCCTAATCCTAACCCGTACGCTAACACTAAGCCGCGCCCTCACACGTACGCTCCCCCTAAAGCGTTGTCGTACCCTCCCCTGGACCCTAAACCGTCTCCGTCCCCTAACCCTAACCCTAGCCCGAACCCTAACCCTTCCCCGAAGCCTGACCCTCACCCGTCCCCTAATCCTAACCCGTACGCTAACACTAACCCGTGCCCTCACTCCTACGCTCCCCCTAAAGCGTTGTCGTACCCTCACCGGGACCCTAAACCATCCCCATCCCCTAACCCTAACCCTAGCCCGAACCCTAACCCTAATCCTTCCCCGAAGCCTGACCCTCACCCATCCCCTAATCCTAAACCCTACGCTAACACTAACCCGCGCCCTCACACCTACGCTCCCCCTAAAGCGTTGTCGTACCCTCCCCTGGACCCTAAACCGTCCCCGTCCCCTAACCCTAGCCCGAACCCTAACCCTAACCCTTCCTCGAAGCCTGACCCTCACCCGTCCCCTAATCCTAACCCGTACGTTAACACTAACCCGCGCCCTCACACGTACGCTCCCCCTAAAGCGTTGTCGTACCCTCCCCTGGACCCTAAACCGTCCCCGTCCCCTAACCCTAACCCTAGCCCGAACCCTAACACTAAACCTTCCCCGAAGCCTGACCCTCACCCGTCCCCTAATCCTAACCCGTACGCTAACACTAACCCGCGCCCTCACGCGTACGCTCCCCCTAAAGCGTTGTCGTACCCTCCCCTGGACCCTAAACCGTCTCCGTCCCCTAACCCTAACCGTAGCCCGAACCCTAAGCCTAACTCTTCCCCGAAGCCTGACCCTCACCCGTCCCCTAATCCTAACCCGTACGCCAACACTAACCCGCGCCCTCACACGTACGCTCCCCCTAAAGTGTTGTCGTACCCTCCCCTGGACCCTAAACCGTCCCCGTCCCCTAACCCTAACCCTAGCCCGAACCCTAACCCTAACCCTTCCCCGAAGCCTGACCCTCTCCCATCCCCTAATCCTAACCCGTACGCTAACAATAACCCGCGCCCTCACACGTACGCACCCCCTAAAGCGTTGTCGTACCCTCCCCTGGACCCTAAACCGTCCCCGTCCCCTAACCTTAACCCTAGGCCGAACCCTAACACTAACCCTTCCCCGAAGCCTGACCCTCACCCGTCCCCTAATCCTAACCTGTACGCTAACACTAACCCGCGCCCTCACGCGTACGCTCCCCCTAAAGCGTTGTCGTACCCTCCCCTGGACCCTAAACCGTCTAGGTCCCCTAACCCTAACCCTAGCCCGAACCCTAAGCCTAACCCTTCCCCGAAGCCTGACCCTCACCCGTCCCCTAATCCTAACCGGTACGCTAACACTAACCCGTGCCCTTACACGTACGCTCCCCCTAAAGCGTTGTCGTACCCTCCCCTGGACCCTAAACCGTCCCCGTCCCCTAACCCTAACCCTAGCCCGAACCCTAACCCTAACCCTTCCCCGAAGCCTGACCCTCTCCCGTCCCCTAATCCTAACCCGTACGCTAACACTAACCCACGCCCTCACACGTACGCTCCCCCTAAAGCGTTGTCGTACCCTCCCCTGGACCCTAAACCGTCCCCGTCCCCTAACCCTAACCCTAGCCCGAACCCTAACCCTAACCCTTCACCGAAGCCTGACACTCACCCGTCCCCTAATCCTAACCCGTACGCTAACACTAACCCGCGCCCTCACACGTACGCTCCCCCTAAAGCGTGGTCGTACCCTCCCCTGGACCCTAAACCGTCCCCGTCCCCTAACCCTAACCCTAGCCCGAACCCTAACCCTAACCCTTCCCCGAAGCCTGACCCTCACCCGTCCCCTAATCCTAACCCGTACGCTAACACTAAGCCGCGCCCTCACACGTACGCTCCCCCTAAAGCGTTGTCGTACCCTCCCCTGGACCCTAAACCGTCTCCGTCCCCTAACCCTAACCCTAGCCCGAACCCTAACCCTTCCCCGAAGCCTGACCCTCACCCGTCCCCTAATCCTAACCCGTACGCTAACACTAACCCGTGCCCTCACTCCTACGCTCCCCCTAAAGCGTTGTCGTACCCTCACCGGGACCCTAAACCATCCCCATCCCCTAACCCTAACCCTAGCCCGAACCCTAACCCTAATCCTTCCCCGAAGCCTGACCCTCACCCATCCCCTAATCCTAAACCCTACGCTAACACTAACCCGCGCCCTCACACCTACGCTCCCCCTAAAGCGTTGTCGTACCCTCCCCTGGACCCTAAACCGTCCCCGTCCCCTAACCCTAGCCCGAACCCTAACCCTAACCCTTCCCCGAAGCCTGACCCTCACCCGTCCCCTAATCCTAACCCGTACGTTAACACTAACCCGCGCCCTCACACGTACGCTCCCCCTAAAGCGTTGTCGTACCCTCCCCTGGACCCTAAACCGTCCCCGTCCCCTAACCCTAACCCTAGCCCGAACCCTAACCCTAAACCTTCCCCGAAGCCTGACCCTCACCCGTCCCCTAATCCTAACCCGTACGCTAACACTAACCCGCGCCCTCACGCGTACGCTCCCCCTAAAGCGTTGTCGTACCCTCCCCTGGACCCTAAACCGTCTCCGTCCCCTAACCCTAACCGTAGCCCGAACCCTAACCCTAACCCTTCCCCGAAGCCTGACCCTCATCCGTCCCCTAATCCTAACCCGTACGCTAACACTAACCCGCGCCCTCACACGTACGCTCCCGCTAAAGCGTTGTCGTACCCTCCCCTGGACCCTAAACCGTCCCCGTCCCCTAACCCTAACCCTAGCCGGAACCCTAACCCTAACCCTTCCCCGAAGCCTGACCCTCTCCCGTCCCCTAATCCTAATCCGTACGCTAACACTAACCCGTGCCCTCACACGTACGCTCCCCCTAAAGCGTGGTCGTACCCTCTCCTGGACCCTAAACCGTCCCCGTCCCCTAACCTTAACCCTAGCCCGAACCCTAACCCTATCCCTTCCCCGAAGCCTGACCCTCACCTGTCCCATAATCCTAACCGGTACGCTAACACTAAGCCGCGCCCTCACACGTACGCTCCCCCTAAAGCGTTGTCGTACCCTCCCCTGGACCCTAAACCGTCCCCGTCCCCTAACCCTAACCCTAGCCCGAACCCTAACCCTAACCCTTCCCCGAAGCCTGACCCTCTCCCGTCCCCTAATCCTAACCCGTACGCTAACACTAACCCGCGCCCTCACACGTACGCTCCCCCTAAAGCGTTGTCGTACCCTCCCCTGGACCCTAAACCGTCCCCGTCCCCTAACCCTAACCCTACCCCGAACCCTAACCCTAACCCTTCACCGAAGCCTGACCCTCACCCGTCCCTTAATCCTAACCCGTACGCTAACACTAACCCGCGCCCTCACACGTACGCACCCCTTAAAGCATTGTCGTACCCTCCCCTGGAACCTAAACCGTCCCCGTCCCCTAACCCTAACCCTAGCCCGAACCCTAACCCTAACCCTTCCCCGAAGCCTGACCCTCACCCGTCCCCTAATCCTAACCCGTACGCTAACACTAACCCGCGCCCTCACACGTACGCTCCCCCTAAAGCGTTGTCGTACCCTCCCCTGGACCCTAAACCGTCTCCGTCCCCTAACCCTAACCCTAGCCCGAACCCTAACCCTTCCCCGAAGCCTGACCCTCACCCGTCCCATAATCCTAACCCGTACGCTAACACTAACCCGCGCCCTCACACCTACGCTCCCCCTAAAGCGTTGTCGTACCCTCACCGGGACCCTAAACCGTCCCCATCCCCTAAGCCTAACCCTAGCCCGAACCCTAACCCTAACCCTTCCCCGAAGCCTGACCCTCACCCGTCCCCTAATCCTAACCCGTACGCTAACACTAACCCGCGTCCTCACACGTACGCTCCCCCTAAAGCGTTGTCGTACCCTCCCCTGGACCCTAAACCGTCCCCGTCCCCTAACCCTAACCCTAGCCCGAACCCTAACCCTAACCCTTCCCCGAAGCCTGACCCTCACCCGTCCCCTAATCCTAACCCGTACGCTAACACTAACCCGCGCCCTCACACGTACGCTCCCCCTAAAGCGTTGTCGTACCCTCCCCTGGACCCTAAACCATCCCCGTCCCCTAACCCTAAACCTAGCCCGAACCCTAACCCTAACCCTTCCCCGAAGCCTGACCCTCACCCGTCCCCTAATCCTAACCCGTACGCTAACACTAACCCGCGCCCTCACGCATACGCTCCCCCTAAAGCGTTGTCGTACCCTCCCCTGGACCCTAAACCGTCTCCGTCCCCTAACCCTAACCGTAGCCCGAACCCTAAGCCTAACTCTTCCCCGAAGCCTGACCCTCACCCGTCCCCTAATCCTAACCCGTACGCCAACACTAACCCGCGCCCTCACACGTACGCTCCCCCTAAAGTGTTGTCGTACCCTCCCCTGGACCCTAAACCGTCCCCGTCCCCTAACCCTAACCCTAGCCCGAACCCTAACCCTAACCCTTCCCCGAAGCCTGACCCTCTCCCATCCCCTAATCCTAACCCGTACGCTAACAATAACCCGCGCCCTCACACGTACGCACCCCCTAAAGCGTTGTCGTACCCTCCCCTGGACCCTAAACCGTCCCCGTCCCCTAACCTTAACCCTAGCCCGAACCCTAACACTAACCCTTCCCCGAAGCCTGACCCTCACCCGTCCCCTAATCCTAACCTGTACGCTAACACTAACCCGCGCCCTCACGCGTACGCTCCCCCTAAAGCGTTGTCGTACCCTCCCCTGGACCCTAAACCGTCTAGGTCCCCTAACCCTAACCCTAGCCCGAACCCTAAGCCTAACCCTTCCCCGAAGCCTGACCCTCACCCGTCCCCTAATCCTAACCGGTACGCTAACACTAACCCATGCCCTTACACGTACGCTCCCCCTAAAGCGTTGTCGTACCCTCCCCTGGACCCTAAACCGTCCCCGTCCCCTAACCCTAACCCTAGCCCGAACCCTAACCCTAACCCTTCCCCGAAGCCTGACCCTCTCCCGTCCCCTAATCCTAACCCGTACGCTAACACTAACCCACGCCCTCACACGTACGCTCCCCCTAAAGCGTTGTCGTACCCTCCCCTGGACCCTAAACCGTCCCCGTCCCCTAACCCTAACCCTAGCTCGAACCCTAACCCTAACCCTTCACCGAAGCCTGACACTCACCCGTCCCCTAATCCTAACCCGTACGCTAACACTAACCCGCGCCCTCACACGTACGCTCCCCCTAAAGCGTTGTCGTACCCTCCCCTGGACCCTAAACCGTCCCCGTCCCCTAACCCTAACCCTAGCCCGAACCCTAACCCTAACCCTTCCCCGAAGCCTGACCCTCACCCGTCCCCTAATCCTAACCCGTACGCTAACACTAAGCCGCGCCCTCACACGTACGCTCCCCCTAAAGCGTTGTCGTACCCTCCCCTGGACCCTAAACCGTCTCCGTCCCCTAACCCTAACCCTAGCCCGAACCCTAACCCTTCCCCGAAGCCTGACCCTCACCCGTCCCCTAATCCTAACCCGTACGCTAACACTAACCCGTGCCCTCACTCCTACGCTCCCCCTAAAGCGTTGTCGTACCCTCACCGGGACCCTAAACCATCACCATCCCCTAACCCTAACCCTAGCCCGAACCCTAACCCTAATCCTTCCCCGAAGCCTGACCCTCACCCATCCCCTAATCCTAAACCCTACGCTAACACTAACCCGCGCCCTCACACCTACGCTCCCCCTAAAGCGTTGTCGTACCCTCCCCTGGACCCTAAACCGTCCCCGTCCCCTAACCCTAGCCCGAACCCTAACCCTAACCCTTCCTCGAAGCCTGACCCTCACCCGTCCCCTAATCCTAACCCGTACGTTAACACTAACCCGCGCCCTCACACGTACGCTCCCCCTAAAGCGTTGTCGTACCCTCCCCTGGACCCTAAACCGTCCCCGTCCCCTAACCCTAACCCTAGCCCGAACCCTAACACTAAACCTTCCCCGAAGCCTGACCCTCACCCGTCCCCTAATCCTAACCCGTACGCTAACACTAACCCGCGCCCTCACGCGTACGCTCCCCCTAAAGCGTTGTCGTACCCTCCCCTGGACCCTAAACCGTCTCCGTCCCCTAACCCTAACCGTAGCCCGAACCCTAAGCCTAACTCTTCCCCGAAGCCTGACCCTCACCCGTCCCCTAATCCTAACCCGTACGCCAACACTAACCCGCGCCCTCACACGTACGCTCCCCCTAAAGTGTTGTCGTACCCTCCCCTGGACCCTAAACCGTCCCCGTCCCCTAACCCTAACCCTAGCCCGAACCCTAACCCTAACCCTTCCCCGAAGCCTGACCCTCTCCCATCCCCTAATCCTAACCCGTACGCTAACAATAACCCGCGCCCTCACACGTACGCACCCCCTAAAGCGTTGTCGTACCCTCCCCTGGACCCTAAACCGTCCCCGTCCCCTAACATTAACCCTAGCCCGAACCCTAACACTAACCCTTCCCCGAAGCCTGACCCTCACCCGTCCCCTAATCCTAACCTGTACGCTAACACTAACCCGCGCCCTCACGCGTACGCTCCCCCTAAAGCGTTGTCGTACCCTCCCCTGGACCCTAAACCGTCTAGGTCCCCTAACCCTAACCCTAGCCCGAACCCTAAGCCTAACCCTTCCCCGAAGCCTGACCCTCACCCGTCCCCTAATCCTAACCGGTACGCTAACACTAACCCGTGCCCTTACACGTACGCTCCCCCTAAAGCGTTGTCGTACCCTCCCCTGGACCCTAAACCGTCCCCGTCCCCTAACCCTAACCCTAGCCCGAACCCTAACCCTAACCCTTCCCCGAAGCCTGACCCTCTCCCGTCCCCTAATCCTAACCCGTACGCTAACACTAACCCACGCCCTCACACGTACGCTCCCCCTAAAGCGTTGTCGTACCCTCCCCTGGACCCTAAACCGTCCCCGTCCCCTAACCCTAACCCTAGCCCGAACCCTAACCCTAACCCTTCACCGAAGCCTGACACTCACCCGTCCCCTAATCCTAACCCGTACGCTAACACTAACCCGCGCCCTCACACGTACGCTCCCCCTAAAGCGTGGTCGTACCCTCCCCTGGACCCTAAACCGTCCCCGTCCCCTAACCCTAACCCTAGCCCGAACCCTAACCCTAACCCTTCCCCGAAGCCTGACCCTCACCCGTCCCCTAATCCTAACCCGTACGCTAACACTAAGCCGCGCCCTCACACGTACGCTCCCCCTAAAGCGTTGTCGTACCCTCCCCTGGACCCTAAACCGTCTCCGTCCCCTAACCCTAACCCTAGCCCGAACCCTAACCCTTCCCCGAAGCCTGACCCTCACCCGTCCCCTAATCCTAACCCGTACGCTAACACTAACCCGTGCCCTCACTCCTACGCTCCCCCTAAAGCGTTGTCGTACCCTCACCGGGACCCTAAACCATCACCATCCCCTAACCCTAACCCTAGCCCGAACCCTAACCCTAATCCTTCCCCGAAGCCTGACCCTCACCCATCCCCTAATCCTAAACCCTACGCTAACACTAACCCGCGCCCTCACACCTACGCTCCCCCTAAAGCGTTGTCGTACCCTCCCCTGGACCCTAAACCGTCCCCGTCCCCTAACCCTAGCCCGAACCCTAACCCTAACCCTTCCTCGAAGCCTGACCCTCACCCGTCCCCTAATCCTAACCCGTACGTTAACACTAACCCGCGCCCTCACACGTACGCTCCCCCTAAAGCGTTGTCGTACCCTCCCCTGGACCCTAAACCGTCCCCGTCCCCTAACCCTAACCCTAGCCCGAACCCTAACACTAAACCTTCCCCGAAGCCTGACCCTCACCCGTCCCCTAATCCTAACCCGTACGCTAACACTAACCCGCGCCCTCACGCGTACGCTCCCCCTAAAGCGTTGTCGTACCCTCCCCTGGACCCTAAACCGTCTCCGTCCCCTAACCCTAACCGTAGCCCGAACCCTAAGCCTAACTCTTCCCCGAAGCCTGACCCTCACCCGTCCCCTAATCCTAACCCGTACGCCAACACTAACCCGCGCCCTCACACGTACGCTCCCCCTAAAGTGTTGTCGTACCCTCCCCTGGACCCTAAACCGTCCCCGTCCCCTAACCCTAACCCTAGCCCGAACCCTAACCCTAACCCTTCCCCGAAGCCTGACCCTCTCCCATCCCCTAATCCTAACCCGTACGCTAACAATAACCCGCGCCCTCACACGTACGCACCCCCTAAAGCGTTGTCGTACCCTCCCCTGGACCCTAAACCGTCCCCGTCCCCTAACATTAACCCTAGCCCGAACCCTAACACTAACCCTTCCCCGAAGCCTGACCCTCACCCGTCCCCTAATCCTAACCTGTACGCTAACACTAACCCGCGCCCTCACGCGTACGCTCCCCCTAAAGCGTTGTCGTACCCTCCCCTGGACCCTAAACCGTCTAGGTCCCCTAACCCTAACCCTAGCCCGAACCCTAAGCCTAACCCTTCCCCGAAGCCTGACCCTCACCCGTCCCCTAATCCTAACCGGTACGCTAACACTAACCCGTGCCCTTACACGTACGCTCCCCCTAAAGCGTTGTCGTACCCTCCCCTGGACCCTAAACCGTCCCCGTCCCCTAACCCTAACCCTAGCCCGAACCCTAACCCTAACCCTTCCCCGAAGCCTGACCCTCTCCCGTCCCCTAATCCTAACCCGTACGCTAACACTAACCCACGCCCTCACACGTACGCTCCCCCTAAAGCGTTGTCGTACCCTCCCCTGGACCCTAAACCGTCCCCGTCCCCTAACCCTAACCCTAGCCCGAACCCTAACCCTAACCCTTCACCGAAGCCTGACACTCACCCGTCCCCTAATCCTAACCCGTACGCTAACACTAACCCGCGCCCTCACACGTACGCTCCCCCTAAAGCGTGGTCGTACCCTCCCCTGGACCCTAAACCGTCCCCGTCCCCTAACCCTAACCCTAGCCCGAACCCTAACCCTAACCCTTCCCCGAAGCCTGACCCTCACCCGTCCCCTAATCCTAACCCGTACGCTAACACTAAGCCGCGCCCTCACACGTACGCTCCCCCTAAAGCGTTGTCGTACCCTCCCCTGGACCCTAAACCGTCTCCGTCCCCTAACCCTAACCCTAGCCCGAACCCTAACCCTTCCCCGAAGCCTGACCCTCACCCGTCCCCTAATCCTAACCCGTACGCTAACACTAACCCGTGCCCTCACTCCTACGCTCCCCCTAAAGCGTTGTCGTACCCTCACCGGGACCCTAAACCATCCCCATCCCCTAACCCTAACCCTAGCCCGAACCCTAACCCTAATCCTTCCCCGAAGCCTGACCCTCACCCATCCCCTAATCCTAAACCCTACGCTAACACTAACCCGCGCCCTCACACCTACGCTCCCCCTAAAGCGTTGTCGTACCCTCCCCTGGACCCTAAACCGTCCCCGTCCCCTAACCCTAGCCCGAACCCTAACCCTAACCCTTCCCCGAAGCCTGACCCTCACCCGTCCCCTAATCCTAACCCGTACGTTAACACTAACCCGCGCCCTCACACGTACGCTCCCCCTAAAGCGTTGTCGTACCCTCCCCTGGACCCTAAACCGTCCCCGTCCCCTAACCCTAACCCTAGCCCGAACCCTAACCCTAAACCTTCCCCGAAGCCTGACCCTCACCCGTCCCCTAATCCTAACCCGTACGCTAACACTAACCCGCGCCCTCACGCGTACGCTCCCCCTAAAGCGTTGTCGTACCCTCCCCTGGACCCTAAACCGTCTCCGTCCCCTAACCCTAACCGTAGCCCGAACCCTAACCCTAACCCTTCCCCGAAGCCTGACCCTCATCCGTCCCCTAATCCTAACCCGTACGCTAACACTAACCCGCGCCCTCACACGTACGCTCCCGCTAAAGCGTTGTCGTACCCTCCCCTGGACCCTAAACCGTCTCCGTCCCCTAACCCTAACCCTAGCCGGAACCCTAACCCTAACCCTTCCCCGAAGCCTGACCCTCTCCCGTCCCCTAATCCTAACCCGTACGCTAACACTAACCCGTGCCCTCACACGTACGCTCCCCCTAAAGCGTGGTCGTACCCTCTCCTGGACCCTAAACCGTCCCCGTCCCCTAACCTTAACCCTAGCCCGAACCCTAACCCTATCCCTTCCCCGAAGCCTGACCCTCACCCGTCCCATAATCCTAACCGGTACGCTAACACTAAGCCGCGCCCTCACACGTACGCTCCCCCTAAAGCGTTGTCGTACCCTCCCCTGGACCCTAAACCGTCCCCGTCCCCTAACCCTAACCCTAGCCCGAACCCTAACCCTAACCCTTCCCCGAAGCCTGACCCTCTCCCGTCCCCTAATCCTAACCCGTACGCTAACACTCACCCGCGCCCTCACACGTACGCTCCCCCTAAAGCGTTGTCGTACCCTCCCCTGGACCCTAAACCGTCCCCGTCCCCTAACCCTAACCCTACCCCGAACCCTAACCCTAACCCTTCACCGAAGCCTGACCCTCACCCGTCCCTTAATCCTAACCCGTACGCTAACACTAACCCGCGCCCTCACACGTACGCACCCCTTAAAGCATTGTCGTACCCTCCCCTGGAACCTAAACCGTCCCCGTCCCCTAACCCTAACCCTAGCCCGAACCCTAACCCTAACCCTTCCCCGAAGCCTGACCCTCACCCGTCCCCTAATCCTAACCCGTACGCTAACACTAACCCGCGCCCTCACACGTACGCTCCCCCTAAAGCGTTGTCGTACCCTCCCCTGGACCCTAAACCGTCTCCGTCCCCTAACCCTAACCCTAGCCCGAACCCTAACCCTTCCCCGAAGCCTGACCCTCACCCGTCCCCTAATCCTAACCCGTACGCTAACACTAACCCGCGCCCTCACACCTACGCTCCCCCTAAAGCGTTGTCGTACCCTCACCGGGACCCTAAACCGTCCCCATCCCCTAAGCCTAACCCTAGCCCGAACCCTAACCCTAACACTTCCCCGAAGCCTGACCCTCACCCATCCCCTAATCCTAAACCCTACGCTAACACTAACCCGCGCCCTCACACGTACGCTCCCCCTAAAGCGTTGTCGTACCCTCCCCTGGACCCTAAACCGTCCCCGTCCCCTAACCTTAACCCTAGCCCGAACCCTAACCCTAACCCTTCCCGGAAGCCTGACCCTCACCCGTCCCCTAATCCTAACCGGTACGCTAACACTAACCCGCACCCTCACACGTACGCTCCCCCTAAAGCGTTGTCGTACCCTCCCCTGGACCCTAAACCGTCCCCGTCCCCTAACCCTAACCCTAGCCCGAACCCTAACCCTAACCCTTCCCCGAAGCCTGACCCTCACCCGTCCCCTAATCCTAACCCGTACGCTAACACTAACCCGCGCCCTCACACGTACGCTCCCCCTAAAGCGTTGTCGGACCCTTCCCTGGACCCTAAACCGTCTCCGTCCCCTAACCCTAACCGTAGCCCGAACCCTAAGCCTAACCCTTCCCCGAAGCCTGACCCTCACCCGTCCCCTAATCCTAACCCGTACGCTAACACTAACCCGCGCCCTCACACGTACGCACCCCCTAAAGCGTTGTCGTACCCTCCCCTGGACCCTAAACCGTCCCCGTCCCCTAACCTTAACCCTAGCCCGAACCCTAACCCTAACACTTCCCCGAAGCCTGACCCTCACCCGTCCCCTAATCCTAACCCGTACGCTAACACTAACACGCGCCCTCATGCGTACGCTCCCCCTAAAGCGTTGTCGTACCCTCCCCTGGACCCTAAACCGTCTCCGTCCCCTAACCCTAACCCTAGCCCGAACCCTAAGCCTAACCCTTCCCCGAAGCCTGACCCTCACCCGTCCCATAATCCTAACCGGTAGGCTAACACTAACCCGCGCCCTTACACGTACGCTCCCCCTAAAGCGTTGTCGTACCCTCCCCTGGACCCTAAACCGTCCCCGTCCCCTAACCCTAACCCTAGCCCGAACCCTAACCCTAACCCTTCCCCGAAGCCTGACCCTCTCCCGTCCCCTAATCCTAACCCGTACGCTAACACTAACCCGCGCCTTCACTCGTACGCTCCCCCTAAAGCGTTGTCGTACCCTCCCCTGGACCCTAAACCGTCCCCGTCCCCTAACCCTAACCCTAGCCCGAACCCTAACCCTAACCCTTCCCCGAAGCCTGACCCTCACCCGTCCCCTAATCGTAACCCGTACGCTAACACTAACCCGCGCCCTCACACGTACGCTCCCCCTAAAGCGTTGTCGTACCCTCCCCTGGACCCTAAACCGTCCCCGTCCCCTAACCCTAACCCTAGCCTGAACCCTAACCCTAACCTTTCCCCGAAGCCTGACCCTCACCTGTCCCCTAATCCTAACCCGTACGCTAACACTAACCCGCGCCCTCACACGTACGCTCCGCCTAAAGCGTTGTCGTACCCTCCCCTGGACCCTAAACCGTCTCCGTCCCCTAACCCTAACCCTAGCCCGAACCCTAACACTTCCCCGAAGCCTGACCCTCACCCGTCCCCTAATCCTATCCCGTACGCTAACACTAACCCGCGCCCTCACACCTACGCTCCCCCTAAAGCGTTGTCGTACCCTCACCGGGATCCTAAACCATCCCCGTCCCCTAACCCTAACCCTAGCCCGAACCCTAACCCTAACCCTTCCCCGAAGCCTGACCCTCACCCATCCCCTAATCCTAAACCCTACGCTAACACTAACCCGCGCCCTCACACCTACGCTCCAACTAAAGCGTTGTCGTACCCTCACCGGGACCCTAAACCATCCCCATCCCCTAACCCTAACCCTAGCCCGAACCCTAACCCTAACCCTTCCCCGAAGCCTGACCTTCACCCATCCCCTAATCCTAAACCCTACGCTAACACTAACCCGCGCCCTCACACCTACGCTCCCCCTAAAGCGTTGTCGTACCCTCCCCTGGACCCTAAACCGTCCCCGTCCCCTAACCCTAACCCTAGCCCGAACCCTAACCCTAACCCTTCCCCGAAGCCTGACCCTCACCCGTCCCCTAATCCTAACCCGTACGCTAACACTAACCCGCGCCCTCACACGTACGCTCCCCCTAAAGCGTTGTCGTACCCTCCCCTGGACCCTAAACCGTCCCCGTCCCCTAACCCTAACCCTACCCCGAACCCTAACCCTAACCCTTCACCGAAGCCTGACCCTCACCCGTCCCCTAATCCTAACCCGTACGCTAACACTAACCCGCGCCCTCACACGTACGCTCCCCCTAAAGCATTGTCGTACCCTCCCCTGGACCCTAAACCGTCCCCGTCCCCTAACCCTAACCCTAGCCCGAACCCTAACCCTAACCCTTCCCCGAAGCCTGACCCTCACCCGTCCCCTAATCCTAACCCGTACGCTAACACTAACCCACGCCCTCACACGTACGCTCCCCCTAAAGCGTTGTCGTACCCTCCCCTGGACCCTAAACCGTCTCCGTCCCCTAACCCTAACCCTAGCCCGAACCCTAACCCTTCCCCGAAGCCTGACCCTCACCCGTCCCCTAATCCTAACACGTACGCTAACACTAACCCGCGCCCTCACACCTACGCTCCCCCTAAAGCGTTGTCGTACCCTCACCGGGACCCTAAACCGTCCCCGTCCCCTAACCCTAACCCTAGCCCGAACCCTAACCCTAACCCTTCCCCGAAGCCTGACCCTCACCCATCCCCTAATCCTAAACCCTACGCTAACACTAACCCGCGCCCTCACACGTACGCTCCCCCTAAAGCGTTGTCGTACCCTCCCCTGGACCCTAAACCGTCCCCGTCCCCTAACCTTAACCCTAGCCCGAACCCTAACCCTAACCCTTCCCGGAAGCCTGACCCTCACCCGTCCCCTAATCCTAACCGGTACGCTAACACTAACCCGCACCCTCACACGTACGCTCCCCCTAAAGCGTTGTCGTACCCTCCCCTGGACCCTAAACCGTCCCCGTCCCCTAACCCTAACCCTAGCCCGAACCCTAACCCTAACCCTTCCCCGAAGCCTGACCCTCACCCGTCCCCTAATCCTAACCCGTACGCTAACACTAACCCGCGCCCTCACACGTACGCTCCCCCTAAAGCGTTGTCGTACCCTCCCCTGGACCCTAAACCGTCTCCGTCCCCTAACCCTAACCGTAGCCCGAACCCTAAGCCTAACCCTTCCCCGAAGCCTGACCCTCACCCGTCCCCTAATCCTAACCCGTACGCTAACACTAACCCGCGCCCTCACACGTGCGCTCCCCCTAAAGCGTTGTCGTACCCTCCCCTGGACCCTAAACCGTCCCCGTCCCCTAACCCTAACCCTACCCCGAACCCTAACCCTAACCCTTCACCGAAGCCTGACCCTCACCCGTCCCCTAATCCTAACCCGTACGCTAACACTAACCCGCGCCCTCACACGTACGCTCCCCCTAAAGCATTGTCGTACCCTCCCCTGGACCCTAAACCGTCCCCGTCCCCTAACCCTAACCCTAGCCCGAACCCTAACCCTAACCCTTCCCCGAAGCCTGACCCTCACCCGTCCCCTAATCCTAACCCGTACGCTAACACTAACCCACGCCCTCACACGTACGCTCCCCCTAAAGCGTTGTCGTACCCTCCCCTGGACCCTAAACCGTCTCCGTCCCCTAACCCTAACCGTAGCCCGAACCCTAAGCCTAACCCTTCCCCGAAGCCTGACCCTCACCCGTCCCCTAATCCTAACCCGTACGCCAACACTAACCCGCGCCCTCAGACGTACGCTCCCCCTAAAGCGTTGTCGTACCCTCCCCTGGACCCTAAACCGTCCCCGTCCCCTAACCCTAACCCTAGCCCGAACCCTAACCCTAACCCTTCCCCGAAGCCTGACCCTCTCCCATCCCCTAATCCTAACCCGTACGCTAACAATAACCCGCGCCCTCACACGTACGCACCCCCTAAAGCGTTGTCGTACCCTCCCCTGGACCCTAAACCGTCCCCGTCCCCTAACCTTAACCCTAGCCCGAACCCTAACACTAAACCTTCCCCGAAGCCTGACCCTCACCCGTCCCCTAATCCTAACCTGTACGCTAACACTAACCCGCGCCCTCACGCGTACGCTCCCCCTAAAGCGTTGTCGTACCCTCCCCTGGACCCTAAACCGTCTCCGTCCCCTAACCGTAACCCTAGCCCTAACCCTAAGCCTAACCCTTCCCCGAAGCCTGACCCTCACCCGTCCCCTAAACCTAACCGGTACGCTAACACTAACCCGTGCCCTTACACGTACGCTCCCCCTAAAGCGTTGTCGTACCCTCCCCTGGACCCTAAACCGTCCCCGTCCCCTAACCCTAACCCTAGCCCGAACCCTAACCCTAACACTTCCCCGAAGCCTGACCCTCTCCCGTCCCCTAATCCTAACCCGTACGCTAACACTAACCCACGCCCTCACACGTACGCTCCCCCTAAAGCGTTGTCGTACCCTCCCCTGGACCCTAAACCGTCCCCGTCCCCTAACCCTAACCCTAGCCCGAACCCTAACCCTAACCCTTCCCCGAAGCCTGACCCTCACCCATCCCCTAATCCTAAACCCTACGCTAACACTAACCCGCGCCCTCACACCTACGCTCCAACTAAAGCGTTGTCGTACCCTCACCGGGACCCTAAACCATCCCCATCCCCTAACCCTAACCCTAGCCCGAACCCTAACCCTAACCCTTCCCCGAAGCCTGACCTTCACCCATCCCCTAATCCTAAACCCTACGCTAACACTAACCCGCGCCCTCACACCTACGCTCCCCCTAAAGCGTTGTCGTACCCTCCCCTGGACCCTAAACCGTCCCCGTCCCCTAACCCTAACCCTAGCCCGAACCCTAACCCTAACCCTTCCCCGAAGCCTGACCCTCACCCGTCCCCTAATCCTAACCCGTACGCTAACACTAACCCGCGCCCTCACACGTACGCTCCCCCTAAAGCGTTGTCGTACCCTCCCCTGGACCCTAAACCGTCCCCGTCCCCTAACCCTAACCCTACCCCGAACCCTAACCCTAACCCTTCACCGAAGCCTGACCCTCACCCGTCCCCTAATCCTAACCCGTACGCTAACACTAACCCGCGCCCTCACACGTACGCTCCCCCTAAAGCATTGTCGTACCCTCCCCTGGACCCTAAACCGTCCCCGTCCCCTAACCCTAACCCTAGCCCGAACCCTAACCCTAACCCTTCCCCGAAGCCTGACCCTCACCCGTCCCCTAATCCTAACCCGTACGCTAACACTAACCCACGCCCTCACACGTACGCTCCCCCTAAAGCGTTGTCGTACCCTCCCCTGGACCCTAAACCGTCTCCGTCCCCTAACCCTAACCCTAGCCCGAACCCTAACCCTTCCCCGAAGCCTGACCCTCACCCGTCCCCTAATCCTAACACGTACGCTAACACTAACCCGCGCCCTCACACCTACGCTCCCCCTAAAGCGTTGTCGTACCCTCACCGGGACCCTAAACCGTCCCCGTCCCCTAACCCTAACCCTAGCCCGAACCCTAACCCTAACCCTTCCCCGAAGCCTGACCCTCACCCATCCCCTAATCCTAAACCCTACGCTAACACTAACCCGCGCCCTCACACGTACGCTCCCCCTAAAGCGTTGTCGTACCCTCCCCTGGACCCTAAACCGTCCCCGTCCCCTAACCTTAACCCTAGCCCGAACCCTAACCCTAACCCTTCCCGGAAGCCTGACCCTCACCCGTCCCCTACTCCTAACCGGTACGCTAACACTAACCCGCACCCTCACACGTACGCTCCCCCTAAAGCGTTGTCGTACCCTCCCCTGGACCCTAAACCGTCCCCGTCCCCTAACCCTAACCCTAGCCCGAACCCTAACCCTAACCCTTCCCTGAAGCCTGACCCTCACCCGTCCCCTAATCCTAACCCGTACGCTAACACTAACCCGCGCCCTCACACGTACGCTCCCCCTAAAGCGTTGTCGTACCCTCCCCTGGACCCTAAACCGTCTCCGTCCCCTAACCCTAACCCTACCCCGAACCCTAACCCTAACCCTTCACCGAAGCCTGACACTCACCCGTCCCCTAATCCTAACCCGTACGCTAACACTAACCCGCGCCCTCACACGTACGCTCCCCCTAAAGCGTTGTCGTACCCTCACCGGGACCCTAAACCGTCCCCGTCCCCTAACCCTAACCCTAGCCCGAACCCTAACCCTAACCCTTCCCCGAAGCCTGACCCTCACCCATCCCCTAATCCTAAACCCTACGCTAACACTAACCCGCGCCCTCACACGTACGCTCCCCCTAAAGCGTTGTCGTACCCTCCCCTGGACCCTAAACCGTCCCCGTCCCCTAACCTTAACCCTAGCCCGAACCCTAACCCTAACCCTTCCCGGAAGCCTGACCCTCACCCGTCCCCTAATCCTAACCGGTACGCTAACACTAACCCGCACCCTCACACGTACGCTCCCCCTAAAGCGTTGTCGTACCCTCCCCTGGACCCTAAACCGTCCCCGTCCCCTAACCCTAACCCTAGCCCGAACCCTAACCCTAACCCTTCCCCGAAGCCTGACCCTCACCCGTCCCCTAATCCTAACCCGTACGCTAACACTAACCCGCGCCCTCACACGTACGCTCCCCCTAAAGCGTTGTCGTACCCTCCCCTGGACCCTAAACCGTCTCCGTCCCCTAACCCTAACCGTAGCCCGAACCCTAAGCCTAACCCTTCCCCGAAGCCTGACCCTCACCCGTCCCCTAATCCTAACCCGTACGCTAACACTAACCCGCGCCCTCACACGTACGCTCCCCCTAAAGCGTTGTCGTACCCTCCCCTGGACCCTAAACCGTCCCCGTCCCCTAACCCTAACCCTACCCCGAACCCTAACCCTAACCCTTCACCGAAGCCTGACCCTCACCCGTCCCCTAATCCTAACCCGTACGCTAACACTAACCCGCGCCCTCACACGTACGCTCCCCCTAAAGCATTGTCGTACCCTCCCCTGGACCCTAAACCGTCCCCGTCCCCTAACCCTAACCCTAGCCCGAACCCTAACCCTAACCCTTCCCCGAAGCCTGACCCTCACCCGTCCCCTAATCCTAACCCGTACGCTAACACTAACCCACGCCCTCACACGTACGCTCCCCCTAAAGCGTTGTCGTACCCTCCCCTGGACCCTAAACCGTCTCCGTCCCCTAACCCTAACCCTAGCCCGAACCCTAACCCTTCCCCGAAGCCTGACCCTCACCCGTCCCCTAATCCTAACACGTACGCTAACACTAACCCGCGCCCTCACACCTACGCTCCCCCTAAAGCGTTGTCGTACCCTCACCGGGACCCTAAACCGTCCCCGTCCCCTAACCCTAACCCTAGCCCGAACCCTAACCCTAACCCTTCCCCGAAGCCTGACCCTCACCCATCCCCTAATCCTAAACCCTACGCTAACACTAACCCGCGCCCTCACACGTACGCTCCCCCTAAAGCGTTGTCGTACCCTCCCCTGGACCCTAAACCGTCCCCGTCCCCTAACCTTAACCCTAGCCCGAACCCTAACCCTAACCCTTCCCGGAAGCCTGACCCTCACCCGTCCCCTAATCCTAACCGGTACGCTAACACTAACCCGCACCCTCACACGTACGCTCCCCCTAAAGCGTTGTCGTACCCTCCCCTGGACCCTAAACCGTCCCCGTCCCCTAACCCTAACCCTAGCCCGAACCCTAACCCTAACCCTTCCCCGAAGCCTGACCCTCACCCGTCCCCTAATCCTAACCCGTACGCTAACACTAACCCGCGCCCTCACACGTACGCTCCCCCTAAAGCGTTGTCGTACCCTCCCCTGGACCCTAAACCGTCTCCGTCCCCTAACCCTAACCGTAGCCCGAACCCTAAGCCTAACCCTTCCCCGAAGCCTGACCCTCACCCGTCCCCTAATCCTAACCCGTACGCTAACACTAACCCGCGCCCTCACACGTACGCTCCCCCTAAAGCGTTGTCGTACCCTCCCCTGGACCCTAAACCGTCCCCGTCCCCTAACCCTAACCCTACCCCGAACCCTAACCCTAACCCTTCACCGAAGCCTGACCCTCACCCGTCCCCTAATCCTAACCCGTACGCTAACACTAACCCGCGCCCTCACACGTACGCTCCCCCTAAAGCATTGTCGTACCCTCCCCTGGACCCTAAACCGTCCCCGTCCCCTAACCCTAACCCTAGCCCGAACCCTAACCCTAACCCTTCCCCGAAGCCTGACCCTCACCCGTCCCCTAATCCTAACCCGTACGCTAACACTAACCCACGCCCTCACACGTACGCTCCCCCTAAAGCGTTGTCGTACCCTCCCCTGGACCCTAAACCGTCTCCGTCCCCTAACCCTAACCCTAGCCCGAACCCTAACCCTTCCCCGAAGCCTGACCCTCACCCGTCCCCTAATCCTAACACGTACGCTAACACTAACCCGCGCCCTCACACCTACGCTCCCCCTAAAGCGTTGTCGTACCCTCACCGGGACCCTAAACCGTCCCCGTCCCCTAACCCTAACCCTAGCCCGAACCCTAACCCTAACCCTTCCCCGAAGCCTGACCCTCACACATCCCCTAATCCTAAACCCTACGCTAACACTAACCCGCGCCCTCACACGTACGCTCCCCCTAAAGCGTTGTCGTACCCTCCCCTGGACCCTAAACCGTCCCCGTCCCCTAACCCTAACCGTAGCCCGAACCCTAACCCTAACCCTTCACCGAAGCCTGACACTCACCCGTCCCCTAATCCTAACCCGTACGCTAACACTAACCCGCGCCCTCACACGTACGCTCCCCCTAAAGCGTTGTCGTACCCTCCCCTGGACCCTAAACCGTCCCCGTCCCCTAACCCTAACCCTAGCCCGAACCCTAACCCTAACCCTTCCCCGAAGCCTGACCCTCACCCGTCCCCTAACCCTAACCCGTACGCTAACACTAACCCGCGCCCTCACACGTACGCTCCCCCTAAAGCGTTGTCGTACCCTCCCCTGGACCCTAAACCATCCCCGTCCCCTAACCCTAACCCTAGCCCGAACCCTAACCCTAACCCTTCCCCGAAGCCTGACCCTCACCCGTCCCCTAATCCTAACCCGTACGCTAACACTAACCCGCGCCCTCACGCATACGCTCCCCCTAAAGCGTTGTCGTACCCTCCCCTGGACCCTAAACCGTCTCCGTCCCCTAACCCTAACCGTAGCCCGAACCCTAAGCCTAACCCTTCCCCGAAGCCTGACCCACACCCGTCCCCTAATCCTAACCCGTACGCCAACACTAACCCGCGCCCTCAGACGTACGCTCCCCCTAAAGCGTTGTCGTACCCTCCCCTGGACCCTAAACCGTCCCCGTCCCCTAACCCTAACCCTAGCCCGAACCCTAACCCTAACCCTTCCCCGAAGCCTGACCCTCTCCCATCCCCTAATCCTAACCCGTACGCTAACAATAACCCGCGCCCTCACACGTACGCACCCCCTAAAGCGTTGTCGTACCCTCCCCTGGACCCTAAACCGTCCCCGTCCCCTAACCTTAACCCTAGCCCGAACCCTAACACTAACCCTTCCCCGAAGCCTGACCCTCACCCGTCCCCTAATCCTAACCTGTACGCTAACACTAACCCGCGCCTTCACGCGTACGCTCCCCCTAAAGCGTTGTCGTACCCTCCCCTGGACCCTAAACCGTCTCCGTCCCCTAACCCTAACCCTAGCCCTAACCCTAAGCCTAACCCTTCCCCGAAGCCTGACCCTCACCCGTCCCCTAATCCTAACCGGTACGCTAACACTAACCCGTGCCCTTACACGTACGCTCCCCCTAAAGCGTTGTCGTACCCTCCCCTGGACCCTAAACCGTCCCCGTCCCCTAACCCTAACCCTAGCCCGAACCCTAACCCTAACACTTCCCCGAAGCCTGACCCTCTCCCGTCCCCTAATCCTAACCCGTACGCTAACACTAACCCACGCCCTCACACGTACGCTCCCCCTAAAGCGTTGTCGTACCCTCCCCTGGACCCTAAACCGTCCCCGTCCCCTAACCCTAACCCTAGCCCGAACCCTAACCCTAACCCTTCCCCGAAGCCTGACCCTCACCCATCCCCTAATCCTAAACCCTACGCTAACACTAACCCGCGCCCTCACACCTACGCTCCAACTAAAGCGTTGTCGTACCCTCACCGGGACCCTAAACCATCCCCATCCCCTAACCCTAACCCTAGCCCGAACCCTAACCCTAACCCTTCCCCGAAGCCTGACCTTCACCCATCCCCTAATCCTAAACCCTACGCTAACACTAACCCGCGCCCTCACACCTACGCTCCCCCTAAAGCGTTGTCGTACCCTCCCCTGGACCCTAAACCGTCCCCGTCCCCTAACCCTAACCCTAGCCCGAACCCTAACCCTAACCCTTCCCCGAAGCCTGACCCTCACCCGTCCCCTAATCCTAACCCGTACGCTAACACTAACCCGCGCCCTCACACGTACGCTCCCCCTAAAGCGTTGTCGTACCCTCCCCTGGACCCTAAACCGTCCCCGTCCCCTAACCCTAACCCTACCCCGAACCCTAACCCTAACCCTTCACCGAAGCCTGACCCTCACCCGTCCCCTAATCCTAACCCGTACGCTAACACTAACCCGCGCCCTCACACGTACGCTCCCCCTAAAGCATTGTCGTACCCTCCCCTGGACCCTAAACCGTCCCCGTCCCCTAACCCTAACCCTAGCCCGAACCCTAACCCTAACCCTTCCCCGAAGCCTGACCCTCACCCGTCCCCTAATCCTAACCCGTACGCTAACACTAACCCACGCCCTCACACGTACGCTCCCCCTAAAGCGTTGTCGTACCCTCCCCTGGACCCTAAACCGTCTCCGTCCCCTAACCCTAACCCTAGCCCGAACCCTAACCCTTCCCCGAAGCCTGACCCTCACCCGTCCCCTAATCCTAACACGTACGCTAACACTAACCCGCGCCCTCACACCTACGCTCCCCCTAAAGCGTTGTCGTACCCTCACCGGGACCCTAAACCGTCCCCGTCCCCTAACCCTAACCCTAGCCCGAACCCTAACCCTAACCCTTCCCCGAAGCCTGACCCTCACCCATCCCCTAATCCTAAACCCTACGCTAACACTAACCCGCGCCCTCACACGTACGCTCCCCCTAAAGCGTTGTCGTACCCTCCCCTGGACCCTAAACCGTCCCCGTCCCCTAACCTTAACCCTAGCCCGAACCCTAACCCTAACCCTTCCCGGAAGCCTGACCCTCACCCGTCCCCTAATCCTAACCGGTACGCTAACACTAACCCGCACCCTCACACGTACGCTCCCCCTAAAGCGTTGTCGTACCCTCCCCTGGACCCTAAACCGTCCCCGTCCCCTAACCCTAACCCTAGCCCGAACCCTAACCCTAACCCTTCCCCGAAGCCTGACCCTCACCCGTCCCCTAATCCTAACCCGTACGCTAACACTAACCCGCGCCCTCACACGTACGCTCCCCCTAAAGCGTTGTCGTACCCTCCCCTGGACCCTAAACCGTCTCCGTCCCCTAACCCTAACCGTAGCCCGAACCCTAAGCCTAACCCTTCCCCGAAGCCTGACCCTCACCCGTCCCCTAATCCTAACCCGTACGCTAACACTAACCCGCGCCCTCACACGTACGCTCCCCCTAAAGCGTTGTCGTACCCTCCCCTGGACCCTAAACCGTCCCCGTCCCCTAACCCTAACCCTACCCCGAACCCTAACCCTAACCCTTCACCGAAGCCTGACCCTCACCCGTCCCCTAATCCTAACCCGTACGCTAACACTAACCCGCGCCCTCACACGTACGCTCCCCCTAAAGCATTGTCGTACCCTCCCCTGGACCCTAAACCGTCCCCGTCCCCTAACCCTAACCCTAGCCCGAACCCTAACCCTAACCCTTCCCCGAAGCCTGACCCTCACCCGTCCCCTAATCCTAACCCGTACGCTAACACTAACCCACGCCCTCACACGTACGCTCCCCCTAAAGCGTTGTCGTACCCTCCCCTGGACCCTAAACCGTCTCCGTCCCCTAACCCTAACCGTAGCCCGAACCCTAAGCCTAACCCTTCCCCGAAGCCTGACCCTCACCCGTCCCCTAATCCTAACCCGTACGCCAACACTAACCCGCGCCCTCAGACGTACGCTCCCCCTAAAGCGTTGTCGTACCCTCCCCTAGACCCTAAACCGTCCCCGTCCCCTAACCCTAACCCTAGCCCGAACCCTAACCCTAACCCTTCCCCGAAGCCTGACCCTCTCCCATCCCCTAATCCTAACCCGTACGCTAACAATAACCCGCGCCCTCACACGTACGCACCCCCTAAAGCGTTGTCGTACCCTCCCCTGGACCCTAAACCGTCCCCGTCCCCTAACCTTAACCCTAGCCCGAACCCTAACACTAACCCTTCCCCGAAGCCTGACCCTCACCCGTCCCCTAATCCTAACCTGTACGCTAACACTAACCCGCGCCCTCACGCGTACGCTCCCCCTAAAGCGTTGTCGTACCCTCCCCTGGACCCTAAACCGTCTCCGTCCCCTAACCCTAACCCTAGCCCTAACCCTAAGCCTAACCCTTCCCCGAAGCCTGACCCTCACCCGTCCCCTAATCCTAACCGGTACGCTAACACTAACCCGTGCCCTTACACGTACGCTCCCCCTAAAGCGTTGTCGTACCCTCCCCTGGACCCTAAACCGTCCCCGTCCCCTAACCCTAACCCTAGCCCGAACCCTAACCCTAACACTTCCCCGAAGCCTGACCCTCTCCCGTCCCCTAATCCTAACCCGTACGCTAACACTAACCCACGCCCTCACACGTACGCTCCCCCTAAAGCGTTGTCGTACCCTCCCCTGGACCCTAAACCGTCCCCGTCCCCTAACCCTAACCCTAGCCCGAACCCTAACCCTAACCCTTCCCCGAAGCCTGACCCTCACCCATCCCCTAATCCTAAACCCTACGCTAACACTAACCCGCGCCCTCACACCTACGCTCCAACTAAAGCGTTGTCGTACCCTCACCGGGACCCTAAACCATCCCCATCCCCTAACCCTAACCCTAGCCCGAACCCTAACCCTAACCCTTCCCCGAAGCCTGACCTTCACCCATCCCCTAATCCTAAACCCTACGCTAACACTAACCCGCGCCCTCACACCTACGCTCCCCCTAAAGCGTTGTCGTACCCTCCCCTGGACCCTAAACCGTCCCCGTCCCCTAACCCTAACCCTAGCCCGAACCCTAACCCTAACCCTTCCCCGAAGCCTGACCCTCACCCGTCCCCTAATCCTAACCCGTACGCTAACACTAACCCGCGCCCTCACACGTACGCTCCCCCTAAAGCGTTGTCGTACCCTCCCCTGGACCCTAAACCGTCCCCGTCCCCTAACCCTAACCCTACCCCGAACCCTAACCCTAACCCTTCACCGAAGCCTGACCCTCACCCGTCCCCTAATCCTAACCCGTACGCTAACACTAACCCGCGCCCTCACACGTACGCTCCCCCTAAAGCATTGTCGTACCCTCCCCTGGACCCTAAACCGTCCCCGTCCCCTAACCCTAACCCTAGCCCGAACCCTAACCCTAACCCTTCCCCGAAGCCTGACCCTCACCCGTCCCCTAATCCTAACCCGTACGCTAACACTAACCCACGCCCTCACACGTACGCTCCCCCTAAAGCGTTGTCGTACCCTCCCCTGGACCCTAAACCGTCTCCGTCCCCTAACCCTAACCCTAGCCCGAACCCTAACCCTTCCCCGAAGCCTGACCCTCACCCGTCCCCTAATCCTAACACGTACGCTAACACTAACCCGCGCCCTCACACCTACGCTCCCCCTAAAGCGTTGTCGTACCCTCACCGGGACCCTAAACCGTCCCCGTCCCCTAACCCTAACCCTAGCCCGAACCCTAACCCTAACCCTTCCCCGAAGCCTGACCCTCACCCATCCCCTAATCCTAAACCCTACGCTAACACTAACCCGCGCCCTCACACGTACGCTCCCCCTAAAGCGTTGTCGTACCCTCCCCTGGACCCTAAACCGTCCCCGTCCCCTAACCTTAACCCTAGCCCGAACCCTAACCCTAACCCTTCCCGGAAGCCTGACCCTCACCCGTCCCCTAATCCTAACCGGTACGCTAACACTAACCCGCAACCTCACACGTACGCTCCCCCTAAAGCGTTGTCGTACCCTCCCCTGGACCCTAAACCGTCCCCGTCCCCTAACCCTAACCCTAGCCCGAACCCTAACCCTAACCCTTCCCCGAAGCCTGACCCTCACCCGTCCCCTAATCCTAACCCGTACGCTAACACTAACCCGCGCCCTCACACGTACGCTCCCCCTAAAGCGTTGTCGTACCCTCCCCTGGACCCTAAACCGTCTCCGTCCCCTAACCCTAACCCTACCCCGAACCCTAACCCTAACCCTTCACCGAAGCCTGACCCTCACCCGTCCCCTAATCCTAACCCGTACGCTAACACTAACCCGCGCCCTCACACGTACGCTCCCCCTAAAGCGTTGTCGTACCCTCACCGGGACCCTAAACCGTCCCCGTCCCCTAACCCTAACCCTAGCCCGAACCCTAACCCTAACCCTTCCCCGAAGCCTGACCCTCACCCATCCCCTAATCCTAAACCCTACGCTAACACTAACCCGCGCCCTCACACGTACGCTCCCCCTAAAGCGTTGTCTTACCCTCCCCTGGACCCTAAACCGTCCCCGTCCCCTAACCTTAACCCTAGCCCGAACCCTAACCCTAACCCTTCCCGGAAGCCTGACCCTCACCCGTCCCCTAATCCTAACCGGTACGCTAACACTAACCCGCACCCTCACACGTACGCTCCCCCTAAAGCGTTGTCGTACCCTCCCCTGGACCCTAAACCGTCCCCGTCCCCTAACCCTAACCCTAGCCCGAACCCTAACCCTAACCCTTCCCCGAAGCCTGACCCTCACCCGTCCCCTAATCCTAACCCGTACGCTAACACTAACCCGCGCCCTCACACGTACGCTCCCCCTAAAGCGTTGTCGTACCCTCCCCTGGACCCTAAACCGTCTCCGTCCCCTAACCCTAACCGTAGCCCGAACCCTAAGCCTAACCCTTCCCCGAAGCCTGACCCTCACCCGTCCCCTAATCCTAACCCGTACGCTAACACTAACCCGCGCCCTCACACATACGCTCCCCCTAAAGCGTTGTCGTACCCTCCCCTGGACCCTAAACCGTCCCCGTCCCCTAACCCTAACCCTACCCCGAACCCTAACCCTAACCCTTCACCGAAGCCTGACCCTCACCCGTCCCCTAATCCTAACCCGTACGCTAACACTAACCCGCGCCCTCACACGTACGCTCCCCCTAAAGCATTGTCGTACCCTCCCCTGGACCCTAAACCGTCCCCGTCCCCTAACCCTAACCCTAGCCCGAACCCTAACCCTAACCCTTCCCCGAAGCCTGACCCTCACCCGTCCCCTAATCCTAACCCGTACGCTAACACTAACCCACGCCCTCACACGTACGCTCCCCCTAAAGCGTTGTCGTACCCTCCCCTGGACCCTAAACCGTCTCCGTCCCCTAACCCTAACCCTAGCCCGAACCCTAACCCTTCCCCGAAGCCTGACCCTCACCCGTCCCCTAATCCTAACACGTACGCTAACACTAACCCGCGCCCTCACACCTACGCTCCCCCTAAAGCGTTGTCGTACCCTCACCGGGACCCTAAACCGTCCCCGTCCCCTAACCCTAACCCTAGCCCGAACCCTAACCCTAACCCTTCCCCGAAGCCTGACCCTCACCCATCCCCTAATCCTAAACCCTACGCTAACACTAACCCGCGCCCTCACACGTACGCTCCCCCTAAAGCGTTGTCGTACCCTCCCCTGGACCCTAAACCGTCCCCGTCCCCTAACCTTAACCCTAGCCTGAACCCTAACCCTAACCCTTCCCGGAAGCCTGACCCTCACCCGTCCCCTAATCCTAACCGGTACGCTAACACTAACCCGCACCCTCACACGTACGCTCCCCCTAAAGCGTTGTCGTACCCTCCCCTGGACCCTAAACCGTCCCCGTCCCCTAACCCTAACCCTAGCCCGAACCCTAACCCTAACCCTTCCCCGAAGCCTGACCCTCACCCGTCCCCTAATCCTAACCCGTACGCTAACACTAACCCGCGCCCTCACACGTACGCTCCCCCTAAAGCGTTGTCGTACCCTCCCCTGGACCCTAAACCGTCTCCGTCCCCTAACCCTAACCGTAGCCCGAACCCTAAGCCTAACCCTTCCCCGAAGCCTGACCCTCACCCGTCCCCTAATCCTAACCCGTACGCTAACACTAACCCGCGCCCTCACACGTACGCTCCCCCTAAAGCGTTGTCGTACCCTCCCCTGGACCCTAAACCGTCCCCGTCCCCTAACCCTAACCCTACCCCGAACCCTAACCCTAACCCTTCACCGAAGCCTGACCCTCACCCGTCCCCTAATCCTAACCCGTACGCTAACACTAACCCGCGCCCTCACACGTACGCTCCCCCTAAAGCATTGTCGTACCCTCCCCTGGACCCTAAACCGTCCCCGTCCCCTAACCCTAACCCTAGCCCGAACCCTAACCCTAACCCTTCCCCGAAGCCTGACCCTCACCCGTCCCCTAATCCTAACCCGTACGCTAACACTAACCCACGCCCTCACACGTACGCTCCCCCTAAAGCGTTGTCGTACCCTCCCCTGGACCCTAAACCGTCTCCGTCCCCTAACCCTAACCCTAGCCCGAAACCTAACCCTTCCCCGAAGCCTGACCCTCACCCGTCCCCTAATCCTAACACGTACGCTAACACTAACCCGCGCCCTCACACCTACGCTCCCCCTAAAGCGTTGTCGTACCCTCACCGGGACCCTAAACCGTCCCCGTCCCCTAACCCTAACCCTAGCCCGAACCCTAACCCTAACCCTTCCCCGAAGCCTGACCTTCACCCATCCCCTAATCCTAAACCCTACGCTAACACTAACCCGCGCCCTCACACGTACGCTCCCCCTAAAGCGTTGTCGTACCCTCCCCTGGACCCTAAACCGTCCCCGTCCCCTAACCCTAACCGTAGCCCGAACCCTAACCCTAACCCTTCACCGAAGCCTGACACTCACCCGTCCCCTAATCCTAACCCGTACGCTAACACTAACCCGCGCCCTCACACGTACGCTCCCCCTAAAGCGTTGTCGTACCCTCCCCTGGACCCTAAACCGTCCCCGTCCCCTAACCTTAACCCTAGCCCGAACCCTAACCCTAACCCTTCCCGGAAGCCTGACCCTCACCCGTCCCCTAATCCTAACCGGTACGCTAACACTAACCCGCACCCTCACACGTACGCTCCCCCTAAAGCGTTGTCGTACCCTCCCCTGGACCCTAAACCGTCCCCGTCCCCTAACCCTAACCCTAGCCCGAACCCTAACCCTAACCCTTCCCCGAAGCCTGACCCTCACCCGTCCCCTAATCCTAACCCGTACGCTAACACTAACCCGCGCCCTCACACGTACGCTCCCCCTAAAGCGTTGTCGTACCCTCCCCTGGACCCTAAACCGTCTCCGTCCCCTAACCCTAACCGTAGCCCGAACCCTAAGCCTAACCCTTCCCCGAAGCCTGACCCTCACCCGTCCCCTAATCCTAACCCGTACGCTAACACTAACCCGCGCCCTCACACGTACGCTCCCCCTAAAGCGTTGTCGTACCCTCCCCTGGACCCTAAACCGTCCCCGTCCCCTAACCCTAACCCTACCCCGAACCCTAACCCTAACCCTTCACCGAAGCCTGACCCTCACCCGTCCCCTAATCCTAACCCGTACGCTAACACTAACCCGCGCCCTCACACGTACGCTCCCCCTAAAGCATTGTCGTACCCTCCCCTGGACCCTAAACCGTCCCCGTCCCCTAACCCTAACCCTAGCCCGAACCCTAACCCTAACCCTTCCCCGAAGCCTGACCCTCACCCGTCCCCTAATCCTAACCCGTACGCTAACACTAACCCACGCCCTCACACCTACGCTCCCCCTAAAGCGTTGTCGTACCCTCCCCTGGACCCTAAACCGTCTCCGTCCCCTAACCCTAACCCTAGCCCGAACCCTAACCCTTCCCCGAAGCCTGACCCTCACCCGTCCCCTAATCCTAACACGTACGCTAACACTAACCCGCGCCCTCACACCTACGCTCCCCCTAAAGCGTTGTCGTACCCTCACCGGGACCCTAAACCGTCCCCGTCCCCTAACCCTAACCCTAGCCCGAACCCTAACCCTAACCCTTCCCCGAAGCCTGACCCTCACCCATCCCCTAATCCTAAACCCTACGCTAACACTAACCCGCGCCCTCACACGTACGCTCCCCCTAAAGCGTTGTCGTACCCTCCCCTGGACCCTAAACCGTCCCCGTCCCCTAACCTTAACCCTAGCCCGAACCCTAACCCTAACCCTTCCCGGAAGCCTGACCCTCACCCGTCCCCTAATCCTAACCGGTACGCTAACACTAACCCGCAACCTCACACGTACGCTCCCCCTAAAGCGTTGTCGTACCCTCCCCTGGACCCTAAACCGTCCCCGTCCCCTAACCCTAACCCTAGCCCGAACCCTAACCCTAACCCTTCCCCGAAGCCTGACCCTCACCCGTCCCCTAATCCTAACCCGTACGCTAACACTAACCCGCGCCCTCACACGTACGCTCCCCCTAAAGCGTTGTCGTACCCTCCCCTGGACCCTAAACCGTCTCCGTCCCCTAACCCTAACCCTACCCCGAACCCTAACCCTAACCCTTCACCGAAGCCTGACCCTCACCCGTCCCCTAATCCTAACCCGTACGCTAACACTAACCCGCGCCCTCACACGTACGCTCCCCCTAAAGCGTTGTCGTACCCTCACCGGGACCCTAAACCGTCCCCGTCCCCTAACCCTAACCCTAGCCCGAACCCTAACCCTAACCCTTCCCCGAAGCCTGACCCTCACCCATCCCCTAATCCTAAACCCTACGCTAACACTAACCCGCGCCCTCACACGTACGCTCCCCCTAAAGCGTTGTCGTACCCTCCCCTGGACCCTAAACCGTCCCCGTCCCCTAACCTTAACCCTAGCCCGAACCCTAACCCTAACCCTTCCCGGAAGCCTGACCCTCACCCGTCCCCTAATCCTAACCGGTACGCTAACACTAACCCGCACCCTCACACGTACGCTCCCCCTAAAGCGTTGTCGTACCCTCCCCTGGACCCTAAACCGTCCCCGTCCCCTAACCCTAACCCTAGCCCGAACCCTAACCCTAACCCTTCCCCGAAGCCTGACCCTCACCCGTCCCCTAATCCTAACCCGTACGCTAACACTAACCCGCGCCCTCACACGTACGCTCCCCCTAAAGCGTTGTCGTACCCTCCCCTGGACCCTAAACCGTCTCCGTCCCCTAACCCTAACCGTAGCCCGAACCCTAAGCCTAACCCTTCCCCGAAGCCTGACCCTCACCCGTCCCCTAATCCTAACCCGTACGCTAACACTAACCCGCGCCCTCACACGTACGCTCCCCCTAAAGCGTTGTCGTACCCTCCCCTGGACCCTAAACCGTCCCCGTCCCCTAACCCTAACCCTACCCCGAACCCTAACCCTAACCCTTCACCGAAGCCTGACCCTCACCCGTCCCCTAATCCTAACCCGTACGCTAACACTAACCCGCGCCCTCACACGTACGCTCCCCCTAAAGCATTGTCGTACCCTCCCCTGGACCCTAAACCGTCCCCGTCCCCTAACCCTAACCCTAGCCCGAACCCTAACCCTAACCCTTCCCCGAAGCCTGACCCTCACCCGTCCCCTAATCCTAACCCGTACGCTAACACTAACCCACGCCCTCACACGTACGCTCCCCCTAAAGCGTTGTCGTACCCTCCCCTGGACCCTAAACCGTCTCCGTCCCCTAACCCTAACCCTAGCCCGAACCCTAACCCTTCCCCGAAGCCTGACCCTCACCCGTCCCCTAATCCTAACACGTACGCTAACACTAACCCGCGCCCTCACACCTACGCTCCCCCTAAAGCGTTGTCGTACCCTCACCGGGACCCTAAACCGTCCCCGTCCCCTAACCCTAACCCTAGCCCGAACCCTAACCCTAACCCTTCCCCGAAGCCTGACCCTCACCCATCCCCTAATCCTAAACCCTACGCTAACACTAACCCGCGCCCTCACACGTACGCTCCCCCTAAAGCGTTGTCGTACCCTCCCCTGGACCCTAAACCGTCCCCGTCCCCTAACCTTAACCCTAGCCCGAACCCTAACCCTAACCCTTCCCGGAAGCCTGACCCTCACCCGTCCCCTAATCCTAACCGGTACGCTAACACTAACCCGCACCCTCACACGTACGCTCCCCCTAAAGCGTTGTCGTACCCTCCCCTGGACCCTAAACCGTCCCCGTCCCCTAACCCTAACCCTAGCCCGAACCCTAACCCTAACCCTTCCCCGAAGCCTGACCCTCACCCGTCCCCTAATCCTAACCCGTACGCTAACACTAACCCGCGCCCTCACACGTACGCTCCCCCTAAAGCGTTGTCGTACCCTCCCCTGGACCCTAAACCGTCTCCGTCCCCTAACCCTAACCGTAGCCCGAACCCTAAGCCTAACCCTTCCCCGAAGCCTGACCCTCACCCGTCCCCTAATCCTAACCCGTACGCTAACACTAACCCGCGCCCTCACACGTACGCTCCCCCTAAAGCGTTGTCGTACCCTCCCCTGGACCCTAAACCGTCCCCGTCCCCTAACCCTAACCCTACCCCGAACCCTAACCCTAACCCTTCACCGAAGCCTGACCCTCACCCGTCCCCTAATCCTAACCCGTACGCTAACACTAACCCGCGCCCTCACACGTACGCTCCCCCTAAAGCATTGTCGTACCCTCCCCTGGACCCTAAACCGTCCCCGTCCCCTAACCCTAACCCTAGCCCGAACCCTAACCCTAACCCTTCCCCGAAGCCTGACCCTCACCCGTCCCCTAATCCTAACCCGTACGCTAACACTAACCCACGCCCTCACACGTACGCTCCCCCTAAAGCGTTGTCGTACCCTCCCCTGGACCCTAAACCGTCTCCGTCCCCTAACCCTAACCCTAGCCCGAACCCTAACCCTTCCCCGAAGCCTGACCCTCACCCGTCCCCTAATCCTAACACGTACGCTAACACTAACCCGCGCCCTCACACCTACGCTCCCCCTAAAGCGTTGTCGTACCCTCACCGGGACCCTAAACCGTCCCCGTCCCCTAACCCTAACCCTAGCCCGAACCCTAACCCTAACCCTTCCCCGAAGCCTGACCCTCACCCATCCCCTAATCCTAAACCCTACGCTAACACTAACCCGCGCCCTCACACGTACGCTCCCCCTAAAGCGTTGTCGTACCCTCCCCTGGACCCTAAACCGTCCCCGTCCCCTAACCCTAACCGTAGCCCGAACCCTAACCCTAACCCTTCACCGAAGCCTGACACTCACCCGTCCCCTAATCCTAACCCGTACGCTAACACTAACCCGCGCCCTCACACGTACGCTCCCCCTAAAGCGTTGTCGTACCCTCCCCTGGACCCTAAACCGTCCCCGTCCCCTAACCTTAACCCTAGCCCGAACCCTAACCCTAACCCTTCCCGGAAGCCTGACCCTCACCCGTCCCCTAATCCTAACCGGTACGCTAACACTAACCCGCACCCTCACACGTACGCTCCCCCTAAAGCGTTGTCGTACCCTCCCCTGGACCCTAAACCGTCCCCGTCCCCTAACCCTAACCCTAGCCCGAACCCTAACCCTAACCCTTCCCCGAAGCCTGACCCTCACCCGTCCCCTAATCCTAACCCGTACGCTAACACTAACCCGCGCCCTCACACGTACGCTCCCCCTAAAGCGTTGTCGTACCCTCCCCTGGACCCTAAACCGTCTCCGTCCCCTAACCCTAACCGTAGCCCGAACCCTAAGCCTAACCCTTCCCCGAAGCCTGACCCTCACCCGTCCCCTAATCCTAACCCGTACGCTAACACTAACCCGCGCCCTCACACGTACGCTCCCCCTAAAGCGTTGTCGTACCCTCCCCTGGACCCTAAACCGTCCCCGTCCCCTAACCCTAACCCTACCCCGAACCCTAACCCTAACCCTTCACCGAAGCCTGACCCTCACCCGTCCCCTAATCCTAACCCGTACGCTAACACTAACCCGCGCCCTCACACGTACGCTCCCCCTAAAGCATTGTCGTACCCTCCCCTGGACCCTAAACCGTCCCCGTCCCCTAACCCTAACCCTAGCCCGAACCCTAACCCTAACCCTTCCCCGAAGCCTGACCCTCACCCGTCCCCTAATCCTAACCCGTACGCTAACACTAACCCACGCCCTCACACGTACGCTCCCCCTAAAGCGTTGTCGTACCCTCCCCTGGACCCTAAACCGTCTCCGTCCCCTAACCCTAACCGTAGCCCGAACCCTAAGCCTAACCCTTCCCCGAAGCCTGACCCTCACCCGTCCCCTAATCCTAACCCGTACGCCAACACTAACCCGCGCCCTCAGACGTACGCTCCCCCTAAAGCGTTGTCGTACCCTCCCCTGGACCCTAAACCGTCCCCGTCCCCTAACCCTAACCCTAGCCCGAACCCTAACCCTAACCCTTCCCCGAAGCCTGACCCTCTCCCATCCCCTAATCCTAACCCGTACGCTAACAATAACCCGCGCCCTCACACGTACGCACCCCCTAAAGCGTTGTCGTACCCTCCCCTGGACCCTAAACCGTCCCCGTCCCCTAACCTTAACCCTAGCCCGAACCCTAACACTAACCCTTCCCCGAAGCCTGACCCTCACCCGTCCCCTAATCCTAACTTGTACGCTAACACTAACCCGCGCCCTCACGCGTACGCTCCCCCTAAAGCGTTGTCGTACCCTCCCCTGGACCCTAAACCGTCTCCGTCCCCTAACCCTAACCCTAGCCCTAACCCTAAGCCTAACCCTTCCCCGAAGCCTGACCCTCACCCGTCCCCTAATCCTAACCGGTACGCTAACACTAACCCGTGCCCTTACACGTACGCTCCCCCTAAAGCGTTGTCGTACCCTCCCCTGGACCCTAAACCGTCCCCGTCCCCTAACCCTAACCCTAGCCCGAACCCTAACCCTAACACTTCCCCGAAGCCTGACCCTCTCCCGTCCCCTAATCCTAACCCGTACGCTAACACTAACCCACGCCCTCACACGTACGCTCCCCCTAAAGCGTTGTCGTACCCTCCCCTGGACCCTAAACCGTCCCCGTCCCCTAACCCTAACCCTAGCCCGAACCCTAACACTAACCCTTCCCCGAAGCCTGACCCTCACCCATCCCCTAATCCTAAACCCTACGCTAACACTAACCCGCGCCCTCACACCTACGCTCCAACTAAAGCGTTGTCGTACCCTCACCGGGACCCTAAACCATCCCCATCCCCTAACCCTAACCCTAGCCCGAACCCTAACCCTAACCCTTCCCCGAAGCCTGACCTTCACCCATCCCCTAATCCTAAACCCTACGCTAACACTAACCCGCGCCCTCACACCTACGCTCCCCCTAAAGCGTTGTCGTACCCTCCCCTGGACCCTAAACCGTCCCCGTCCCCTAACCCTAACCCTAGCCCGAACCCTAACCCTAACCCTTCCCCGAAGCCTGACCCTCACCCGTCCCCTAATCCTAACCCGTACGCTAACACTAACCCGCGCCCTCACACGTACGCTCCCCCTAAAGCGTTGTCGTACCCTCCCCTGGGCCCTAAACCGTCCCCGTCCCCTAACCCTAACCCTACCCCGAACCCTAACCCTAACCCTTCACCGAAGCCTGACCCTCACCCGTCCCCTAATCCTAACCCGTACGCTAACACTAACCCGCGCCCTCACACGTACGCTCCCCCTAAAGCATTGTCGTACCCTCCCCTGGACCCTAAACCGTCCCCGTCCCCTAACCCTAACCCTAGCCCGAACCCTAACCCTAACCCTTCCCCGAAGCCTGACCCTCACCCGTCCCCTAATCCTAACCCGTACGCTAACACTAACCCACGCCCTCACACGTACGCTCCCCCTAAAGCGTTGTCGTACCCTCCCCTGGACCCTAAACCGTCTCCGTCCCCTAACCCTAACCCTAGCCCGAACCCTAACCCTTCCCCGAAGCCTGACCCTCACCCGTCCCCTAATCCTAACACGTACGCTAACACTAACCCGCGCCCTCACACCTACGCTCCCCCTAAAGCGTTGTCGTACCCTCACCGGGACCCTAAACCGTCCCCGTCCCCTAACCCTAACCCTAGCCCGAACCCTAACCCTAACCCTTCCCCGAAGCCTGACCCTCACCCATCCCCTAATCCTAAACCCTACGCTAACACTAACCCGCGCCCTCACACGTACGCTCCCCCTAAAGCGTTGTCGTACCCTCCCCTGGACCCTAAACCGTCCCCGTCCCCTAACCTTAACCCTAGCCCGAACCCTAACCCTAACCCTTCCCGGAAGCCTGACCCTCACCCGTCCCCTAATCCTAACCGGTACGCTAACACTAACCCGCACCCTCACACGTACGCTCCCCCTAAAGCGTTGTCGTACCCTCCCCTGGACCCTAAACCGTCCCCGTCCCCTAACCCTAACCCTAGCCCGAACCCTAACCCTAACCCTTCCCCGAAGCCTGACCCTCACCCGTCCCCTAATCCTAACCCGTACGCTAACACTAACCCGCGCCCTCACACGTACGCTCCCCCTAAAGCGTTGTCGTACCCTCCCCTGGACCCTAAACCGTCTCCGTCCCCTAACCCTAACCCTACCCCGAACCCTAACCCTAACCCTTCACCGAAGCCTGACCCTCACCCGTCCCCTAATCCTAACCCGTACGCTAACACTAACCCGCGCCCTCACACGTACGCTCCCCCTAAAGCGTTGTCGTACCCTCACCGGGACCCTAAACCGTCCCCGTCCCCTAACCCTAACCCTAGCCCGAACCCTAACCCTAACCCTTCCCCGAAGCCTGACCCTCACCCATCCCCTAATCCTAAACCCTACGCTAACACTAACCCGCGCCCTCACACGTACGCTCCCCCTAAAGCGTTGTCGTACCCTCCCCTGGACCCTAAACCGTCCCCGTCCCCTAACCTTAACCCTAGCCCGAACCCTAACCCTAACCCTTCCCGGAAGCCTGACCCTCACCCGTCCCCTAATCCTAACCGGTACGCTAACACTAACCCGCACCCTCACACGTACGCTCCCCCTAAAGCGTTGTCGTACCCTCCCCTGGACCCTAAACCGTCCCCGTCCCCTAACCCTAACCCTAGCCCGAACCCTAACCCTAACCCTTCCCCGAAGCCTGACCCTCACCCGTCCCCTAATCCTAACCCGTACGCTAACACTAACCCGCGCCCTCACACGTACGCTCCCCCTAAAGCGTTGTCGTACCCTCCCCTGGACCCTAAACCGTCTCCGTCCCCTAACCCTAACCGTAGCCCGAACCCTAAGCCTAACCCTTCCCCGAAGCCTGACCCTCACCCGTCCCCTAATCCTAACCCGTACGCTAACACTAACCCGCGCCCTCACACGTACGCTCCCCCTAAAGCGTTGTCGTACCCTCCCCTGGACCCTAAACCGTCCCCGTCCCCTAACCCTAACCCTACCCCGAACCCTAACCCTAACCCTTCACCGAAGCCTGACCCTCACCCGTCCCCTAATCCTAACCCGTACGCTAACACTAACCCGCGCCCTCACACGTACGCTCCCCCTAAAGCATTGTCGTACCCTCCCCTGGACCCTAAACCGTCCCCGTCCCCTAACCCTAACCCTAGCCCGAACCCTAACCCTAACCCTTCCCCGAAGCCTGACCCTCACCCGTCCCCTAATCCTAACCCGTACGCTAACACTAACCCACGCCCTCACACGTACGCTCCCCCTAAAGCGTTGTCGTACCCTCCCCTGGACCCTAAACCGTCTCCGTCCCCTAACCCTAACCCTAGCCCGAACCCTAACCCTTCCCCGAAGCCTGACCCTCACCCGTCCCCTAATCCTAACACGTACGCTAACACTAACCCGCGCCCTCACACCTACGCTCCCCCTAAAGCGTTGTCGTACCCTCACCGGGACCCTAAACCGTCCCCGTCCCCTAACCCTAACCCTAGCCCGAACCCTAACCCTAACCCTTCCCCGAAGCCTGACCCTCACCCATCCCCTAATCCTAAACCCTACGCTAACACTAACCCGCGCCCTCACACGTACGCTCCCCCTAAAGCGTTGTCGTACCCTCCCCTGGACCCTAAACCGTCCCCGTCCCCTAACCTTAACCCTAGCCCGAACCCTAACCCTAACCCTTCCCGGAAGCCTGACCCTCACCCGTCCCCTAATCCTAACCGGTACGCTAACACTAACCCGCACCCTCACACGTACGCTCCCCCTAAAGCGTTGTCGTACCCTCCCCTGGACCCTAAACCGTCCCCGTCCCCTAACCCTAACCCTAGCCCGAACCCTAACCCTAACCCTTCCCCGAAGCCTGACCCTCACCCGTCCCCTAATCCTAACCCGTACGCTAACACTAACCCGCGCCCTCACACGTACGCTCCCCCTAAAGCGTTGTCGTACCCTCCCCTGGACCCTAAACCGTCTCCGTCCCCTAACCCTAACCGTAGCCCGAACCCTAAGCCTAACCCTTCCCCGAAGCCTGACCCTCACCCGTCCCCTAATCCTAACCCGTACGCTAACACTAACCCGCGCCCTCACACGTACGCTCCCCCTAAAGCGTTGTCGTACCCTCCCCTGGACCCTAAACCGTCCCCGTCCCCTAACCCTAACCCTACCCCGAACCCTAACCCTAACCCTTCACCGAAGCCTGACCCTCACCCGTCCCCTAATCCTAACCCGTACGCTAACACTAACCCGCGCCCTCACACGTACGCTCCCCCTAAAGCATTGTCGTACCCTCCCCTGGACCCTAAACCGTCCCCGTCCCCTAACCCTAACCCTAGCCCGAACCCTAACCCTAACCCTTCCCCGAAGCCTGACCCTCACCCGTCCCCTAATCCTAACCCGTACGCTAACACTAACCCACGCCCTCACACGTACGCTCCCCCTAAAGCGTTGTCGTACCCTCCCCTGGACCCTAAACCGTCTCCGTCCCCTAACCCTAACCCTAGCCCGAACCCTAACCCTTCCCCGAAGCCTGACCCTCACCCGTCCCCTAATCCTAACACGTACGCTAACACTAACCCGCGCCCTCACACCTACGCTCCCCCTAAAGCGTTGTCGTACCCTCACCGGGACCCTAAACCGTCCCCGTCCCCTAACCCTAACCCTAGCCCGAACCCTAACCCTAACCCTTCCCCGAAGCCTGACCCTCACCCATCCCCTAATCCTAAACCCTACGCTAACACTAACCCGCGCCCTCACACGTACGCTCCCCCTAAAGCGTTGTCGTACCCTCCCCTGGACCCTAAACCGTCCCCGTCCCCTAACCCTAACCGTAGCCCGAACCCTAACCCTAACCCTTCACCGAAGCCTGACACTCACCCGTCCCCTAATCCTAACCCGTACGCTAACACTAACCCGCGCCCTCACACGTACGCTCCCCCTAAAGCGTTGTCGTACCCTCCCCTGGACCCTAAACCGTCCCCGTCCCCTAACCCTAACCCTAGCCCGAACCCTAACCCTAACCCTTCCCCGAAGCCTGACCCTCACCCGTCCCCTAACCCTAACCCGTACGCTAACACTAACCCGCGCCCTCACACGTACGCTCCCCCTAAAGCGTTGTCGTACCCTCCCCTGGACCCTAAACCATCCCCGTCCCCTAACCCTAACCCTAGCCCGAACCCTAACCCTAACCCTTCCCCGAAGCCTGACCCTCACCCGTCCCCTAATCCTAACCCGTACGCTAACACTAACCCGCGCCCTCACGCATACGCTCCCCCTAAAGCGTTGTCGTACCCTCCCCTGGACCCTAAACCGTCTCCGTCCCCTAACCCTAACCGTAGCCCGAACCCTAAGCCTAACCCTTCCCCGAAGCCTGACCCACACCCGTCCCCTAATCCTAACCCGTACGCCAACACTAACCCGCGCCCTCAGACGTACGCTCCCCCTAAAGCGTTGTCGTACCCTCCCCTGGACCCTAAACCGTCCCCGTCCCCTAACCCTAACCCTAGCCCGAACCCTAACCCTAACCCTTCCCCGAAGCCTGACCCTCTCCCATCCCCTAATCCTAACCCGTACGCTAACAATAACCCGCGCCCTCACACGTACGCACCCCCTAAAGCGTTGTCGTACCCTCCCCTGGACCCTAAACCGTCCCCGTCCCCTAACCTTAACCCTAGCCCGAACCCTAACACTAACCCTTCCCCGAAGCCTGACCCTCACCCGTCCCCTAATCCTAACCTGTACGCTAACACTAACCCGCGCCCTCACGCGTACGCTCCCCCTAAAGCGTTGTCGTACCCTCCCCTGGACCCTAAACCGTCTCCGTCCCCTAACCCTAACCCTAGCCCTAACCCTAAGCCTAACCCTTCCCCGAAGCCTGACCCTCACCCGTCCCCTAATCCTAACCGGTACGCTAACACTAACCCGTGCCCTTACACGTACGCTCCCCCTAAAGCGTTGTCGTACCCTCCCCTGGACCCTAAACCGTCCCCGTCCCCTAACCCTAACCCTAGCCCGAACCCTAACCCTAACACTTCCCCGAAGCCTGACCCTCTCCCGTCCCCTAATCCTAACCCGTACGCTAACACTAACCCACGCCCTCACACGTACGCTCCCCCTAAAGCGTTGTCGTACCCTCCCCTGGACCCTAAACCGTCCCCGTCCCCTAACCCTAACCCTAGCCCGAACCCTAACCCTAACCCTTCCCCGAAGCCTGACCCTCACCCATCCCCTAATCCTAAACCCTACGCTAACACTAACCCGCGCCCTCACACCTACGCTCCAACTAAAGCGTTGTCGTACCCTCACCGGGACCCTAAACCATCCCCATCCCCTAACCCTAACCCTAGCCCGAACCCTAACCCTAACCCTTCCCCGAAGCCTGACCTTCACCCATCCCCTAATCCTAAACCCTACGCTAACACTAACCCGCGCCCTCACACCTACGCTCCCCCTAAAGCGTTGTCGTACCCTCCCCTGGACCCTAAACCGTCCCCGTCCCCTAACCCTAACCCTAGCCCGAACCCTAACCCTAACCCTTCCCCGAAGCCTGACCCTCACCCGTCCCCTAATCCTAACCCGTACGCTAACACTAACCCGCGCCCTCACACGTACGCTCCCCCTAAAGCGTTGTCGTACCCTCCCCTGGACCCTAAACCGTCCCCGTCCCCTAACCCTAACCCTACCCCGAACCCTAACCCTAACCCTTCACCGAAGCCTGACCCTCACCCGTCCCCTAATCCTAACCCGTACGCTAACACTAACCCGCGCCCTCACACGTACGCTCCCCCTAAAGCATTGTCGTACCCTCCCCTGGACCCTAAACCGTCCCCGTCCCCTAACCCTAACCCTAGCCCGAACCCTAACCCTAACCCTTCCCCGAAGCCTGACCCTCACCCGTCCCCTAATCCTAACCCGTACGCTAACACTAACCCACGCCCTCACACGTACGCTCCCCCTAAAGCGTTGTCGTACCCTCCCCTGGACCCTAAACCGTCTCCGTCCCCTAACCCTAACCCTAGCCCGAACCCTAACCCTTCCCCGAAGCCTGACCCTCACCCGTCCCCTAATCCTAACACGTACGCTAACACTAACCCGCGCCCTCACACCTACGCTCCCCCTAAAGCGTTGTCGTACCCTCACCGGGACCCTAAACCGTCCCCGTCCCCTAACCCTAACCCTAGCCCGAACCCTAACCCTAACCCTTCCCCGAAGCCTGACCCTCACCCATCCCCTAATCCTAAACCCTACGCTAACACTAACCCGCGCCCTCACACGTACGCTCCCCCTAAAGCGTTGTCGTACCCTCCCCTGGACCCTAAACCGTCCCCGTCCCCTAACCTTAACCCTAGCCCGAACCCTAACCCTAACCCTTCCCGGAAGCCTGACCCTCACCCGTCCCCTAATCCTAACCGGTACGCTAACACTAACCCGCACCCTCACACGTACGCTCCCCCTAAAGCGTTGTCGTACCCTCCCCTGGACCCTAAACCGTCCCCGTCCCCTAACCCTAACCCTAGCCCGAACCCTAACCCTAACCCTTCCCCGAAGCCTGACCCTCACCCGTCCCCTAATCCTAACCCGTACGCTAACACTAACCCGCGCCCTCACACGTACGCTCCCCCTAAAGCGTTGTCGTACCCTCCCCTGGACCCTAAACCGTCTCCGTCCCCTAGCCCTAACCGTAGCCCGAACCCTAAGCCTAACCCTTCCCCGAAGCCTGACCCTCACCCGTCCCCTAATCCTAACCCGTACGCTAACACTAACCCGCGCCCTCACACGTACGCTCCCCCTAAAGCGTTGTCGTACCCTCCCCTGGACCCTAAACCGTCCCCGTCCCCTAACCCTAACCCTACCCCGAACCCTAACCCTAACCCTTCACCGAAGCCTGACCCTCACCCGTCCCCTAATCCTAACCCGTACGCTAACACTAACCCGCGCCCTCACACGTACGCTCCCCCTAAAGCATTGTCGTACCCTCCCCTGGACCCTAAACCGTCCCCGTCCCCTAACCCTAACCCTAGCCCGAACCCTAACCCTAACCCTTCCCCGAAGCCTGACCCTCACCCGTCCCCTAATCCTAACCCGTACGCTAACACTAACCCACGCCCTCACACGTACGCTCCCCCTAAAGCGTTGTCGTACCCTCCCCTGGACCCTAAACCGTCTCCGTCCCCTAACCCTAACCCTAGCCCGAACCCTAACCCTTCCCCGAAGCCTGACCCTCACCCGTCCCCTAATCCTAACACGTACGCTAACACTAACCCGCGCCCTCACACCTACGCTCCCCCTAAAGCGTTGTCGTACCCTCACCGGGACCCTAAACCGTCCCCGTCCCCTAACCCTAACCCTAGCCCGAACCCTAACCCTAACCCTTCCCCGAAGCCTGACCCTCACCCATCCCCTAATCCTAAACCCTACGCTAACACTAACCCGCGCCCTCACACGTACGCTCCCCCTAAAGCGTTGTCGTACCCTCCCCTGGACCCTAAACCGTCCCCGTCCCCTAACCTTAACCCTAGCCCGAACCCTAACCCTAACCCTTCCCGGAAGCCTGACCCTCACCCGTCCCCTAATCCTAACCGGTACGCTAACACTAACCCGCACCCTCACACGTACGCTCCCCCTAAAGCGTTGTCGTACCCTCCCCTGGACCCTAAACCGTCCCCGTCCCCTAACCCTAACCCTAGCCCGAACCCTAACCCTAACCCTTCCCCGAAGCCTGACCCTCACCCGTCCCCTAATCCTAACCCGTACGCTAACACTAACCCGCGCCCTCACACGTACGCTCCCCCTAAAGCGTTGTCGTACCCTCCCCTGGACCCTAAACCGTCTCCGTCCCCTAACCCTAACCGTAGCCCGAACCCTAAGCCTAACCCTTCCCCGAAGCCTGACCCTCACCCGTCCCCTAATCCTAACCCGTACGCTAACACTAACCCGCGCCCTCACACGTACGCTCCCCCTAAAGCGTTGTCGTACCCTCCCCTGGACCCTAAACCGTCCCCGTCCCCTAACCCTAACCCTACCCCGAACCCTAACCCTAACCCTTCACCGAAGCCTGACCCTCACCCGTCCCCTAATCCTAACCCGTACGCTAACACTAACCCGCGCCCTCACACGTACGCTCCCCCTAAAGCATTGTCGTACCCTCCCCTGGACCCTAAACCGTCCCCGTCCCCTAACCCTAACCCTAGCCCGAACCCTAACCCTAACCCTTCCCCGAAGCCTGACCCTCACCCGTCCCCTAATCCTAACCCGTACGCTAACACTAACCCACGCCCTCACACGTACGCTCCCCCTAAAGCGTTGTCGTACCCTCCCCTGGACCCTAAACCGTCTCCGTCCCCTAACCCTAACCCTAGCCCGAACCCTAACCCTTCCCCGAAGCCTGACCCTCACCCGTCCCCTAATCCTAACACGTACGCTAACACTAACCCGCGCCCTCACACCTACGCTCCCCCTAAAGCGTTGTCGTACCCTCACCGGGACCCTAAACCATCCCCGTCCCCTAACCCTAACCCTAGCCCGAACCCTAACCCTAACCCTTCCCCGAAGCCTGACCCTCACCCATCCCCTAATCCTAAACCCTACGCTAACACTAACCCGCGCCCTCACACGTACGCTCCCCCTAAAGCGTTGTCGTACCCTCCCCTGGACCCTAAACCGTCCCCGTCCCCTAACCCTAACCGTAGCCCGAACCCTAACCCTAACCCTTCACCGAAGCCTGACACTCACCCGTCCCCTAATCCTAACCCGTACGCTAACACTAACCCGCGCCCTCACACGTACGCTCCCCCTAAAGCGTTGTCGTACCCTCCCCTGGACCCTAAACCGTCCCCGTCCCCTAACCCTAACCCTAGCCCGAACCCTAACCCTAACCCTTCCCCGAAGCCTGACCCTCACCCGTCCCCTAACCCTAACCCGTACGCTAACACTAACCCGCGCCCTCACACGTACGCTCCCCCTAAAGCGTTGTCGTACCCTCCCCTGGACCCTAAACCATCCCCGTCCCCTAACCCTAACCCTAGCCCGAACCCTAACCCTAACCCTTCCCCGAAGCCTGACCCTCACCCGTCCCCTAATCCTAACCCGTACGCTAACACTAACCCGCGCCCTCACGCATACGCTCCCCCTAAAGCGTTGTCGTACCCTCCCCTGGACCCTAAACCGTCTCCGTCCCCTAACCCTAACCGTAGCCCGAACCCTAAGCCTAACCCTTCCCCGAAGCCTGACCCACACCCGTCCCCTAATCCTAATCCGTACGCCAACACTAACCCGCGCCCTCAGACGTACGCTCCCCCTAAAGCGTTGTCGTACCCTCCCCTGGACCCTAAACCGTCCCCGTCCCCTAACCCTAACCCTAGCCCGAACCCTAACCCTAACCCTTCCCCGAAGCCTGACCCTCTCCCATCCCCTAATCCTAACCCGTACGCTAACAATAACCCGCGCCCTCACACGTACGCACCCCCTAAAGCGTTGTCGTACCCTCCCCTGGACCCTAAACCGTCCCCGTCCCCTAACCTTAACCCTAGCCCGAACCCTAACACTAACCCTTCCCCGAAGCCTGACCCTCACCCGTCCCCTAATCCTAACCTGTACGCTAACACTAACCCGCGCCCTCACGCGTACGCTCCCCCTAAAGCGTTGTCGTACCCTCCCCTGGACCCTAAACCGTCTCCGTCCCCTAACCCTAACCCTAGCCCTAACCCTAAGCCTAACCCTTCCCCGAAGCCTGACCCTCACCCGTCCCCTAATCCTAACCGGTACGCTAACACTAACCCGTGCCCTTACACGTACGCTCCCCCTAAAGCGTTGTCGTACCCTCCCCTGGACCCTAAACCGTCCCCGTCCCCTAACCCTAACCCTAGCCCGAACCCTAACCCTAACACTTCCCCGAAGCCTGACCCTCTCCCGTCCCCTAATCCTAACCCGTACGCTAACACTAACCCACGCCCTCACACGTACGCTCCCCCTAAAGCGTTGTCGTACCCTCCCCTGGACCCTAAACCGTCCCCGTCCCCTAACCCTAACCCTAGCCCGAACCCTAACCCTAACCCTTCCCCGAAGCCTGACCCTCACCCATCCCCTAATCCTAAACCCTACGCTAACACTAACCCGCGCCCTCACACCTACGCTCCAACTAAAGCGTTGTCGTACCCTCACCGGGACCCTAAACCATCCCCATCCCCTAACCCTAACCCTAGCCCGAACCCTAACCCTAACACTTCCCCGAAGCCTGACCTTCACCCATCCCCTAATCCTAAACCCTACGCTAACACTAACCCGCGCCCTCACACCTACGCTCCCCCTAAAGCGTTGTCGTACCCTCCCCTGGACCCTAAACCGTCCCCGTCCCCTAACCCTAACCCTAGCCCGAACCCTAACCCTAACCCTTCCCCGAAGCCTGACCCTCACCCGTCCCCTAATCCTAACCCGTACGCTAACACTAACCCGCGCCCTCACACGTACGCTCCCCCTAAAGCGTTGTCGTACCCTCCCCTGGACCCTAAACCGTCCCCGTCCCCTAACCCTAACCCTACCCCGAACCCTAACCCTAACCCTTCACCGAAGCCTGACCCTCACCCGTCCCCTAATCCTAACCCGTACGCTAACACTAACCCGCGCCCTCACACGTACGCTCCCCCTAAAGCATTGTCGTACCCTCCCCTGGACCCTAAACCGTCCCCGTCCCCTAACCCTAACCCTAGCCCGAACCCTAACCCTAACCCTTCCCCGAAGCCTGACCCTCACCCGTCCCCTAATCCTAACCCGTACGCTAACACTAACCCACGCCCTCACACGTACGCTCCCCCTAAAGCGTTGTCGTACCCTCCCCTGGACCCTAAACCGTCTCCGTCCCCTAACCCTAACCCTAGCCCGAACCCTAACCCTTCCCCGAAGCCTGACCCTCACCCGTCCCCTAATCCTAACACGTACGCTAACACTAACCCGCGCCCTCACACCTACGCTCCCCCTAAAGCGTTGTCGTACCCTCACCGGGACCCTAAACCGTCCCCGTCCCCTAACCCTAACCCTAGCCCGAACCCTAACCCTAACCCTTCCCCGAAGCCTGACCCTCACCCATCCCCTAATCCTAAACCCTACGCTAACACTAACCCGCGCCCTCACACGTACGCTCCCCCTAAAGCGTTGTCGTACCCTCCCCTGGACCCTAAACCGTCCCCGTCCCCTAACCTTAACCCTAGCCCGAACCCTAACCCTAACCCTTCCCGGAAGCCTGACCCTCACCCGTCCCCTAATCCTAACCGGTACGCTAACACTAACCCGCACCCTCACACGTACGCTCCCCCTAAAGCGTTGTCGTACCCTCCCCTGGACCCTAAACCGTCCCCGTCCCCTAACCCTAACCCTAGCCCGAACCCTAACCCTAACCCTTCCCCGAAGCCTGACCCTCACCCGTCCCCTAATCCTAACCCGTACGCTAACACTAACCCGCGCCCTCACACGTACGCTCCCCCTAAAGCGTTGTCGTACCCTCCCCTGGACCCTAAACCGTCTCCGTCCCCTAACCCTAACCGTAGCCCGAACCCTAAGCCTAACCCTTCCCCGAAGCCTGACCCTCACCCGTCCCCTAATCCTAACCCGTACGCTAACACTAACCCGCGCCCTCACACGTACGCTCCCCCTAAAGCGTTGTCGTACCCTCCCCTGGACCCTAAACCGTCCCCGTCCCCTAACCCTAACCCTACCCCGAACCCTAACCCTAACCCTTCACCGAAGCCTGACCCTCACCCGTCCCCTAATCCTAACCCGTACGCTAACACTAACCCGCGCCCTCACACGTACGCTCCCCCTAAAGCATTGTCGTACCCTCCCCTGGACCCTAAACCGTCCCCGTCCCCTAACCCTAACCCTAGCCCGAACCCTAACCCTAACCCTTCCCCGAAGCCTGACCCTCACCCGTCCCCTAATCCTAACCCGTACGCTAACACTAACCCACGCCCTCACACGTACGCTCCCCCTAAAGCGTTGTCGTACCCTCCCCTGGACCCTAAACCGTCTCCGTCCCCTAACCCTAACCCTAGCCCGAACCCTAACCCTTCCCCGAAGCCTGACCCTCACCCGTCCCCTAATCCTAACACGTACGCTAACACTAACCCGCGCCCTCACACCTACGCTCCCCCTAAAGCGTTGTCGTACCCTCACCGGGACCCTAAACCGTCCCCGTCCCCTAACCCTAACCCTAGCCCGAACCCTAACCCTAACCCTTCCCCGAAGCCTGACCCTCACCCATCCCCTAATCCTAAACCCTACGCTAACACTAACCCGCGCCCTCCCACGTACGCTCCCCCTAAAGCGTTGTCGTACCCTCCCCTGGACCCTAAACCGTCCCCGTCCCCTAACCCTAACCGTAGCCCGAACCCTAACCCTAACCCTTCACCGAAGCCTGACACTCACCCGTCCCCTAATCCTAACCCGTACGCTAACACTAACCCGCGCCCTCACACGTACGCTCCCCCTAAAGCGTTGTCGTACCCTCCCCTGGACCCTAAACCGTCCCCGTCCCCTAACCCTAACCCTAGCCCGAACCCTAACCCTAACCCTTCCCCGAAGCCTGACCCTCACCCGTCCCCTAACCCTAACCCGTACGCTAACACTAACCCGCGCCCTCACACGTACGCTCCCCCTAAAGCGTTGTCGTACCCTCCCCTGGACCCTAAACCATCCCCGTCCCCTAACCCTAACCCTAGCCCGAACCCTAACCCTAACCCTTCCCCGAAGCCTGACCCTCACCCGTCCCCTAATCCTAACCCGTACGCTAACACTAACCCGCGCCCTCACGCATACGCTCCCCCTAAAGCGTTGTCGTACCCTCCCCTGGACCCTAAACCGTCTCCGTCCCCTAACCCTAACCGTAGCCCGAACCCTAAGCCTAACCCTTCCCCGAAGCCTGACCCACACCCGTCCCCTAATCCTAACCCGTACGCCAACACTAACCCGCGCCCTCAGACGTACGCTCCCCCTAAAGCGTTGTCGTACCCTCCCCTGGACCCTAAACCGTCCCCGTCCCCTAACCCTAACCCTAGCCCGAACCCTAACCCTAACCCTTCCCCGAAGCCTGACCCTCTCCCATCCCCTAATCCTAACCCGTACGCTAACAATAACCCGCGCCCTCACACGTACGCACCCCCTAAAGCGTTGTCGTACCCTCCCCTGGACCCTAAACCGTCCCCGTCCCCTAACCTTAACCCTAGCCCGAACCCTAACACTAACCCTTCCCCGAAGCCTGACCCTCACCCGTCCCCTAATCCTAACCTGTACGCTAACACTAACCCGCTCCCTCACGCGTACGCTCCCCCTAAAGCGTTGTCGTACCCTCCCCTGGACCCTAAACCGTCTCCGTCCCCTAACCCTAACCCTAGCCCTAACCCTAAGCCTAACCCTTCCCCGAAGCCTGACCCTCACCCGTCCCCTAATCCTAACCGGTACGCTAACACTAACCCGTGCCCTTACACGTACGCTCCCCCTAAAGCGTTGTCGTACCCTCCCCTGGACCCTAAACCGTCCCCGTCCCCTAACCCTAACCCTAGCCCGAACCCTAACCCTAACACTTCCCCGAAGCCTGACCCTCTCCCGTCCCCTAATCCTAACCCGTACGCTAACACTAACCCACGCCCTCACACGTACGCTCCCCCTAAAGCGTTGTCGTACCCTCCCCTGGACCCTAAACCGTCCCCGTCCCCTAACCCTAACCCTAGCCCGAACCCTAACCCTAACCCTTCCCCGAAGCCTGACCCTCACCCATCCCCTAATCCTAAACCCTACGCTAACACTAACCCGCGCCCTCACACCTACGCTCCAACTAAAGCGTTGTCGTACCCTCACCGGGACCCTAAACCATCCCCATCCCCTAACCCTAACCCTAGCCCGAACCCTAACCCTAACCCTTCCCCGAAGCCTGACCTTCACCCATCCCCTAATCCTAAACCCTACGCTAACACTAACCCGCGCCCTCACACCTACGCTCCCCCTAAAGCGTTGTCGTACCCTCCCCTGGACCCTAAACCGTCCCCGTCCCCTAACCCTAACCCTAGCCCGAACCCTAACCCTAACCCTTCCCCGAAGCCTGACCCTCACCCGTCCCCTAATCCTAACCCGTACGCTAACACTAACCCGCGCCCTCACACGTACGCTCCCCCTAAAGCGTTGTCGTACCCTCCCCTGGACCCTAAACCGTCCCCGTCCCCTAACCCTAACCCTACCCCGAACCCTAACCCTAACCCTTCACCGAAGCCTGACCCTCACCCGTCCCCTAATCCTAACCCGTACGCTAACACTAACCCGCGCCCTCACACGTACGCTCCCCCTAAAGCATTGTCGTACCCTCCCCTGGACCCTAAACCGTCCCCGTCCCCTAACCCTAACCCTAGCCCGAACCCTAACCCTAACCCTTCCCCGAAGCCTGACCCTCACCCGTCCCCTAATCCTAACCCGTACGCTAACACTAACCCACGCCCTCACACGTACGCTCCCCCTAAAGCGTTGTCGTACCCTCCCCTGGACCCTAAACCGTCTCCGTCCCCTAACCCTAACCCTAGCCCGAACCCTAACCCTTCCCCGAAGCCTGACCCTCACCCGTCCCCTAATCCTAACACGTACGCTAACACTAACCCGCGCCCTCACACCTACGCTTCCCCTAAAGCGTTGTCGTACCCTCCCCTGGACCCTAAACCGTCCCCGTCCCCTAACCCTAAACCTAGCCCGAACCCTAACCCTAACCCTTCCCCGAAGCCTGACCCTCTCCCGTCCCCTAATCCTAACCCGTACGCTAACACTATCCCGCGCCCTCACACGTACGCACCCCCTAAAGCGTTGTCGTACCCTCCCCTGGACCCTAAACCGTCCCCGTCCCCTAACCTTAACCCTAGCCCGAACCCTAACCCTAACCCTTCCCCGAAGCCTGACCCTCACCCGTCCCCTAATCCTAACCCGTACGCTAACACTAAACCGCGCCCTCACGCGTACGCTCCCCCTAAAGCGTTGTCGTACCCTCCCCTGGACCCTAAACCGTCTCCGTCCCCTAACCCTAACCCTAGCCCGAACCCTAACCCTTCCCCGAAGCCTGACCCTCACCCGTCCCCTAATCCTAACCCGTACGCTAACACTAACCCGCGCCCTCACACCTACGCTCCCCCTAAAGCGTTGTCGTACCATCACCGGGATCCTAAACCATCCCCGTCCCCTAACCCTAACCCTAGCCCGAAACCTAACCCTAACCCTTCCCCGAAGCCTGACCCTCACCCATCCCCTAATCCTAAACCCTACACTAACACTAACCCGGGCCCTCACACCTACGCTCCCCCTAAAGCGTTGTCGTACCCTCCCCTGGACCCTAAACCGTCCCCGTCCCCTAACCCTAACCGTAGCCCGAACCCTAACCCTAACCCTTCACCGAAGCCTGACCCTCACCCGTCCCCTAATCCTAACCGGTACGCTAACACTAACCCGTGCCCTTACACGTATGCTCCCCCTAAAGCGTTGTCGTACCCTCCCCTGGACCCTAAACCGTCCCCGTCCCCTAACCCTAACCCTAGCCCGAACCCTAACCCTAACACTTCCCCGAAGCCTGACCCTCTCCCGTCCCCTAATCCTAACCCGTACGCTAACACTAACCCACGCCCTCACACGTACGCTCCCCCTAAAGCGTTGTCGTACCCTCCCCTGGACCCTAAACCGTCCCCGTCCCCTAACCCTAACCCTAGCCCGAACCCTAACCCTAACCCTTTCCCGAAGCCTGACCCTCACCCATCCCCTAATCCTAAACCCTACGCTAACACTAACCCGCGCCCTCACACCTACGCTCCAACTAAAGCGTTGTCGTACCCTCACCGGGACCCTAAACCATCCCCATCCCGTAACCCTAACCCTAGCCCGAACCCTAACCCTAACCCTTCCCCGAAGCCTGACCTTCACCCATCCCCTAATCCTAAACCCTACGCTAACACTAACCCGCGCCCTCACACCTACGCTCCCCCTAAAGCGTTGTCGTACGCTCCCCTGGACCCTAAACCGTCCCCGTCCCCTAACCCTAACCCTAGCCCGAACCCTAACCCTAACCCTTCCCCGAAGCCTGACCCTCACCCGTCCCCTAATCCTAACCCGTACGCTAACACTAACCCGCGCCCTCACACGTACGCTCCCCCTAAAGCGTTGTCGTACCCTCCCCTGGACCCTAAACCGTCCCCGTCCCCTAACCCTAACCCTACCCCGAACCCTAACCCTAACCCTTCACCGAAGCCTGACCCTCACCCGTCCCCTAATCCTAACCCGTACGCTAACACTAACCCGCGCCCTCACACGTACGCTCCCCCTAAAGCATTGTCGTACCCTCCCCTGGACCCTAAACCGTCCCCGTCCCCTAACCCTAACCCTAGCCCGAACCCTAACCCTAACCCTTCCCCGAAGCCTGACCCTCACCCGTCCCCTAATCCTAACCCGTACGCTAACACTAACCCACGCCCTCACACGTACGCTCCCCCTAAAGCATTGTCGTACCCTCCCCTGGACCCTAAACCGTCTCCGTCCCCTAACCCTAACCCTAGCCCGAACCCTAACCCTTCCCCGAAGCCTGACCCTCACCCGTCCCCTAATCCTAACACGTACGCTAACACTAACCCGCGCCCTCACACCTACGCTCCCCCTAAAGCGTTGTCGTACCCTCACCGGGACCCTAAACCGTCCCCGTCCCCTAACCCTAACCCTAGCCCGAACCCTAACCCTAACCCTTCCCCGAAGCCTGACCCTCACCCATCCCCTAATCCTAAACCCTACGCTAACACTAACCCGCGCCCTCACACGTACGCTCCCCCTAAAGCGTTGTCGTACCCTCCCCTGGACCCTAAACCGTCCCCGTCCCCTAACCTTAACCCTAGCCCGAACCCTAACCCTAACCCTTCCCGGAAGCCTGACCCTCACCCGTCCCCTAATCCTAACCGGTACGCTAACACTAACCCGCACTCTCACACGTACGCTCCCCCTAAAGCGTTGTCGTACCCTCCCCTGGACCCTAAACCGTCCCCGTCCCCTAACCCTAACCCTAGCCCGAACCCTAACCCTAACCCTTCCCCGAAGCCTGACCCTCACCCGTCCCCTAATCCTAACCCGTACGCTAACACTAACCCGCGCCCTCACACGTACGCTCCCCCTAAAGCGTTGTCGTACCCTCCCCTGGACCCTAAACCGTCTCCGTCCCCTAACCCTAACCGTAGCCCGAACCCTAAGCCTAACCCTTCCCCGAAGCCTGACCCTCACCCGTCCCCTAATCCTAACCCGTACGCTAACACTAACCCGCGCCCTCACACGTACGCTCCCCCTAAAGCGTTGTCGTACCCTCCCCTGGACCCTAAACCGTCCCCGTCCCCTAACCCTAAACCTAGCCCGAACCCTAACCCTAACCCTTCCCCGAAGCCTGACCCTCTCCCGTCCCCTAATCCTAACCCGTACGCTAACACTATCCCGCGCCCTCACACGTACGCACCCCCTAAAGCGTTGTCGTACCCTCCCCTGGACCCTAAACCGTCCCCGTCCCCTAACCTTAACCCTAGCCCGAACCCTAACCCTAATCCTTCCCCGAAGCCTGACCCTCACCCGTCCCCTAATCCTAACCCGTACGCTAACACTAAACCGCGCCCTCACGCGTACGCTCCCCCTAAAGCGTTGTCGTACCCTCCCCTGGACCCTAAACCGTCTCCGTCCCCTAACCCTAACCCTAGCCCGAACCCTAACCCTTCCCCGAAGCCTGACCCTCACCCGTCCCCTAATCCTAACCCGTACGCTAACACTAACCCGCGCCCTCACACCTACGCTCCCCCTAAAGCGTTGTCGTACCATCACCGGGATCCTAAACCATCCCCGTCCCCTAACCCTAACCCTAGCCCGAAACCTAACCCTAACCCTTCCCCGAAGCCTGACCCTCACCCATCCCCTAATCCTAAACCCTACACTAACACTAACCCGGGCCCTCACACCTACGCTCCCCCTAAAGCGTTGTCGTACCCTCCCCTGGACCCTAAACCGTCCCCGTCCCCTAACCCTAACCGTAGCCCGAACCCTAACCCTAACCCTTCACCGAAGCCTGACACTCACCCGTCCCCTAATCCTAACCCGTACGCTAACACTAACCCGCGCCCTCACACGTACGCTCCCCCTAAAGCGTTGTCGTACCCTCCCCTGGACCCTAAACCGTCCCCGTCCCCTAACCCTAACCCTAGCCCGAACCCTAAACCTAACCCTTCCCCGAAGCCTGACACTCACCCGTCCCCTAATCCTAACCCGTACGCTAACACTAACCCGCGCCCTCACGCATACGCTCCCCCTAAAGCGTTGTCGTACCCTCCCCTGGACCCTAAACCGTCTCCGTCCCCTAACCCTAACCGTAGCCCGAACCCTAAGCCTAACCCTTCCCCGAAGCCTGACCCTCACCCGTCCCCTAATCCTAACCCGTACGCCAACACTAACCCGCGCCCTCACACGTACGCTCCCCCTAAAGTGTTGTCGTACCCTCCCCTGGACCCTAAACCGTCCCCGTCCCCTAACCCTAACCCTAGCCCGAACCCTAACCCTAACCCTTCCCCGAAGCCTGACCCTCTCCCATCCCCTAATCTTAACCCGTACGCTAACAATAACCCGCGCCCTCACACGTACGCACCCCCTAAAGCGTTGTCGTACCCTCCCCTGGACCCTAAACCGTCTCCGTCCCCTAACCCTAACCCTAGCCCTAACCCTAAGCCTAACCCTTCCCCGAAGCCTGACCCTCACCCGTCCCCTAATCCTAACCGGTACGCTAAAACTAACCCGTGCCCTTACACGTACGCTCCCCCTAAAGCGTTGTCGTACCCTCCCCTGGACCCTAAACCGTCCCCGTCCCCTAACCCTAACCCTAGCCGGAACCCTAACCCTAACCCTTCCCCGAAGCCTGACCCTCTCCCGTCCCCTAATCCTAACCCGTACGCTAACACTAACCCGTGCCCTCACACGTACGCTCCCCCTAAAGCGTGGTCGTACCCTCCCCTGGACCCTAAACCGTCCCCGTCCCCTAACCTTAACCCTAGCCCGAACCCTAACCCTATCCCTTCCCCGAAGCCTGACCCTCACCCGTCCCATAATCCTAACCGGTACGCTAACACTAAGCCGCGCCCTCACACGTACGCTCCCCCTAAAGCGTTGTCGTACCCTCCCCTGGACCCTAAACCGTCCCCGTCCCCTAACCCTAACCCTAGCCCGAACCCTAACCCTAACACTTCCCCGAAGCCTGACCCTCTCCCGTCCCCTAATCCTAACCCGTACGCTAACACTAACCCGCGACCTCACACGTACGCTCCCCCTAAAGCGTTGTCGTACCCTCCCCTGGACCCTAAACCGTCCCCGTCCCCTAACCCTAACCCTACCACGAACCCTAACCCTAACGCTTCACCGAAGCCTGACCCTCACCCGTCCCCTAATCCTAACCCGTACGCTAACACTAACCCGCGCCCTCACACGTACGCACCCCCTAAAGCATTGTTGTACCCTCCCCTGGAACCTAAACCGTCCCCGTCCCCTAACCCTAACCCTAGCCCGAACCCTAACCCTAACCCTTCCCCGAAGCCTGACCCTCACCCGTCCGCTAATCCTAACCGGTACGCTAACACTAACCCGCGCCCTCACACGTACGCTCCCCCTAAAGCGTTGTCGTACCCTCCCCTGGACCCTAAACCGTCTCCGTCCCCTAACCCTAACCCTAGCCCGAACCCTAACCCTTCCCCGAAGCCTGACCCTCACCCTTCCCCTAATCCTAACCCGTACGCTAACACTAACCCGCGCCCTCACACCTACGCTCCCCCTAAAGCGTTGTCGTACCCTCACCGGGACCCTAAACCGTCCCCATTCCCTAACCCTAACCCTAGCCCGAACCCTAACCCTAACCCTTCCCCGAAGCCTGACCCTCACCCGTCCCCTAATCCTAACCGGTACGCTAACACTAAGCCGCGCCCTCACACGTACGCTCCCCCTAAAGCGTTGTCGTACCCTCCCCTTGACCCTAAACCGTCCCCGTCCCCTAACCCTAACCCTAGCCCGAACCCTAACCCTAACCCTTCCCCGAAGCCTGACCCTCTTCCGTCCCCTAATCCTAACCCGTACGCTAACACTAACCCGCGCCCTCACACGTACGCTCCCCCTAAAGCGTTGTCGTACCCTCCCCTGGACCCTAAACCGTCCCCGTCCCCTAACCCTAACCCTACCCCGAACCCTAACCCTAACCCTTCACCGAAGCCTGACCCTCACCCGTCCCCTAATCCTAACCCGTACGCTAACACTAACCCGCGCCCTCACACGTACGCTCCCCCTAAAGCATTGTCGTACCCTCCCCTGGACCCTAAACCGTCCCCGTCCCCTAACCCTAACGCTAGCCCGAACCCTAACCCTAACCCTTCCCCGAAGCCTGACCCTCACCCTTCCCCTAATCCTAAACCGTACGCTAACACTAACCCACGCCCTCACACGTACGCTCCCCCTAAAGCGTTGTCGTACCCTCCCCTGGACCCTAAACCGTCTCCGTCCCCTAACCCTAACCCTAGCCCGAACCCTAACCCTTCCCCGAAGCCTGACCCTCACCCGTCCCCTAATCCTAACACGTACGCTAACACTAACCCGCGCCCTCACACCTACGCTCCCCCTAAAGCGTTGTCGTACCCTCACCGGGACCCTAAACCGTCCCCGTCCCCTAACCCTAACCCTAGCCCGAACCCTAACCCTAACCCTTCCCCGAAGCCTGACCCTCACCCATCCCCTAATCCTAAACCCTACGCTAACACTAACCCGCGCCCTCACACGTACGCTCCGCCTAAAGCGTTGTCGTACCCTCCCCTGGACCCTAAACCGTCCCCGTCCCCTAACCTTAACCCTAGCCCGAACCCTAACCCTAACCCTTCCCGGAAGCCTGACCCTCACCCGTCCCCTAATCCTAACCTGTACGCTAACACTAACCCGCACCCTCACACGTACGCTCCCCCTAAAGCGTTGTCGTACCCTCCCCTGGACCCTAAACCGTCCCCGTCCCCTAACCCTAACCCTAGCCCGAACCCTAACCCTAACCCTTCCCCGAAGCCTGACCCTCACCCGTCCCCTAATCCTAACCCGTATGCTAACACTAACCCGCGCCCTCACACGTACGCTCCCCCTAAAGCGTTGTCGTACCCTCCCCTGGACCCTAAACCGTCTCCGTCCCCTAACCCTAACCGTAGCCCGAACCCTAAGCCTAACCCTTCCCCGAAGCCTGACCCTCACCCGTCCCCTAATCCTAACCCGTACGCTAAAACTAACCCGCGCCCTCACACGTACGCTCCCCCTAAAGCGTTGTCGTACCCTCCCCTGGACCCTAAACCGTCCCCGTCCCCTAACACTAAACCTAGCCCGAACCCTAACCCTAACCCTTCCCCGAAGCCTGACCCTCTCCCGTCCCCTAATCCTAACCCGTACGCTAACACTAACCCGCGCCCTCACACCTACGCTCCCCCTAAAGCGTTGTCGTACCCTCACCGGGACCCTAAACCGTCCTCGTCCCCTAACCCTAACCCTAGCCCGAACCCTAACCCTAACCCTTCCCCGAAGCCTGACCCTCACCCATCCCCTAATCCTAAACCCTACGCTAACACTAACCCGCGCCCTCACACGTACGCTCCGCCTAAAGCGTTGTCGTACCCTCCCCTGGACCCTAAACCGTCCCCGTCCCCTAACCTTAACCCTAGCCCGAACCCTAACCCTAACCCTTCCCGGAAGCCTGACCCTCACCCGTCCCCTAATCCTAACCGGTACGCTAACACTAACCCGCACCCTCACACGTACGCTCCCCCTAAAGCGTTGTCGTACCCTCCCCTGGACCCTAAACCGTCCCCGTCCCCTAACCCTAACCCTAGCCCGAACCCTAACACTTCCCCGAAGCCTGACCCTCACCCGTCCCCTAATCCTAACCCGTACGCTAACACTAACCCGCGCCCTCACACCTACGCTCCCCCTAAAGCGTTGTCGTACCCTCACCGGGATCCTAAACCATCCCCGTCCCCTAACCCTAACCCTAGCCCGAACCCTAACCCTAACGCTTCCCCGAAGCCTGACACTCACCCATCCCCTAATCCTAAACCCTACGCTAACACTAACCCGCGCCCTCACACCTACGCTCCCCCTAAAGCGTTGTCGTACCCTCCCCTGGACCCTAAACCGTCCCCGTCCCCTAACCCTAACCCTAGCCCGAACCCTAACCCTAACCCTTCACCGAAGCCTGACACTCACCCGTCCCCTAATCCTAACCCGTACGCTAACACTAACCCGCGCCCTCACACGTACGCTCCCCCTAAAGCGTTGTCGTACCCTCCCCTGGACCCTAAACCGTCTCCGTCCCCTAACCCTAACCGTAGCCCGAACCCTAAGCCTAACCCTTCCCCGAAGCCTGACCCTCACCCGTCCCCTAATCCTAATCCGTACGCCAACACTAACCCGCGCCCTCACACGTACGCTCCCCCTAAAGTGTTGTCGTACCCTCCCCTGGACCCTAAACCGTCCCCGTCCCCTAACCCTAACCCTAGCCCGAACCCTAACCCTAACCCTTCCCCGAAGCCTGACCCTCTCCCATCCCCTAATCCTAACCCGTACGCTAACAATAACCCGCGCCCTCACACGTACGCACCCCCTAAAGCGTTGTCGTACCCTCCCCTGGACCCTAAACCGTCCCCGTCCCCTAACCTTAACCCTAGCCCGAACCCTAACACTAACCCTTCCCCGAAGCCTGACCCTCACCCGTCCCCTAATCCTAACCTGTACGCTAACACTAACCCGCGCCCTCACGCGTACGCTCCCCCTAAAGCGTTGTCGTACCCTCCCCTGGACCCTAAACCGTCTCCGTCCCCTAACCCTAACCCTAGCCCGAACCCTAAGCCTAACCCTTCCCCGAAGCCTGACCCTCACCTGTCCCCTAATCCTAACCGGTACGCTAACACTAACCCGTGCCCTTACACGTACGCTCCCCCTAAAGCGTTGTCGTACCCTCCCCTGGACCCTAAACCGTCCCCGTCCCCTAACCCTAACCGTAGCCCGAACCCTAACCCTAACCCTTCACCGAAGCCTGACACTCACCCGTCCCCTAATCCTAACCCGTACGCTAACACTAACCCGCGCCCTCACACGTACGCTCCCCCTAAAGCGTTGTCGTACCCTCCCCTGGACCCTAAACCGTCCCCGTCCCCTAACCCTAACCCTAGCCCGAACCCTAACCCTAACCCTTCCCCGAAGCCTGACCCTCACCCGTCTCCTAATCCTAACCCGTACGCTAACACTAACCCGCGCCCTCACGCATACGCTCCCCCTAAAGCGTTGTCGTACCCTCCCCTGGACCCTAAACCGTCTCCGTCCCCTAACCCTAACCGTAGCCCGAACCCTAAGCCTAACCCTTCCCCGAAGCCTGACCCTCACCCGTCCCCTAATCCTAACCCGTACGCCAACACTAACCCGCGCCCTCACACGTACGCTCCCCCTAAAGTGTTGTCGTACCCTCCCCTGGACCCTAAACCGTCCCCGTCCCCTAACCCTAACCCTAGCCCGAACCCTAACCCTAACCCTTCCCCGAAGCCTGACCCTCTCCCATCCCCTAATCTTAACCCGTACGCTAACAATAACCCGCGCCCTCACACGTACGCACCCCCTAAAGCGTTGTCGTACCCTCCCCTGGACCCTAAACCGTCCCCGTCCCCTAACCTTAACCCTAGCCCGAACCCTAACACTAACCCTTCCCCGAAGCCTGACCCTCACCCGTCCCCTAATCCTAACCTGTACGCTAACACTAACCCGCGCCCTCACGCGTACGCTCCCCCTAAAGCGTTGTCGTACCCTCCCCTGGACCCTAAACCGTCTCCGTCCCCTAACCCTAACCCTAGCCCTAACCCTAAGCCTAACCCTTCCCCGAAGCCTGACCCTCACCCGTCCCCTAATCCTAACCGGTACGCTAAAACTAACCCGTGCCCTTACACGTACGCTCCCCCTAAAGCGTTGTCGTACCCTCCCCTGGACCCTAGACCGTCCCCGTCCCCTAACCCTAACCCTAGCCGGAAACCTAACCCTAACCCTTCCCCGAAGCCTGACCCTCTCCCGTCCCCTAATCCTAACCCGTACGCTAACACTAACCCGTGCCCTCACACGTACGCTCCCCCTAAAGCGTGGTCGTACCCTCCCCTGGACCCTAAACCGTCCCCGTCCCCTAACCTTAACCCTAGCCCGAACCCTAACCCTATCCCTTCCCCGAAGCCTGACCCTCACCCGTCCCATAATCCTAACCGGTACGCTAACACTAAGCCGCGCCCTCACACGTACGCTCCCCCTAAAGCGTTGTCGTACCCTCCCCTGGACCCTAAACCGTCCCCGTCCCCTAACCCTAACCCTAGCCCGAACCCTAACCCTAACACTTCCCCGAAGCCTGACCCTCTCCCGTCCCCTAATCCTAACCCGTACGCTAACACTAACCCGCGCCCTCACACGTACGCTCCCCCTAAAGCGTTGTCGTACCCTCCCCTGGACCCTAAACCGTCCCCGTCCCCTAACCCTAACCCTACCACGAACCCTAACCCTAACCCTTCACCGAAGCCTGACCCTCACCCGTCCCCTAATCCTAACCCGTACGCTAACACTAACCCGCGCCCTCACAAGTACGCACCCCCTAAAGCATTGTCGTACCCTCCCCTGGAACCTAAACCGTCCCCGTCCCCTAACCCTAACCCTAGCCCGAACCCTAACCCTAACCCTTCCCCGAAGACTGACCCTCACCCGTCCGCTAATCCTAACCGGTACGCTAACACTAACCCGCGCCCTCACACGTACGCTCCCCCTAAAGCGTTGTCGTACCCTCCCCTGGACCCTAAACCGTCTCCGTCCCCTAACCCTAACCCTAGCCCGAACCCTAACCCTTCCCCGAAGCCTGACCCTCACCCTTCCCCTAATCCTAACCCGTACGCTAACACTAACCCGCGCCCTCACACCTATGCTCCCCCTAAAGCGTTGTCGTACCCTCACCGGGACCCAAAACCGTCCCCATTCCCTAACCCTAACCCTAGCCCGAACCCTAACCCTAACCCTTCCCCGAAGCCTGACCCTCACCCGTCCCCTAATCCTAACCGGTACGCTAACACTAAGCCGCGCCCTCACACGTACGCTCCCCCTAAAGCGTTGTCGTACCCTCCCCTGGACCCTAAACCGTCCCCGTCCCCTAACCCTAACCCTAGCCCGAACCCTAACCCTAACCCTTCCCCGAAGCCTGACCCTCTTCCGTCCCCTAATCCTAACCCGTACGCTAACACTAACCCGCGCCCTCACACGTACGCTCCCCCTAAAGCGTTGTCGTACCCTCCCCTGGACCCTAAACCGTCCCCGTCCCCTAACCCTAACCCTACCCCGAACCCTAACCCTAACCCTTCACCGAAGCCTGACCCTCACCCGTCCCCTAATCCTAACCCGTACGCTAACACTAACCCGCGCCCTCACACGTACGCTCCCCCTAAAGCATTGTCGTACCCTCCCCTGGACCCTAAACCGTCCCCGTCCCCTAACCCTAACGCTAGCCCGAACCCTAACCCTAACCCTTCCCCGAAGCCTGACCCTCACCCTTCCCCTAATCCTAACCCGTACGCTAACACTAACCCACGCCCTCACACGTACGCTCCCCCTAAAGCGTTGTCGTACCCTCCCCTGGACCCTAAACCGTCTCCGTCCCCTAACCCTAACCCTAGCCCGAACCCTAACCCTTCCCCGAAGCCTGACCCTCACCCGTCCCCTAATCCTAACACGTACGCTAACACTAACCCACGCCCTCACACCTACGCTCCCCCTAAAGCGTTGTCGTACCCTCACCGGGACCCTAAACCGTCCCCGTCCCCTAACCCTAACCCTAGCCCGAACCCTAACCCTAACCCTTCCCCGAAGCCTGACCCTCACCCATCCCCTAATCCTAAACCCTACGCTAACACTAACCCGCGCCCTCACACGTACGCTCCGCCTAAAGCGTTGTCGTACCCTCCCCTGGACCCTAAACCGTCCCCGTCCCCTAACCTTAACCCTAGCCCGAACCCTAACCCTAACCCTTCCCGGAAGCCTGACCCTCACCCGTCCCCTAATCCTAACCGGTACGCTAACACTAACCCGCACCCTCACACGTACGCTCCCCCTAAAGCGTTGTCGTACCCTCCCCTGGACCCTAAACCGTCCCCGTCCCCTAACCCTAACCCTAGCCCGAACCCTAACCCTAACCCTTCCCCGAAGCCTGACCCTCACCCGTCCCCTAATCCTAACCGGTACGCTAACACTAACCCGCGCCCTCACACGTACGCTCCCCTTAAAGCGTTGTCGTACCCTCCCCTGGACCCTAAACCGTCCCCGTCCCCTAACCCTAACCCTAGCCCGAACCCTAACCCTAACCCTTCCCCGAAGCCTGACCCTCTTCCGTCCCCTAATCCTAACCCGTACGCTAACACTAACCCGCGCCCTCACACGTACGCTCCCCCTAAAGCGTTGTCGTACCCTCCCCTGGACCCTAAACCGTCCCCGTCCCCTAACCCTAACCCTACCCCGAACCCTAACCCTAACCCTTCACCGAAGCCTGACCCTCACCCGTCCCCTAATCCTAACCCGTACGCTAACACTAACCCGCGCCCTCACACGTACGCTCCCCCTAAAGCATTGTCGTACCCTCCCCTGGACCCTAAACCGTCCCCGTCCCCTAACCCTAACGCTAGCCCGAACCCTAACCCTAACCCTTCCCCGAAGCCTGACCCTCACCCTTCCCCTAATCCTAACCCGTACGCTAACACTAACCCACGCCCTCACACGTACGCTCCCCCTAAAGCGTTGTCGTACCCTCCCCTGGACCCTAAACCGTCTCCGTCCCCTAACCCTAACCCTAGCCCGAACCCTAACCCTTCCCCGAAGCCTGACCCTCACCCGTCCCCTAATCCTAACACGTACGCTAACACTAACCCGCGCCCTCACACCTACGCTCCCCCTAAAGCGTTGTCGTACCCTCACCGGGACCCTAAACCGTCCCCGTCCCCTAACCCTAACCCTAGCCCGAACCCTAACCCTAACCCTTCCCCGAAGCCTGACCCTCACCCATCCCCTAATCCTAAACCCTACGCTAACACTAACCCGCGCCCTCACACGTACGCTCCGCCTAAAGCGTTGTCGTACCCTCCCCTGGACCCTAAACCGTCCCCGTCCCCTAACCTTAACCCTAGCCCGAACCCTAACCCTAACCCTTCCCGGAAGCCTGACCCTCACCCGTCCCCTAATCCTAACCGGTACGCTAACACTAACGCGCACCCTCACACGTACGCTCCCCCTAAAGCGTTGTCGTACCCTCCCCTGGACCCTAAACCGTCCCCGTCCCCTAACCCTAACCCTAGCCCGAACCCTAACCCTAACCCTTCCCCGAAGCCTGACCCTCACCCGTCCCCTAATCCTAACCCGTACGCTAACACTAACCCGCGCCCTCACACGTACGCTCCCCCTAAAGCGTTGTCGTACCCTCCCCTGGACCCTAAACCGTCTCCGTCCGCTAACCCTAACCGTAGCCCGAACCCTAAGCCTAACCCTTCCCCGAAGCCTGACCCTCACCCGTCCCCTAATCCTAACCCGTACGCTAACACTAACCCGCGCCCTCACACGTACGCTCCCCCTAAAGCGTTGTCGTACCCTCCCCTGGACCCTAAACCGTCCCCGTCCCCTAACACTAAACCTAGCCCGAACCCTAACCCTAACCCTTCCCCGAAGCCTGACCCTCTCCCGTCCCCTAATCCTAACCCGTACGCTAACACTAACCCGCGCCCTCACACCTACGCTCCCCCTAAAGCGTTGTCGTACCCTCACCGGGACCCTAAACCGTCCTCGTCCCCTAACCCTAACCCTAGCCCGAACCCTAACCCTAACCCTTCCCCGAAGCCTGACCCTCACCCATCCCCTAATCCTAAACCCTACGCTAACACTAACCCGCGCCCTCACACGTACGCTCCGCCTAAAGCGTTGTCGTACCCTCCCCTGGACCCTAAACCGTCCCCGTCCCCTAAACTTAACCCTAGCCCGAACCCTAACCCTAACCCTTCCCGGAAGCCTGACCCTCACCCGTCCCCTAATCCTAACCGGTACGCTAACACTAACCCGCACCCTCACACGTACGCTCCCCCTAAAGCGTTGTCGTACCCTCCCCTGGACCCTAAACCGTCCCCGTCCCCTAACCCTAACCCTAGCCCGAACCCTAACACTTCCCCGAAGCCTGACACTCACCCGTCCCCTAATCCTAACCCGTACGCTAACACTAACCCGCGCCCTCACACCTACGCTCCCCCTAAAGCGTTGTCGTACCCTCACCGGGATCCTAAACCATCCCCGTCCCCTAACCCTAACCCTAGCCCGAACCCTAACCCTAACGCTTCCCCGAAGCCTGACCCTCACCCATCCCCTAATCCTAAACCCTACGCTAACACTAACCCGCGCCCTCACACCTACGCTCCCCCTAAAGCGTTGTCGTACCCTCCCCTGGACCCTAAACCGTCCCCGTCCCCTAACCCTAACCCTAGCCCGAACCCTAACCCTAACCCTTCACCGAAGCCTGACACTCACCCGTCCCCTAATCCTAACCCGTACGCTAACACTAACCCGCGCCCTCACACGTACGCTCCCCCTAAAGCGTTGTCGTACCCTCCCCTGGACCCTAAACCGTCTCCGTCCCCTAACCCTAACCGTAGCCCGAACCCTAAGCCTAACCCTTCCCCGAAGCCTGACCCTCACCCGTCCCCTAATCCTAATCCGTACGCCAACACTAACCCGCGCCCTCACACGTACGCTCCCCCTAAAGTGTTGTCGTACCCTCCCCTGGACCCTAAACCGTCCCCGTCCCCTAACCCTAACCCTAGCCCGAACCCTAACCCTAACCCTTCCCCGAAGCCTGACCCTCTCCGATCCCCTAATCCTAACCCGTACGCTAACAATAACCCGCGCCGTCACACGTACGCACCCCCTAAAGCGTTGTCGTACCCTCCCCTGGACCCTAAACCGTCCCCGTCCCCTAACCTTAACCCTAGCCCGAACCCTAACACTAACCCTTCCCCGAAGCCTGACCCTCAGCCGTCCCCTAATCCTAACCTGTACGCTAACACTAACCCGCGCCCTCACGCGTACGCTCCCCCTAAAGCGTTGTCGTACCCTCCCCTGGACCCTAAACCGTCTCCGTCCCCTAACCCTAACCCTAGCCCGAACCCTAAGCCTAACCCTTCCCCGAAGCCTGACCCTCACCCGTCCCCTAATCCTAACCGGTACGCTAACACTAACCCGTGCCCTTACACGTACGCTCCCCCTAAAGCGTTGTCGTACCCTCCCCTGGACCCTAAACCGTCCCCGTCCCCTAACCCTAACCGTAGCCCGAACCCTAACCCTAACCCTTCACCGAAGCCTGACACTCACCCGTCCCCTAATCCTAACCCGTACGCTAACACTAACCCACGCCCTCACACGTACGCTCCCCCTAAAGCGTTGTCGTACCCTCCCCTGGACCCTAAACCGTCCCCGTCCCCTAACCCTAACCCTAGCCCGAACCCTAACCCTAACCCTTCCCCGAAGCCTGACCCTCACCCGTCCCCTAATCCTAACCCGTACGCTAACACTAACCCGCGCCCTCACGCATACGCTCCCCCTAAAGCGTTGTCGTACCCTCCCCTGGACCCTAAACCGTCTCCGTCCCCTAACCCTAACCGTAGCCCGAACCCTAAGCCTAACCCTTCCCCGAAGCCTGACCCTCTCCCGTCCCCTAATCCTACCCGTACGCTAACACTAACCCGCGCCCTCACACGTACGCTCCCCCTAAAGCGTTGTCGTACCCTCCCCTGGACCCTAAACCGTCCCCGTCCCCTAACCCTAACCCTACCACGAACCCTAACCCTAACCCTTCACCGAAGCCTGACCCTCACCCGTCCCCTAATCCTAACCCGTACGCTAACACTAACCCGCGCCCTCACACGTACGCACCCCCTAAAGCATTGTCGTACCCTCCCCTGGAACCTAAACCGTCCCCGTCCCCTAACCCTAACCCTAGCCCGAACCCTAACCCTAACCCTTCCCCGAAGCCTGACCCTCACCCGTCCGCTAATCCTAACCGGTACGCTAACACTAACCCGCGCCCTCACACGTACGCTCCCCCTAAAGCGTTGTCGTACCCTCCCCTGGACCCTAAACCGTCTCCGTCCCCTAACCCTAACCCTAGCCCGAACCCTAACCCTGCCCCGAAGCCTGACCCTCACCCTTCCCCTAATCCTAACCCGTACGCTAACACTAACCCGCGCCCTCACACCTATGCTTCCCCTAAAGCGTTGTCGTACCCTCACCGGGACCCAAAACCGTCCCCATTCCCTAACCCTAACCCTAGCCCGAACCCTAACCCTAACCCTTCCCCGAAGCCTGACCCTCACCCGTCCCCTAATCCTAACCGGTACGCTAACACTAAGCCGCGCCCTCACACGTACGCTCCCCCTAAAGCGTTGTCGTACCCTCCCCTGGACCCTAAACCGTCCCCGTCCCCTAACCCTAACCCTAGCCCGAACCCTAACCCTAACCCTTCCCCGAAGCCTGACCCTCTTCCGTCCCCTAATCCTAACCCGTACGCTAACACTAACCCGCGCCCTCACACGTACGCTCCCCCTAAAGCGTTGTCGTACCCTCCCCTGGACCCTAAACCGTCCCCGTCCCCTAACCCTAACCCTACCCCGAACCCTAACCCTAACCCTTCACCGAAGCCTGACCCTCACCCGTCCCCTAATCCTAACCCGTACGCTAACACTAACCCGCGCCCTCACACGTACGCTCCCCCTAAAGCATTGTCGTACCCTCCCCTGGACCCTAAACCGTCCCCGTCCCCTAACCCTAACGCTAGCCCGAACCCTAACCCTAACCCTTCCCCGAAGCCTGACCCTCACCCTTCCCCTAATCCTAACCCGTACGCTAACACTAACCCACGCCCTCACACGTACGCTCCCCCTAAAGCGTTGTCGTACCCTCCCCTGGACCCTAAACCGTCTCCGTCCCCTAACCCTAACCCTAGCCCGAACCCTAACCCTTCCCCGAAGCCTGACCCTCACCCGTCCCCTAATCCTAACACGTACGCTAACACTAACCCGCGCCCTCACACCTACGCTCCCCCTAAAGCGTTGTCGTACCCTCACCGGGACCCTAAACCGTCCCCGTCCCCTAACCCTAACCCTAGCCCGAACCCTAACCCTAACCCTTCCCCGAAGCCTGACCCTCACCCATCCCCTAATCCTAAACCCTACGCTAACACTAACCCGCGCCCTCACACGTACGCTCCGCCTAAAGCGTTGTCGTACCCTCCCCTGGACCCTAAACCGTCCCCGTCCCCTAACCTTAACCCTAGCCCGAACCCTAACCCTAACCCTTCCCGGAAGCCTGACCCTCACCCGTCCCCTAATCCTAACCGGTACGCTAACACTAACCCGCACCCTCACACGTACGCTCCCCCTAAAGCGTTGTCGTACCCTCCCCTGGACCCTAAACCGTCCCCGTCCCCTAACCCTAACCCTAGCCCGAACCCTAACCCTAACCCTTCCCCGAAGCCTGACCCTCACCCGTCCCCTAATCCTAACCCGTACGCTAACACTAACCCGCGCCCTCACACGTACGCTCCCCCTAAAGCGTTGTCGTACCCTCCCCTGGACCCTAAACCGTCTCCGTCCCCTAACCCTAACCGTAGCCCGAACCCTAAGCCTAACCCTTCCCCGAAGCCTGACCCTCACCCGTCCCCTAATCCTAACCCGTACGCTAACACTAACCCGCGCCCTCACACGTACGCTCCCCCTAAAGCGTTGTCGTACCCTCCCCTGGACCCTAAACCGTCCCCGTCCCCTAACACTAAACCTAGCCCGAACCCTAACCCTAACCCTTCCCCGAAGCCTGACCCTCTCCCGTCCCCTAATCCTAACCCGTACGCTAACACTATCCCGCGCCCTCACACGTACGCACCCCCTAAAGCGTTGTCGTACCCTCCCCTGGACCCTAAACCGTCCCCGTCCCCTAACCTTAACCCTAGCCCGAACCCTAATCCTAACCCTTCCCCGAAGCCTGACCCTCACCCGTCCCCTAATCCTAACCCGTACGCTAACACTAACCCGCGCCCTCACGCGTACGCTCCCCCTAAAGCGTTGTCGTACCCTCCCCTGGACCCTAAACCGTCTCCGTCCCCTAACCCTAACCCTAGCCCGAACTCTAACCCTTCCCCGAAGCCTGACCCTCACCCGTCCCCTAATCCTAACCCGTACGCTAACACTAACCCGCGCCCTCACACCTACGCTCCCCCTAAAGCGTTGTCGTACCCTCACCGGGATCCTAAACCATCCCCGTCCCCTAACCCTAACCCTAGCCCGAACCCTAACCCTAACGCTTCCCCGAAGCCTGACCCTCACCCATCCCCTAATCCTAAACCCTACGCTAACACTAACCCGCGCCCTCACACCTACGCTCCCCCTAAAGCGTTGTCGTACCCTCCCCTGGACCCTAAACCGTCCCCGTCCCCTAACCCTAACCCTAGCCCGAACCCTAACCCTAACCCTTCACCGAAGCCTGACACTCACCCGTCCCCTAATCCTAACCCGTACGCTAACACTAACCCGCGCCCTCACACGTACGCTCCCCCTAAAGCGTTGTCGTACCCTCCCCTGGACCCTAAACCGTCTCCGTCCCCTAACCCTAACCGTAGCCCGAACCCTAAGCCTAACCCTTCCCCGAAGCCTGACCCTCACCCGTCCCCTAATCCTAATCCGTACGCCAACACTAACCCGCGCCCTCACACGTACGCTCCCCCTAAAGTGTTGTCGTACCCTCCCCTGGACCCTAAACCGTCCCCGTCCCCTAACCCTAACCCTAGCCCGAACCCTAACCCTAACCCTTCCCCGAAGCCTGACCCTCTCCCATCCCCTAATCCTAACCCGTACGCTAACAATAACCCGCGCCCTCACAAGTACGCACCCCCTAAAGCGTTGTCGTACCCTCCCCTGGACCCTAAACCGTCCCCGTCCCCTAACCTTAACCCTAGCCCGAACCCTAACACTAACACTTCCCCGAAGCCTGACCCTCACCCGTCCCCTAATCCTAACCTGTACGCTAACACTAACCCGCGCCCTCACGCGTACGCTCCCCCTAAAGCGTTGTCGTACCCTCCCCTGGACCCTAAACCGTCTCCGTCCCCTAACCCTAACCCTAGCCCGAACCCTAAGCCTAACCCTTCCCCGAAGCCTGACCCTCACCCGTCCCCTAATCCTAACCGGTACGCTAACACTAACCCGTGCCCTTACACGTACGCTCCCCCTAAAGCGTTGTCGTACCCTCCCCTGGACCCTAAACCGTCCCCGTCCCCTAACCCTAACCCTAGCCCGAACCCTAACCCTAACCCTTCCCCGAAGCCTGACCCTCTCCCGTCCCCTAATCCTAACCCGTACGCTAACACTAACCCACGCCCTCACACGTACGCTCCCCCTAAAGCGTTGTCGTACCCTCCCCTGGACCCTAAACCGTCCCCGTCCCCTAACCCTAACCCTAGCCCGAACCCTAACCCTAACCCTTCACCGAAGCCTGACACTCACCCGTCCCCTAATCCTAACCCGTACGCTAACACTAACCCGCGCCCTCACACGTACGCTCCCCCTAGAGCGTTGTCGTACCCTCCCCTGGACCCTAAACCGTCCCCGTCCCCTAACCCTAACCCTAGCCCGAACCCTAACCCTAACCCTTCCCCGAAGCCTGACCCTCACCCGTCCCCTAATCCTAACCCGTACGCTAACACTAACCCGCGCCCTCACACGTACGCTCCCCCTAAAGCGTTGTCGTACCCTCCCCTGGACCCTAAACCGTCTCCGTCCCCTAACCCTAACCCTAGCCCGAACCCTAACCCTTCCCCGAAGCCTGACCCTCACCCGTCCCCTAATCCTAACACGTACGCTAACACTAACCCGCGCCCTCACACCTACGCTCCCCCTAAAGCGTTGTCGTACACTCACCGGGACCCTAAACCGTCCCCGTCCCCTAACCCTAACCCTAGCCCGAACCCTAACCCTAACCCTTCCCCGAAGCCTGACCCTCACCCATCCCCTAATCCTAAACCCTACGCTAACACTAACCCGCGCCCTCACACGTACGCTCCCCCTAAAGCGTTGTCGTACCCTCCCCTGGACCCTAAACCGTCCCCGTCCCCTAACCTTAACCCTAGCCCGAACCCTAACCCTAACCCTTCCCGGAAGCCTGACCCTCACCCGTCCCCTAATCCTAACCGGTACGCTAACACTAACCCGCACCCTCACACGTACGCTCCCCCTAAAGCGTTGTCGTACCCTCCCCTGGACCCTAAACCGTCCCCGTCCCCTAACCCTAACCCTAGCCCGAACCCTAACCCTAACCCTTCCCCGAAGCCTGACCCTCACCCGTCCCCTAATCCTAACCCGTACGCTAACACTAACCCGCGCCCTCACGCGTACGCTCCCCCTAAAGCGTTGTCGTACCCTCCCCTGGACCATAAACCGTCTCCGTCCCCTAACCCTAACCGTAGCCCGAACCCTAAGCCTAACCCTTCCCCGAAGCCTGACCCTCACCCGTCCCCTAATCCTAACCCGTACGCTAACACTAACCCGCGCCCTCACACGTACGCTCCCCTAAAGCGTTGTCGTACCCTCCCCTGGACCCTAAACCGTCCCCGTCCCCTAACCCTAAACCTATCCCGAACCCTAACCCTAACCCTTCCCCGAAGCCTGACCCTCTCCCGTCCCCTAATCCTAACCCGTACGCTAACACTATCCCGCGCCCTCACACGTACGCACCCCCTAAAGCGTTGTCGTACCCTCCCCTGGACCCTAAACCGTCCCCGTCCCCTAACCTTAACCCTAGCCCGAACCCTAACCCTAACCCTTCCCCGAAGCCTGACCCTCACCCGTCCCCTAATCCTAACCCGTACGCTAACACTAACCCGCGCACTCACGCGTACGCTCCCCCTAAAGCGTTGTCGTACCCTCCCCTGGACCCTAAACCGTCTCCGTCCCCTAACCCTAACCCTAGCCCTAACCCTAAGCCTAACCCTTCCCCGAAGCCTGACCCTCACCCGTCCCCTAATCCTAACCGGTACGCTAAAACTAACCCGTGCCCTTACACGTACGCTCCCCCTGAAGCGTTGTCGTACCCTCCCCTGGACCCTAAACCGTCCCCGTCCCCTAACCCTAACCCTAGCCGGAACCCTAACCCTAACGCTTCCCCGAAGCCTGACCCTCTCCCGTCCCCTAATCCTAACCCGTACGCTAACACTAACCCGTGCCCTCACACGTACGCTCCCCCTAAAGCGTGGTCGTACCCTCCCCTGGACCCTAAACCGTCCCCGTCCCCTAACCTTAACCCTAGCCCGAACCCTAACCCTATCCCTTCCCCGAAGCCTGACCCTCACCCGTCCCATAATCCTAACCGGTACGCTAACACTAAGCCGCGCCCTCACACGTACGCTCCCCCTAAAGCGTTGTCGTACCCTCCCCTGGACCCTAAACCGTCCCCGTCCCCTAACCCTAACCCTAGCCCGAACCCTAACCCTAACACTTCCCCGAAGCCTGACCCTCTCCCGTCCCCTAATCCTAACCCGTACGCTAACACTAACCCGCGCCCTCACACGTACGCTCCCCCTAAAGCGTTGTCGTACCCTCCCCTGGACCCTAAACCGTCCCCGTCCCCTAACCCTAACCCTACCACGAACCCTAACCCTAACCCTTCACCGAAGCCTGACCCTCACCCGTCCCCTAATCCTAACCCGTACGCTAACACTAACCCGCGCCCTCACACGTACGCACCCCCTAAAGCATTGTCGTACCCTCCCCTGGAACCTAAACCGTCCCCGTCCCCTAACCCTAACCCTAGCCCGAACCCTAACCCTAACCCTTCCCCGAAGCCTGACCCTCACCCGTCCGCTAATCCTAACCGGTACGCTAACACTAACCCGCGCCCTCACACGTACGCTCCCCCTAAAGCGTTGTCGTACCCTCCCCTGGACCCTAAACCGTCTCCGTCCCCTAACCCTAACCCTAGCCCGAACCCTAACCCTTCCCCGAAGCCTGACCCTCACCCTTCCCCTAATCCTAACCCGTACGCTAACACTAACCCGCGCCCTCACACCTATGCTCCCCCTAAAGCGTTGTCGTACCCTCACCGGGACCCAAAACCGTCCCCATTCCCTAACCCTAACCCTAGCCCGAACCCTAACCCTAACCCTTCCCCGAAGCCTGACCCTCACCCGTCCCCTAATCCTAACCGGTACGCTAACACTAAGCCGCGCCCTCACACGTACGCTCCCCTAAAGCGTTGTCGTACCCTCCCCTGGACCCTAAACCGTCCCCGTCCCCTAACCCTAACCCTAGCCCGAACCCTAACCCTAACCCTTCCCCGAAGCCTGACCCTCTTCCGTCCCCTAATCCTAACCCGTACGCTAACACTAACCCGCGCCCTCACACGTACGCTCCCCCTAAAGCGTTGTCGTACCCTCCCCTGGACCCTAAACCGTCCCCGTCCCCTAACCCTAACCCTACCCCGAACCCTAACCCTAACCCTTCACCGAAGCCTGACCCTCACCCGTCCCCTAATCCTAACCCGTACGCTAACACTAACCCGCGCCCTCACACGTACGCTCCCCCTAAAGCATTGTCGTACCCTCCCCTGGACCCTAAACCGTCCCCGTCCCCTAACCCTAACGCTAGCCCGAACCCTAACCCTAACCCTTCCCCGAAGCCTGACCCTCACCCTTCCCCTAATCCTAACCCGTACGCTAACACTAACCCACGCCCTCACACGTACGCTCCCCCTAAAGCGTTGTCGTACCCTCCCCTGGACCCTAAACCGTCTCCGTCCCCTAACCCTAACCCTAGCCCGAACCCTAACCCTTCCCCGAAGCCTGACCCTCACCCGTCCCCTAATCCTAACACGTACGCTAACACTAACCCGCGCCCTCACACCTACGCTCCCCCTAAAGCGTTGTCGTACCCTCACCGGGACCCTAAACCGTCCCCGTCCCCTAACCCTAACCCTAGCCCGAACCCTAACCCTAACCCTTCCCCGAAGCCTGACCCTCACCCATCCCCTAATCCTAAACCCTACGCTAACACTAACCCGCGCCCTCACACGTACGCTCCGCCTAAAGCGTTGTCGTACCCTCCCCTGGACCCTAAACCGTCCCCGTCCCCTAACCTTAACCCTAGCCCGAACCCTAACCCTAACCCTTCCCGGAAGCCTGACCCTCACCCGTCCCCTAATCCTAACCGGTACGCTAACACTAACCCGCACCCTCACACGTACGCTCCCCCTAAAGCGTTGTCGTACCCTCCCCTGGACCCTAAACCGTCCCCGTCCCCTAACCCTAACCCTAGCCCGAACCCTAACCCTAACCCTTCCCCGAAGCCTGACCCTCACCCGTCCCCTAATCCTAACCGGTACGCTAACACTAACCCGCGCCCTCACACGTACGCTCCCCCTAAAGCGTTGTCGTACCCTCCCCTGGACCCTAAACCGTCCCCGTCCCCTAACCCTAACCCTAGCCCGAACCCTAACCCTAACCCTTCCCCGAAGCCTGACCCTCTTCCGTCCCCTAATCCTAACCCGTACGCTAACACTAACCCGCGCCCTCACACGTACGCTCCCCCTAAAGCGTTGTCGTACCCTCCCCTGGACCCTAAACCGTCCCCGTCCCCTAACCCTAACCCTACCCCGAACCCTAACCCTAACCCTTCACCGAAGCCTGACCCTCACCCGTCCCCTAATCCTAACCCGTACGCTAACACTAACCCGCGCCCTCACACGTACGCTCCCCCTAAAGCATTGTCGTACCCTCCCCTGGACCCTAAACCGTCCCCGTCCCCTAACCCTAACGCTAGCCCGAACCCTAACCCTAACCCTTCCCCGAAGCCTGACCCTCACCCTTCCCCTAATCCTAACCCGTACGCTAACACTAACCCACGCCCTCACACGTACGCTCCCCCTAAAGCGTTGTCGTACCCTCCCCTGGACCCTAAACCGTCTCCGTCCCCTAACCCTAACCCTAGCCCGAACCCTAACCCTTCCCCGAAGCCTGACCCTCACCCGTCCCCTAATCCTAACACGTACGCTAACACTAACCCGCGCCCTCACACCTACGCTCCCCCTAAAGCGTTGTCGTACCCTCACCGGGACCCTAAACCGTCCCCGTCCCCTAACCCTAACCCTAGCCCGAACCCTAACCCTAACCCTTCCCCGAAGCCTGACCCTCACCCATCCCCTAATCCTAAACCCTACGCTAACACTAACCCGCGCCCTCACACGTACGCTCCGCCTAAAGCGTTGTCGTACCCTCCCCTGGACCCTAAACCGTCCCCGTCCCCTAACCTTAACCCTAGCCCGAACCCTAACCCTAACCCTTCCCGGAAGCCTGACCCTCACCCGTCCCCTAATCCTAACCGGTACGCTAACACTAACGCGCACCCTCACACGTACGCTCCCCCTAAAGCGTTGTCGTACCCTCCCCTGGACCCTAAACCGTCCCCGTCCCCTAACCCTAACCCTAGCCCGAACCCTAACCCTAACCCTTCCCCGAAGCCTGACCCTCACCCGTCCCCTAATCCTAACCCGTACGCTAACACTAACCCGCGCCCTCACACGTACGCTCCCCCTAAAGCGTTGTCGTACCCTCCCCTGGACCCTAAACCGTCTCCGTCCCCTAACCCTAACCGTAGCCCGAACCCTAAGCCTAACCCTTCCCCGAAGCCTGACCCTCACCCGTCCCCTAATCCTAACCCGTACGCTAACACTAACCCGCGCCCTCACACGTACGCTCCCCCTAAAGCGTTGTCGTACCCTCCCCTGGACCCTAAACCGTCCCCGTCCCCTAACACTAAACCTAGCCCGAACCCTAACCCTAACCCTTCCCCGAAGCCTGACCCTCTCCCGTCCCCTAATCCTAACCCGTACGCTAACACTAACCCGCGCCCTCACACCTACGCTCCCCCTAAAGCGTTGTCGTACCCTCACCGGGACCCTAAACCGTCCTCGTCCCCTAACCCTAACCCTAGCCCGAACCCTAACCCTAACCCTTCCCCGAAGCCTGACCCTCACCCATCCCCTAATCCTAAACCCTACGCTAACACTAACCCGCGCCCTCACACGTACGCTCCGCCTAAAGCGTTGTCGTACCCTCCCCTGGACCCTAAACCGTCCCCGTCCCCTAACCTTAACCCTAGCCCGAACCCTAACCCTAACCCTTCCCGGAAGCCTGACCCTCACCCGTCCCCTAATCCTAACCGGTACGCTAACACTAACCCGCACCCTCACACGTACGCTCCCCCTAAAGCGTTGTCGTACCCTCCCCTGGACCCTAAACCGTCCCTGTCCCCTAACCCTAACCCTAGCCCGAACCCTAACACTTCCCCGAAGCCTGACACTCACCCGTCCCCTAATCCTAACCCGTACGCTAACACTAACCCGCGCCCTCACACCTATGCTCCCCCTAAAGCGTTGTCGTACCCTCACCGGGATCCTAAACCATCCCCGTCCCCTAACCCTAACCCTAGCCCGAACCCTAACCCTAACGCTTCCCCGAAGCCTGACCCTCACCCATCCCCTAATCCTAAACCCTACGCTAACACTAACCCGCGCCCTCACACCTACGCTCCCCCTAAAGCGTTGTCGTACCCTCCCCTGGACCCTAAACCGTCCCCGTCCCCTAACCCTAACCCTAGCCCGAACCCTAACCCTAACCCTTCACCGAAGCCTGACACTCACCCGTTCCCTAATCCTAACCCGTACGCTAACACTAACCCGCGCCCTCACACGTACACTCCCCCTAAAGCGTTGTCGTACCCTCCCCTGGACCCTAAACCGTCTCCGTCCCCTAACCCTAACCGTAGCCCGAACCCTAAGCCTAACCCTTCCCCGAAGCCTGACCCTCACCCGTCCCCTAATCCTAATCCGTACGCCAACACTAACCCGCGCCCTCACACGTACGCTCCCCCTAAAGTGTTGTCGTACCCTCCCCTGGACCCTAAACCGTCCCCGTCCCCTAACCCTAACCCTAGCCCGAACCCTAACCCTAACCCTTCCCCGAAGCCTGACCCTCTCCCATCCCCTAATCCTAACCCGTACGCTAACAATAACCCGCGCCGTCACACGTACGCACCCCCTAAAGCGTTGTCGTACCCTCCCCTGGACCCTAAACCGTCCCCGTCCCCTAACCTTAACCCTAGCCCGAACCCTAACACTAACCCTTCCCCGAAGCCTGACCCTCACCCGTCCCCTAATCCTAACCTGTACGCTAACACTAACCCGCGCCCTCACGCGTACGCTCCCCCTAAAGCGTTGTCGTACCCTCCCCTGGACCCTAAACCGTCTCCGTCCCCTAACCCTATCCCTAGCCCGAACCCTAAGCCTAACCCTTCCCCGAAGCCTGACCCTCACCCGTCCCCTAATCCTAACCGGTACGCTAACACTAACCCGTGCCCTTACACGTACGCTCCCCCTAAAGCGTTGTCGTACCCTCCCCTGGACCCTAAACCGTCCCCGTCCCCTAACCCTAACCGTAGCCCGAACCCTAACCCTAACCCTTCACCGAAGCCTGACACTCACCCGTCCCCTAATCCTAACCCGTACGCTAACACTAACCCGCGCCCTCACACGTACGCTCCCCCTAAAGCGTTGTCGTACCCTCCCCTGGACCCTAAACCGTCCCCGTCCCCTAACCCTAACCCTAGCCCGAACCCTAACCCTAACCCTTCCCCGAAGCCTGACCCTCACCCGTCCCCTAATCCTAACCCGTACGCTAACACTAACCCGCGCCCTCACGCATACGCTCCCCCTAAAGCGTTGTCGTACCCTCCCCTGGACCCTAAACCGTCTCCGTCCCCTAACCCTAACCGTAGCCCGAACCCTAAGCCTAACCCTTCCCCGAAGCCTGACCCTCACCCGTCCCCTAATCCTAACCCGTACGCCAACACTAACCCGCGCCCTCACACGTACGCTCCCCCTAAAGTGTTGTCGTACCCTCCCCTGGACCCTAAACCGTCCCCGTCCCCTAACCCTAACCCTAGCCCGAACCCTAACCCTAACCCTTCCCCGAAGCCTGACCCTCTCCCATCCCCTAATCTTAACCCGTACGCTAACAATAACCCGCGCCCTCACACGTACGCACCCCCTAAAGCGTTGTCGTACCCTCCCCTGCACCCTAAACCGTCCCCGTCCCCTAACCTTAACCCTAGCCCGAACCCTAACACTAACCCTTCCCCGAAGCCTGACCCTCACCCGTCCCCTAATCCTAACCTGTACGCTAACACTAACCCGCGCCCTCACGCGTACGCTCCCCCTAAAGCGTTGTCGTACCCTCCCCTGGACCCTAAACCGTCTCCGTCCCCTAACCCTAACCCTAGCCCTAACCCTAAGCCTAACCCTTCCCCGAAGCCTGACCCTCACCCGTCCCCTAATCCTAACCGGTACGCTAAAACTAACCCGTGCCCTTACACGTACGCTCCCCCTAAAGCGTTGTCGTACCCTCCCCTGGACCCTAAACCGTCCCCGTCCCCTAACCCTAACCCTAGCCGGAACCCTAACCCTAACCCTTCCCCGAAGCCTGACCCTCTCCCGTCCCCTAATCCTAACCCGTACGCTAACACTAACCCGTGCCCTCACACGTACGCTCCCCCTAAAGCGTGGTCGTACCCTCCCCTGGACCCTAAACCGTCCCCGTCCCCTAACCTTAACCCTAGCCCGAACCCTAACCCTATCCCTTCCCCGAAGCCTGACCCTCACCCGTCCCATAATCCTAACCGGTACGCTAACACTAATCCGCGCCCTCACACGTACGCTCCCCCTAAAGCGTTGTCGTACCCTCCCCTGGACCCTAAACCGTCCCCGTCCCCTAACCCTAACCCTAGCCCGAACCCTAACCCTAACACTTCCCCGAAGCCTGACCCTCTCCCGTCCCCTAATCCTAACCCGTACGCTAACACTAACCCGCGCCCTCACACGTACGCTCCCCCTAAAGCGTTGTCGTACCCTCCCCTGGACCCTAAACCGTCCCCGTCCCCTAACCCTAACCCTACCACGAACCCTAACCCTAACCCTTCACCGAAGCCTGACCCTCACCCGTCCCCTAATCCTAACCCGTACGCTAACACTAACCCACGCCCTCACACGTACGCACCCCCTAAAGCATTGTCGTACCCTCCCCTGGAACCTAAACCGTCCCCGTCCCCTAACCCTAACCCTAGCCCGAACCCTAACCCTAACCCTTCCCCGAAGCCTGACCCTCACCCGTCCGCTAATCCTAACCGGTACGCTAACACTAACCCGCGCCCTCACACGTACGCTCCCCCTAAAGCGTTGTCGTACCCTCCCCTGGACCCTAAACCGTCTCCGTCCCCTAACCCTAACCCTAGCCCGAACCCTAACCCTTCCCCGAAGCCTGACCCTCACCCTTCCCCTAATCCTAACCCGTACGCTAACACTAACCCGCGCCCTCACACCTATGCTCCCCCGAAAGCGTTGTCGTACCCTCACCGGGACCCAAAACCGTCCCCATTCCCTAACCCTAACCCTAGCCCGAACCCTAACCCTAACCCTTCCCCGAAGCCTGACCCTCACCCGTCCCCTAATCCTAACCGGTACGCTAACACTAAGCCGCGCCCTCACACGTACGCTCCCCCTAAAGCGTTGTCGTACCCTCCCCTGGACCCTAAACCGTCCCCGTCCCCTAACCCTAACCCTAGCCCGAACCCTAACCCTAACCCTTCCCCGAAGCCTGACCCTCTTCCGTCCCCTAATCCTAACCCGTACGCTAACACTAACCCGCGCCCTCACACGTACGCTCCCCCTAAAGCGTTGTCGTACCCTCCCCTGGACCCTAAACCGTCCCCGTCCCCTAACCCTAACCCTACCCCGAACCCTAACCCTAACCCTTCACCGAAGCCTGACCCTCACCCGTCCCCTAATCCTAACCCGTACGCTAACACTAACCCGCGCCCTCACACGTACGCTCCCCCTAAAGCATTGTCGTACCCTCCCCTGGACCCTAAACCGTCCCCGTCCCCTAACCCTAACGCTAGCCCGAACCCTAACCCTAACCCTTCCCCGAAGCCTGACCCTCACCCTTCCCCTAATCCTAACCCGTACGCTAACACTAACCCACGCCCTCACACGTACGCTCCCCCTAAAGCGTTGTCGTACCCTCCCCTGGACCCTAAACCGTCTCCGTCCCCTAACCCTAACCCTAGCCCGAACCCTAACCCTTCCCCGAAGCCTGACCCTCACCCGTCCCCTAATCCTAACACGTACGCTAACACTAACCCGCGCCCTCACACCTACGCTCCCCCTAAAGCGTTGTCGTACCCTCACCGGGACCCTAAACCGTCCCCGTCCCCTAACCCTAACCCTAGCCCGAACCCTAACCCTAACCCTTCCCCGAAGCCTGACCCTCACCCATCCCCTAATCCTAAACCCTACGCTAACACTAACCCGCGCCCTCACACGTACGCTCCGCCTAAAGCGTTGTCGTACCCTCCCCTGGACCCTAAACCGTCCCCGTCCCCTAACCTTAACCCTAGACCGAACCCTAACCCTAACCCTTCCCGGAAGCCTGACCCTCACCCGTCCCCTAATCCTAACCGGTACGCTAACACTAACCCGCACCCTCACACGTACGCTCCCCCTAAAGCGTTGTCGTACCCTCCCCTGGACCCTAAACCGTCCCCGTCCCCTAACCCTAACCCTAGCCCGAACCCTAACCCTAACCCTTCCCCGAAGCCTGACCCTCACCCGTCCCCTAATCCTAACCCGTACGCTAACACTAACCCGCGCCCTCACACGTACGCTCCCCCTAAAGCGTTGTCGTACCCTCCCCTGGACCCTAAACCGTCTCCGTCCCCTAACCCTAACCGTAGCCCGAACCCTAAGCCTAACCCTTCCCCGAAGCCTGACCCTCACCCGTCCCCTAATCCTAACCCGTACGCTAACACTAACCCGCGCCCTCACACGTACGCTCCCCCTAAAGCGTTGTCGTACCCTCCCCTGGACCCTAAACCGTCCCCGTCCCCTAACACTAAACCTAGCCCGAACCCTAACCCTAACCCTTCCCCGAAGCCTGACCCTCTCCCGTCCCCTAATCCTAACCCGTACGCTAACACTATCCCGCGCCCTCACACGTACGCACCCCCTAAAGCGTTGTCGTACCCTCCCCTGGACCCTAAACCGTCCCCGTCCCCTAACCTTAACCCTAGCCCGAACCCTAATCCTAACCCTTCCCCGAAGTCTGACCCTCACCCGTCCCCTAATCCTAACCCGTACGCTAACACTAACCCGCGCCCTCACGCGTACGCTCCCCCTAAAGCGTTGTCGTACCCTCCCCTGGACCCTAAACCGTCTCCGTCCCCTAACCCTAACCCTAGCCCGAACTCTAACCCTTCCCCGAAGCCTGACCCTCACCCGTCCCCTAATCCTAACCCGTACGCTAACACTAACCCGCGCCCTCACACCTACGCTCCCCCTAAAGCGTTGTCGTACCCTCACCGGGATCCTAAACCATCCCCGTCCCCTAACCCTAACCCTAGCCCGAACCCTAACCCTAACGCTTCCCCGAAGCCTGACCCTCACCCATCCCCTAATCCTAAACCCTACGCTAACACTAACCCGCGCCCTCACACGTACGCTCCCCCTAAAGCGTTGTCGTACCCTCCCCTGGACCCTAAACCGTCCCCGTCCCCTAACCCTAACCCTAGCCCGAACCCTAACCCTAACCCTTCACCGAAGCCTGACACTCACCCGTCCCCTAATCCTAACCCGTACGCTAACACTAACCCGCGCCCTCACACGTACGCTCCCCCTAAAGCGTTGTCGTACCCTCCCCTGGACCCTAAACCGTCTCCGTCCCCTAACCCTAACCGTAGCCCGAACCCTAAGCCTAACCCTTCCCCGAAGCCTGACCCTCACCCGTCCCCTAATCCTAATCCGTACGCCAACACTAACCCGCGCCCTCACACGTACGCTCCCCCTAAAGTGTTGTCGTACCCTCCCCTGGACCCTAAACCGTCCCCGTCCCCTAACCCTAACCCTAGCCCGAACCCTAACCCTAACCCTTCCCCGAAGCCTGACCCTCTCCCATCCCCTAATCCTAACCCGTACGCTAACAATAACCCGCGCCCTCACACGTACGCACCCCCTAAAGCGTTGTCGTACCCTCCCCTGGACCCTAAACCGTCCCCGTCCCCTAACCTTAACCCTAGCCCGAACCCTAACACTAACACTTCCCCGAAGCCTGACCCTCACCCGTCCCCTAATCCTAACCTGTACGCTAACACTAACCCGCGCCCTCACGCGTACGCTCCCCCTAAAGCGTTGTCGTACCCTCCCCTGGACCCTAAACCGTCTCCGTCCCCTAACCCTAACCCTAGCCCGAACCCTAAGCCTAACCCTTCCCCGAAGCCTGACCCTCACCCGTCCCCTAATCCTAACCGGTACGCTAACACTAACCCGTGCCCTCACACGTACGCTCCCCCTAAAGCGTTGTCGTACCCTCCCCTGGACCCTAAACCGTCCCCGTCCCCTAACCCTAACCCTAGCCCGAACCCTAACCCTAACCCTTCCCCGAAGCCTGACCCTCTCCCGTCCCCTAATCCTAACCCGTACGCTAACACTAACCCACGCCCTCACACGTACGCTCCCCCTAAAGCGTTGTCGTACCCTCCCCTGGACCCTAAACCGTCCCCGTCCCCTAACCCTAACCCTAGCCTGAACCCTAACCCTAACCCTTCACCGAAGCCTGACACTCACCCGTCCCCTAATCCTAACCCGTACGCTAACACTAACCCGCGCCCTCACACGTACGCTCCCCCTAGAGCGTTGTCGTACCCTCCCCTGGACCCTAAACCGTCCCCGTCCCCTAACCCTAACCCTAGCCCGAACACTAACCCTAACCCTTCCCCGAAGCCTGACCCTCACCCGTCCCCTAATCCTAACCCGTACGCTAACACTAACCCGCGCCCTCACACGTACGCTCCCCCTAAAGCGTTGTCGTACCCTCCCCTGGACCCTAAACCGTCTCCGTCCCCTAACCCTAACCCTAGCCCGAACCCTAACCCTTCCCCTAAGCCTGACCCTCACCCGTCCCCTAATCCTAACACGTACGCTAACACTAACCCGCGCCCTCACACCTACGCTCCCCCTAAAGCGTTGTCGTACACTCACCGGGACCCTAAACCGTCCCCGTCCCCTAACCCTAACCCTAGCCCGAACCCTAACCCTAACCCTTCCCCGAAGCCTGACCCTCACCCATCCCCTAATCCTAAACCCTACGCTAACACTAACCCGCGCCCTCACACGTACGCTCCCCCTAAAGCGTTGTCGTACCCTCCCCTGGACCCTAAACCGTCCCCGTCCCCTAACCTTAACCCTAGCCCGAACCCTAACCCTAACCCTTCCCGGAAGCCTGACCCTCACCCGTCCCCTAATCCTAACCGGTACGCTAACACTAACCCGCACCCTCACACGTACGCTCCCCCTAAAGCGTTGTCGTACCCTCCCCTGGACCCTAAACCGTCCCCGTCCCCTAACCCTAACCCTAGCCCGAACCCTAACCCTAACCCTTCCCCGAAGCCTGACCCTCACCCGTCCCCTAATCCTAACCCGTACGCTAACACTAACCCGCGCCCTCACGCGTACGCTCCCCCTAAAGCGTTGTCGTACCCTCCCCTGGACCATAAACCGTCTCCGTCCCCTAACCCTAACCGTAGCCCGAACCCTAAGCCTAACCCTTCCCCGAAGCCTGACCCTCACCCGTCCCCTAATCCTAACCCGTACGCTAACACTAACCCGCGCCCTCACACGTACGCTCCCCTAAAGCGTTGTCGTACCCTCCCCTGGACCCTAAACCGTCCCCGTCCCCTAACCCTAAACCTAGCCCGAACCCTAACCCTAACCCTTCCCCGAAGCCTGACCCTCTCCCGTCCCCTAATCCTAACCCGTACGCTAACACTATCCCGCGCCCTCACACGTACGCACCCCCTAAAGCGTTGTCGTACCCTCCCCTGGACCCTAAACCGTCCCCGTCCCCTAACCTTAACCCTAGCCCGAACCCTAACCCTAACCCTTCCCCGAAGCCTGACCCTCACCCGTCCCCTAATCCTAACCCGTACGCTAACACTAACCCGCGCACTCACGCATACGCTCCCCCTAAAGCGTTGTCGTACCCTCCCCTGGACCCTAAACCGTACCCGTCCCCTAACCCTAACCCTAGCCCGAATCCTAACCCTTCCCCGAAGCCTGACCCTCACCCGTCCCCTAATCCTAACCCGTACGCTAACACTAACCCGCGCCCTCACACCTACGCTCCCCCTAAAGCGTTGTCGTACCCTCACCGGGATCCTAAACCATCCCCGTCCCCTAACCCTAACCCTAGCCCGAAACCTAACCCTAACCCTTCCCCGAAGCCTGACCCTCACCCATCCCCTAATCCTAAACCCTACACTAACACTAACCCGGGCCCTCACACCTACGCTCCCCCTAAAGCGTTGTCGTACCCTCCCCTGGACCCTAAACCGTCCCCGTCCCCTAACCCTAACCGTAGCCCGAACCCTAACCCTAACCCTTCACCGAAGCCTGACACTCACCCGTCCCCTAATCCTAACCCGTACGCTAACACTAACCCGCGCCCTCACACGTACGCTCCCCCTAAAGCGTTGTCGTACCCTCCCCTGGACCCTAAACCGTCCCCGTCCCCTAACCCTAACCCTAGCCCGAACCCTAACCCTAACCCTTCCCCGAAGCCTGACCCTCACCCGTCCCCTAATCCTAACCCGTACGCTAACACTAACCCGCGCCCTCACGCATACGCTCCCCCTAAAGCGTTGTCGTACCCTCCCCTGGACCCTAAACCGTCTCCGTCCCCTAACCCTAACCGTAGCCCGAACCCTAAGCCTAACCCTTCCCCGAAGCCTGACCCTCACCCGTCCCCTAATCCTAACCCGTACGCCAACACTAACCCGCGCCCTCACACGTACGCTCCCCCTAAAGTGTTGTCGTACCCTCCCCTGGACCCTAAACCGTCCCCGTCCCCTAACCCTAACCCTAGCCCGAACCCTAACCCTAACCCTTCCCCGAAGCCTGACCCTCTCCCATCCCCTAATCCTAACCCGTACGCTAACACTAACCCGTGCCCTCACTCCTACGCTCCCCCTAAAGCGTTGTCGTACCCTCACCGGGACCCTAAACCATCCCCATCCCCTAACCCTAACCCTAGCCCGAACCCTAACCCTAACCCTTCCCCGAAGCCTGACCCTCACCCATCCCCTAATCCTAAACCCTACGCTAACACTAACCCGCGCCCTCACACCTACGCTCCCCCTAAAGCGTTGTCGTACCCTCCCCTGGACCTTAAACCGTCCCCGTCCCCTAACCCTAACCCTAGCCCGAACCCTAACCCTAACCCTTCCCCGAAGCCTGACCCTCACCCGTCCCCTAATCCTAACCGGTACGCTAACACTAACCCGCGCCCTCACACGTACGCTCCCCCTAAAGCGTTGTCGTACCCTCCCCTGGACCCTAAACCGTCCCCGTCCCCTAACCCTAACCCTAGCCCGAACCCTAACCCTAACCCTTCACCGAAGCCTGACCCTCACCCGTCCCCTAATCCTAACCCGTACGTTAACACTAACCCGCGCCCTCACACGTACGCTCCCCCTAAAGCGTTGTCGTACCCTCCCCTGGACCCTAAACCGTCCCCGTCCCCTAACCCTAACCCTAGCCCGAACCCTAACCCTAACCCTTCCCCGAAGCCTGACCCTCACCCGTCCCCTAATCCTAACCCGTACGCTAACACTAACCCGCGCCCTCACGCGTACGCTCCCCCTAAAGCGTTGTCGTACCCTCCCCTGGACCCTAAACCGTCTCCGTCCCCTAACCCTAACCGTAGCCCGAACCCTAACCCTAACCCTTCCCCGAAGCCTGACCCTCATCCGTCCCCTAATCCTAACCCGTACGCTAACACTAACCCGCGCCCTCACACGTACGCTCCCCCTAAAGCGTTGTCGTACCCTCCCCTGGACCCTAAACCGTCCCCGTCCCCTAAACCTAACCCTAGCCGGAACCCTAACCCTAACCCTTCCCCGAAGCCTGACCCTCTCCCGTCCCCTAATCCTAACCCGTACGCTAACACTAACCCGTGCCCTCACACGTACGCTCCCCCTAAAGCGTGGTCGTACCCTCCCCTGGACCCTAAACCGTCCCCGTCCCCTAACCTTAACCCTAGCCCGAACCCTAACCCTATCCCTTCCCCGAAGCCTGACCCTCACCCGTCCCATAATCCTAACCGGTACGCTAACACTAAGCCGCGCCCTCACACGTACGCTCCCCCTAAAGCGTTGTCATACCCTCCCCTGGACCCTAAACCGTCCCCGTCCCCTAACCCTAACCCTAGCCCGAACCCTAACCCTAACACTTCCCCGAAGCCTGACCCTCTCCCGTCCCCTAATCCTAACCCGTACGCTAACACTAACCCGCGCCCTCACACGTACGCTCCCCCTAAAGCGTTGTCGTACCCTCCCCTGGACCCTAAACCCTCCCCGTCCCCTAAACCTAACCCTACCACGAACCCTAACCCTAACCCTTCACCGAAGCCTGACCCTCACCCGTCCCCTAATCCTAACCCGTACGCTAACACTAACCCGCGCCCTCACACGTACGCTCCCCCTAAAGCATTGTCGTACCCTCCCCTGGACCCTAAACCGTCCCCGTCCCCTAACCCTAACCCTAGCCCGAACCCTAACCCTAACCCTTCCCCGAAGCCTGACCCTCACCCGTCCCCTAATCCTAACCCGTACGCTAACACTAACCCGCGCCCTCACACGTACGCTCCCCCTAAAGCGTTGTCGTACCCTCCCCTGGACCCTAAACCGTCTCCGTCCCCTAACCCTAACCCTAGCCCGAACCCTAACCCTTCCCCGAAGCCTGACCCTCACCCTTCCCCTAATCCTAACACGTACGCTAACACTAACCCGCGCCCTCACACCTACGCTCCCCCTAAAGCGTTGTCGTACCCTCACCGGGACCCTAAACCGTCCCCGTCCCCTAACCCTAACCCTAGCCCGAACCCTAACCCTAACCCTTCCCCGAAGCCTGACCCTCACCCATCCCCTAATCCTAAACCCTACGCTAACACTAACCCGCGCCCTCACACGTACGCTCCGCCTAAAGCGTTGTCGTACCCTCCCCTGGACCCTAAACCGTCCCCGTCCCCTAACCTTAACCCTAGCCCGAACCCTAACCCTAACCCTTCCCGGAAGCCTGACCCTCACCCGTCCCCTAATCCTAACCGGTACGCTAACACTAACCCGCACCCTCACACGTACGCTCCCCCTAAAGCGTTGTCGTACCCTCCCCTGGACCCTAAACCGTCCCCGTCCCCTAACCCTAACCCTAGCCCGAACCCTAACCCTAACCCTTCCCCGAAGCCTGACCCTCACCCGTCCCCTAATCCTAACCCGTACGCTAACACTAACCCGCGCCCTCACACGTACGCTCCCCCTAAAGCGTTGTCGTACCCTCCCCTGGACCCTAAACCGTCTCCGTCCCCTAACCCTAACCGTAGCCCGAACCCTAAGCCTAACCCTTCCCCGAAGCCTGACCCTCACCCGTCCCCTAATCCTAACCCGTACGCTAACACTAACCCGCGCCCTCACACGTACGCTCCCCCTAAAGCGTTGTCGTACCCTCCCCTGGACCCTAAACCGTCCCCGTCCCCTAACACTAAACCTAGCCCGAACCCTAACCCTAACCCTTCCCCGAAGCCTGACCCTCTCCCGTCCCCTAATCCTAACCCGTACGCTAACACTATCCCGCGCCCTCACACGTACGCACCCCCTAAAGCGTTGTCGTACCCTCCCCTGGACCCTAAACCGTCCCCGTCCCCTAACCTTAACCCTAGCCCGAACCCTAATCCTAACCCTTCCCCGAAGCCTGACCCTCACCCGTCCCCTAATCCTAACCCGTACGCTAACACTAACCCGCACCCTCACGCGTACGCTCCCCCTAAAGCGTTGTCGTACCCTCCCCTGGACCCTAAACCGTCTCCGTCCCCTATCCCTAACCCTAGCCCGAACTCTAACCCTTCCCCGAAGCCTGACCGTCACCCGTCCCCTAATCCTAAACCGTACGCTAACACTAACCCGCGCCCTCACACCTACGCTCCCCCTAAAGCGTTGTCGTACCCTCACCGGGATCCTAAACCATCCCCGTCCCCTAACCCTAACCCTAGCCCGAACCCTAACCCTAACCCTTCCCCGAAGCCTGACCCTCACCCATCCCCTAATCCTAAACTCTACGCTAACACTAACCCGCGCCCTCACACCTACGCTCCCCCTAAAGCGTTGTCGTACCCTCCCCTGGACCCTAAACCGTCCCCGTCCCCTAACCCTAACCCTAGCCCGAACCCTAACCCTAACCCTTCACCGAAGCCTGACACTCACCCGTCCCCTAATCCTAACCCGTACGCTAACACTAACCCGCGCCCTCACACGTACGCTCCCCCTAAAGCGTTGTCGTACCCTCCCCTGGACCCTAAACCGTCCCCGTCCCCTAACCCTAACCCTAGCCCGAACCCCAACCCTAACCCTTCCCCGAAGCCTGACCCTCACCCGTCCCCTAATCCTAACCCGTACGCTAACACTAACCCGCGCCCTCACACGTACGCTCCCCCTAAAGCGTTGTCGTACCCTCCCCTGGACCCTAAACCGTCCCCGTCCCCTAACCCTAACCCTAGCCCGAACCCTAACCCTAACCCTTCCCCGAAGCCTGACCCTCACCCGTCCCCTAATCCTAACCCGTACGCTAACACTAACCCGCGCCCTCACTCATACGCTCCCCCTAAAGCGTTGTCGTACCCTCCCCTGGACCCTAAACCGTCTCCGTCCCCTAACCCTAACCGTAGCCCGAACCCTAAGCCTAACCCTTCCCCGAAGCCTGACCCTCACCCTTCCCCTAATCCTAACCCGTACGCCAACACTGACCCGCGCCCGCACACGTACGCTCCCCCTAAAGTGTTGTCGTACCCTCCCCTGGACCCTAAACCATCCCCGTCCCCTAACCCTAACCCTAGTCCGAACCCTAACCCTAACCCTTCCCCGAAGCCTGACCCTCTCCCATCCCCTAATCCTAACCCGTACGCTAACAATAACCCGCGCCCTCACACGTACGCACCCCCTAAAGCGTTGTCGTACCCTCCCCTGGACCCTAAACCGTCCCCGTCCCCTAACCTTAACCCTAGCCCGAACCCTAACACTAACCCTTCCCCGAAGCCTGACCCTCACCCGTCCCCTAATCCTAACCTGTACGCTAACACTAACCCGCGCCCTCACGCGTACACTCCCCCTAAAGCATTGTCGTACCCTCCCCTGGACCCTAAACCGTCTCCGTCCCCTAACCCTAACCCTAGCCCGAACCCTAAGCCTAACCCTTCCCCGAAGCCTGACCCTCACCCGTCCCCTAATCCTAACCGGTACGCTAACACTAACCCGTGCCCTTACACGTACGCTCCCCCTAAAGCGTTGTCGTACCCTCCCCTGGACCCTAAACCGTCCCCGTCCCCTAACCCTAACCCTAGCCCGAACCCTAACCCTAACCCTTCCCCGAAGCCTGACCCTCTCCCGTCCCCTAATCCTAACCCGTACGCTAACACTAACCCAGGCCCTCACACGTACGCTCCCCCTAAAGCGTTGTCGTACCCTCCCCTGGACCCTAAACCGTCCCCGTCCCCTAACCCTAACCCTAGCCCGAACCCTAACCCTAACCCTTCACCGAACCCTGACACTCACCCGTCCCCTAATCCTAACCCGTACGCTAACACTAACCCGCGCCCTCACACGTACGCTCCCCCTAAAGCGTTGTCGTACCCTCCCCTGGACCCTAAACCGTCCCCGTCCCCTAACCCTAACCCTAGCCCGAACCCTAACCCTAACCCTTCCCCGAAGCCTGACCCTCACCCGTCCCCTAATCCTAACCCGTACGCTAACACTAACCCGCGCCCTCACACGTACGCTCCCCCTAAAGCGTTGCCGTACCCTCCCCTGGACCCTAAACCGTCTCCGTCCCCTAACCCTAACCCTAGCCCGAACCCTAACCCTTCCCCGAAGCCTGACCCTCACCCGTCCCCTAATCCTAACCCGTACGCTAACACTAACCCGTGCCCTCACTCCTACGCTCCCCCTAAAGCGTTGTCGTACCCTCACCGGGACCCTAAACCATCCCCATCCCCTAACCCTAACCCTAGCCCGAACCCTAACCCTAACCCTTCCCGAAGCCTGACCCTCACCCATCCCCTAATCCTAAACCCTACGCTAACACTAACCCGCGCCCTCACACCTACGCTCCCCCTAAAGCGTTGTCGTACCCTCCCCTGGACCCTAAACCGTCCCCGTCCCCTAACCCTAACCCTAGCCCGAACCCTAACCCTAACCCTTCCCCGAAGCCTGACCCTCACCCGTCCCCTAATCCTAACCGGTACGCTAACACTAACCCGCGCCCTCACACGTACGCTCCCCCTAAAGCGTTGTCGTACCCTCCCCTGGACCCTAAACCGTCCCCGTCCCCTAACCCTAACCCTAGCCCGAACCCTAACCCTAACCCTTCCCCGAAGCCTGACCCTCACACGTCCCCTAATCCTAACCCGTACGTTAACACTAACCCGCGCCCTCACACGTACGCTCCCCCTAAAGCGTTGTCGTACACTCCCCTGGACCCTAAACCGTCCCCGTCCCCTAACCCTAACCCTAGCCCGAACCCTAACCCTAAACCTTCCCCGAAGCCTGACCCTCACCCGTCCCCTAATCCTAACCCGTACGCTAACACTAACCCGCGCCCTCACGCGTACGCTCCCCCTAAAGCGTTGTCGTACCCTCCCCTGGACCCTAAACCGTCTCCGTCCCCTAACCCTAACCGTAGCCCGAACCCTAACCCTAACCCTTCCCCGAAGCCTGACCCTCATCCGTCCCCTAATCCTAACCCGTACACTAACACTAACCCGCGCCCTCACACGTACGCTCCCGCTAAAGCGTTGTCGTACCCTCCCCTGGACCCTAAACCGTCCCCGTCCCCTAACCCTAACCCTAGCCGGAACCCTAAACCTAACCCTTCCCCGAAGCCTGACCCTCTCCCGTCCCCTAATCCTAACCCGTACGCTAACACTAACCCGCGCCCTCACACGTACGCTCCCCCTAAAGCGTTGTCGTACCCTCCCCTGGACCCTAAACCGTCCCCGTCCCCTAACCCTAACCCTACCCCGAACCCTAACCCTAACCCTTCACCGAAGCCTGACCCTCACCCGTCCCCTAATCCTAACCCGTACGCTAACACTAACCCGCGCCCTCACACGTACGCTCCCCCTAAAGCATTGTCGTACCCTCCCCTGGACCCTAAACCGTCCCCGTCCCCTAACCCTAACCCTAGCCCGAACCCTAACCCTAACCCTTCCCCGAAGCCTGACCCTCACCCGTCCCCTAATCCTAACCCGTACGCTAACACTAACCCGCGCCCTCACACGTACGCTCCCCCTAAAGCGTTGTCGTACCCTCCCCTGGACCCTAAACCGTCTCCGTCCCCTAACCCTAACCCTAGCCCGAACCCTAACCCTTCCCCGAAGCCTGACCCTCACCCTTCCCCTAATCCTAACACGTACGCTAACACTAACCCGCGCCCTCACACCTACGCTCCCCCTAAAGCGTTGTCGTACCCTCACCGGGACCCTAAACCGTCCCCGTCCCCTAACCCTAACCCTAGCCCGAACCCTAACCCTAACCCTTCCCCGAAGCCTGACCCTCACCCATCCCCTAATCCTAAACCCTACGCTAACACTAACCCGCGCCCTCACACGTACGCTCCGCCTAAAGCGTTGTCGTACCCTCCCCTGGACCCTAAACCGTCCCCGTCCCCTAACCTTAACCCTAGCCCGAACCCTAACCCTAACCCTTCCCGGAAGCCCGACCCTCACCCGTCCCCTAATCCTAACCGGTACGCTAACACTAACCCGCACCCTCACACGTACGCTCCCCCTAAAGCGTTGTCGTACCCTCCCCTGGACCCTAAACCGTCCCCGTCCCCTAACCCTAACCCTAGCCCGAACCCTAACCCTAACCCTTCCCCGAAGCCTGACCCTCACCCGTCCCCTAATCCTAACCCGTACGCTAACACTAACCCGCGCCCTCACACGTACGCTCCCCCTAAAGCGTTGTCGTACCCTCCCCTGGACCCTAAACCGTCTCCGTCCCCTAACCCTAACCGTAGCCCGAACCCTAAGCCTAACCCTTCCCCGAAGCCTGACCCTCACCCGTCCCCTAATCCTAACCCGTACGCTAACACTAACCCGCGCCCTCACACGTACGCTCCCCCTAAAGCGTTGTCGTACCCTCCCCTGGACCCTAAACCGTCCCCGTCCCCTAACACTAAACCTAGCCCGAACCCTAACCCTAACCCTTCCCCGAAGCCTGACCCTCTCCCGTCCCCTAATCCTAACCCGTACGCTAACACTATCCCGCGCCCTCACACGTACGCACCCCCTAAAGCGTTGTCGTACCCTCCCCTGGACCCTAAACCGTCCCCGTCCCCTAACCTTAACCCTAGCCCGAACCCTATTCCTAACCCTTCCCCGAAGCCTGACCCTCACCCGTCCCCTAATCCTAACCCGTACGCTAACACTAACCCGCACCCTCACGCGTACGCTCCCCCTAAAGCGTTGTCGTACCCTCCCCTGGACCCTAAACCGTCTCCGTCCCCTAACCCTAACCCTAGCCCGAACTCTAACCCTTCCCCGAAGCCTGACCGTCACCCGTCCCCTAATCCTAACCCGTACGCTAACACTAACCCGCGCCCTCACACCTACGCTCCCCCTAAAGCGTTGTCGTACCCTCACCGGGATCCTAAACCATCCCCGTCCCCTAACCCTAACCCTAGCCCGAACCCTAACCCTAACCCTTCCCCGAAGCCTGACCCTCACCCATCCCCTAATCCTAAACCCTACGCTAACACTAACCCGCGCCCTCACACCTACGCTCCCCCTAAAGCGTTGTCGTACCCTCCCCTGGACCCTAAACCGTCCCCGTCCCCTAACCCTAACCCTAGCCCGAACCCTAACCCTAACCCTTCACCGAAGCCTGACACTCACCCGTCCCCTAATCCTAACCCGTACGCTAACACTAACCCGCGCCCTCACACGTACGCTCCCCCTAAAGCGTTGTCGTACCCTCCCCTGGACCCTAAACCGTCCCCGTCCCCTAACCCTAACCCTAGCCCGAACCCCAACCCTAACCCTTCCCCGAAGCCTGACCCTCACCCGTCCCCTAATCCTAACCCGTACGCTAACACTAACCCGCGCCCTCACACGTACGCTCCCCCTAAAGCGTTGTCGTACCCTCCCCTGGACCCTAAACCATCCCCGTCCCCTAACCCTAACCCTAGCCCGAACCCTAACCCTAACCCTTCCCCGAAGCCTGACCCTCACCCGTCCCCTAATCCTAACCCGTACGCTAACACTAACCCGCGCCCTCACGCATACGCTCCCCCTAAAGCGTTGTCGTACCCTCCCCTGGACCCTAAACCGTCTCCGTCCCCTAACCCTAACCGTAGCCCGAACCCTAAGCCTAACCCTTCCCCGAAGCCTGACCCTCACCCTTCCCCTAATCCTAACCCGTACGCCAACACTGACCCGCGCCCGCACACGTACGCTCCCCCTAAAGTGTTGTCGTACCCTCCCCTGGACCCTAAACCATCCCCGTCCCCTAACCCTAACCCTAGCCCGAACCCTAACCCTAACCCTTCCCCGAAGCCTGACCCTCTCCCATCCCCTAATCCTAACCCGTACGCTAACAATAACCCGCGCCCTCACACGTACGCACCCCCTAAAGCGTTGTCGTACCCTCCCCTGGACCCTAAACCGTCCCCGTCCCCTAACCTTAACCCTAGCCCGAACCCTAACACTAACCCTTCCCCGAAGCCTGACCCTCACCCGTCCCCTAATCCTAACCTGTACGCTAACACTAACCCGCGCCCTCACGCGTACACTCCCCCTAAAGCATTGTCGTACCCTCCCCTGGACCCTAAACCGTCTCCGTCCCCTAACCCTAACCCTAGCCCGAACCCTAAGCCTAACCCTTCCCCGAAGCCTGACCCTCACCCGTCCCCTAATCCTAACCGGTACGCTAACACTAACTCGTGCCCTTACACGTACGCTCCCCCTAAAGCGTTGTCGTACCCTCCCCTGGACCCTAAACCGTCCCCGTCCCCTAACCCTAACCCTAGCCCGAACCCTAACCCTAACCCTTCCCCGAAGCCTGACCCTCTCCCGTCCCCTAATCCTAACCCGTACGCTAACACTAACCCACGCCCTCACACGTACGCTCCCCCTAAAGCGTTGTCGTACCCTCCCCTGGACCCTAAACCGTCCCCGTCCCCTAACCCTAACCCTAGCCCGAACCCTAACCCTAACCCTTCACCGAAGCCTGACACTCACCCGTCCCCTAATCCTAACCCGTACGCTAACACTAACCCGCGCCCTCACACGTACGCTCCCCCTAAAGCGTTGTCGTACCCTCCCCTGGACCCTAAACCGTCCCCGTCCCCTAACCCTAACCCTAGCCCGAACCCTAACCCTAACCCTTCCCCGAAGCCTGACCCTCACCCGTCCCCTAATCCTAACCCGTACGCTAACACTAACCCGCGCCCTCACACGTACGCTCCCCCTAAAGCGTTGCCGTACCCTCCCCTGGACCCTAAACCGTCTCCGTCCCCTAACCCTAACCCTAGCCCGAACCCTAACCCTTCCCCGAAGCCTGACCCTCACCCGTCCCCTAATCCTAACCCGTACGCTAACACTAACCCGTGCCCTCACTCCTACGCTCCCCCTAAAGCGTTGTCGTACCCTCACCGGGACCCTAAACCATCCCCATCCCCTAACCCTAACCCTAGCCCGAACCCTAACCCTAACCCTTCCCGAAGCCTGACCCTCACCCATCCCCTAATCCTAAACCCTACGCTAACACTAACCCGCGCCCTCACACCTACGCTCCCCCTAAAGCGTTGTCGTACCCTCCCCTGGACCCTAAACCGTCCCCGTCCCCTAACCCTAACCCTAGCCCGAACCCTAACCCTAACCCTTCCCCGAAGCCTGACCCTCACCCGTCCCCTAATCCTAACCGGTACGCTAACACTAACCCGCGCCCTCACACGTACGCTCCCCCTAAAGCGTTGTCGTACCCTCCCCTGGACCCTAAACCGTCCCCGTCCCCTAACCCTAACCCTAGCCCGAACCCTAACCCTAACCCTTCCCCGAAGCCTGACCCTCACACGTCCCCTAATCCTAACCCGTACGTTAACACTAACCCGCGCCCTCACACGTACGCTCCCCCTAAAGCGTTGTCGTACACTCCCCTGGACCCTAAACCGTCCCCGTCCCCTAACCCTAACCCTAGCCCGAACCCTAACCCTAAACCTTCCCCGAAGCCTGACCCTCACCCGTCCCCTAATCCTAACCCGTACGCTAACACTAACCCGCGCCCTCACGCGTACGCTCCCCCTAAAGCGTTGTCGTACCCTCCCCTGGACCCTAAACCGTCTCCGTCCCCTAACCCTAACCGTAGCCCGAACCCTAACCCTAACCCTTCCCCGAAGCCTGACCCTCATCCGTCCCCTAATCCTAACCCGTACGCTAACACTAACCCGCGCCCTCACACGTACGCTCCCGCTAAAGCGTTGTCGTACCCTCCCCTGGACCCTAAACCGTCCCCGTCCCCTAACCCTAACCCTAGCCGGAACCCTAACCCTAACCCTTCCCCGAAGCCTGACCCTCTCCCGTCCCCTAATCCTAACCCGTACGCTAACACTAACCCGCGCCCTCACACGTACGCTCCCCCTAAAGCGTTGTCGTACCCTCCCCTGGACCCTAAACCGTCCCCGTCCCCTAACCCTAACCCTACCCCGAACCCTAACCCTAACCCTTCACCGAAGCCTGACCCTCACCCGTCCCCTAATCCTAACCCGTACGCTAACACTAACCCGCGCCCTCACACGTACGCACCCCCTAAAGCATTGTCGTACCCTCCCCTGGAACCTAAACCGTCCCCGTCCCCTAACCCTAACCCTAGCCCGAACCCTAACCCTAACCCTTCCCCGAAGCCTGACCCTCACCAGTCCCCTAATCCTAACCCGTACGCTAACACTAACCCGCGCCCTCACACGTACGCTCCCCCTAAAGCATTGTCGTACCCTCCCCTGGACCCTAAACCGTCTCCGTCCCCTAACCCTAACCCTAGCCCGAACCCTAACCCTTCCCCGAAGCCTGACCCTCACCCGTCCCCTAATCCTAACCCGTACGCTAACACTAACCCGCGCCCTCACACCTACGCTCCCCCTAAAGCGTTGTCGTACCCTCACCGGGACCCTAAACCGTCCCCATTCCCTAACCCTAACCCTAGCCCGAACCCTAACCCTAACACTTCCCCGAAGCCTGACCCTCACCCGTCCCCTAATCCTAACCCGTACGCTAACACTAACACGTGCCCTCATGCGTACGCTCCCCCTAAAGCGTTGTCGTACCCTCCCCTGGACCCTAAACCGTCTCCGTCCCCTAACCCTAACCCTAGCCCGAACCCTAAGCCTAACCCTTCCCCGAAGCCTGACCCTCACCCGTCCCATAATCCTAACCGGTAGGCTAACACTAAACCGCGCCCTTACACGTACGCTCCCCCTAAAGCGTTGTCGTACCCTCCCCTGGACCCTAAACCGTCCCCGTCCCCTAACCCTAACCCTAGCCCGAACCCTAACCCTAACCCTTCCCCGAAGCCTGACCCTCTCCCGTCCCCTAATCCTAACCCGTACGCTAACACTAACCCGCGCCTTCACTCGTACGCTCCCCCTAAAGCGTTGTCGTACCCTCCCCTGGACCCTAAACCGTCTCCGTCCCCTAACCCTAACCCTAGCCCGAACCCTAACCCTAACCCTTCCCCGAAGCCTGACCCTCACCCGTCCCCTAATCGTAACCCGTACGCTAACACTAACCCGCGCCCTCACACGTACGCTCCACCTAAAGCGTTGTCGTACCCTCCCCTGGACCCTAAACCGTCCCCGTCCCCTAACCCTAACCCTAGCCTGAACCCTAACCCTAACCCTTCCCCGAAGCCTGACCCTCACCCGTCCCCTAATCCTAACCCGTACGCTAACACTAACCCGCGCCCTCACACGTACGCTCCCCCTAAAGCGTTGTCGTACCCTCCCCTGGACCCTAAACCGTCTCCGTCCCCTAACCCTAACCCTAGCCCGAACCCTAACCCTTCCCCGAAGCCTGACCCTCACCCGTCCCCTAATCCTATCCCGTACGCTAACACTAACCCGCGCCCTCACACCTACGCTCCCCCTAAAGCGTTGTCGTACCCTCACCGGGATCCTAAACCATCCCCGTCCCCTAACCCTAACCCTAGCCCGAACCCTAACCCTAACCCTTCCCCGAAGCCTGACCCTCACCCATCCCCTAATCCTAAACCCTACGCTAACACTAACCCGCGCCCTCACACCTACGCTCCCCGTAAAGCGTTGTCGTACCCTCCCCTGGACCCTAAACCGACCCCGTCCCCTAACCCTAACCCTAGCCCGAACCCTAACCCTAACCCTTCCCCGAAGCCTGACACTCACCCATCCCCTAATCCTAAACCCTACGCTAACACTAACCCGCGCCCTCACACCTACGCTCCCCCTAAAGCGTGGTCGTACCCTCCCCTGGACCCTAAACCGTCCCCGTCCCCTAACCCTAACCCTAGCCCGAACCCTAACCCTAACCCTTCCCCGAAGCCTGACCCTCACCCGTCCCCTAATCCTAACCCGTACGCTAACACTAACCCGTGCCCTCACACGTACGCTCCCCCTAAAGCGTTGTCGTACCCTCCCCTGGACCCTAAACCGTCTCCGTCCCCTAACCCTAACCGTAGCCCGAACCCTAACCCTAACCCTTCCCCGAAGCCTGACCCTCACCCGTCCCCTAATCCTAACCCGTACGCTAACACTAACCCGCGCCCTCACACGTACGCTCCCGCTAAAGCGTTGTCTTACCCTCCCCTGGACCCTAAACCGTCCCCGTCCCCTAACCCTAACCCTAGCCGGAACCCTAACCCTAACCCTTCCCCGAAGCCTGACCCTCACCCGTCCCCTAATCCTAACCCGTACGCTAACACTAACCCGTGCCCTCACATGTACGCTCCCCCTAAAGCGTGGTCGTACCCTCCCCTGGACCCTAAACCGTCCCCGTCCCCTAACCTTAACCCTAGCCCGAACCCTAACCCTAACCCTTCCCCGAAGCCTGACCCTCACCCGTCCCCTAATCCTAACCGGTACGCTAACACTAAGCCGCGCCCTCACACGTACGCTCCCCCTAAAGCGTTGTCGTACCCTCCCCTGGACCCTAAACCGTCCCCGTCCCCTAACCCTAACCCTAGCCCGAACCCTAACCCTAACCCTTCCCCGAAGCCTGACCCTCTTCCGTCCCCTAATCCTAACCCGTACGCTAACACTAACCCGCGCCCTCACACGTACGCTCCCCCTAAAGCGTTGTCGTACCCTCCCCTGGACCCTAAACCGTCCCCGTCCCCTAACCCTAACCCTACCCCGAACCCTAACCCTAACCCTTCACCGAAGCCTGACCCTCACCCGTCCCCTAATCCTAACCCGTACGCTAACACTAACCCGCGCCCTCACACGTACGCTCCCCATAAAGCATTGTCGTACCCTCCCCTGGACCCTAAACCGTCCCCGTCCCCTAACCCTAACCCTAGCCCGAACCCTAACCCTAACCCTTCCCCGAAGCCTGACCCTCACCCGTCCCCTAATCCTAACCCGTACGCTAACACTAACCCACGCCCTCACACGTACGCTCCCCCTAAAGCGTTGTCGTACCCTCCCCTGGACCCTAAACCGTCTCCGTCCCCTAACCCTAACCCTAGCCCGAACCCTAACCCTTCCCCGAAGCCTGACCCTCACCCGTCCCCTAATCCTAACCCGTACGCTAACACTAACCCGCGCTCTCACACCTACGCTCCCCCTAAAGCGTTGTCGTACCCTCACCGGGATCCTAAACCGTCCCCGTCCTCTAACCCTAACCCTAGCCCGAACCCTAACCCTAACCCTTCCCCGAAGCCTGACCCTCACCCATCCCCTAATCCTAAACCCTACGCTAACACTAACCCGCGCCCTCACACCTACGCTCCCCCTAAAGCGTTGTCGTACCCTCCCCTGGACCCTAAACCGACCCCGTCCCCTAACCCTAACCCTAGCCCGAACCCTAACCCTAACCCTTCCCCGAAGCCTGACCCTCACCCGTCCCCTAATCCTAACCCATACGCTAACACTAACCCGCACCCTCACACGTACGCTCCCCCTAAAGCGTTGTCGTACCCTCCCCTGGACCCTAAACCATCCCTGTCCCCTAACCCTAACCCTAGCCCGAACCCTAACCCTTACCCTTCCCCGAAGCCTGACCCTCACCCGTCCCCTAATCCTAACCCGTACGCTAACACTAACCTGCGCCCTCCCACGTACGCTCCCCCTAAAGCGTTGTCGTACCCTCCCCTGGACCCTAAACCGTCCCCGTCCCTTAACACTAACCCAAGCTCGAACGCTAACCCTAACCCTTCCCCGAAGCCTGACCCTCATCCGTCCCCTAATCCTAACCCGTACGCTAACACTAACCCGCGCCCTCACACGTACGCTCCCCCTAAAGCGTTGTCGTACCCTCCCCTGGACCCTAAACCGTCCCCGTCCCCTAACCCTAACCCTAGCCCGAACCCTAACCCTAACCCTTCCCCGAAGCCTGACCCTCACCCGTCCCCTAATCCTAACCCGTACGCTAACACTAACCCGCGCCCTCACACGTACGCTCCCCCTAAAGCGTTGTCGTACCCTCCCATGGACCCTAAACCGTCCCCGTCCCCTAACCCTAACCCTAGCCCGAACCCTAACCCTAACCCTTCCCCGAAGCCTGACCCTCACCCATCCCCTTATCCTAACCCGTACGCTAACACTAACCCGCGCCCTCACACGTACGCTCCCCCTAAAGCGTTGTCGTACCCTCCCCTGGACCCTAAACCGTCCCCGTCCCCTAACCCTAACCCTAGCCCGAACCCTAACCCTAACCCTTCCCCGAAGCCTGACCCTCACCCGTCCCCTAATCCTAACCCGTACGCTAACACTAACCCGCGCCCTCACACGTACGCTCCCCCTAAAGCGTTGTCGTACCCTCCCCTGGACCCTAAACCGTCTCCGTCCCCTAACCCTAACCCTAGCCCGAACCCTAACCCTTCCCCGAAGCCTGACCCTCACCCATCCCCTAATCCTAACCCATACGCTAACACTAACCCGCGCCCTCACATGTACGCTCCCCCTAAAGCGTTGCCGTACCCTCCCCTGGAACCTAAACCGTCCCCGTCCCCTAACCCTAACCCTAGCCCGAACCCTAACCCTAACCCTTCCCCGAAGCCTGACCCTCACCCGTCCCCTAATCCTAACCCGTACGCTAACACTAACCCGCACCCTCACACGTACGCTCCCCCTAAAGCGTTGTCGTACCCTCCCCTGGACCCTAAACGGTCCCCGTCCCCTAACCCTAACCCTAGCCCGAACCCTAACCCTAACACTTCCCCGAAGCCTGACCCTCACCCGTCCCCTAATCCTAACCCGTACGCTAACACTATCCCGCGCCCTCACACGTACGCTCCCCCTAAAGCATTGTCGTACCCTCACCTGGACCCTAAACCGTCCCCGTCCCCTAACCCTAACCCTAGCCCGAACCCTAACCCTAACCCTTCCCCGAAGCCTGACCCTCACCCGTCCCCTAATCCTAACCCGTACGCTAACACTAAGCCGCGCCCTCACACGTACGCTCCCCCTAAAGCATTGTCGTACCCTCCCCTGGACCCTAAGCAGTCCCCGTCCGCTAACCCTAACCCTAGCCCGAACCCTAACCCTAACCCTTCCCCGAAGCCTGACCCTCACCCGTCCCCTAATCCTAACCCGTACGCTAACACTAACCCGCGCTCTCACACGTACGCTCCCCCTAAAGCGTTGTCGTACCCTCCCCTGGACCCTAAACCATCCCCGTCCCCTAACCCTAACCCTAGCCCGAACCCTAACCCTAACCCTTCCCCGAAGCCTGACCCTCACCCGTCCCCTAATCCTAACCCGTACGCTAACACTAACCCGCGCCCTCACGCATACGCTCCCCCTAAAGCGTTGTCGTACCCTCCCCTGGACCCTAAACCGTCTCCGTCCCCTAACCCTAACCGTAGCCCGAACCCTAAGCCTAACCCTTCCCCGAAGCCTGACCCACACCCGTCCCCTAATCCTAACCCGTACGCCAACACTAACCCGCGCCCTCACACGTACGCTCCCCCTAAAGCGTTGTCGTACCCTCCCCTGGACCCTAAACCGTCCCCGTCCCCTAACCCTAACCCTAGCCCGAACCCTAACCCTAACCCTTCCCCGAAGCCTGACCCTCTCCCATCCCCTAATCCTAACCCGTACGCTAACAATAACCCGCGCCCTCACACGTACGCACCCCCTAAAGCGTTGTCGTACCCTCCCCTGGACCCTAAACCGTCCCCGTCCCCTAACCTTAACCCTAGCCCGAACCCTAACACTAACCCTTCCCCGAAGCCTGACCCTCACCCGTCCCCTAATCCTAACCTGTACGCTAACACTAACCCGCGCCCTCACGCGTACGCTCCCCCTAAAGCGTTGTCGTACTCTCCCCTGGACCCTAAACCGTCTCCGTCCCCTAACCCTAACCCTAGCCCTAACCCTAAGCCTAACACTTCCCCGAAGCCTGACCCTCACCCGTCCCCTAATCCTAACCGGTACGCTAACACTAACCCGTGCCCTTACACGTACGCTCCCCCTAAAGCGTTGTCGTACCCTCCCCTGGACCCTAAACCGTCCCCGTCCCCTAACCCTAACCCTAGCCCGAACCCTAAACCTAACACTTCCCCGAAGCCTGACCCTCTCCCGTCCCCTAATCCTAACCCGTACGCTAACACTAACCCACGCCCTCACACGTACGCTCCCCCTAAAGCGTTGTCGTACCCTCCCCTGGACCCTAAACCGTCCCCGTCCCCTAACCCTAACCCTAGCCCGAACCCTAACCCTAACCCTTCCCCGAAGCCTGACCCTCACCCATCCCCTAATCCTAAACCCTACGCTAACACTAACCCGCGCCCTCACACCTACGCTCCCCCTAAAGCGTTGTCGTACCCTCACCGGGTCCCTAAACCATCCCCATCCCCTAACCCTAACCCTAGCCCGAACCCTAACCCTAACCCTTCCCCGAAGCCTGACCCTCACCCATCCCCTAATCCTAAACCCTACGCTAACACTAACCCGCGCCCTCACACCTACGCTCCCCCTAAAGCGTTGTCGTACCCTCCCCTGGACCCTAAACCGTCCCCGTCCCCTAACCCTAACCCTAGCCCGAACCCTAACCCTAACCCTTCCCCGAAGCCTGACCCTCACCCGTCCCCTAATCCTAACCCGTACGCTAACACTAACCCGCGCCCTCACACGTACGCTCCCCCTAAAGCGTTGTCGTACCCTCCCCTGGACCCTAAACCGTCCCCGTCCCCTAACCCTAACCCTACCCCGAACCCTAACCCTAACCCTTCACCGAAGCCTGACCCTCACCCGTCCCCTAATCCTAACCCGTACGCTAACACTAACCCGCGCCCTCACACGTACGCTCCCCCTAAAGCATTGTCGTACCCTCCCCTGGACCCTAAACCGTCCCCGTCCCCTAACCCTAACCCTAGCCCGAACCCTAACCCTAACCCTTCCCCGAAGCCTGACCCTCACCCGTCCCCTAATCCTAACCCGTACGCTAACACTAACCCACGCCCTCACACGTACGCTCCCCCTAAAGCGTTGTCGTACCCTCCCCTGGACCCTAAACCGTCTCCGTCCCCTAACCCTAACCCTAGCCCGAACCCTAACCCTTCCCCGAAGCCTGACCCTCACCCGTCCCCTAATCCTAACACGTACGCTAACACTAACCCGCGCCCTCACACCTACGCTCCCCCTAAAGCGTTGTCGTACCCTCACCGGGACCCTAAACCGTCCCCGTCCCCTAACCCTAACCCTAGCCCGAACCCTAACCCTAACCCTTCCCCGAAGCCTGACCCTCACCCATCCCCTAATCCTAAACCCTACGCTAACACTAACCCGCGCCCTCACACGTATGCTCCCCCTAAAGCGTTGTCGTACCCTCCCCTGGACCCTAAACCGTCCCCGTCCCCTAACCTTAACCCTAGCCCGAACCCTAACCCTAACCCTTCCCGGAAGCCTGACCCTCACCCGTCCCCTAATCCTAACCGGTACGCTAACACTAACCCGCACCCTCACACGTACGCTCCCCCTAAAGCGTTGTCGTACCCTCCCCTGGACCCTAAACCGTCCCCGTCCCCTAACCCTAACCCTAGCCCGAACCCTAACCCTAACCCTTCCCCGAAGCCTGACCCTCACCCGTCCCCTAATCCTAACCCGTACGCTAACACTAACCCGCGCCCTCACACGTACGCTCCCCCTAAAGCGTTGTCGTACCCTCCCCTGGACCCTAAACCGTCTCCGTCCCCTAACCCTAACCCTAGCCCGAACCCTAACCCTTCCCCGAAGCCTGACCCTCACCCGTCCCCTAATCCTAACCCGTACGCTAACACTAACCCGTGCCCTCACTCCTACGCTCCCCCTAAAGCGTTGTCGTACCCTCACCGGGACCCTAAACCATCCCCATCCCCTAACCCTAACCCTAGCCCGAACCCTAACCCTAACCCTTCCCCGAAGCCTGACCCTCACCCGTCCCATAATCCTAACCGGTACGCTAACACTAACCCGCGCCCTCACACCTACGCTCCCCCTAAAGCGTTGTCGTACCCTCCCCTGGACCCTAAACCGTCCCCGTCCCCTAACCCTAACCCTAGCCCGAACCCTAACCCTAACACTTCCCCGAAGCCTGACCCTCTCCCGTCCCCTAATCCTAACCGGTACGCTAACACTAACCCGCGCCCTCACACGTACGCTCCCCCTAAAGCGTTGTCGTACCCTCCCCTGGACCCTAAACCGTCCCCGTCCCCTAACCCTAACCCTACCACGAACCCTAACCCTAACCCTTCACCGAAGCCTGACCCTCACCCGTCCCCTAATCCTAACCCGTACGCTAACACTAACCCGCGCCCTCACACGTACGCACCCCCTAAAGCATTGTCGTACCCTCCCCTGGAACCTAAACCGTCCCCGTCCCCTAACCCTAACCCTAGCCCGAACCCTAACCCTAACACTTCCCCGAAGCCTGACCCTCTCCCGTCCCCTAATCCTAACCCGTACGCTAACACTAACCCGCGCCCTCACACGTACGCTCCCCCTAAAGCGTTGTCGTACCCTCCCCTGGACCCTAAACCGTCCCCGTCCCCTAACCCTAACCCTACCACGAACCCTAACCCTAACCCTTCACCGAAGCCTGACCCTCACCCGTCCCCTAATCCTAACCCGTACGCTAACACTAACCCGCGCCCTCACACGTACGCACCCCCTAAAGCATTGTCGTACCCTCCCCTGGAACCTAAACCGTCCCCGTCCCCTAACCCTAACCCTAGCCCGAACCCTAACCCTAACCCTTCCCCGAAGCCTGACCCTCACCCGTCCGCTAATCCTAACCGGTACGCTAACACTAACCCGCGCCCTCACACGTACGCTCCCCCTAAAGCGTTGTCGTACCCTCCCCTGGACCCTAAACCGTCTCCGTCCCCTAACCCTAACCCTAGCCCGAACCCTAACCCTTCCCCGAAGCCTGACCCTCACCCTTCCCCTAATCCTAACCCGTACGCTAACACTAACCCGCGCCCTCACACCTACGCTCCCCCTAAAGCGTTGTCGTACCCTCACCGGGACCCTAAACCGTCCCCATTCCCTAACCCTAACCCTAGCCCGAACCCTAACCCTAACACTTCCCCGAAGCCTGACCCTCACCCGTCCCCTAATCCTAACCGGTACGCTAACACTAAGCCGCGCCCTCACACGTACGCTCCCCCTAAAGCGTTGTCGTACCCTCCCCTGGACCCTAAACCGTCCCCGTCCCCTAACCCTAACCCTAGCCCGAACCCTAACCCTAACCCTTCCTTGAAGCCTGACCCTCTTCCGTCCCCTAATCCTAACCCGTACGCTAACACTAACCCGCGCCCCCACACGTACGCTCCCCCTAAAGCGTTGTCGTACCCTCCCCTGGACCCTAAACCGTCCCCGTCCCCTAACCCTAACCCTACCCCGAACCCTAACCCTAACCCTTCACCGAAGCCTGACCCTCACCCGTCCCCTAATCCTAACCCGTACGCTAACACTAACCCGCGCCCTCACACGTACGCTCCCCCTAAAGCATTGTCGTACCCTCCCCTGGACCCTAAACCGTCCCCGTCCCCTAACCCTAACCCTAGCCCGAACCCTAACCCTAACCCTTCCCCGAAGCCTGACCCTCACCCGTCCCCTAATCCTAACCCGTACGCTAACACTAACCCACGCCCTCACACGTACGCTCCCCCTAAAGCGTTGTCGTACCCTCCCCTGGACCCTAAACCGTCTCCGTCCCCTAACCCTAACCCTAGCCCGAACCCTAACCCTTCCCCGAAGCCTGACCCTCACCCGTCCCCTAATCCTAACACGTACGCTAACACTAACCCGCGCCCTCACACCTACGCTCCCCCTAAAGCGTTGTCGTACCCTCACCGGGACCCTAAACCGTCCCCGTCCCCTAACCCTAACCCTAGCCCGAACCCTAACCCTAACCCTTCCCCGAAGCCTGACCCTCACCCATCCCCTAATCCTAAACCCTACGCTAACACTAACCCGCGCCCTCACACGTACGCTCCGCCTAAAGCGTTGTCGTACCCTCCCCTGGACCCTAAACCGTCCCCGTCCCCTAACCTTAACCCTAGCCCGAACCCTAACCCTAACCCTTCCCGGAAGCCTGACCCTCACCCGTCCCCTAATCCTAACCGGTACGCTAACACTAACCCGCACCCTCACACGTACGCTCCCCCTAAAGCGTTGTCGTACCCTCCCCTGGACCCTAAACCGTCCCCGTCCCCTAACCCTAACCCTAGCCCGAACCCTAACCCTAACCCTTCCCCGAAGCCTGACCCTCACCCGTCCCCTAATCCTAACCCGTACGCTAACACTAACCCGCGCCCTCACACGTACGCTCCCCCTAAAGCGTTGTCGTACCCTCCCCTGGACCCTAAACCGTCTCCGTCCCCTAACCCTAACCGTAGCCCGAACCCTAAGCCTAACCCTTCCCCGAAGCCTGACCCTCACCCGTCCCCTAATCCTAACCCGTACGCTAACACTAACCCGCGCCCTCACACGTACGCTCCACCTAAAGCGTTGTCGTACCCTCCCCTGGACCCTAAACCGTCCCCGTCCCCTAACACTAAACCTAGCCCGAACCCTAACCCTAACCCTTCCCCGAAGCCTGACCCTCTCCCGTCCCCTAATCCTAACCCGTACGCTAACACTATCCCGCGCCCTCACACGTACGCACCCCCTAAAGCGTTGTCGTACCCTCCCCTGGACCCTAAACCGTCCCCGTCCCCTAACCTTAACCCTAGCCCGAACCCTAATCCTAACCCTTCCCCGAAGCCTGACCCTCACCCGTCCCCTAATCCTAACGCGTACGCTAACACTAACCCGCGCCCTCACGCGTACGCTCCCCCTAAAGCGTTGTCGTACCCTCCCCTGGACCCTAAACCGTCTCCGTCCCCTAACCCTAACCCTAGCCCGAACTCTAACCCTTCCCCGAAGCCTGACCCTCACCCGTCCCCTAATCCTAACCCGTACGCTAACACTAACCCACGCCCTCACACCTACGCTCCCCCTAAAGCGTTGTCGTACCCTCACCGGGATCCTAAACCATCCCCGTCCCCTAACCCTAACCCTAGCCCGAACCCTAACCCTAACCCTTCCCCGAAGCCTGACCCTCACCCATCCCCTAATCCTAAACCCTACGCTAACACTAACCCGCGCCCTCACACCTACGCTCCCCCTAAAGCGTTGTCGTACCCTCCCCTGGACCCTAAACCGTCCCCGTCCCCTAACCCTAACCCTAGCCCGAACCCTAACCCTAACCCTTCACCGAAGCCTGACACTCACCCGTCCCCTAATCCTAACCCGTACGCTAACACTAACCCGCGCCCTCACACGTACGCTCCCCCTAAAGCGTTGTCGTACCCTCCCCTGGACCCTAAACCGTCCCCGTCCCCTAACCCTAACCCTAGCCCGAACCCTAACCCTAACCCTTCCCCGAAGCCTGACCCTCACCCGTCCCCTAATCCTAACCCGTACGCTAACACTAACCCGCGCCCTCACACGTACGCTCCCCCTAAAGCGTTGTCGTACCCTCCCCTGGAACCTAAACCATCCCCGTCCCCTAACCCTAACCCTAGCCCGAACCCTAACCCTAACCCTTCCCCGAAGCCTGACCCTCACCCGTCCCCTAATCCTAACCCGTACGCTAACACTAACCCGCGCCCTCACGCATACGCTCCCCCTAAAGCGTTGTCGTACCCTCCCCTGGACCCTAAACCGTCTCCGTCCCCTAACCCTAACCGTAGCCCGAACCCTAAGCCTAACCCTTCCCCGAAGCCTGACCCTCACCCGTCCCCTAATCCTAACCCGTACGCCAACACTAACCCGCGCCCTCACACGTACGCTCCCCCTAAAGTGTTGTCGTACCCTCCCCTGGACCCTAAACCGTCCCCGTCCCCTAACCCTAACCCTAGCCCGAACCCTAACCCTAACCCTTGCCCGAAGCCTGACCCTCTCCCATCCCCTAATCCTAACCCGTACGCTAACAATAACCCGCGCCCTCACACGTACGCACCCCCTAAAGCGTTGTCGTACCCTCCCCTGGACCCTAAACCGTCCCCGTCCCCTAACCTTAACCCTAGCCCGAACCCTAACACTAACCCTTCCCCGAAGCCTGACCCTCACCCTTCCCCTAATCCTAACCCGTACGCTAACACTAACCCGCGCCCTCACACCTACGCTCCCCCTAAAGCGTTGTCGTACCCTCACCGGGACCCTAAACCGTCCCCATTCCCTAACCCTAACCCTAGCCCGAACCCTAACCCTAACACTTCCCCGAAGCCTGACCCTCACCCGTCCCCTAATCCTAACCGGTACGCTAACACTAAGCCGCGCCCTCACACGTACGCTCCCCCTAAAGCGTTGTCGTACCCTCCCCTGGACCCTAAACCGTCCCCGTCCCCTAACCCTAACCCTAGCCCGAACCCTAACCCTAACCCTTCCCTGAAGCCTGACCCTCTTCCGTCCCCTAATCCTAACCCGTACGCTAACACTAACCCGCGCCCCCACACGTACGCTCCCCCTAAAGCGTTGTCGTACCCTCCCCTGGACCCTAAACCGTCCCCGTCCCCTAACCCTAACCCTACCCCGAACCCTAACCCTAACCCTTCACCGAAGCCTGACCCTCACCCGTCCCCTAATCCTAACCCGTACGCTAACACTAACCCGCGCCCTCACACGTACGCTCCCCCTAAAGCATTGTCGTACCCTCCCCTGGACCCTAAACCGTCCCCGTCCCCTAACCCTAACCCTAGCCCGAACCCTAACCCTAACCCTTCCCCGAAGCCTGACCCTCACCCGTCCCCTAATCCTAACCCGTACGCTAACACTAACCCACGCCCTCACACGTACGCTCCCCCTAAAGCGTTGTCGTACCCTCCCCTGGACCCTAAACCGTCTCCGTCCCCTAACCCTAACCCTAGCCCGAACCCTAACCCTTCCCCGAAGCCTGACCCTCACCCGTCCCCTAATTCTAACACGTACGCTAACACTAACCCGCGCCCTCACACCTACGCTCCCCCTAAAGCGTTGTCGTACCCTCACCGGGACCCTAAACCGTCCCCGTCCCCTAACCCTAACCCTAGCCCGAACCCTAACCCTAACCCTTCCCCGAAGCCTGACCCTCACCCATCCCCTAATCCTAAACCCTACGCTAACACTAACCCGCGCCCTCACACGTACGCTCCGCCTAAAGCGTTGTCGTACCCTCCCCTGGACCCTAAACCGTCCCCGTCCCCTAACCTTAACCCTAGCCCGAACCCTAACCCTAACCCTTCCCGGAAGCCTGACCCTCACCCGTCCCCTAATCCTAACCGGTACGCTAACACTAACCCGCACCCTTACACGTACGCTCCCCCTAAAGCGTTGTCGTACCCTCCCCTGGACCCTAAACCGTCCCCGTCCCCTAACCCTAACCCTACCCCGAACCCTAACCCTAACCCTTCCCCGAAGCCTGACCCTCACCCGTCCCCTAATCCTAACCCGTACGCTAACACTAACCCGCGCCCTCACACGTACGCTCCCCCTAAAGCGTTGTCGTACCCTCCCCTGGACCCTAAACCGTCTCCGTCCCCTAACCCTAACCGTAGCCCGAACCCTAAGCCTAACCCTTCCCCGAAGCCTGACCCTCACCCGTCCCCTAATCCTAACCCGTACGCTAACACTAACCCGCGCCCTCACACGTACGCTCCACCTAAAGCGTTGTCGTACCCTCCCCTGGACCCTAAACCGTCCCCGTCCCCTAACACTAAACCTAGCCCGAACCCTAACCCTAACCCTTCCCCGAAGCCTGACCCTCTCCCGTCCCCTAATCCTAACCCGTACGCTAACACTATCCCGCGCCCTCACACGTACGCACCCCCTAAAGCGTTGTCGTACCCTCCCCTGGACCCTAAACCGTCCCCGTCCCCTAACCTTAACCCTAGCCCGAACCCTAATCCTAACCCTTCCCCGAAGCCTGACCCTCACCCGTCCCCTAATCCTAACGCGTACGCTAACACTAACCCGCGCCCTCACGCGTACGCTCCCCCTAAAGCGTTGTCGTACCCTCCCCTGGACCCTAAACCGTCTCCGTCCCCTAACCCTAACCCTAGCCCGAACTCTAACCCTTCCCCGAAGCCTGACCCTCACCCGTCCCCTAATCCTAACCCGTACGCTAACACTAACCCACGCCCTCACACCTACGCTCCCCCTAAAGCGTTGTCGTACCCTCACCGGGATCCTAAACCATCCCCGTCCCCTAACCCTAACCCTAGCCCGAACCCTAACCCTAACCCTTCCCCGAAGCCTGACCCTCACCCATCCCCTAATCCTAAACCCTACGCTAACACTAACCCGCGCCCTCACACCTACGCTCCCCCTAAAGCGTTGTCGTACCCTCCCCTGGACCCTAAACCGTCCCCGTCCCCTAACCCTAACCCTAGCCCGAACCCTAACCCTAACCCTTCACCGAAGCCTGACACTCACCCGTCCCCTAATCCTAACCCGTACGCTAACACTAACCCGCGCCCTCACACGTACGCTCCCCCTAAAGCGTTGTCGTACCCTCCCCTGGACCCTAAACCGTCCCCGTCCCCTAACCCTAACCCTAGCCCGAACCCTAACCCTAACCCTTCCCCGAAGCCTGACCCTCACCCGTCCCCTAATCCTAACCCGTACGCTAACACTAACCCGCGCCCTCACACGTACGCTCCCCCTAAAGCGTTGTCGTACCCTCCCCTGGACCCTAAACCATCCCCGTCCCCTAACCCTAACCCTAGCCCGAACCCTAACCCTAACCCTTCCCCGAAGCCTGACCCTCACCCGTCCCCTAATCCTAACCCGTACGCTAACACTAACCCGCGCCCTCACGCATACGCTCCCCCTAAAGCGTTGTCGTACCCTCCCCTGGACCCTAAACCGTCTCCGTCCCCTAACCCTAACCGTAGCCCGAACCCTAAGCCTAACCCTTCCCCGAAGCCTGACCCTCACCCGTCCCCTAATCCTAACCCGTACGCCAACACTAACCCGCGCCCTCACACGTACGCTCCCCCTAAAGTGTTGTCGTACCCTCCCCTGGACCCTAAACCGTCCCCGTCCCCTAACCCTAACCCTAGCCCGAACCCTAACCCTAACCCTTGCCCGAAGCCTGACCCTCTCCCATCCCCTAATCCTAACCCGTACGCTAACAATAACCCGCGCCCTCACACGTACGCACCCCCTAAAGCGTTGTCGTACCCTCCCCTGGACCCTAAACCGTCCCCGTCCCCTAACCTTAACCCTAGCCCGAACCCTAACACTAACCCTTCCCCGAAGCCTGACCCTCACCCGTCCCCTAATCCTAACCTGTACGCTAACACTAACCCGCGCCCTCACGCGTACGCTCCCCCTAAAGCGTTGTCGTACCCTCCCCTGGACCCTAAACCGTCTCCGTCCCCTAACCCTAACCCTAGCCCGAACCCTAAGCCTAACCCTTCCCCGAAGCCTGACCCTCACCCGTCCCCTAATCCTAACCGGTACGCTAACACTAACCCGTGCCCTTACACGTACGCTCCCCCTAAAGCGTTGTCGTACCCTCCCCTGGACCCTAAACCGTCCCCGTCCCCTAACCCTAACCCTAGCCCGAACCCTAACCCTAACCCTTCCCCGAAGCCTGACCCTCTCCCGTCCCCTAATCCTAACCCGTACGCCAACACTAACCCACGCCCTCACACGTACGCTCCCCCTAAAGCGTTGTCGTACCCTCCCCTGGACCCTAAACCGTCCCCGTCCCCTAACCCTAACCCTAGCCCGAACCCTAACCCTAACCCTTCACCGAAGCCTGACACTCACCCGTCCCCTAATCCTAACCCGTACGCTAACACTAACCCGCGCCCTCACACGTACGCTCCCCCTAAAGCGTTGTCGTACCCTCCCCTGGACCCTAAACCGTCCCCGTCCCCTAACCCTAACCCTAGCCCGAACCCTAACCCTAACCCTTCCCCGAAGCCTGACCCTCACCCGTCCCCTAATCCTAACCCGTACGCTAACACTAACCCGCGCCCTCACACGTACGCTCCCCCTAAAGCGTTGTCGTACCCTCCCCTGGACCCTAAACCGTCTCCGTCCCCTAACCCTAACCCTAGCCCGAACCCTAACCCTTCCCCGAAGCCTGACCCTCACCCGTCCCCTAATCCTAACCCGTACGCTAACACTAAACCGTGCCCTCACTCCTACGCTCCCCCTAAAGCGTTGTCGTACCCTCACCGGGACCCTAAACCATCCCCATCCCCTAACCCTAACCCTAGCCCGAACCCTAACCCTAACCCTTCCCGAAGCCTGACCCTCACCCATCCCCTAATCTTAACCCTACGCTAACACTAACCCGCGCCCTCACACCTACGCTCCCCCTAAAGCGTTGTCGTACACTCCCCTGGACCCTAAACCGTCCCCGTCCCCTAACCCTAACCCTAGCCCGAACCCTAACCCTAACCCTTCCCCGAAGCCTGACCCTCACCCGTCCCCTAATCCTAACCCGTACGCTAACACTAACCCGCGCCCTCACACGTACGCTCCCCCTAAAGCGTTGTCGTACCCTCCCCTGGACCCTAAACCGTCTCCGTCCCCTAACCCTAACCATAGCCCGAACACTAAGCCTAACCCTTCCCCGAAGCCTGACCCTCACCCGTCCCCTAATCCTAACCCGTACGCTAACACTAACCCACGCCCTCACACGTACGCTCCCCCTAAAGCGTTGTCGTACCCTCCCCTGGACCCTAAACCGTCCCCGTCCCCTAACACTAAACCTAGCCCGAACCCTAACCCTAACCCTTCCCCGAAGCCTGACCCTCTCCCGTCCCCTAATCCTAACCCGTACGCTAACACTATCCCGCGCCCTCACACGTACGCACCCCCTAAAGCGTTGTCGTACCCTCCCCTGGACCCTAAACCGTCCCCGTCCCCTAACCTTAACCCTAGCCCGAACCCTAATCCTAACCCTTCCCCGAAGCCTGACCCTCACCCGTCCCCTAATCCTAACCCGTACGCTAACACTAACCCGCGCCCTCACGCGTACGCTCCCCCTAAAGCGTTGTCGTACACTCCCCTGGACCCTAAACCGTCTCCGTCCCCTAACCCTAACCCTAGCCCGAACTCTAACCCTTCCCCGAAGCCTGACCCTCACCCGTCCCCTAATCCTAACCCGTACGCTAACACTAACCCGCGCCCTCACACCTACGCTCCCCCTAAAGCGTTGTCGTACCCTCACCGGGATCCTAAACCATCCCCGTCCCCTAACCCTAACCCTAGCCCGAACCCTAACCCTAACCCTTCCCCGAAGCCTGACCCTCACCCATCCCCTAATCCTAAACCCTACGCTAACACTAACCCGCGCCCTCACACCTACGCTCCCCCTAAAGCGTTGTCGTACCCTCCCCTGGACCCTAAACCGTCCCCGTCCCCTAACCCTAACCCTAGCCCGAACCCTAACCCTAACCCTTCACCGAAGCCTGACACTCACCCGTCCCCTAATCCTAACCCGTACGCTAACACTAACCCGCGCCCTCACACGTACGCTCCCCCTAAAGCGTTGTCGTACCCTCCCCTGGACCCTAAACCGTCCCCGTCCCCTAACCCTAACCCTAGCCCGAACCCTAACCCTAACCCTTCCCCGAAGCCTGACACTCACCCGTCCCCTAATCCTAACCCGTACGCTAACACTAACCCGCGCCCTCACACGTACGCTCCCCCTAAAGCGTTGTCGTACCCTCCCCTGGACCCTAAACCATCCCCGTCTCCTAACCCTAACCCTAGCCCGAACCCTAACCCTAACCCTTCCCCGAAGCCTGACCCTCACCCGTCCCCTAATCCTAACCCGTACGCTAACACTAACCCGCGCCCTCACGCAAACGCTCCCCCTAAAGCGTTGTCGTACCCTCCCCTGGACCCTAAACCGTCTCCGTCCCCTAACCCTAACCGTAGCCCGAACCCTAAGCCTAACCCTTCCCCGAAGCCTGACCCTCACCCGTCCCCTAATCCTAACCCGTACGCCAACACTAACCCGCGCCCTCACACGTACGCTCCCCCTAAAGTGTTGTCGTACCCTCCCCTGGACCCTAAACCGTCCCCGTCCCCTAACCCTAACCCTAGCCCGAACCCTAACCCTAACCCTTCCCCGAAGCCTGACCCTCTCCCATCCCCTAATCCTAACCCGTACGCTAACAATAACCCGCGCCCTCACACGTACGCACCCCCTAAATCGTTGTCGTACCCTCCCCTGGACCCTAAACCGTCCCCGTCCCCTAACCTTAACCCTAGCCCGAACCCTAACACTAACCCTTCCCCGAAGCCTGACCCTCACCCGTCCCCTAATCCTAACCTGTACGCTAACACTAACCCGCGCCCTCACACGTACGCTCCCCCTAAAGCGTTGTCGTACCCTCCCCTGGACCCTAAACCGTCTCCGTCCCCTAACCCTAACCCTAGCCCGAACCCTAAGCCTAACCCTTCCCCGAAGCCTGACCCTCACCCGTCCCCTAATCCTAACCGGTACGCTAACACTAACCCGTGCCCTTACACGTACGCTCCCCCTAAAGCGTTGTCGTACCCTCCCCTGGACCCTAAACCGTCCCCGTCCCCTAACCCTAACCCTAGCCCGAACCCTAACCCTAACCCTTCCCCGAAGCCTGACCCTCTCCCGTCCCCTAATCCTAACCCGTACGCTAACACTAACCCACGCCCTCACACGTACGCTCCCCCTAAAGCGTTGTCGTACCCTCCCCTGGACCCTAAACCGTCCCCGTCCCCTAACCCTAACCCTAGCCCGAACCCTAACCCTAACCCTTCACCGAAGCCTGACACTCACCCGTCCCCTAATCCTAACCCGTACGCTAACACTAACCCGCGCCCTCACACGTACGCTCCCCCTAAAGCGTTGTCGTACCCTCCCCTGGACCCTAAACCGTCCCCGTCCCCTAACCCTAACCCTAGCCCGAACCCTAACCCTAACCCTTCCCCGAAGCCTGACCCTCACCCGTCCCCTAATCCTAACCCGTACGCTAACACTAACCCGCGCCCTCACACGTACGCTCCCCCTAAAGCGTTGTCGTACCATCCCCTGGACCCTAAACCGTCTCCGTCCCCTAACCCTAACCCTAGCCCGAACCCTAACCCTTCCCCGAAGCCTGACCCTCACCCGTCCCCTAATCCTAACCCGTACGCTAACACTAACCCGTGCCCTCACACCTACGCTCCCCCTAAAGCGTTGTCGTACCCTCACCGGGACCCTAAACCATCCCCATCCCCTAACCCTAACCCTAGCCCGAACCCTAACCCTAACCCTTCCCGAAGCCTGACCCTCACCCATCCCCTAATCCTAAACCCTACGCTAACACTAACCCGCGCCCTCACACCTACGCTCCCCCTAAAGCGTTGTCGTACCCTCCCCTGGACCCTAAACCGTCCCCGTTCCCTAACCCTAACCCTAGCCCGAACCCTAACCCTAACCCTTCCCCGAAGCCTGACCCTCACTCGTCCCCTAATCCTAACCGGTACGCTAACACTAACCCGCGCCCTCACACGTACGCTCCCCCTAAAGCGTTGTCGTACCCTCCCCTGGACCCTAAACCGTCCCCGTCCCCTAACCCTAACCCTAGCCCGAACCCTAACCCTAACCCTTCCCCGAAGCCTGACCCTCACCCGTCCCCTAATCCTAACCCATACGTTAACACTAACCCGCGCCCTCACACGTACGCTCCCCCTAAAGCGTTGTCGTACCCTCCCCTGGACCCTAAACCGTCTCCGTCCCCTAACCCTAACCCTAGCCCGAACCCTAACCCTTCCCCGAAGCCTGACCCTCACCCGTCCCCTAATCCTAACCCGTACGCTAACACTAACCCGCGCCCTCACACCTACGCTCCCCCTAAAGCGTTGTCGTACCCTCACCGGGATCCTAAACCATCCCCGTCCCCTAACCCTAACCCTAGCCCGAAACCTAACCCTAACCCTTCCCCGAAGCCTGACCCTCACCCATCCCCTAATCCTAAACCCTACACTAACACTAACCCGGGCCCTCACACCTACGCTCCCCCTAAAGCGTTGTCTTACCCTCCCCTGGACCCTAAACCGTCCCCGTCCCCTAACCCTAACCGTAGCCCGAACCCTAACCCTAACCCTTCACCGAAGCCTGACACTCACCCGTCCCCTAATCCTAACCCGTACGCTAACTCTAACCCGCGCCCTCACACGTACGCTCCCCCTAAAGCGTTGTCGTACCCTCCCCTGGACCCTAAACCGTCCCCGTCCCCTAACCCTAACCCTAGCCCGAACCCTAACCCTAACCCTTCCCCGAAGCCTGACCCTCACCCGTCCCCTAATCCTAACCCGTACGCTAACACTAACCCGCGCCCTCACACGTACGCTCCCCCTAAAGCGTTGTCGTACCCTCCCCTGGACCCTAAACCATCCCCGTCCCCTAACCCTAACCCTAGCCCGAACCCTAACCCTAACCCTTCCCCGAAGCCTGACCCTCACCCGTCCCCTAATCCTAACCGGTACGCTAACACTAACCCGCGCCCTCACACGTACGCTCCCCCTAAAGCGTTGTCGTACCCTCCCCTGGACCCTAAACCGTCTCCGTCCCCTAACCCTAACCCTAGCCCGAACCCTAACCCTTCCCCGAAGCCTGACCCTCACCCTTCCCCTAATCCTAACCCGTACGCTAACACTAACCCGCGCCCTCACACCTACGCTCCCCCTAAAGCGTTGTCGTACACTCACCGGGACCCTAAACCGTCCCCATTCCCTAACCCTAACCCTAGCCCGAACCCTAACCCTAACCCTTCCCCGAAGCCTGACCCTCACCCGTCCCCTAATCCTAACCGGTACGCTAACACTAAGCCGCGCCCTCACACGTACGCTCCCCCTAAAGCGTTGTCGTACCCTCCCCTGGACCCTAAACCGTCCCCGTCCCCTAACCCTAACCCTAGCCCGAACCCTAACCCTAACCCTTCCCCGAAGCCTGACCCTCTTCCGTCCCCTAATCCTAACCCGTACGCTAACACTAACCCGCGCCCTCACACGTACGCTCCCCCTAAAGCGTTGTCGTACCCTCCCCTGGACCCTAAACCGTCCCCGTCCCCTAACCCTAACCCTACCCCGAACCCTAACCCTAACCCTTCACCGAAGCCTGACCCTCACCCGTCCCCTAATCCTAACCCGTACGCTAACACTAACCCGCGCCCTCACACGTACGCTCCCCCTAAAGCATTGTCGTACCCTCCCCTGGACCCTAAACCGTCCCCGTCCCCTAACCCTAACCCTAGCCCGAACCCTAACCCTAACCCTTCCCCGAAGCCTGACCCTCACCCGTCCCCTAATCCTAACCCGTACGCTAACACTAACCCACGCCCTCACACGTACGCTCCCCCTAAAGCGTTGTCGTACCCTCCCCTGGACCCTAAACCGTCTCCGTCCCCTAACCCTAACCCTAGCCCGAACCCTAACCCTTCCCCGAAGCCTGACCCTCACCCGTCCCCTAATCCTAACACGTACGCTAACACTAACCCGCGCCCTCACACCTACGCTCCCCCTAAAGCGTTGTCGTACCCTCACCGGGACCCTAAACCGTCCCCGTCCCCTAACCCTAACCCTAGCCCGAACCCTAACCCTAACCCTTCCCCGAAGCCTGACCCTCACCCATCCCCTAATCCTAAACCCTACGCTAACACTAACCCGCGCCCTCACACGTACGCTCCCCCTAAAGCGTTGTCGTACCCTCCCCTGGACCCTAAACCGTCCCCGTCCCCTAACCTTAACCCTAGCACGAACCCTAACCCTAACCCTTCCCGGAAGCCTGACCCTCACCCGTCCCCTAATCCTAACCGGTACGCTAACACTAACCCGCACCCTCACACGTACGCTCCCCCTAAAGCGTTGTCGTACCCTCCCCTGGACCCTAAACCGTCCCCGTCCCCTAACCCTAACCCTAGCCCGAACCCTAACCCTAACCCTTCCCCGAAGCCTGACCCTCACCCGTCCCCTAATCCTAACCCGTACGCTAACACTAACCCGCGCCCTCACACGTACGCTCCCCCTAAAGCGTTGTCGTACCCTCCCCTGGACCATAAACCGTCTCCGTCCCCTAACCCTAACCGTAGCCCGAACCCTAAGCCTAACCCTTCCCCGAAGCCTGACCCTCACCCGTCCCCTAATCCTAACCCGTACGCTAACACTAACCCGCGCCCTCACACGTACGCTCCCCCTAAAGCGTTGTCGTACCCTCCCCTGGACCCTAAACCGTCCCCGTCCCCTAACCCTAAACCTAGCCCGAACCCTAACCCTAACCCTTCCCCGAAGCCTGACCCTCTCCCGTCCCCTAATCCTAACCCGTACGCTAACACTATCCCGCGCCCTCACACGTACGCACCCCCTAAAGCGTTGTCGTACCCTCCCCTGGACCCTAAACCGTCCCCGACCCCTAACCTTAACCCTAGCCCGAACCCTAACCCTAACCCTTCCCCGAAGCCTGACCCTCACCTGTCCCCTAATCCTAACCCGTACGCTAACACTAACCCGCGCCCTCACGCGTACGCTCCCCCTAAAGCGTTGTCGTACCCTCCCCTGGACCCTAAACCGTCCCCGTCCACTAACCCTAACCGTAGCCCGAACCCTAACCCTAACCCTTCACCGAAGCCTGACACTCACCCGTCCCCTAATCCTAACCCGTACGCTAACACTAACCCGCGCCCTCACACGTACGCTCCCCCTAAAGCGTTGTCGTACCCTCCCCTGGACCCTAAACCGTCCCCGTCCCCTAACCCTAACCCTAGCCCGAACCCTAACCCTTCCCCGAAGCCTGACCCTCACCCGTCCCCTAATCCTAACCCGTACGCTAACACTAACCCGTGCCCTCACTCCTACGCTCCCCCTAAAGCGTTGTCGTACCCTCACCGGGACCCTAAACCATCCCCATCCCCTAACCCTAACCCTAGCCCGAACCCTAACCCTAACCCTTCCCCGAAGCCTGACCCTCACCCATCCCCTAATCCTAAACCCTACGCTAACACTAACCCGCGCCCTCACACCTACGCTCCCCCTAAAGCGTTGTCGTACCCTCCCCTGGACCCTAAACCGTCCCCGTCCCCTAACCCTAACCCTAGCCCGAACCCTAACCCTAACCCTTCCCCGAAGCCTGACCCTCACCCGTCCCCTAATCCTAACCGGTACGCTAACACTAACCCGCGCCCTCACACGTACGCTCCCCCTAAAGCGTTGTCGTACCCTCCCCTGGACCCTAAACCGTCCCCGTCCCCTAACCCTAACCCTAGCCCGAACCCTAACCCTAACCCTTCACCGAAGCCTGACCCTCACCCGTCCCCTAATCCTAACCCGTACGTTAACACTAACCCGCGCCCTCACACGTACGCTCCCCCTAAAGCGTTGTCGTACCCTCCCCTGGACCCTAAACCGTCCCCGTCCCCTAACCCTAACCCTAGCCCGAACCCTAACCCTAACCCTTCCCGGAAGCCTGACCCTCACCCGTCCCCTAATCCTAACCCGTACGCTAACACTAACCCGCGCCCTCACGCGTACGCTCCCCCTAAAGCGTTGTCGTACCCTCCCCTGGACCCTAAACCGTCTCCGTCCCCTAACCCTAACCGTAGCCCGAACCCTAACCCTAACCCTTCCCCGAAGCCTGACCCTCATCCGTCCCCTAATCCTAACCCGTACGCTAACACTAACCCGCGCCCTCACACGTACGCTCCCGCTAAAGCGTTGTCGTACCCTCCCCTGGACCCTAAACCGTCCCCGTCCCCTAAACCTAACCCTAGCCGGAACCCTAACCCTAACCCTTCCCCGAAGCCTGACCCTCTCCCGTCCCGTAATCCTAACCCGTACGCTAACACTAACCCGTGCCCTCACACGTACGCTCCCCCTAAAGCGTGGTCGTACCCTCCCCTGGACCCTAAACCGTCCCCGTCCCCTAACCTTAACCCTAGCCCGAACCCTAACCCTATCCCTTCCCCGAAGCCTGACCCTCACCCGTCCCATAATCCTAACCGGTACGCTAACACTAAGCCGCGCCCTCACACGTACGCTCCCCCTAAAGCGTTGTCGTACCCTCCCCTGGACCCTAAACCGTCCCCGTCCCCTAAACCTAACCCTAGCCCGAACCCTAACCCTAACACTTCCCCGAAGCCTGACCCTCTCCCGTCCCCTAATCCTAACCCGTACGCTAACACTAACCCGCGCCCTCACACGTACGCTCCCCCTAAAGCGTTGTCGTACCCTCCCCTGGACCCTAAACCGTCCCCGTCCCCTAACCCTAACCCTACCACGAACCCTAACCCTAACCCTTCACCGAAGCCTGACCCTCACCCGTCCCCTAATCCTAACCCGTACGCTAACACTAACCCGCGCCCTCACACGTACGCTCCCTCTAAAGCATTGTCGTACCCTCCCCTGGACCCTAAACCGTCCCCGTCCCCTAACCCTAACCCTAGCCCGAACCCTAACCCTAACCCTTCCCCGAAGCCTGACCCTCACCCGTCCCCTAATCCTAACCCGTACGCTAACACTAACCCACGCCCTCACACGTACGCTCCCCCTAAAGCGTTGTCGTACCCTCCCCTGGACCCTAAACCGTCTCCGTCCCCTAACCCTAACCCTAGCCCGAACCCTAACCCTTCCCCGAAGCCTGACCCTCACCCTTCCCCTAATCCTAACACGTACGCTAACACTAACCCGCGCCCTCACACCTACGCTCCCCCTAAAGCGTTGTCGTACCCTCACCGGGACCCTAAACCGTCCCCGTCCCCTAACCCTAACCCTAGCCCGAACCCTAACCCTAACCCTTCCCCGAAGCCTGACCCTCACCCATCCCCTAATCCTAAACCCTACGCTAACACTAACCCGCGCCCTCACACGTACGCTCCGCCTAAAGCGTTGTCGTACCCTCCCCTGGACCCTAAACCGTCCCCGTCCCCTAACATTAACCCTAGCCCGAACCCTAACCCTAACCCTTCCCGGAAGCCTGACCCTCACCCGTCCCCTAATCCTAACCGGTACGCTAACACTAACCCGCACCCTCACACGTACGCTCCCCCTAAAGCGTTGTCGTACCCTCCCCTGGACCCTAAACCGTCCCCGTCCCCTAACCCTAACCCTAGCCCGAACCCTAACCCTAACCCTTCCCCGAAGCCTGACCCTCACCCGTCCCCTAATCCTAACCCGTACGCTAACACTAACCCGCGCCCTCACACGTACGCTCCCCCTAAAGCGTTGTCGTACCCTCCCCTGGACCCTAAACCGTCTCCGTCCCCTAACCCTAACCGTAGCCCGTACCCTAAGCCTAACCCTTCCCCGAAGCCTGACCCTCACCCGTCCCCTAATCCTAACCCGTACGCTAACACTAACCCGCGCCCTCACACGTACGCTCCCCCTAAAGCGTTGTCGTACCCTCCCCTGGACCCTAAACCGTCCCCGTCCCCTAACACTAAACCTAGCCCGAACCCTAACCCTAACCCTTCCCCGAAGCCTGACCCTCTCCCGTCCCCTAATCCTAACCCGTACGCTAACACTATCCCGCGCCCTCACACGTACGCACCCCCTAAAGCGTTGTCGTACCCTCCCCTGGACCGTAAACCGTCCCCGTCCCCTAACCTTAACCCTAGCCCGAACCCTAATCCTAACCCTTCCCCGAAGCCTGACCCTCACCCGTCCCCTAATCCTAACCCGTACGCTAACACTAACCCGCGCCCTCACGCGTACGCTCCCCCTAAAGCGTTGTCGTACCCTCCCCTGGACCCTAAACCGTCTCCGTCCCCTAACCCTAACCCTAGCCCGAACTCTAACCCTTCCCCGAAGCCTGACCCTCACCCGTCCCCTAATCCTAACCCGTACGCTAACACTAACCCGCGCCCTCACACCTACGCTCCCCCTAAAGCGTTGTCGTACCCTCACCGGGATCCTAAACCATCCCCGTCCCCTAACCCTAACCCTAGCCCGAACCCTAACCCTAAACCTTCCCCGAAGCCTGACCCTCACCCATCCCCTAATCCTAAACCCTACGCTAACACTAACCCGCGCCCTCACACCTACGCTCCCCCTAAAGCGTTGTCGTACCCTCCCCTGGACCCTAAACCGTCCCCGTCCCCTAACCCTAACCCTAGCCCGAACCCTAACCCTAACCCTTCACCGAAGCCTGACACTCACCCGTCCCCTAATCCTAACCCGTACGCTAACACTAACCCGCGCCCTCACACGTACGCTCCCCCTAAAGCGTTGTCGTACCCTCCCCTGGACCCTAAACCGTCCCCGTCCCCTAACCCTAACCCTAGCCCGAACCCTAACCCTAACCCTTCCCCGAAGCCTGACCCTCACCCGTCCCCTAATCCTAACCCGTACGCTAACACTAACCCGCGCCCTCACACGTACGCTCCCCCTAAAGCGTTGTCGTACCCTCCCCTGGACCCTAAACCGTCCCCGTCCCCTAACCCTAATCCTAGCCCGAACCCTAACCCTAACCCTTCCCCGAAGCCTGACCCTCACCCGTCCCCTAATCCTAACCCGTACGCTAACACTAACCCGCGCCCTCACACGTACGCTCCCCCTAAAGCGTTGTCGTACCCTCCCCTGGACCCTAAACCGTCTCCGTCCCCTAACCCTAACCCTAGCCCGAACCCTAACCCTTCCCCGAAGCCTGACCCTCACCCGTCCCCTAATCCTAACCCGTACGCTAACACTAACCCGTGCCCTCACTCCTACGCTCCCCCTAAAGCGTTGTCGTACCCTCACCGGGACCCTAAACCATCCCCATCCCCTAACCCTAACCCTAGCCCGAACCCTAACCCTAACCCTTCCCGAAGCCTGACCCTCACCCATCCCCTAATCCTAAACCCTACGCTAACACTAACCCGCGCCCTCACATCTACGCTCCCCCTAAAGCGTTGTCGTACCCTCCCCTGGACCCTAAACCGTCCCCGTCCCCTAACCCTAACCCTAGCCGGAACCCTAACCCTAACCCTTCCCCGAAGCCTGACCCTCTCCCGTCCCCTAATCCTAACCCGTACGCTAACACTAACCCGTGCCCTCACACATACGCTCCCCCTAAAGCGTGGTCGTACCCTCCCCTGGACCCTAAACCGTCCCCGTCCCCTAACCTTAACCCTAGCCCGAACCCTAACCCTATCCCTTCCCCGAAGCCTGACCCTCACCCGTCCCATAATCCTAACCGGTACGCTAACACTAAGCCGCGCCCTCACACGTACGCTCCCCCTAAAGCGTTGTTGTACCCTCCCCTGGACCCTAAACCGTCCCCGTCCCCTAACCCTAACCCTAGCCCGAACCCTAACCCTAACCCTTCCCCGAAGCCTGACCCTCTCCCGTCCCCTAATCCTAACCCGTACGCTAACACTAACCCGCGCCCTCACACGTACGCTCCCCCTAAAGCGTTGTCGTACCCTCCCCTGGACCCTAAACCATCCCCGTCCCCTAACCCTAATCCTAGCCCGAACCCTAACCCTAACCCTTCCCCGAAGCCTGACCCTCACCCGTCCCCTAATCCTAACCCGTACGCTAACACTAACCCGCGCCCTCACACGTACGCTCCCCCTAAAGCGTTGTCGTACCCTCCCCTGGACCCTAAACCGTCTCCGTCCCCTAACCCTAACCCTAGCCCGAACCCTAACCCTTCCCCGAAGCCTGACCCTCACCCGTCCCCTAATCCTAACCCGTACGCTAACACTAACCCGTGCCCTCACTCCTACGCTCCCCCTAAAGCGTTGTCGTACCCTCACCGGGACCCTAAACCATCCCCATCCCCTAACCCTAACCCTAGCCCGAACCCTAACCCTAACCCTTCCCGAAGCCTGACCCTCACCCATCCCCTAATCCTAAACCCTACGCTAACACTAACCCGCGCCCTCACACCTACGCTCCCCCTAAAGCGTTGTCGTACCCTCCCCTGGACCCTAAACCGTCCCCGTCCCCTAACCCTAACCCTAGCCGGAACCCTAACCCTAACCCTTCCCCGAAGCCTGACCCTCTCCCGTCCCCTAATCCTAACCCGTACGCTAACACTAACCCGTGCCCTCACACATACGCTCCCCCTAAAGCGTGGTCGTACCCTCCCCTGGACCCTAAACCGTCCCCGTCCCCTAACCTTAACCCTAGCCCGAACCCTAACCCTATCCCTTCCCCGAAGCCTGACCCTCACCCGTCCCATAATCCTAACCGGTACGCTAACACTAAGCCGCGCCCTCACACGTACGCTCCCCCTAAAGCGTTGTTGTACCCTCCCCTGGACCCTAAACCGTCCCCGTCCCCTAACCCTAACCCTAGCCCGAACCCTAACCCTAACCCTTCCCCGAAGCCTGACCCTCTCCCGTCCCCTAATCCTAACCCGTACGCTAACACTAACCCGCGCCCTCACACGTACGCTCCCCCTAAAGCGTTGTCGTACCCTCCCCTGGACCCTAAACCGTCCCCGTCCCCTAACCCTAACCCTACCCCGAACCCTAACCCTAACCCTTCACCGAAGCCTGACCCTCACCCGTCCCCTAATCCTAACCCGTACGCTAACACTAACCCGCGCCCTCACACGTACGCACCCCCTAAAGCATTGTCGTACCCTCCCCTGGAACCTAAACCGTCCCCGTCCCCTAACCCTAACCCTAGCCCGAACCCTAACCCTAACCCTTCCCCGAAGCCTGACCCTCACCAGTCCCCTAATCCTAACCCGTACGCTAACACTAACCCGCGCCCTCACACGTACGCTCCCCCTAAAGCATTGTCGTACCCTCCCCTGGACCCTAAACCGTCTCCGTCCCCTAACCCTAACCCTAGCCCGAACCCTAACCCTTCCCCGAAGCCTGACCCTCACCCGTCCCCTAATCCTAACCCGTACGCTAACACTAACCCGCGCCCTCACACCTACGCTCCCCCTAAAGCGTTGTCGTACCCTCACCGGGACCCTAAACCGTCCCCATTCCCTAACCCTAACCCTAGCCCGAACCCTAACCCTAACACTTCCCCGAAGCCTGACCCTCACCCATCCCCTAATCCTAAACCCTACGCTAACACTAACCCGCGCCCTCACACGTACGCTCCCCCTAAAGCGTTGCCGTACCCTCCCCTGGACCCTAAACCGTCCCCGTCCCCTAACCTTAACCCTAGCCCGAACCCTAACCCTAACCCTTCCCGGAAGCCTGACCCTCACCCGTCCCCTAATCCTAACCGGTACGCTAACACTAACCCGCACCCTCACACGTACGCTCCCCCTAAAGCGTTGTCGTACCCTCCCCTGGACCCTAAACCGTCCCCGTCCCCTAACCCTAACCCTAGCCCGAACCCTAACCCTAACCCTTCCCCGAAGCCTGACCCTCACCCGTCCCCTAATCCTAACCCGTACGCTAACACTAACCCGCGCCCTCACACGTACGCTCCCCCTAAAGCGTTGTCGTACCCTCCCCTGGACCCTAAACCGTCTCCGTCCCCTAACCCTAACCGTAGCCCGAACCCTAAGCCTAACCCTTCCCCGAAACCTGACCCTCACCCGTCCCCTAATCCTAACCCGTACGCTAACACTAAACCGCGCCCTCACACGTACGCACCCCCTAAAGCGTTGTCGTACCCTCCCCTGGACCCTAAACCGTCCCCGTCCCCTAACCTTAACCCTAGCCCGAACCCTAACCCTAACCCTTCCCCGAAGCCTGACCCTCACCCGTCCCCTAATCCTAACCCGTACGCTAACACTAACACGCGCCCTCATGCGTACGCTCCCCCTAAAGCGTTGTCGTACCCTCCCCTGGACCCTAAACCGTCTCCGTCCCCTAACCCTAACCCTAGCCCGAACCCTAAGCCTAACCCTTCCCCGAAGCCTGACCCTCACCCGTCCCATAATCCTAACCTGTAGGCTAACACTAAACCGCGCCCTTACACGTACGCTCCCCCTAAAGCGTTGTCGTACCCTCCCCTGGACCCTAAACCGTCCCCGTCCCCTAACCCTAACCCTAGCCCGAACCCTAACCCTAACCCTTCCCCGAAGCCTGACCCTCTCCCGTCCCCTAATCCTAACCCGTACGCTAACACTAACCCGCGCCTTCACTCGTACGCTCCCCCTAAAGCGTTGTTGTACCCTCCCCTGGACCCTAAACCGTCCCCGTCCCCTAACCCTAACCCTAGCCCGAACCCTAACCCTAACCCTTCCCCGAAGCCTGACCCTCTCCCGTCCCCTAATCGTAACCCGTACGCTAACACTAACCCGCGCCCTCACACGTACGCTCCCCCTAAAGCGTTGTCGTACCCTCCCCTGGACCCTAAACCGTCCCCGTCCCCTAACCCTAACCCTAGCCTGAACCCTAACCCTAACCCTTCCCCGAAGCCTGACCCTCACCCGTCCCCTAATCCTAACCCGTACGCTAACACTAACCCGCGCCCTCACACGTACGCTCCCCCTAAAGCGTTGTCGTACCCTCCCCTGGACCCTAAACCGTCTCCGTCCCCTAACCCTAACCCTAGCCCGAACCCTAACCCTTCCCCGAAGCCTGACCCTCACCCGTCCCCTAATCCTATCCCGTACGCTAACACTAACCCGCGCCCTCACACCTACGCTCCCCCTAAAGCGTTGTCGTACCCTCACCGGGATCCTAAACCATCCCCGTCCCCTAACCCTAACCCTAGCCCGAACCCTAACCCTAACCCTTCCCCGAAGCCTGACCCTCACCCATCCCCTAATCCTAAACCCTACGCTAACACTAACCCGCGCCCTCACACCTACGCTCCCCGTAAAGCGTTGTCGTACCCTCCCCTGGACCCTAAACCGACCCCGTCCCCTAACCCTAACCCTAGCCCGAACCCTAACCCTAACCCTTCCCCGAAGCCTGACCCTCACCCATCCCCTAATCCTAAACCCTACGCTAACACTAACCCGCGCCCTCACACCTACGCTCCCCCTAAAGCGTGGTCGTACCCTCCCCTGGACCCTAAACCGTCCCCGTCCCCTAACCCTAACCCTAGCCCGAACCCTAACCCTAACCCTTCCCCGAAGCCTGACCCTCACCCGTCCCCTAATCCTAACCCGTACGCTAACACTAACCCGCGCCCTCACACGTACGCTCCCGCTAATGCGTTGTCTTACCCTCCCCTGGACCCTAAACCGTCCCCGTCCCCTAACCCTAACCCTAGCCGGAACCCTAACCCTAACCCTTCCCCGAAGCCTGACCCTCACCCGTCCCCTAATCCTAACCCGTACGCTAACACTAACCCGTGCCCTCACATGTACGCTCCCCCTAAAGCGTGGTCGTACCCTCCCCTGGACCCTAAACCGTCCCCGTCCCCTAACCTTAACCCTAGCCCGAACCCTAACCCTAACCCTTCCCCGAAGCCTGACCCTCACCCGTCCCCTAATCCTAACCGGTACGCTAACACTAAGCCGCGCCCTCACACGTACGCTCCCCCTAAAGCGTTGTCGTACCCTCCCCTGGACCCTAAACCGTCCCCGTCCCCTAACCCTAACCCTAGCCCGAACCCTAACCCTAACCCTTCCCCGAAGCCTGACCCTCTTCCGTCCCCTAATCCTAACCCGTACGCTAACACTAACCCGCGCCCTCACACGTACGCTCCCCCTAAAGCGTTGTCGTACCCTCCCCTGCACCCTAAACCGTCCCCGTCCCCTAACCCTAACCCTACCCCGAACCCTAACCCTAACCCTTCACCGAAGCCTGACCCTCACCCGTCCCCTAATCCTAACCCGTACGCTAACACTAACCCGCGCCCTCACACGTACGCTCCCCCTAAAGCATTGTCGTACCCTCCCCTGGACCCTAAACCGTCCCCGTCCCCTAACCCTAACCCTAGCCCGAACCCTAACCCTAACCCTTCCCCGAAGCCTGACCCTCACCCGTCCCCAATCCTAACCCGTACGCTAACACTAACCCACGCCCTCACACGTACGCTCCCCCTAAAGCGTTGTCGTACCCTCCCCTGGACCCTAAACCGTCTCCGTCCCCTAAGCCTAACCCTAGCCCGAACCCTAACCCTTCCCCGAAGCCTGACCCTCACCCGTCCCCTAATCCTAACACGTACGCTAACACTCACCCGCGCCCTCACACCTACGCTCCCCCTAAAGCGTTGTCGTACCCTCACCGGGACCCTAAACCGTCCCCGTCCCCTAACCCTAACCCTAGCCCGAACCCTAACCCTAACACTTCCCCGAAGCCTGACCCTCACCCATCCCCTAATCCTAAACCCTACGCTAACACTAACCCGCGCCCTCACACGTACGCTCCCCCTAAAGCGTTGTCGTACCCTCTCCTGGACCCTAAACCGTCCCCGTCCCCTAACCTTAACCCTAGCCCGAACCCTAACCCTAACACTTCCCGGAAGCCTGACCCTCACCCGTCCCCTAATCCTAACCGGTACGCTAACACTAACCCGCACCCTCACACGTACGCTCCCCCTAAAGCGTTGTCGTACCCTCCCCTGGACCCTAAACCGTCTCCGTCCCCTAACCCTAACCGTAGCCCGAACCCTAAGCCTAACCCTTCCCCGAAGCCTGACCCTCACCCGTCCCCTAATCCTAACCCGTACGCTAACACTAACCCGCGCCCTCACACGTACGCTCCCCCTAAAGCGTTGTCGTACCCTCCCCTGGACCCTAAACCGTCCCCGTCCCCTAACCCTAAACCTAGCCCGAACCCTAACCCTAACCCTTCCCCGAAGCCTGACCCTCTCCCGTCCCCTAATCCTAACCCGTACGCTAACACTATCCCGCGCCCTCACACGTACGCACCCCCTAAAGCGTTGTCGTACCCTCCCCTGGACCCTAAACCGTCCCCGTCCCCTAACCTTAACCCTAGCCCGAACCCTAACCCTAACCCTTCCCCGAAGCCTGACCCTCACCCGTCCCCTAATCCTAACCCGTACGCTAACACTAACCCGCGCCCTCACGCGTACGCTCCCCCTAAAGCGTTGTCGTACCCTCCCCTGGACCCTAAACCGTCTCCGTCCCCTAACCCTAACCCTAGCCCGAACCCTAACCCTTCCCCGAAGCCTGACCCTCACCCGTCCCCTAATCCTAACCGTACGCTAACACTAACCCGCGCCCTCACACCTACGCTCCCCCTAAAGCGTTGTCGTACCCTCACCGGGATCCTAAACCATCCCCGTCCCCTAACCCTAACCCTAGCCCGAACCCTAACCCTAACCCTTCCCCGAAGCCTGACCCTCACCCATCCCCTAATCCTAAACCCTACGCTAACACTAACCCGCGCCCTCACACCTACGCTCCCCCTAAAGCGTTGTCGTACCCTCCCCTGGACCCTAAACCGACCCCGTCCCCTAACCCTAACCCTAGCCCGAACCCTAACCCTAACCCTTCCCCGAAGCCTGACCCTCACCCGTCCCCTAATCCTAACCCATACGCTAACACTAACCCGCACCCTCACACGTACGCTCCCCCTAAAGCGTTGTCGTACCCTCCCCTGGACCCTAAACCATCCCTGTCCCCTAACCCTAACCCTAGCCCGAACCCTAACCCTTACCCTTCCCCGAAGCCTGACACTCACCCGTCCCCTAATCCTAACCCGTACGCTAACACTAACCTGCGCCCTCCCACGTACGCTCCCCCTAAAGCGTTGTCGTACCCTCCCCTGGACCCTAAACCGTCCCCGTCCCTTAACACTAACCCAAGCTCGAACGCTAACCCTAACCCTTCCCCGAAGCCTGACCCTCATCCGTCCCCTAATCCTAACCCGTACGCTAACACTAACCCGCGCCCTCACACGTACGCTCCCCCTAAAGCGTTGTCGTACCCTCCCCTGGACCCTAAACCGTCCCCGTCCCCTAACCCTAACCCTAGCCCGAACCCTAACCCTAACCCTTCCCCGAAGCCTGACCCTCACCCGTCCCCTAATCCTAACCCGTACGCTAACACTAACCCGCGCCCTCACACGTACGCTCCCCCTAAAGCGTTGTCGTACCCTCCCATGGACCCTAAACCGTCCCCGTCCCCTAACCCTAACCCTAGCCCGAACCCTAACCCTAACCCTTCCCCGAAGCCTGACCCTCACCCATCCCCTTATCCTAACCCGTACGCTAACACTAACCCGCGCCCTCACACGTACGCTCCCCCTAAAGCGTTGTCGTACCCTCCCCTGGACCCTAAACCGTCCCCGTCCCCTAACCCCTACCCTAGCCCGAACCCTAACCCTAACCCTTCCCCGAAGCCTGACCCTCACCCATCCCCTAATCCTAACCCGTACGCTAACACTAACCCGCGCCCTCACACGTACGCTCCCCCTAAAGCGTTGTCGTACCCTCCCCTGGACCCTAAACCGTCTCCGTCCCCTAACCCTAACCCTAGCCCGAACCCTAACCCTTCCCCGAAGCCTGACCCTCATCCATCCCCTAATCCTAACCCATACGCTAACCCTAACCCGCGCCCTCACATGTACGCTCCCCCTAAAGCGTTGCCGTACCCTCCCCTGGAACCTAAACCGTCCCCGTCCCCTAACCCTAACCCTAGCCCGAACCCTAACCCTAACCCTTCCCCGAAGCCTGACCCTCTCCCGTCCCCTAATCCTAACCCGTACGCTAACACTAACCCGCACCCTCACACGTACGCTCCCCCTAAAGCGTTGTCGTACCCTCCCCTGGACCCTAAACGGTCCCCGTCCCCTAACCCTAACCCTAGCCCGAACCCTAACCCTAACACTTCCCCGAAGCCTGACCCTCACCCGTCCCCTAATCCTAACCCGTACGCTAACACTATCCCGCGCCCTCACACGTACGCTCCCCCTAAAGCATTGTCGTACCCTCACCTGGACCCTAAACCGTCCCCGTCCCCTAACCCTAACCCTAGCCCGAACCCTAACCCTAACCCTTCCCCGAAGCCTGACCCTCACCCGTCCCCTAATCCTAACCCGTACGCTAACACTAAGCCGCGCCCTCACACGTACGCTCCCCCTAAAGCATTGTCGTACCCTCCCCTGGACCCTAAGCAGTCCCCGTCCCCTAACCCTAACCCTAGTCCGAACCCTAACCCTAACCCTTCCCCGAAGCCTGACCCTCACCCGTCCCCTAATCCTAACCCGTACGCTAACACTAACCCGCGCCCTCACAGGTACGCTGCCCCTAAAGCATTGTCATACCCTCCCCTGGACCCTAAACCGTCTCCGTCCCCTAACCCTAACCCTAGCCCGAACCTTAACCATAACACTTCCCCGAAGCCTGACCCTCACCCGTCCCCTAATCCTAACCCGTACGCTAACGCTCACCCGCGCCCTCACACCTACGCTCCCCCTAAAGCGTTGTCGTACCCTCCCCTGGACCCTAAACCGTCCCCGTCCCCTAACCCTAACCCTAGCCCGAACACTAACCCTAACCCTTCCCCGAAGCCTGACCCTCACCCGTCCCCTAATCCTAACCCGTACGCTAACACTAACCCGCGCCCTCACGCGTACGCTCCCCCTAAAGCGTTGTCGTACCCTCCCCTGGACCCTAAACCGTCTCCGTCCCCTAACCCTAACCGTAGCCCGAACCCTAAGCCTAACACTTCCCCGAAGCCTGACCCTCACCCGTCCCCTAATCCTAACCCGTAAACTAACACTAACCCGCGCCCTCACACGTACGCTCCCCCTAAAGCGTTGTCGTACCCTCCCCTGGACCCTAAACCGTCCCCGTCCCATAACCTTAACCCTAGCCCGAACCCTAACCCTAACCCTTCCCCGAAGCCTGACCCTCACCCGTCCCCTAATCCTAACCCGTACGCTAACACTAACCCGCGCCCTCACGCGTACGCTCCCCCTAAAGCGTTGTCGTACACTCCCCTGGACCCTAAACCGTCTCCGTCCCCTAACCCTAACCCTAGCCCGAACCCTAAGCCTAACCCTTCCCCGAAGCCTGACCCTCTCCCGTCCCCTAATCCTAACCGGTAGGCTAACACTAACCCGCGCCCTTACACGTACGCTCCCCCTAAAGCGTTGTCGTACCCTCCCCTGGACCCTAAACCGTCCCCGTCCCCTAACCCTAACCCTAGCCCGAACCCTAACCCTAACCCTTCCCCGAAGCCTGACCCTCTCCCGTCCCCTAATCCTAACCCGTACGCTAACACTAACCCGCGCCCTCACTCGTACGCTCCCCCTAAAGCATTGTCGTACCCTCCCCTGGACCCTAAACCGTCCCCGTCCCCTAAACCTAACCCTAGCCCGAACCCTAACCCTAACCCTTCCCCGAAGCCTGACCCTCACCCGTCCCCTAATCGTAACCCGTACGCTAACACTAACCCGCGCCCTCACACGTACGCTCCCCCTAAAGCGTTGTCGTACACTCCCCTGGACCCTAAACCGTCCCCGTCCCCTAACCCTAACCCTAGCCCGAACCCTAACCCTAACCCTTCCCCGAAGCCTGACACTTACCCGTCCCATAATCCTAACCCGTACGCTAACACTAACCCGCGCCCTCACACGTACGCTCCCCCTAAAGCGTTGTCGTACCCTCCCCTGGACCCTAAACCGTCTCCGTCCCCTAACCCTAACCCTAGCCTGAACCCTAACCCTTCCCCAAAGCCTGACCCTCACCCGTCCCCTAATCCTAACCCGTACGCTAACACTAACCCGCGCCGTCACATGTACGCTCCCCCTAAAGCGTTGTTCTACCCTCCCCTGGACCCTAAACCGTCCCCGTCCCCTAACCCTAACCCTAGCCCGAACCCTAACCCTAACCCTTCCCCGAAGCCTGACCCTCACCCGTTCCCTAACCCTAACCCGTACGCTAACACTAACCCACGCCCTCACACGTACGCTACCCCTAAAGCACTGTCGTACCCTCCCCTGGACCCTAAACCGTCCCCGTCCCCTAACCCTAACCCTAGCCCGAACCCTAACCCTAACACTTCCCCGAAGCCTGACCCTCACCCGTCCCCTAATCCTAACCTCTACGCTAACACTAACCCGCGCCCTCACACGTATGCTCCCCCTAAAGCATTGTCGTACCCTCCCCTGGACCCTAAACCGTCCCCGTCCCCTAACCCTAACCCTAGCCCGAACCCTAACCCTATCACTTCCCCGAAGCCTAACCCTCACCCGTCCCCTAATCCTAACCCGTACGCTGACACTAACCCGCGCCCTCACACGTACGCTCCCCCTAAAGCGTTGTCGTACCCTCCCCTGGACCCTAAACCGTCCCCGTCCCCTAACCCTAACCCTAACCCGAACCCTAACCCTAAAACTTCACCGAAGCCTGACCCTCACCCGTCCCCTAATCCTAACCCGTACGCTAACACTAACCCGCGCCCTCACACGTACGCTCCCCCTAAAGCGTTGTCGTACCCTCCCCTGGACCCTAAACCGTTCCCATCCCCTAACCCTAACCCTAGCCCGAACCCTAACCCTAACACTTCCCCGAAGCCTGACCCTCACCCGTCCCCTAACCCTAACCAGTACGCTAACACTAACCCGCGCCCTCACACGTACGCTACCCCTAAAGCACTGTCGTACCCTCCCCTGGACCCTAAACCGTCCCCGTCCCCTAACCCTAACCCTAGCCCGAACCCTAACCCTAACCCTTCCCCGAAGCCTGACCCTCACCCGTCCCCTAATCCTAACCCGTACGCTAACACTAACCCGCGCCCTCACACGTACGCTCCCCCTAAAGCGTTGTCGTACCCTCCCCTGGACCCTAAACCGTCCCCGTCCCCTAACCCTAACCCTAGCCCGAACCCTAACCCTAACCCTTCCCCGAAGCCTGACCCTCACCCGTCCTCTAATCCTAACCCGTACGCTTACACTAACCCGCGCCCTCACACGTACGCTCCCCCTAAAGCGTTGTCGTACCCTCCCCTGGACCCTAAACCGTCCCCGTCCCCTAACCCTAACCCTAGCCCGAACCCTAACCCTAACCCTTCCCCGAAGCCTGACCCTCACCCGTCCCCTAATCCTAACCCGTACGCTAACACTAACCCGCGCCCTCACACGTACGCTCCCCCTAAAGCGTTGTCGTACCCTCCCCTGGACCCTAAACCGTCCCCGTCCCCTAACCCTAACCCTAGCCCGAACCCTAACCCTAACCCTTCCCCGAAGCCTGACCCTCACCCGTCCTCTAATCCTAACCCGTACGCTTACACTAACCCGCGCCCTCACGCGTACGCTCCCCCTTAAGCATTATCGTACCCTCCCCTGGACCCTAAACCGTCCCCGTCCCCTAACCCTAACCCTAGCCCGAACCCTAAACCTAACCCTTCCCCGAAGCCTGACCCTCACCCGTCCCCTAATCCTAACCCGTACGCTAACACTAACCCGCGCCCTCACACGTACGCTCCCCCTAAAGCGTTGTCGTGCCCTCCCCTGTACCCTAAACGTCCCCGTCCCCTAACCCTAACCCTAGCCCGAAACCTAACCCTAACCCTTCTACGAAGCCTGACCCTCACCCGTCCCCTAATCCGAACCCGTACGCTAACACTAACCCGCGCCCTCACACGTACGCTCCCCCTAAAGCGTTGTCGTACCCTCCCCTGGACCCTAAACCGTCCCCGTCCCCTAACCCTAACCCTAGCCCGAACCCTAAGCCTAACCCTTCCCCGAAGCCTAACCCTCACCCGTCCCCTAATCCTAACCCGTACGCTAACACTAACCCACGCCCTAACACGTACGCTCCCCCTGAAGCGTTGTCGTACACTTACCTGGACCCTAAACCGTCCCCGTCCCCTAACCCTAACCCTAGCCCAAACCCTAACCCTAACTCTTCCCCGAATCCTGACCCTCACACTTCCCCAATCCTAACCCATACGCTAACACTAACCCGCGCCCTCACACGTACGCTCCCCCTAAGGCATTGTTGTACCCTCACCAGGACCCTAAACCTTCCCCATCCCCTAACCCTAACCCTGGCCCGAACCCTAACCCTAACGCTTCCCCGAAGCCTGACCCTCACCCTTCCCCTAATCCTATCTCGTACGCTAACACTAACCCGCGCCCTCACAAGTACGCTCCCCCTAAAGCGTTGTTGTACCCTCACCAGGACCCTAAACCGTCCCCATCCCCTAACCCTAACCCTAGCCCGAACCCTAACCCTAACCCTTCCCCGAAGCCTGACCCTCACCCGTCCCCTAATCCTAACCCGTACGCTAACACTAACCCGCGCCCTCACACGTACGCTCCCCCTAAAGCGTTGTCGTACCATCACCTGGACCCTAAACCGTCCCCGTCCCCTAACCCTAACCCTAGCCCGAACCCTAACCCTAACACTTCCCCGAAGCCTGAGCCTCAACCGTCCCCTAATCCTAACCCGTACGCTAACACTAACCCACGCCCTCACACGTACGCTCCCCCTAAACCGTTGTCGTACCATCACCTGGACCCTAAACCGTCCCCGTCTCCTAACCCTAACCCTAGCCCGAATCCTAACCCTGACACTTCCCCGAAGCCTGACCCTCACCCGTCCCCTAAACCTAACCCGTACGCTAACACTAACCCGAGCCCTCATACGTACGCTCCCCCTAAAGCGTTGTCGTACCCTCCCCTGGACCCTAAACCGTCCCCATCCCCTAACCCTAACCCTAGCCCGAACCCTAACCCTAACCCTTCCCCGAAGCCTGACCCTCACCCGTCCCCTAATCCTAACCCGTACACTAACACTAACACGCGACCTCACACATACGCTCCCCCTAAAGCGTTGTCGTACCCTCACCTGGACCCTAAACCGTCCCGGTCCCTTAACCCTATCCCTAGCCTGAACTCTAACACTAACCCTTCCCCGAAGCCTGACCCTCACCCGTTCACTAATCCTAACCCGTACGCTAACACTAACCCGCGCCCTCACACGTACGCTCCCCCTGAAGCGTTGTCGTACCCTCACCTGGACCCTAATCCGTCCCGGTCCCTTAACCCTATCCCTAGCCTGAACTCTAACACTAACCCTTCCCCGAAGCCTGACCCTCACCCGTCCCCTAATCCTAACCCGTACGCTAACACTAACCCGCGCCCTCACACGTACGCTCCCCCTAAAGCGTTGTCGTACCCTCCCCTGGACCCTAAACCGTTCCCATCCCCTAACCCTAACCCTAGCCCGAACCCTAACCCTAACACTTCCCCGAAGCCTGACCCTCACCCGTCCCCTAACCCTAACCAGTACGCTAACACTAACCCGCGCCCTCACACGTACGCTACCCCTAAAGCACTGTCGTACCCTCCCCTGGACCCTAAACCGTCCCCGTCCCCTAACCCTAACCCTAGCCCGAACCCTAACCCTAACCCTTCCCCGAAGCCTGACCCTCACCCGTCCCCTAATCCTAACCCGTACGCTAACACTAACCCGCGCCCTCACACGTACGCTCCCCCTAAAGCGTTGTCGTACCCTCCCCTGGACCCTAAACCGTCCCCGTCCCCTAACCCTAACCCTAGCCCGAACCCTAACCCTAACCCTTCCCCGAAGCCTGACCCTCACCCGTCCTCTAATCCTAACCCGTACGCTTACACTAACCCGCGCCCTCACACGTACGCTCCCCCTAAAGCGTTGTCGTACCCTCCCCTGGACCCTAAACCGTCCCCGTCCCCTAACCCTAACCCTAGCCCGAACCCTAACCCTAACCCTTCCCCGAAGCCTGACCCTCACCCGTCCCCTAATCCTAACCCGTACGCTAACACTAACCCGCGCCCTCACACGTACGCTCCCCCTAAAGCGTTGTCGTACCCTCCCCTGGACCCTAAACCGTCCCCGTCCCCTAACCCTAACCCTAGCCCGAACCCTAACCCTAACCCTTCCCCGAAGCCTGACCCTCACCCGTCCTCTAATCCTAACCCGTACGCTTACACTAACCCGCGCCCTCACGCGTACGCTCCCCCTTAAGCATTATCGTACCCTCCCCTGGACCCTAAACCGTCCCCGTCCCCTAACCCTAACCCTAGCCCGAACCCTAAACCTAACCCTTCCCCGAAGCCTGACCCTCACCCGTCCCCTAATCCTAACCCGTACGCTAACACTAACCCGCGCCCTCACACGTACGCTCCCCCTAAAGCGTTGTCGTGCCCTCCCCTGTACCCTAAACGTCCCCGTCCCCTAACCCTAACCCTAGCCCGAAACCTAACCCTAACCCTTCTACGAAGCCTGACCCTCACCCGTCCCCTAATCCGAACCCGTACGCTAACACTAACCCGCGCCCTCACACGTACGCTCCCCCTAAAGCGTTGTCGTACCCTCCCCTGGACCCTAAACCGTCCCCGTCCCCTAACCCTAACCCTAGCCCGAACCCTAAGCCTAACCCTTCCCCGAAGCCTAACCCTCACCCGTCCCCTAATCCTAACCCGTACGCTAACACTAACCCGCGCCCTAACACGTACGCTCCCCCTGAAGCGTTGTCGTACACTTACCTGGACCCTAAACCGTCCCCGTCCCCTAACCCTAACCCTAGCCCAAACCCTAACCCTAACTCTTCCCCGAATCCTGACCCTCACACTTCCCCAATCCTAACCCATACGCTAACACTAACCCGCGCCCTCACACGTACGCTCCCCCTAAAGCGTTGTCGTACCATCACCTGGACCCTAAACCGTCCCCGTCCCCTAACCCTAACCCTAGCCCGAACCCTAACCCTAACACTTCCCCGAAGCCTGAGCCTCAACCGTCCCCTAATCCTAACCCGTACGCTAACACTAACCCACGCCCTCACACGTACGCTCCCCCTAAACCGTTGTCGTACCATCACCTGGACCCTAAACCGTCCCCGTCTCCTAACCCTAACCCTAGCCCGAATCCTAACCCTGACACTTCCCCGAAGCCTGACCCTCACCCGTCCCCTAAACCTAACCCGTACGCTAACACTAACCCGAGCCCTCATACGTACGCTCCCCCTAAAGCGTTGTCGTACCCTCCCCTGGACCCTAAACCGTCCCCATCCCCTAATCCTAACCCTAGCCCGAACCCTAACCCTAACCCTTCCCCGAAGCCTGACCCTCACCCGTCCCCTAATCCTAACCCGTACACTAACACTAACACGCGACCTCACACATACGCTCCCCCTAAAGCGTTGTCGTACCCTCACCTGGACCCTAAACCGTCCCGGTCCCTTAACCCTATCCCTAGCCTGAACTCTAACACTAACCCTTCCCCGAAGCCTGACCCTCACCCGTTCACTAATCCTAACCCGTACGCTAACACTAACCCGCGCCCTCACACGTACGCTCCCCCTGAAGCGTTGTCGTACTCTCAACTGGACCCTAAACCATCCCCGTCCCCTAACCCTAGCCCGAACCCTAACCCTAACCCTTCCCGAAGCCTGACCCTCACCCTTCCCCTAATCCTAACCCGTACGCTAACACTAACCCGCTCCCTCACACGTACGCTCCCCCTAAAGTGTTGTTGTACCCTCACCAGGAACCTACTCCGTCCCTATCCCCTAATCCTAACCCTAGCTCGAACCCTAACCCTAACACTTCCCCGAAGCCTGACCCTCACCCGTCCCCTAATCCTAACCCGTACGCTAACACTAACCCGCGCCCTCACACGTACTCTCCCCCTAAAGCGTTGTCGTACCCTCCCCTGGACCCTAAACCGTCCCCGTCCCCTAACCCTAACCCTAGCCCGAACCCTAACCTTAACCCTTCACCGAAGCCTAACCCTCACCCGTCCCATAACCCTAAACCGTACGCTAACACTAACCCGCGCCCTCACACGTACGCTACCCCTAAAGCATTGTCGTACCCTCCCCTGGACCCTAAACCATCCCCGTCCCCTAACCCTAACCCTAGCCCGAACCCTAACCCTAACCCTTCCCCGAAGCCTGACCCTCACCCGTCCCCTAATCCTAACCCGTACGCTAACACTAACCCGCGCCCTCACATGTACGCTCCCCCTAAAGCGTTGTCGTACCCTCCCCTGGACCCTAAACCATCCCCGTCCCCTAACCCTAACCCTAGCCCGAACCCTAAGCCTAACGCTTCCCCGAAGCCTGACCCTCACCCGTCCCCTAATCCTAACCCGTACGCTAACACTAAACCGCGCCCTCACACGTACGCTCCCCCTAAAGCGTTGTCGTACCCTCCCCTGGACCCTAAACCGTCCCCGTCCCCTAACCCTAACCGTAGCCCGAACCCTAAATCTAAACCTTCCCCGAAGCCTGACCCTCACACGTCCCCTAATCCTAACCCGTACGCTAACACTAACACGCGCCCTCACACGTACGCTCCCCCTAAATCGTTGTCGTACCCTCCCCTGGACCCTAAACCGTCCCCGTCCCCTAACCCTAACCCTAGCCCGAACCCTAACCCTAACCCTTCCCCGAAGCCTGACCCTCACCCGTCCTCTAATCCTAACCCGTACGCTTACACTAACCTGCGCCCTCACACGTACGCTCCCCCTAAAGCGTTGTCGTACCCTCCCCTGGACCCTAAACCGTCCCCGTCCCCTAACCCTAACCCTAGCCCGAACCCTAACCGTAACACTTCCCCGAAGCCTAACCCTCACCCGTCCCATAATCCTAACCCGTACGCTAACACTAACCCGCGCCCTCACACGTACGCTCCCCCTAAAGCGTTGTCGTACCCTCCCCTGGACCCTAAACCGTCCCCGTCCCCTAACCCTAACCCTAGCCCGAACCCTAACCCTAACCCTTCCCCGAAGCCTGACCCTCACACGTCCCCAATCCTAACCCGTACGCTAACACTAATCCGCGCCCTCACGCGTACGCTCCCCCTTAAGCGTTATCGTACCCTCCCCTGGACCCTAAACCGTCCCCGTCCCCTAACCCTAACCCTAGCCCGAACCCTAAACCTAACCCTTCCCCGAAGCCTGACCCTCACCCGTCCCCTAATCCGAACCCGTACGCTAACACTAACCCGCGCCCTCACACGTACGCTCCCCCTAAAGCGTTGTCGTACCCTCCCCTGGACCCTAAGCCGTCCCCGTCCCCTAACCCTAACCCTAGCCCGAACCCTAACCCTAACCCTTCCCCAAAGCCTGACCCTCACCCGTCCCATAATCCTAACCCGTACGCTAACACTAACCCGCGCCCTCACACGTACGCTCCCCCTAAAGCGTTGTCGTACCCTCCCCTGGACCCTAAACCGTCCCCGTCCCCTAACCCTTACACTAGCCCGAACCCTAACCCTAACCCTTCCACGAAGCCTGACCCTCACCCGTCCCCTAATCCTAAACCGTACGCTAACACTAACCCGCGCCCTCACATGTACGCTCCCCCTAAAGCGTTGTCGTACCCTCCCCTGGACCCTAAACCGTCCCCGTCCCCTAACCCTAACCCTAGCCCGAACCCTAAGCCTAACACTTCCCCGCAGCCTAACCCTCACCCGTCCCCTAATCCTAACCCGTACGCTAACACTAACCCGCGCCCTAACACGTACGCTCCCCCTGAAGCGTTGTCGTACACTCACCTGGACCCTAAACCGTCCCCGTCCCCTAACCCTAACCCTAGCCCAAACCCTAACCCTAACTCTTCCCCGAATCCTGACCCTCACACTTCCCCAATCCTAACCCATACGCTAACACTAACCCGCGCCCTCACACGTACGCTCCCCCTAAGGCATTGTTGTACCCTCACCAGGACCCTAAACCGTCCCCATCCCCTAACCCTAACCCTGGCCCGAACCCTAACCCTAACCCTTCCCCGAAGCCTGACCCTCACCCTTCCCCTAATCCTATCTCGTACGCTAACACTAACCCGCGCCCTCACAAGTACGCTCCCCCTAAAGCGTTGTTGTACCCTCACCAGGACCCTAAACCGTCCCCATCCCCTAACCCTAACCCTAGCCCGAACCCTAACCCTAACACTTCCCCGAAGCCTGACCCTCACCCGTCCCCTAATCCTAACCCGTACGCTAACACTAACCCGCGCCCTCACACGTACGCTCCCCCTAAAGCGTTATCGTACCATCACCTGGACCCTAAACCGTCCCTGTCCCCTAACCCTAATCCTAGCCCGAACCCTAACCCTAACACTTCCCCGAAGCCTGAGCCTCAACCGTCCCCTAATCCTAACCCGTACGCTAACACTAACCCGCGCCCTCACACGTACGCTCCCCCTAAAGCGTTGTCGTGCCCTCCCCTGTACCCTAAACCGTCCCCGTCCCCTAACCCTAACCCTAGCCCGAACCCTAAGCCTAACCCTTCCCCGAAGCCTAACCCTCACCCGTCCCCTAATCCTAACCCGTACGCTAACACTAACCCGCGCCCTAACACGTACGCTCCCCCTGAAGCATTGTCGTACACTCACCTGGACCCTAAACCGTCCCCGTCCCCTAACCCTAACCCTAGCCCAAACCCTAACCCTAACTCTTCCCCGAATCCTGACCCTCACACTTCCCCAATCCTAACCCATACGCTAACACTAACCCGCGCCCTCACACGTACGCTCCCCCTAAGGCATTGTTGTACCCTCACCAGGACCCTAAACCGTCCCCATCCCCTAACCCTAACCCTGGCCCGAACCCTAACCCTAACCCTTCCCCGAAGCCTGACCCTCACCCTTCCCCTAATCCTATCTCGTACGCTAACACTAACCCGCGCCCTCACACGTACGCTCCCCCTAAAGCGTTGTTGTACCCTCACCAGGACCCTAAACCGTCCCCATCCCCTAACCCTAACCCTAGCCCGAACCCTAACCCTAACCCTTCCCCGAAGCCTGACCCTCACCCGTCCCCTAATCCTAACCCGTACGCTAACACTAACCCACGCCCTCACACGTACGCTCCCCCTAAAGCGTTGTCGTACCATCACCTGGACCCTAAACCGTCCCCGTCCCCTAACCCTAACCCTAGCCTGAACCCTAACCCTAACGCTTCCCCGAAGCCTGAGCCTCAACCGTCCCCTAATCCTAACTGGTACGCTAACACTAACCCACGCCCTCACACGTACGCTCCCCCTAAAGCGTTGTCGTACCATCACCTGGACCCTAAACCGTCCCCGTCTCCTAACCCTAACCCTAGCCCGAATCCTAACCCTGACACTTCCCCGAAGCCTGACCCTCACCCGTCCCCTAAACCTAACCCGTACGCTAACACTAACCCGAGCCCTCATACGTACGCTCCCCCTAAAGCGTTGTCGTACCCTCCCCTGGACCCTAAACCGTCCCCATCCCCTAACCCTAACCCTAGCCCGAACCCTAAACCTAACCCTTCCCCGAAGCCTGACCCTCACCCGTCCCCTAATCCTAACCCGTACACTAACACTAACACGCGACCTCACACATACGCTCCCCCTAAAGCGTTGTCGTACCCTCACCTGGACCCTAAACCGTCCCGGTCCCTTAACCCTATCCCTAGCCTGAACTCTAACACTAACACTTCCCCGAAGCCTGACCCTCACCCGTTCACTAATCCTAACCCGTACGCTAACACTAACCCGCGCCCTCACACGTACGCTCCCCCTGAAGCGTTGTCGTACCCTCAACTGGACCCTAAACCATCCCCGTCCCCTAACCCTAGCCTGAACCCTAACCCTAACCCTTCCCGAAGCCTGACCCTCACCCTTCCCCTAATCCTAACCCGTACGCTAACACTAACCCGCTCCCTCACACGTACGCTCCCCCTAAAGTGTTGTTGTACCCTCACCAGGAACCTACTCCGTCCCTATCCCCTAATCCCAACCCTAGCCCGAACCCTAACCCTAACACTTCCCCGAAGCCTGACCCTCACCCGTCCCCTAATCCTAACCCGTACGCTAACACTAACCCGCGCCCTCACACGTACTCTCCCCCTAAAGCGTTGTCGTACCCTCACCTGGACCCTAAACCGTCCCCGTCCCCTAACCCTAACCCTAGCCCGAAACCTAACCCTAACACTTCCCCGAAGCCTGACACTCACCCGTACCCTAATACTAACCCGTACGCTAACACTAACCCACGCCCTCACACGTACACTCCCCCTAAAGCGTTGTCGTACCCTCAACTGGACCCTAAACCGTCCCCGTCCCCTAACCCTAACCCTAGTCCGAACCCTAACCCTAACCCTTCCCCGAAGCCTGACCCTCACCCATCCCCTAATCCTAACCCGTACGCTAACACTAACCCGCGCCCTCACACGTACGCTCCCCCTAAAGCGTTGTCGTACCCTCCCCTGGACCCTAAACCGTCCCCGTGCCCTAACCCTAACCCTAGCCCGAACCCTAACCCTAACCCTTCCCCAAAGCCTGACCCTCACCCGTCCCATAATCCTAACCCGTACGCTAACACTAACCTGCGCCCTCACACGTACGCTCCCCCTAAAGCGTTGTCGTACCCTCCCCTGGACCCTAAACCGTCCCCGTCCCCTAACCCTTACACTAGCCCGAACCCTAACCCTAACCCTTCCACGAAGCCTGACCCTCACCCGTCCCCTAATCCTAAACCGTACGCTAACACTAACCCGCGCCCTCACACGTACGCTCCCCCTAAAGCGTTGTCGTACCCTCCCCTGGACCCTAAACCGTCCCCGTCCCCTAACCCTAACCCTAGCCCGAACCCTAAGCCTAACCCTTCCCCGAAGCCTGACCCTCACCCGTCCCCTAATCCTAACCCGTACACTAACACTAACACGCGACCTCACACATACGCTCCCCCTAAAGCGTTGTCGTACCCTCACCTGGACCCTAAACCGTCCCGGTCCCTTAACCCTATCCCTAGCCTGAACTCTAACACTAACCCTTCCCCGAAGCCTGACCCTCACCTGTTCACTAATCCTAACCCGTACGCTAACACTAACCCGCGCCCTCACACGTACGCTCCCCCTGAAGCGTTGTCGTACCCTCAACTGGACCCTAAACCATCCCCGTCCCCTAACCCTAGCCCGAACCCTAACCCTAACCCTTCCCGAAGCCTGACCCTCACCCTTCCCCTAATACTAACCCGTACGCTAACACTAACCCGCTCCCTCACACGTACGCTCCCCCTAAAGTGTTGTTGTACCCTCACCAGGAACCTACTCCGTCCCTATCCCCTAATCCTAACCCTAGCCCGAACCCTAACCCTAACACTTCCCCGAAGCCTGACCCTCACCCGTCCCCTAATCCTAACCCGTACGCTAACACTAACCCGCGCCCTCACACGTACTCTCCCCCTAAAGCGTTGTCGTACCCTCACCTGGACCCTAAACCGTCCCCGTCCCCTAACCCTAACCCTAGCCCGAAACCTAACCCTAACACTTCCCCGAAGCCTGACACTCACCCGTACCCTAATACTAACCCGTACGCTAACACTAACCCGCGCCCTCACACGTACGCTCCCCCTAAAGCGTTGTCGTACCCTCAACTGGACCCTAAACCGTCCCCGTTCCCTAACCATAACCCTAGCCCGAACCCTAACCCTAACCCTTCCCCGAAGCCTGACCCTCACCCTTCCCCTAATCCTAACCCGTACGCTAACACTAACCCGTGCCCTCACACGTTACGCTCCCCCTAAAGCGTTGTCGTACCCTCACCTTGACCCTAAACCGACCCCGTCCCCTAACCCTAACCTTAGCCCGCACCCTAACCCTAAACCTTCCCCGAAGCCTTACCCTCACAAGTCCCCTAATTCTAACCCATAAGCTAACACTAACCCATGCCCTCACACTTACGCTCATCCTAAAGCATAGTCGTACCCTCACCTGGACCCTAAACCGTCCCCGTCCCCTAACCCTAACCCTAGCCCGAACCCTAACCCTAACCCTTCCCCGAAGCCTTACCCTCACCCGTCCCCTAATCCTAACCCGTACGCTAACACTAACCCATGCCCTCACACGTATGCTCAGCCTAAAGCGTTGTCGTACCCTCACCTGGACCCTAAACCGTCCCCGTCCCCTAACCATAACCCTAGCCCGGATCCTTGCCCTATCCCTTACCCGAAGCCTTACCCTAACCCGTCCCCTTATCCTAACCCGTACGCTAACACTAACCCGTGCCCTCACATGTACGCTCACCCTAAACCGTTGTCGTACCCTAACCTGTCCCCTAAACCGTCCCCGTCCTCTAATCCTAACCCTAACCCTTACCCAAAGCCTTACCGTAACCCGTCCCCTAATCCTAACCCGTACGCTAACACTAACCCATGCCTTCACACGTACGCTCACCCTCAACCATTGTCGTATCCTAACCTGTCCCCTAAACCGTCCCCATCCCCTAACCCTAACCTGTCCCCTAAACCGTCCCTGTCCCCTAACCCTAACCCTAACCCTATCCCTTACCTGAAGCCTTACCCTAACCCGTCCCCTAATCCTAACCCGTACGCTGACACTAACCAGTGCCCTCACACTTACTCTCACACTATACCATTGTCGTACCCTAACCTGTACCCTAAATCGTCCCCTAACCCTAACCCTAACCCTTACCCGAAGCCTTACCCTAACCCCTCTCCTAATCCTAACCCGTACGCTAACACTAACCCGTGCCCGCACACGTATGCTCACCCTAAACCGTTGTCGTACCCTTACCTGTACCCTATACCATCCCCGTCCCTTAACCCTAACCCTAAACCTTACCCGAAGCCTTACTCTAACCCGTCACCTTATCCTATCCCATACGCTAACACTAACCCGTACCCTAACACGTACGCTCATCCTAAACCATTGTCGCACCCTAACCTGTACCCTAAACTGTCCCTCTCCCCTAACCCTAACCCTAACCGTTACCTGAAGCCTTACCCTCACCCGTCCTCTAATCCTAACCCGTACGCTAACACTAAATCTTACCCTTACATGTACGCTATCCCTAAACCGTTGTCGTACCCTAACCTGTACCCTAAACCATCCCTGTTCCCTAACCGTAACCCTAACCCGAAGCATTACCCTAACACTTACCCTAATCCTAAACGGTACACTAACACTGACCTGTACCCTAACACTTTCGCTCACCCTAAACCATTGTCGCATCCTAAACCATAACCGTTCCCTAACCCTAACCTTAACCCTAACCCTAAACCCACTTATAGCACTATAGCTCAGGAAAATTAAAATAACAAGAAACAACCACCGCAAAGTTTAGGGCTGCTCTGTTTACAAGAGCCTCGACTACGGTACAAATTAATTATCCTTGAAAGAGAGAAATGGATAAAGAAGTTTTCGTACTTACGTACAATGGAATATCACTCAACAATGAAATCAATGTCGTCAGGCCCGTACAAGCATAATGAATGGATTTAGGTACGATGATTCAAAGGAAATAAGTCACACAGAAAAAGAAACTTATCATATGATATCACTTATAGAGGGAATGTAAACTTGGCTACACATGAACTGAATTACAAAACAGAACAGAGTCTCACATTTAGAAAACAAACTTATGCTTTCTTAAGGGGAATGGTGAGTTGAGGTGCTGCGTAAAACCAGAGATTGAAATTAGCACAGATACTATTCCATAAGCCAAATATATAATAGACAAGATATACTCCTTGCTCAACGAATTAGACTCAACACCACCTATTCACCGCAGAGGAATATATCTGACAAAAAGAATATTAAAACATATGTATCTATATGTCTCCGTAAGAGAATCAAGTGTGTGTAGAGCAGTATACACAGCCGTGAAAAATCAACTAAACCCCATTATTAAAATAAATTTCAAAAACAAAGACAGTGAAGGAGAGAAAGTTCTTAAATAATTCGTTCAGGGCTTGTGATGAAACTTGGATTTACCACATCTACACCCACAGCTGGGTGAGACATAAGGCAGGACATTTGGGGCTGAGAGGATTGGTGAGGTTCAGTGAGCAAATGCAGACCCTTTGAAGTAATACTGTATGCTACCCATTCCCTGGGTCCCAACTCTCCTGGTTTAAGGGATTCTTCCTACAGCTAAAACATGCATGGGAAACCCAGAGGATTGTACACCATGTGATCGGGCAATGTTTCTAAAACCCATCACATTTTTTGTCCCCTGGTACACGGGTTCGCCATTCCAGACGCTTTACTAAAAATCTCCCCACGTGGAGAGTCAGTGCCTTAAAACTCCTGTTTGGCACAGTTAGCAATTTCTGCGGAGGTTGAACGGGAATAGGGAGAACCAATGAGAGACTAGCTGTAGGTGTTTGGACGGTCACATTTCACTCTAATTTCCCACCAGGAAGAGGAATTAACAAAAGGCTCAGCATGCCGTGATGAAACAAGATTAGGGCCTGAAGCAATCCTGCAGTTCTGCGGCCAGCCCACAAGAAAGCGAGTTGAAGAAAGGACCTCAGGGGCACTGTAATTCATAAACCTGCAGAGTTATAAATGACAGCTATCGTCCAAAAATATATTGAGGTAAGGCTGCGAAGAGGACTTGAAAGCATGGCACAATTGCAGGAAATATATTTCAGGAGGTAGATGGAAACTGCATTTAAAGCATATGAAAAGCGGCAGAACTTTGACAATGATGCACTTGGCCAAAAAGGGCGTATGCGTTTTTTTCCTGAATACATGCAGGAAAAAACGCATACGCTCTTTTTGTCCAAATAAGCAAGCCTGCAACGGAGATCTGCACTACAATGAAGTCTCACTTCCCACCGGTCAAAAGGGCCATCTGAAAAAAGTGTAAAAACCAGAAAGGCAGGACAGGCCATGGAGAACTGGGAGCCTTGTTATGCTGATGGGCGGGATGTAAATGGCCAACAGCCACTCTAGAGAAGTGTATGGTGTTTCCTGAAACCTCTAAAAAACAAAGCTACAGAGCCTAGGTTGCTTCCACTTATGGTCCTATAGCTTAGGAAAATTAAAATCAACAAGACACAGCCACCCCAAAGTTTAAGGCTGCTGTGTTTACAAGAACCTCGACTACGGTACAATTTAAATATCCCAGAAAGAGGAAAATGGATAAAGAAGTTGTGGTACTTATGTACAATGGAATATCACTCAGCAATGAAATCAATATCATCAGGCCCGTAGGAGCATAATGAGTGGATTTAGGTACGATGATTCTAAGGAAATAAGTCACACAGATAAAGAAACTTATCATAAGATATCACTTATAGAGGGAATGTAAACTTGGCTACACATGAACTGAATTACAAAACAGAACAGAGTCTCACATTTAGAAAACAAACATGTTTGCTTAAGGGGAAAGGTGAGTTGGGGTGCTGCATAAATCCAGAGATTGAAATGAGCACAGATACCGTTCCATAAGCCAAATATGTAATAGACAAGACCTACTCCTTGCTCAGCGAAGTGGACTCAACACCCCCTATTCACCGCAGAGGAATATATCTGACTAGTAAGAATCTTAAAATCTATGTATTTATATGTCTCCGTAAGAGAATCAAGTGTGTGTACAGATGCATAAACACAGCAGTGAAAATTAGCTCAACCCCATTATAAAAATAAACTTCAAAAACAAAACAGAAAGACAGTGAAAGAGAGAGAAATTCTTAAATAATTCGTTCAGGCTTGTGATGAAACCTGGATTTACCACATCTACACCCACAGCTGGGTGAGACATAAGGCTGGACACTTGGGGCTGAGAGAATTGGTGAGGTTCGGTGAGCAAATGCAGACCCTTTGAAGTAGTACTGCGTGCTACCCATTCCATGGGTCCCAACTCTCCAGGTTTAAGGGATTCTTCCTACAGCTAAAACATGCGTGGGAAACCCAGAGGATGGTCCACAGTGTGATCGGGCAAGGTTTCTAAAACGCATCTCATTATTCGTCCTCTGGTACACGGGTTCGCCATTCCAGACGCTTTACTAACAATCTCCCCACTTGGAGAGTCAGTGCTTGTAACCTCCTGTTTGGCACACTCTGCAATTTCTGCGGAGGATGAACGGGAATAGGGAGAACCAATGAGAGACTAGCTGTAGTTGTTTGGACGGGCACATTTCACTCTAATTTCCCACCAAGAAGAAGAATTAACCAAAGGCTCAGCGTGCCACGCCGGAACCAGATTAGGGCCTGAAGCAATCCTGCCGTTTTGCGTCCAGCTCACAAAAAAGCGAGTTGGAAAAAGGAGCTCAGGGTCACTGCAATTCATAAACTTGCAGAGTTATAAAGGACAACTATCGTCCAAAAATATATTGAGGTAAGGCTGCGAAGAGGACTTGAAAGCAAGGCACAATTGCAGGAAACAAATTTCAGGAGGTAGATTGGAATTGCATTTAAAGCATATGAAAAGCGGCAGAACTTCGACAATGATGCACTTGGCCAAAAAATGCATATGCGTTTTTTCCTGAATATATCCAGGAAAAAACGCATACGGCCATTTTTGCCAACCAAGGAAGCGTGCAATGGAAATCCGCACTACAATGAAGTCTCACTTCCCACCGGTCAAATGGGCCATCTGAAAAAAGTGTAAAATCCAGAAAGGCAGGACAGGCCATGGAGAACTGGGAGCCTTGTTATGCTGATGGGCGGGATGTAAATGGCCAACAGCCACTCTGGAGAAGTATATGGTGTTTCCTGAAACATCTAAAAAACAAAGCTACAGAGACTCGGGCACTTCCACTTATGGTCCTATAGCTTAAGGAAATTAAAATCAAAAAGACACAACCACCCCAAAGTTTAGGGCTGCTGTGTTTACAAGAACCTCGACAACGGAACAACTTAAATATCCCAGAAAGAGAAAAATGGATAAAGAAGTTGTGGTACTTACATACAATGGAATATCACTCCACAATGAAATCAATGTCATCAGGCCCGTAGCAGCATAATGAGTGGATTTAGGTTCGATGATTCTGAGTGAAATAAGTCACACAGAAAAAGAAACTAGTCATAAGAGAACACTTATAGAGGGAATGTAAACTTGGCTACACATGAACTGAATTACAAAACAGAACAGATTCTCACATTTAGAAAACCAACTTATGCTTGCTTAAGGGGAAAGGTGAGTTGGGGTGCTGCATAAATCCAGAGATTGAAATGAGCACAGATACCGTTCCATAAGCCAGTAATAGACAAGATATACTCCTTGTTCAACGAAGTGTACTCAACACCCCCTATTCACCGCAGAGGAATATATCTGACTAGTAAGAATCTTAAAACCTATGTATTTATATGTCTCCGTAAGAGAATCAAGTGTGCATCGAGCGGCATAAACACAGCAGTGCAAATCAGCTAAACCCCATTATAAAAATAAATTTCAAAATCAAAACACAAAGACAGTGAAAGAGAGAGAAATTCTTAAATAACTCGTTCAGGCTTGTGATGAAACCTGGATTTACCACATCTACACCCACAGCTGAGTGAGGCATAAGGCTGGACACTTGGGGCTGTGAGGTTTGGTGAGGTTCGGTGAGCAAATGCAGACCCTTTGAAGTAGTACTGCGTGCTACCCATTCCATGGGTCCCAACTCTCCAGGTTTAAGGGATTCTTCCTACAGCTAAAACATGCGTGGGAAACCCAGAGGATGGTCCACAGTGTGATCGAGCAAGGTTTCTAAAACGCATCTCATTATTCGTCCTCTGGTACTCGGGTTCGCCATTCCAGACGCTTTACTAACAATCTCCCCACTTGGAGAGTCAGTGCTTGTAACCTCCTGTTTGGCACATCGTTTGGCAGCGATGCACTTGGCCAAAAAGGGCGTATGTGTTTTTTCCTGAGTATATTCAGGATAAAATGCATACACACTTTTTGGCCAACCAAGCAAGCGGGAAATTCAAATCTGCACTACAAAGAAGTCTCATCCTAACACGTACCCTAACCCTATCCCACTACCGTACCCTAACCTGTACCTGAGACCGTACCCGTTCCCTAACCCTAACCCTTACCCTAAGCTGTACACGAACACTAACCCGTACGCTAACATGTACCCTAACAGTAACACATAGCCATACACTAAACTTTATCCTAACCCTACCCCGTATCCTAACCCTTTCCCTAAACCGTACCATAACCCGTATCCTAATCCTAACCCATCCCCTAACACTAACCCATAACCTAACCCGTACCCTAATCCTAACCCATACACTAACACGTACCCTAACCTTAACCCGTTGTCATACCCTAACCTGCAACCTAATCCGTATCCATTCCCTAACCCTAACCCTTACACTATCCCGTACCATAATCCTAACCTGTACACTAACACTAAACCGTACCCTAACACTTACCCTACTCCTAACCCGTGGTCATACCCTAAACTGTACCCCAAACCATACCCGTCCCCTAACCCTAACCCTAAACCTTACCCTAAACCGTACCCTAATCCTAACCCGTACACTAACACTAAACTGTACCCTAACACGTACCCTAACCCTAACCCTTTGTTGTTCCCTATCCTGTACCCTAAACTGTACCCCTTCCTTAACACTAAACCTAACCCTAACCCATACCTAACACTAACCCATACACTAAACCTAACCATAACCCTGAACGTAAACCGTACCTGAATCCTAACCCATACCCTAACACTAACCCATACCTTAACCCGTACCCTAACACTAAATCATAGCCATACCCTAAACTGTACCCTAACACTAACCCGTACCATAACCATAACCCTAAACCATACTCTAAGCCGTACAATAATCCTAACCCGTACCCTAACCCTAAACCTTACCCTAAACCCTAATCCTTACCCCTAGCTTAATTTTGTTTTTTTGTATTTAAAAAAATATTTTCTTGGGTTAAAACAAACTAGCAGAACAACAAAATAGAGGGCTTCGCTGGTGGTGCGGTGGTTAGAATCTGCCTGCTAATGCAGGGGACACAGGTTCAAGCCCTGGTCTGGGAGGATCCCACATGCCATGGAGCAACTAGGCCCATAAGCCACAACCAGTGAGCCCTCGCATCTGGAGCCTGTGCTCTGCAACAAGAGAGGCCGCAATAGTGAGAGGCCCGCGCACCGAGATCAAGAGTGGCCCCCCACTTGCCACAACTAGAGAAAGCCCTCACACGGAAACTCAGACCCAACACAACAAAAATAAATAAATAAATAATAAGCTCCTACCCCCCCAAAAAAAAGAACAACAAAATAAAACAGAAAGTAACCTGAGTGTCCCTCAAAAAGCTAAGTCTGAAATAGTTGGTACTTCTGTTCTATGGACTGTTATGTAGCCTATAAAAAGTGTGAGAGCTAAATCTGTTTTTCTACAGTGAGAAGCATGATATTCCAGATGTATAGAACACCTGGATAAAATGAGAAATCTACACATTATGCTGGTCGTTTCAGTAAATGGGAAAGGATGGCAAGTGGTAAAATATTATCTTTTCCTTTAATTTTTTAAATTTCACTTGTTACAAAGAACTTCAATTATAATTGTACTTTAAAAAAGTAACAATGGAAATTTAAAAGAAAAAATATATATTGTGTGTTCAGTTACGTTTCATAGAATTATGAAATGCTCCACCCTCTGGCCATTACCTGAAAAAACAGCTTTAAAACCTATGCTAATTGTCACTTCATATGAACAAGTCCTGCAGGGCTGTAAAGGAAACCTGCCTTCATCATGTCTTGCGGGAGGTAAAGGCCAAAGTATTTCAAAATGTGGCACATATTTCAAGAAAACCATTTGAAGAACTAAGCTGTAATAACCGTTTGAAAAATAAAAGGACATGCCTGAAAGCTCAATTTCAAAGGATTATGAGACACATGCAAATCCAACCACACAGAGGTATCAGCTCACACCATTCAGAATAACCATCAGGAAAGAAACTACAAACGATCAATGCTGAAGAGGTTGTGGAGAAATGCATACCCTTAATTTGAAGTGGGACATAACCTGGTAAGAGTCACTAATGGGAACAGGGTGGAGGTGCCTTTAAAAGGTAAATATTGAGCTACTATATGATCCAGCAGGCCCACTCCTGGGCCTATAACATAAGAAGACAGAATTGGAAAGACACAGGCAGGCAAATCTGCACTGCAGCAGTATTACAATAGCCAAGACATGGAAGCAACCAAAAGTCCATCAACAGATGAGTGGACAAAGAGGAACTGTTACATGTAGAGATGGAATATTAGCTCGGGAAAAAAATGAAACAATGCCATTTGCAGCACCATAGATGAGTCTAGAGGTAACCATGCAACTTGTAGTAAGTGAGAAAGCGAAAGACACCTAACGTATATCACTTATAGGTGTTACCTGAAAATTGATAACAATGAAGATATTTCCACAGAGAAAGGCAATCACAGATTCATTGAACAAACTTATGGTTCCCCAAATCGAAAGGTGTGAGGATTGGATACATTACGATATTGGGGTTAACATAGATATAGAAACACATGTGAAATATATAATCACCAAAGACCTACGGAATACCAAGAGAAGACTACTCAACATTGTGTCATAACCTACCTGGGAAAAGGTTCCGAAGAAGAATAGATATATGTATGTGTGTGAAAGAACCACATCTTGCACACCTAGAACAAAAAAAAAAACATTGTAATCAAATTTGCTGCGATAAAAAATAAAAATTAAATTAAAAATATGAACAAGAAATAATGAGACATAAACTGAAAGGAATTTTTCCTGGCACATCCCATTCTAATTTTCAACCTAGAACAGGACTTCCATTAAGGCTCTGTTGCCCTGGTAACCAGATTTGGTAAAGGAGAAATGCTGCCGCCTTGTGACTGTTTCACACAACAGCAGCTTTAAACCAAGAGGTAATGGTCACTTAATATTCAAAATATGTGCAGCACTGTAAAGGACACCGGGCCTCAAAAATGTCCTGGGGTCGTAATCGACCAGAAAATTCAAAAGACGTCAACATTTCAAGAAGACAATGTCAAGAGGCATATTTTACGCACATTTTGTCTTTTCTTTTTTTCTCTTTAAAATAAAAGGGAATTGAAAAATGCGCAACATCAGCAATGAATAAAGCCATGCAAATCCAATTACAGAAATGTTCACCTCACAGCCGTCAGAATGTTCTTCAGCAAAAAGTCTACAAAGAATAAATGCTGAAGGGGTTTCAGAGAACTGTGTACCCTCCAGCTGCTGGGGGGGATGTAAACTGGTAACAGCCAGTAGTGAGAACATAATGGAGGTGCGTTTAAGGGTAAAAATTGAGCTACCATGTGATCTGGTAGGTCCTTTGATGTGCCTATCACCTGAGCAGAGCAGAATGGAAAAGACACAGGCTGGCAATCCTGCACTGCAGGAATATTTAACATAGCCAAGACTTGGAAGAAACCAAAATGTCCATCAACAGAAAAATGCACAAAGAGGAAGTGGTCCATGTAAACAATGGAATATAAGCCATGGAGAACAATGAAACAGTGCCGTTTGCACCACCATATAAGGACCTAGAGATAATCACTCAAATTAAAGAAAGAAAGTGAAAGACAGATATCCTATGACATCACTTCTAGGTGTTACCTAAAAGTTGATACTCATGAACTTATTTCCAAGAGAAGGAAAAGCATGGATTAAGAAAAAAAAATTATGTTTAACCAATGGAAAAGTGTAAGGAATGTGTGAATTAGGATATGAGGGTTAACAGACATGTACTAATACATATGAAATATATAATCACAAAATACCTATGGAATACCAAGAGAGGTCTAGGCAACACTCTGTAATAACCTACATGGTAAAGAATGCAAAGATAAATGACAGATACATTGATATAATGAACCAGATTCTGTACACCTAGGAGAAACAAAATATTTTTATCAAGTTTGCTCTGATAATTAATAAAAATTAAATTTATAAAACAAACAAGAAGTAAGGAGATATAAGCTCTTGGGGATGTGCTCTGGCACATTCCACTCTAATTTGCAGCCTACTAACACGATTTCCAGGAAGGCTCTGCTGCCCAAAAACCCAGAGTTGGAAATGTAGAAATTCTGCTGCCTTGTGGCCGTTTTTCACAAGAGCGGCGTTAAGCCCACAGCTAATGTTCTCTTAACATTCACAAGGACTCAGGGCTGCAAAGGACACCTGCCCTAAACAACTGTGCTGAGGTAGGGAATGGACAATAAAATTCAAAACTGGCAAATTTTTCAAGACGATAGTATGAAGAGGTAAGTTTGACTCACTCTCTTGTTTAAAAAAAGGAAAATGGGTGAAAGCTCAACCTCAGGAATTATTAGACTCATGCAAATCTAATGTACAAAATGGTTTCAACTCACACCAGTCGACTGACCATCAGCAAAAGGTCTACAAACAATAAATTCTGAAGGGGTTTTAGAGAACTGTGTACCCTCTAGCTGCTGGTGAGATGTAACGTGGTAAGAGCCAATAATGAGAACAGAAAGGAGCTACGATTAAAAGTAAAAGTTGAGGTACCATTCGATGCAGCAGTCACACCACTGGGCCTCTCACCTGAGAAGACCAGAATCGAGAAGACGCGGGCTGCAAAAGCTGCACTGCAGCCTTATTCACAATAGCCAAGACAGTGAAGCCACCAAAATGTCCATCAACAGATGTATGGATGAAGAAGAAGTGGTCCACGTTCACAATAGAATATTAGCCATGGAAAACAATGAAACACTGCTATTTGAGGTGCCATAGATGAGCTTGGAGATAATCACAGAATATGAGGTAAGTCAGAAAGCAAAAGACCTATATCCTATGATATCACTTATAGGCGTTATCTAATAACTAACACAAATGAACATATTTCCACAGAGAAAGACACTCACAGACTTAGAAATTAAGTATGCTTATCTAAAAGGAAAGGTGGGCAGAATGGATAAATTAAGATTAACGTTACCATACGTATACAAATACATATAATAAACATATATCAAAAAGACGGACCATATAGCAAGGGAGGTCTATGGAACACTGTAATATTTTACATGGGAAGAGGATCTGAACATGAATAGACATATATATTGTACAAATGAACCAGATTGTGTACATCTGGACAAACAATATCTAATCATTACCCCGATTAAATAAATTTTAAAAACCAAGATGTAATGAGACATAAACTTATGGGCGTTCCTCCTGGCACATTCCATTCTAACTTAAAACCTAGAACCACGACTTCCAGAAAGGCTCTGCTGCCCTAGTACCCAGATTTGGGAAAGGACAAATGCTGCCTCCTTGTGGCCGTTTCCCACAACAGCAGCTTTAAACCCAGTGCTAATGGTCACTAAATATTCACCAAACTTGCAGTTCTGTAATGACATCTGCCCTCCAAAAAAATCCTGGGGTCGAATATCCACCAAAAATTCAAAAGAGGGCAACCTTCCAAGAAGACAGCTTCAAGAGATAGATTGTACTCACACTTGATTTTTAACAGAAAGGAAAAAGGCGTGGAAAATGATGAATTTTAGGAATTTTTAAAGTCATGCAAACCCAAATTACAAAAACCTATCAGGTCACAGCAGTCAGATTGGACATTAGCAAAAATGCTGCAAACTATAAATGCTGAAGGGATTGTGGAGAAGTTCGTACCCTCGGCTCTAAGGGAGACATGGTAAGAGCCACTAATGAAAACACAATGGAGGTGCTTTGAAAAGGTAAACATTGAGCTACTAGTCAATCAGTCATACCCACTGCTGGGACTATCACCTGAGAAAATGAGAATCAAAAAGTCACAAGCTGGCAATCTTGCACTCCAGCAATATTTAATATAGCCAACACTTGGAAGCAACGAAAATGTCCCTCAACAGAGCAATGCACCAAGAAGTGGTCCATATACAAAATGGAATATTATTCCGATAAAAATATAAATTAAATTAAAAAAACAAACAAAAGTAAGGAGACATCAGCCTTTGGGGGTTTATCCGGGCACATTCCACTCTAATTTATAACCGAGGAAGACCACCGGCCGGAAGCTCTGTTTCCCTAGTACCAGCATGGGGAACAAAGAAAGGCTGCCGCAATCTGGCCGTTACCTGCAAAAGCAGCTTTAAAGCCTGTGCTAATGGTCACTTCATGTGAACAAGTACTGCAGGGCTGTAAATGAAACCTGCCCTCAAAATGTTTTGAGGGAGGTAATGGCCAATAAATTTCAAAATGTAACACATACTTTAGAAAACACTTTGAAGAGCTAAGCTGTAATCACAGTTTGAAAAATAAAAAGGACATGACTTAAAGCTCAATTTCAAAGGATTATGAGTCATATGCAAATTCAACCACAAAGAGGTATCAGCTCACACCAGTCAGAATATCCATCAGCAAGAAAACTACAAACAATAAATGCTGAAGCCATAAAAAGAAACGAAATTGAGCTATTTGTAATGAGGTGGATAGACCTAGAGTCTGTCATACACAGTGAAGTAAGTCAGAAAGAGAGAGACAAATACCGTATGCTAACACATATACCTGGAATTTAAGGGAAAAAAATGTCATGAAGAACCTAGGGGTAAAACAGGAATAAAGACAGAGATCTACTAGAGAATGGACTTGAGGATATGGGGAGGGGGAAGGGTAAGCTGTGACAAAGGGAGAGAGAGGCATGGACATATATACACTACCAAACGTAAGGTAGATAGCTAGTGGGAAGCAGCAGCATGGCACAGGGAGATCAGCTCGGTGCTTTGTGACCGCCTGGAGGGGTGGGATAGGGAGGGTGGGAGGGAGGGAGATGCAAGAGGGAAGAGATATGGGGACATATGTATATGTATAACTGATTCATTTTGTTGTAAAGCACAAGCTAGCACACCATTGTAAAGCAATTATGCTTCAATAAAGATATTTAAAATAAATAAATAAATAAATGCTGAAGGTGTTGTGGAGAAATGCATACCCTCAACTTTAAGTGAGATGTAACCTGGAAAGAGCCAATAATGAGCACAGAATCGTGGTGCATTTAAACGGTAAACCCCGAGATACCATATGATACAGGATGCCCACTCCTGGGCCTATAACATAAGAAGACAGAATTGTAAAGACACAGGCAGGCAAATGTGCAGTGCAGCAGTATTACAATAGCCAAGACATGGAGGCAACCAAAAAGTCCATCAACAGGTGAGTGGACAAAGAAGAACTGGTACATGTACAGATGGAATATTATCTAGGGAAAAAAATGAAACAATGCCATTTGCAGCACCGTAGATGATTCTAGAGGTAATCAGGCAAATTGTACTAAGTCAGACAGCAAAAGACACATATCCTATAATATCACTTATAGGTGTTAGCTAAAAATTGATACCAATGAAGATATTTCCACAGAGAAAGGTAATCACAGATTCATTAAACAAAGTTATGGTTCACCAAATGGAAAGGTGTGAGGACTGGATACATTAGGATATTGGGGTTAACATAGATATAGAAACACATGTGAAATATATAATCACCAAAGACCTACGGAATACCAAGAGAAGACTACTCAACATTGTGTCACAAGCTACATGAGAAAACGATCTGAAGAAGTATAGATACATGTATATGTGTAAAAGAACCACATCTTACACACCTAGAACAAACAAAACATTTTAATCAAATTTGCTCTGATAAAAAATAAACATTAAAAAAAGAACAAGAAAAAAAAGAGAGAAAAAAAGGGAAAAAAAAAGAACGAGAAGTAATGAGACATACACTTAAGGGGCTTTTTGCTGGCACATTGCATTCTAATTTACAACCAGAACACGACTTCCATTAAAGCTCTGTCATCACTAATAAAGCAGCTTTATAAGCAATGTTGAAGGTAGCTTAAAAGAATTCTCACTAATTATTGACAGTAACAAGAAAACAAACAAAAGTAAAAATCTCACGGCAAAAAGTATACATAGAGTAAGGGTAGTAGATCAAACACTTATTAAACTTCTGTAAAGAATAAAAGACAACAGTAGTATTTTTTTTTAAAGAGAGGGGCCAAATAAATCAGAACTGAAAGAGATGATGTTACAAGAGCCACCACAGAAATACAAAGTATCCTAAGATACACACAGGGTAACTCAGGGCTCAGACTGGACAGAGCCCACTCTCCATTCCCCTGTACATGACTTACAGGAGCCTCAGGAACTGAGGAGGGGGTCCTTGAGGAGAGGCACAAGATAGAAGATGTTAGGCATTAACATGACTGCATTCACTTTAAACGTGCCTGAACTACATTCACATGAGATGATTTTGTCCTGTTTGTACATCAGCACCTCTAGTCGGAACTGCAGATCTTTGGTTTCACCACCTCTATGACAGCATTAGCTTCACCTGCTGTGGACCGTCTCCTATAGGATTTCTAGAACCACAAAACATCGAAGCTTCACAGGACCCAGAGTCTGTGCGACTCCACTCAGAGTCTCAACTGCATTCAGAGACTCAGAGTCTCAACAGAGACTCCACTCTTGGAGGACACACACAAAGTAGTGTGCACATCAGGACCCAGGGGAAGGAGCAGTCACCCCATAGGTGAATGATCATACCTAGCTGCTAGTTTTAGAGGGTCTCCTGCAGAGGTGGGGTGTGGCTGCGGCTCACCATGGGGACAATGACACTGACAGCAGAAGTTCTGGGAAATACTCCTTGGTGTGAACTCTCCCAGAGTCCACCATTAGCCCCACCAAGAGCAAGGTAGGCTCCAGTGCTGGGTCGCCTCAGTCCAAACAACCAACAGGGAGGGAACCCAGCCCCATGCATCAGCAGACAAGTGGATTAAACTTTTTATTAAACTTTTATTTAATCCACAGACAAGCAGATTAAAGCTCTGCCCACCAGAACAACACCCAGCTCTACCCACCACCAGTCCCTCGCATAAGGAAGCTTGCACAAGCCTCTCAGATAGACTCAATCACTGGAGAGCAGACAGCAGAAGCAAGAAGAACTACAATTCTGCAGCCTGTGGAAGGAAAACCACATTCACAGAAAGATAGAGAAAATGAAAAGGCAGAGGACTTTATACCAGATCAAGGAACAAGATAAATCCTCAGAAAAACAACGAAATGAAGTGGGGATAGGTAACCTTCCAGTAAAAGAATTCAGAATAATGATAGTGAAGATGATCCAAGACCTTAGAAAAATAATGGAGGCAAAGATCGAGAAGATGCAAGAAATGCTTAACAAAGACCTAGAAGAATTAAGGAACAAACACCTAGAAGAATTAAAGAACAAACAAACAGAGATGAACAATACAATAACTGAAATGAAAAATACACTAGAAGGAATCAGTAGCAGAATAACTGTGACAGAAGAACGGATAAGTGACCTGGAAGACAGAAAGGTGGAAATCACTGCCATGGAACAAAATAAAGAAAAAGAATGAAAATAAATGAAGACAACCTAAGAGACTTCTGGGACAACATTAAATGCAACAACATTCGCATTATAGGGGTCCCAGATGGAGAACAGAGAGAGAAAGGACTCGAGAAAATATCTGAAGAGATTATAGTTGAAAACTTCCCTAGCATGGGAAAAGAAATAGCCACCGAAGTCCACGAAGTGCAGAGAGTCCCAGGCAGGATAAACCAAAGGAGAAAAATGCCGAGACACACAGTAATCAAATTGAAAAAATTAAAGACAAAGAAAAATTATTGAAAGCAACAAGGGAAAAATGACAACATACAACGGAATTCCCATAAGGTTAACAGCTGATTTCTCAGCAGAAAATCTACAAGCCAGAAGGGAGTGGCATGATAACTTTAACGTGATGAAAGGGAAGAACCTACCACCAAGAGTACTCCACCCAGCAAGTATCTCATTCAGATTTGATGGAGAAATCAAAAGCTTTACAGACAAGCAAAAGCTAAGAGAATTCAGCACCACGAAACCAGCTCTACAACAAATGCTAAAGGAACTTCTCTAAGTGGGAAACACAAGAGAAGAAAAGGACCCACTAAGACAAACCCATAACAATTAAGAAAATAATAATAGGAACATACATATTGATAATTACCTTAAACGTGAATGGATTAAATGCTCCAACCAAATGACACAGGCTCACTGAATGGATACAAAAACAAGATCCATATATATGCTGTCTACAAGAGACCCATTTCAGACCTAGGGACACATACAGACTGAAAGTGAGAGGATGGAAAAATATATTCCATGCAAATGAAAATCAAAAGAAAGCTGGAGTAGCAATACTCATATCAGATAAAATAGATTTTAAAATAAAGAATGTTACAAGAGACAAGGAAGGACACTACATAATGATCAAGGGATCAATCCAAGATATAACAATTATAAATATATATGTACCCAACACAGGAACACCTCAATACATAAGGCAACTGCTAACAGCTATAAAAGAGGAAATCAACAGTAACACAATAATAGCAAGGGACTTTAACACCTCACTTACACCAATGGAGATCATCCAGACAGAAAATTAATAAGGAAACACAAGCTTTAAATGACACAATAGACCAGATAGATTTAATGGATATTTATAGGACATTCCATCCAAAAACAGCAGACTACCAGTTCTTCTCAATGGCACACGGAACATTCTCCGGGATAGATCACATCTTGGGTCACAAATAAAGCCTCAGTAAATTTAAGAAAACTGAAATCATATCAAGCAGCTGTTCCGACCACAATGCTATGAGATTAGAAATCAATTACAGGGAAAATAACGTAAAAAACAAACACATGGAGGCTAAACAATACATTTCTAAATAACCAAGAGATCACTGAGGAAATCAAAGAGGAAATCAAAAAATACCTAGAGACAAATGACAACAAAAACACGATGATCCAAAACCTATGGGATGCAGCAAAAACAGTTCTAAGAGGGAAGTTTATAGCAATAAAAGCCTACCTCAAGAAACCAGAAAAATCTCAAATAAACAATCTAACCCTACACCTAAAGGAACTAGAGAATGAAGAACAAAACCCAAAGTTAATAGAAGGAAAGAAATCATAAAGATCAAAGCAGAAATAAATGAAATAAAAACAATAGCAAAGATCAATAAAACTAAAAGCTGGTTCTTTGAGAAGATAAACAAAAATGATAAACCTTTAGCCAGACTCAAGTAAAAGAGGGAGAGGACTCAAATCAATAAAATTAGAAATGAAACAGGAGAAGTTGTAACAGACACCACAGAAATACAAAGCATCCTAAGAGACCTCTACAAGCAACTCTATGCCAATAAAATGGACAACCTGGAAGAAATGGACAAATTCTTAGAAAGGTATAACCTTCCAAGACTGAACCGGGAAGAAATAGAAAATATGAACAGACAAATCACAAGTAATGAAATTGAAAGTGTGATTAAAAATCTTCCAACAAACAAAAGTCCAGAACGAGATGGCATCAGAGGTGAATTCTATCAAACATTTAGACAAGAGCTAACACCCAATCTTCTCAAACTCTTCAGAACTTTTCAGGGTAAGGAACACTCCCAAACTCATTATATGAGGCCACAATCACCCTGATACCAAAACCAGACAAAGATACTACAGAAAAAGAAAATTAGAGACCAATATCACTGATTAATATAGATGTAAAAATCCTCAACAAAATACTAGGAAACAGAATTAAACAACACATTAAAAGGATCATGCACCATGATCAGGTGGGGTTTATCCCAGGGATGCAAGAATTCTTCAATATACACAAATCAATCAATGTGATACACCATATTAACAAATTGTAGAATAAAAATATGATCATCCCAATAGATGAAGGAAGAGCTTTTGACAAAATTCAACACCAATTTATGATTAAAAGTCTCCAAAAAGTGGGCATAGAGGGAATCTACCTCAACATAATAAAGGCAGTATATGACAAACCCACAGCAAACATCATTCTCAATAGTGAAAAACTAAAAGCATTTCCTCTAAGATCAGGAACAAGACAAGGATGTCCACTCTCACCACTATTACTCAACATAGTTTTTGGAAGTCCTAGACACAGTAATCAGAGAAGAAAAAGAAATAAAAGGAATACAAATTGGAAAAGAAGAAGGAAAATTGTCACTGTTTGCAAATGACACGATACTACACATAGTGAATCCTAAAGATGCCACCAGAAAACTACCAGAGCTAATCAATGAATTTGGTAAAGTTGCAGGATACAAAATTAATGCACAGAAATCTCTTGCATTCCTATACACTAACAATGAAAGATCAGAAAGAGAAATTAAGGAAACAATCTCATTCACCATTGCAACAAAAAGAATAAAATACGGAGGAATGAACCTACATAAGGAGGTAAAAGACCTGTACTCAGAAAACTATAAGACACTGCTGAAAGAAATCAAAGATGATATAAACATATGGAGGTATAAACCATGTTCTTGGATTAGAAGAATCAATATTGTGAAAATGACTATAGTACCCAAAGCAAGCTACAGATTCAATGCAATCCCTATCAAATACCACTGGCATTTTCTACAGAACTAGAACAAAAAAATCTTAAAATTTGTATGGAGACACAAAAGACCCCGAATAGCCAAAGCAGTCTTGAGGGAAATTAAAAGAGCTGGAGGAATCAGACTTCCTAACTTCAGACTATACTACAAAGCTACATTAATCAAGACTATATGGTACTGGCACAAAAACAGAAATATAGATCAATTGAACAAGATAGAAAGCCCAGAGATAAACCTACGTACCTATGGCTAACTCATCTATGACAAAGGAGGCAAAGATATACAATGAAGAAAAGACAGTCTCTTCAGTAAGTGGTGCTGGGAAAACTGGACAACTACACGTGAAAGAATGAAATTAGAACACTCCATAACACCATACACAAAAATAAACTCAAAATGAATTAGAGATCTAAATGTTAGACCAGACACTATAAAATTATTAGAGGAAAACATAGGCAGAACACTCTATGACATAAATCACAGCAAGATCCTTTTTGACCCACCTCCTAGAGAAGTGGAAATAAAAACAAAAATAAACAAATGGGACCTAATGAAACTTCAAAGCTTTTGCACAGCAAAGGAAAATATAAACAAGACGAAAATACAACCCTCAGAATGGGAGAAAATGTTTTCAAATGAAGCAAATGACAAAAGATTAATCTCCAAAATTTACAAGCAGCTCGTGTAGCTCAATATCACAAAAACAAACAACACAATCCAAAAATGGGCAGAAGACCTAAATAGACATTTCTCCAAAGGAGATATACAGGTTGCCAATAAACACATGAAAGGATGCCGAACATCACTAATCATTAGAGAAATGCAAATCAAAACTACAGTGAGGTATCAACTCCCAGCAGTCAGAATGGCAATCATCAAAAAAAATACAAACAATAAATGCTGGAGAGGCATTTACTGGAGAAAAGGGAACGTTCTTGCACTGTTGCTGGGAATGTAAATTGCTATACCCACTAGGGATAACAGTATAGAGGTTCCTGAAAAAACTAAAAATAGAAGTACCATACGACCCAGCAATCCAACTACTGGGCATTTGCCCTGAGAAAACCATAATTCAAAAAGAGTTATATACAACAATGTTCATTGCAGTTCTACTTACAATAGCCAGGACATGGAAGCAACCTAAGTGTCCATCGACAGATAAATGGATAAAGAATATCTGGCACATATATAAATGGAATATTACTCAGCCATAAAAAGAAACAAAACTGAGTTATTTGTAGTGAGGGGGATGGACTTAGAGTCTGTCCTACACAGTGAAGTAAGTCAGAAAGAGAAAAATAAATACCGTGTACTAACAGAGATATATGGAATCTAAAGAAAAAAGTTTATGAAGAACCTAGGGGCAGGACAGGATTAAGGACACAGACATAGAGAAAGGACTTGAGGACACGGGGAGGGGGAAGGGTAAGCTGGGACGAAGTGAGAGAGTGCCATGGACATATATACATTACCAAATGTAACATCGATAGCTACTGGGAAGCAGCCACATAGCACAGGGAGATCAGCTCGGTGCTTTGCGACCACCTAAAGGGGTGGGATGTGGAGGGTGGGAGGGAGATGTAAGAGGGAGGGGATATGGTGATATATGTATATGTATAATTGATTCACTTTGTTATACAGCAGAAACTAACACTCCATTGTAAAGCAATTATACTCCAATAAAGGTGTAAAAGGAAAATAAAAAAGAAAGAAGCCCAGAGATAAACCTACACACCTATGGTCAACTAATCTATGACAAAGTAGGCAAGACTATACAATGGAGAAAAGACAGTGTCTTCAATCAGTGGTGCTGGGAAAAATGGACAGCTACATGTAAAAGAATGAAATTAGAACACCCCCTAACACCATACACAAAAATAAATTCAAAATGGATTAGAGACCTTAATGTAAGACCGGACAGTATAAAACTCTTAGAGGAAAACATAGGAAGAATACTCTAACATAAATCACAGCAAGATCTTTTTTGATCCACCTCCTAGAGTAATGACATAAAAAAGAAAACTAAACAAATGGGACCTAATGAAACGTAAAAGCTTTTGCAAAGCAATGGAAACTACAAACACAAAAAGACAACCCTCAGAATGGGAGAATATATTTGCAACTGAATCAATGGACAAAGGATTAATCTCCAATATATATAAACAGCTGATGCAGCTCAATATTAAAAAAACAAACAACCCAATACAAAAATGGGCAGAAGATCTAAATAGACATTTCTTCCAAAAAGACGTAGAGATGGCCAAGGAGCACATGAAAAGCTGCTCTACATCACTAATTATTAGAGAAATGCAAATCAAAACTACAATGAGGTATCACCTCACACCTGTTAGAATGGGCATCATCAGAAAATCTACAAACAACAAATGCTGGAGAGGGTGTGGAGAAAAGGAACCCTCTTCCACGATTGGTGGGAATGTAAATTGATAGTCACTATGGAGAACAGTATGGAGGTTCCTTAAAAAACTAAAAATAGAATTACCATATGATCCAGCAACCCACTACTGGGCATATACCCAGAGAAAACCATAAATCAAAAAGACACATTCACCACAATGTTCATTGCAGCACTACTTACAATAGCCAGGTAATGGAAGCAACCTAAATGCCCACAGACAGACGAATGGATAAAGATGTGGTACATATATAAAATGGACTATTAGCCATAAAAAGGAATGAAATTGGGTCATTTGTAGAGACGTCGATGGATCTAGAGACTGTCATACAGAGTGAAGTAAGTCAGAGAGAGAAAAACAAATATTGTATATTAACGCATATATGTGGAACCTAGAAAAATGGTACAGATGAACCGGTTTGAAGGGCAGAAACAGAGACACAGATGTAGAGAACAAATGTATGGACACAAAGAGGGGAAAGCCATGGGGGGTGGTGGTGGGAGGAGTTGGGAGATTGGGATTGACATGTATACATTTATATGTATAAAATAGATAACCAATAAGAACCTGCTGTATAAAAAATAAATAAAATAAAATGAAAAATAAAATTTTTTAAAAAACGGAAAAAAGTTATTCCCTTCACATACATGTATTTATATGAATGAATTATTTCCATGCTTACATCCATAAGTACAAAAAAGAGGAATAAAACCTACCTTGAAACAAAAAAGAAAAAAACAAAACAGAACCCACCAGTTATACAGATGAAAACCCTATCAGGGCACTTGCTTCAGTGGTAGACAATTCTGAAATTGGTCAGAGGTGGAGAATCATCTAGCATGCAGCCAGCAGCCCCCCCGCAAGGAGTGTCCTCATTACAAGCCTGGGGGACCGTGCCGAGGCATCTGTGAGTAAACGTGAGATGAGCCCCAGGCCAGCTGCTGCTGAACTGTTCCCAACCTTCCCAGGTAAAACACCTGAATATGTACAAGGACTTGAAAGCCTAGAGGAAGGGCCATGGAGCCACACGAGTGACAGCATGCCGGCCGACTTGGTGCCTGCAGGCCAGCCAGGATGGTACTGGCCCTGGGTGCTCTTCTGGAAGATTTCCATTTCCCTGCCTGAGATACCCGTCCTGTCCCTGCCCCCACTGCTTTTTTCCTTCCTCACCTCTGCCCAGGGAGAAATTCCAGCAGCAGGTATGGGTGACACATCCTCTTCCTTAGCAGGTGGCAGCCTGGCAACTGCTGCAGAAAGTTCAGCAGAGCCCCACTCACACTGGGCCACCCACAAAGCTGTGGCCTCTCACTCCCTCCCACCAGCCCAGCCCCGAGACTGCTGACAGGGCAGAGAAAATGGCGTCAGGCACGGCTGCAGGGGCTCTTGCTGCCTGGAGTGGTATTTATATTGATCTCAACCCAGGCACACCTGGGGAGGGCTGGCCGGCACGGTAAGGCTGCCCAGGTCAGCCAATCATCACCCCTCAGGTGCTCAAAGTTGCAGAAAATGGAACTTGCTGAACCGGCCAGGTCCAAGGAACAGGTGTGGGCTCCTGAGAGTCAAGATAGACAAGGGGCTGCAGCTTTGGCTTGTTTTCTAATCATTTTATCTGGCCCATGAGTGGGAGACAACTTCAAGAAAACACTCTCCTAATGAGAGGAACCCAGGAGTCAGGGAGAGGAGGGGTGGGTGGTGGTTGGAGACAGAGGCCTGGTGCCCCGGGTGCAGTGGAAGTCTCTGGAAGACCAGGTGGAGGGAGGCTGTACAGAGTGATGCCCAGGGTCACAGACCTGTCGCAGCTGCTGTTTGTTAGTTCAAGTCCTGCTCTGAGGTGCTCTGTGTCAGCTCTGAGTGACAGGTGAGCTGGGGGTGCTCTGCAATGAGGGCTATGTGCATGGTTCCTGTGTGCCCAGCCCTGCCACGGTGCCTGCAAGGGTAGCTCTGTATCCGGGGATTGGTCTGACCACGAGAGCCCCATGGGCTGCTGGGGACCTGGTAAAGGATGTCAGGACAGTCAGTGAAGCCACCGAGGATATATCTCCAGCTGCTCCTAATTCCTACACCCTGCTGGTCATTCTACCAACCACCAGGACATGGTATTCTGTATTAGTCTTCAATGATGCCTTCTTTTGTATTCCATTAGTCCCAGAGTCACAAGAAATTTTGGCTTGTGAGTGGCAGGACTCAACATACAACTAAAACAATACTTCCGGGCCGTCTGGCCCCAAGGGTGCAAAAATTCCCACACTGTCTTTGGGGAAAGCTTAGGTAAAGACCTAAAAGTTCTACCTCTGGAAAAGGAAACCCTCCTTCAATACGCAGACGACATTCTGATCGCCAGCCCTACTAAGGAGGCCTCTGAACTACCAAACCAATAAAGGATAGAAGTCGTCCAAAAAGAAGCTCAAATATCACAGACTGCGGTGACCTGCCTGGGCTTCATTCTCACAGAAGGTCGGAGAAGCCCATCCCAGGAAAGGGAAGAAACCATTTTCAGCCTTACCCCTTTCTAAAACTAGAAGAGAGCTTAGGGGTTCCTGGGGAGGCCAGGGTTTGCTGCTTCTGGATCCCTAACTACAGTCTACTAGCTGGGCCTCTATATGAAACACTGAAAGGAAAAGATGATGATCCTTTTGAATAGAATCCAGAAGTGGCCTTTCAAGAATGGAAAGAGCAGCCAATTCAGACCCTTGCCCTGGAACTCCCTAATTTAGCTAAACCCTTTGACCTTTACATTCCCGGTGAAAGGTGAATCGCCATTGGAGAATTAGTGCAAAAACTGGGACCACTTGAAATGGAACAATTCAAGAATGCCATCCAGGTAGGATAAACTACGGTCACCAAGGGGCTTGGCCCACTGCCACATCTGGCCAAGATACTGGCGGTATCTAAAAACCTGGAAATCAGCAGCCCAAAAGGCCACCTCCCTCCTAAGGGAAAAGGACCCCACGTGGTGATCCTAACCACCAACCATGCCCTGAAGTTGCAGGGTTCGCTCCGTTGGCACACCGACCTCGAGTGAGGAGGCCCTCCAACTCCAACATCCAGAGAGATAACCGGGGGCAACAGGACACCATGACGACTCGTGTGAACATCACTTGACCTGGAGTTTCTCTCATAAAACAAGAGTGTGTCCCAAAAGAGTAGACTACTGCTTGCAGGACTTACTGCACCCAGAGGGGAGCTAATAATCTTGGCGGGGGGAACCGTATATCACACTGTGACCATAGAAAAGCCTACAGACACCGTGATGATGGTGGCCAATAAGACCGGCTGGACTCCTGTTTATTTCAAAAGGCTGTTGACTCAGTGGCCATCATGGTCCTTGATCACCACTGACCCTGGACTGTCTGGGAGTTGAGTGGGCAGGGCTCTGACACCTGGTGCTGTTTGTACGTTAATTCAGGGGCCTAATTGAAGAAAGCGCAGACTACTGGTCAGAGCATCTAGGCTGGCAGAAACGGTCAGCCTAAGGTGGCCGAACAAATGTGGGGTGGAGTGAAACCAGCCCCCACAGCGTCTCTGCACATCTCTTTCCTGGACCCTTAAAGGTCATTAGAATCTATAACACTTCCAATGCTGGTGCTCAGGTGGACGAGCAAGGAGGCAGGGGGCCTGGGGACAATCAACGTCACCTGGAGGCTGCTGGGGAGAAGTTCTGACCCTCGCCCCTGGGTATGAGGGCTCCCAACTCAGCACTCAGCAGTTACAGAAGAAGGGTCTGCACCCTCAGAACTCCAAGAATGAGGAACGGGACAAAAGGCAGAGGAGGAGTTTGTCCCCAGCAAAGCCCATTAAAAATCTCTGGGAGATAAAAATAGAATCTGTGCAATAAAGTCAAGTCTAACCTTTTTTATCCTTTGTGCTTTGTCTAATTTCACGTGCTCCTAGGGTCCCGCATGCAGAGGTTCCACACCCGGCACTTCAGACCAGATTTCCTAGTGCAGAATGGCTGGGTCGACACCTCAGCTCCTGGGGCCCAGTGCAGACTCCACGATATAGAGCCTGAGCTGCAGCCAACCCAGCCCTTGAAAGCTCTGTCCCCTCCCTCCCACTGACTCTGACAGGATCTCTACACAGCAGCCCAGCCCACAGCCTACGGGGTAGTGCATGCTCTCACCTCTCCATTCTCTGATCAAAATATAAAGTTTCCTTTGCTTGTGAACCAAACTCAGTCTCGACCGTCCCCGTCCCCTAACCCTAACCCTAGCCCGAACCCAAACCCTAACCCTTCCCCGAAGCCTGACCCTCACCCGTCCCCTAATCCTAACCCGTACGCTAACACTAACTCACGCCCTCACACGTACGCTCCCCCTAAAGCGTTGTCGTACCCTCCCCTGGGCCCTAAACCGTCCCCGTCCCCAAACCCTAACCCTAGCCCGAACCCTAACCCTAACCCTTCCCCGAAGCCTGACCCTCACCCGTCCCCTAATCCTAACCCGTACGCTAACACTAACCCGCGCCCTCACACGTACGCTCCCCCTAAAGCGTTGTTGTACCCTCCCCTGGACCCTAAACCGTCCCCATCCCCTAACCCTAACCCTAGCCCGAACGCTAACCCTAAAGCTTCCCCGAAGCCTGACCCTCACACGTCCCCTAATCCTAACCCGTACGCTAACACTATGCCGCGCCCTCACACGTACGCTCCCCCTAAAGCGTTGTCGTACCCTCCCCTGGACCCTAAACCGTCCCTGTCCCCTAACCCTAACCCTAGCCCGAACCCTAACCCTAACCCTTCCCCGAAGCCTGACCCTCACCCGTCCCCTAATCCTAACCCGTACGCAAACACTAACCCGCGCCCTCACACGTACGCTCCCCCTAAAGCGTTGTCGTACCCTCCCCTGGACCCTAAACCGTCCCCGTCCCCTAAACCTAACTCTAGCCCGAACCCTAACCCTAACCCTTCCCCGTAGCCTGACACTCACCCGTCCCCTAATCCTAACCCGTAGGCTAACACTAACCCGCACCCTCACACGTACGCTCCCCCTAAAGCGTTGTTGTACCCTCCCTTGGACCCTAAACCGTCCCCGTCCCCTAACCCTAACCCTAGCCCGAACGCTAACCCTAACCCATCCCCGAAGCCTGACCCTCACCCGTCCCCTAATCCTAACCCGTACGCTAACACTAACCCGCGCCCTCACACGTACGCTCCCCCTAAAGCGTTGTCGTACCCTCCCCTGGGCCCTAAACCGTCCCCGTCCCCTAATCCTAACCCTAGCCCGAACCATAACCCTAACCCTTCCCCGAAGCCTGACACTCACCCGTCCCCTAATCCTAACCCGTACGCTAACACTAACCCGCGCCCTTACACGTACGCTCCCCCGAAAGCGTTGTCGTACCCTCCCCTGGACCCTAAACCGTCCCCGTCCCTTAAAACTAACCCTAGCTCGAACGCTAACCCTAACCCTTCCCCGAAGCCTGACCCTCATCCGTCCCCTAATCCTAACCCGTACGCTAACACTAACCCGCGCCCTCACACGTACGCTCCCCCTAAAGCGTTGTCGTACACTCCCCTGGACCCTAAACCGTCCCCGTCCCCTAACCCTAACCCTAGCACAAACCCTAACTCTAACACTTCCCCAAAGCCTGACCCTCACCCGTCCCTTAATCCTAACCTGTACGCTAACACTAACCCGCGACCTCACACGGACGCTCCCCCTAAGGCGTTGTCGTACCCTCCCCTGGACCCTAAACCGTCCCCGTCCCCTAACCGTAACCCTAGCCCGAACCCTAACCCTAACCCTTCCCCGAAGCCTGACCCTCACCCGTCCCCTAATCCTAACCCGTACGCTAACACTAACCCGCGCCCTCACACGTACGCTCCCCCTAAAGCGTTGTCGTACCCTCCCCTGGACACTAAACCGTCGCCGTCCCCTAACACTAACCCTAGCCCGAACCCTAACCCTAACCCTTCCCCGAAGCCTCACCCTCACCCGTCCCCTAATCCTAACCCGTACGCTAACACTAACCCACGCCCTCACACGTACGCTCCCCCTAAAGCGTTGTCATACCCTCCCCTGGACCCTAAACCGTCCCCGTCCCCTAACCCTAACCCTAGCCCGAACGCTAACACTAACCCTTCCCCGAAGCCTGACCCTCACCCGTCCTCTAATCCTAACCCGTACGCTAACACTAACCCGCGCCCTCACACGTACGCTCCCCCTAAAGCGCTGTCGTACCCTCCCCTGGACCCTAAACCGTCCCCGTCCCCTAACCCTAACCCTAGCCCGAACCCTAAACCTAACCCTTCCCCGAAGCCTGACCCTCACCCGTCCCCTAATCCTAACCGGTACGCTAACACTAACCCACGCCCTCACACATACGCTCCCCCTAAAGCGTTGTCGTACCCTCCCCTGGACCCTAAACCGTCCCCGTCCCCTAACCCTAACCCTAGCCCGAACCCTAACCCTAACCCTTCCTCGAAGCCTGACCCTCACCCGTTCCCTAATCCTAACCCGTACGCTAACACTAACCCGCGCCCTCACACGTACGCTCCCACTAAAGCGTTGTCGTACCCTCCCCTGGACCCTAAACCGTCCCCGTCCCCTAACCCTAACCCTAGCCCGAACCCTAACCCTAACCCTTCCCCGAAGCCTGACCCTCACCCGTCCCCTAATCCTAACCCGTACGTTAACACTAACCCGCGCCCTCACATGTACGCTCCCCCTAAAGCGTTGTCGTACCCTCCCCTGGTCCCTAAACCGTCCCCGTCCCCTAACCCTAACCCTAGCCCGAACCCTAACCCTAACCCTTCCCCGAAGCCTGACCCTCACCCGTCCCCTAATCCTAACCCGTACGCTAACACTAACCCGCTCCCTCACGCGTACGCTCCCCCTAAAGCGTTGTCGTACCCTCCCCTGGACCCTAAACCGTCCCCGTCCCCTAACCCTAACCCTAGCCCGAACCCTAACCCTAACCCTTCCTCGAAGCCTGACCCTCACCCGTTCCCTAATCCTAACCCGTACGCTAACACTAACCCGCGCCCTCACACGTACGCTCCCACTAAAGCGTTGTCGTACCCTCCCCTGGACCCTAAACCGTCCCCGTCCCCTAACCCTAACCCTAGCCCGAACCCTAACCCTAACCCTTCCCCGAAGCCTGACCCTCACCCGTCCCCTAATCCTAACCCGTACGCTAACACTAACCCGCGCCCTCACATGTACGCTCCCCCTAAAGCGTTGTCGTACCCTCCCCTGGACCCTAAACCGTCCCCGTCCCCTAACCCTAACCCTAGCCCGAACCCTAACCCTAACCCTTCCCCGAAGCCTGACCCTCACCCGTCCCCTAATCCTAACCCGTACGCTAACACTAACCCGCTCCCTCACGCGTACGCTCCCCCTAAAGCGTTGTCGTACCCTCCCCTGGACCCTAAACCGTCTCCGTCCCCTAACCCTAACCGTAGCCCGAACCCTAAGCCTAACCCTTCCCCGAAGCCTGACCCTCACCCGTCCCCTAATCCTAACCCGTACGCTAACACTAACCCGCGCCCTCACACGTACGCTCCCCCTAAAGCGTTGTCGTACCCTCCCCTGGACCCTAAACCGTCCCCGTCCCCTAACCCTAACCCTAGCCCGAACCCTAACCCTAACCCTTCCCCGAAGCCTAACCCTCACCCGTCCCCTAATCCTAACCCGTACGCTAACACTAACCCGCGCCCTCACGCGTACGCTCCCCCTAAAGCGTTGTCGTACCCTCCCCTGGACCCTAAACCGTCTCCGTCCCCTAACCCTAACCCTAGCCAGAACCCTAACCCTTTCCCGAAGCCTGACCCTCACCCATCCCCTAATCCTAACCCATACGCTAACACTAACCCGCGCCCTCACACGTACGCTCCCCCTAAAGCGTTGCCGTACCCTCCCCTGGACCCTAAACCGTCCCCGTCCCCTAACCCTAACCCTAGCCCGCACCTTAACCATAAACCTTCCCCGAAGCCTGACCCTCACCCGTCCCCTAATCCTAACCCGTACACTAACACTAACCCGCGCCCTCACACGTACGCACCCCTAAAGCATTGTCGTACCCTCCCCTGGACCCTAAACCGTCCCCGTCCCCTAACCCTAACCCTAGCCCGAACGCTAACACTAACCCTTCCCCGAAGCCTGACCCTCACCCGTCCTCTAATCCTAACCCGTACGCTAACACTAACCCGCGCCTTTACACGTACGCTCCCCCTAAAGCGTTGTCGTACCCTCCCCTGGACCCTAAACCGACCCCGTCCCCTAACCCTAACCCTAGCCCGAACCCTAACCCTAACCCTTCCCCGAAGCCTGACCCTCACCCGTCCCCTAATCCTAACCGGTATGCTAACACTAACCCGCGCCCTCACACATACGCTCCCCCTAAAGCGTTGTCGTACCCTCCCCTGGACCCTAAACCGTCCCCATCCCCTAACCCTAACCCTAGGCCGAACCCTAACCCTATCCCTTCCCCGAAGCCTGACCCTCACCCGTCCCCTAATCCTAACACGTACGCTAACACTAACCCGCGCCCTCACACGTACGCTCCCCCTAAAGCGTTGTCGTACCCTCCCCTGGACCCTAAACCGTCCCCGTCCCCTAACCTTAACCCTAGCCCGAACCCTAACACTAACCCTTCCCCGAAGCCTGACCCTCACCCGTCCCCTAATCCTAACCGGTACGCTAACACTAACCCACGCCCTCACACGTACGCTCCCCCTAAAGCGTTGTCGTACCCTCCACTGGACCCTAAACCGTCCCCGTCCCCTAACCATAACCCTAGCCCGAACCCTAACCCTAACCCTTCCCCGAAGCCTGACACTCACCCGTCCCCTAATCCTAACCCGTACGCTAACACTAACCCACGCCCTCACACGTACGCTCCCCCTAAAGCGTTGTCGTACCCTCCCCTGGACCCTAAACCGTCCCCGTCCCCTAACCCTAACCCTAGCCCGAACCCTAACCCTAACCCTTCCCCGAAGCCTGACCCTCACCCGTCCCCTAATCCTAACCCGTACGCTAACACTAACCCGCGCCCTCACGTATACGCTCCCCCTAAAGCGTTGTCGTACCATCCCCTGGACCCTAAACCGTCCCCGTCCCCTAACCCTAACCCTAGCCCGAACCCTAACCCTAACCCTTCCCCGAAGCCTGACCCTCTCCCGTCCCCTAATCCTAACCCGTACGCTAACACTAACCCGCGCCCTCACACATACGCTCCCCCTAAAGCGTTGTCGTACCCTCCCCTGGACCCTAAACCGTCCCCGTCCCCTAACCCTAACCCTAGCCCGAACCCTAACCCTAACCCTTCCCCGAAGCCTGACCCTCTCCCGTCCCCTAATCCTAACCCGTACGCTAACACTAACCCGCGCCCTCACACGTACGCTCCCCCTAAAGCATTGTCGTACCCTCCCCTGGACCCTAAACCGTCCCCGTCCCCTAACCCTAACCCTAGCCCGAACCCTAACCCTAACCCTTCCCCGAAGCCTGACCCTCACCCGTCCCCAATCCTAACCGGTACGCTAACACTAAGCCGCGCCCTCACAAGTACGCTCCCCCTAAAGCGTTGTCGTACCCTCCCCTGGACCCTAAACCGTCCCCGTGCCCTAACCCTAACCCTAGCCCGAACCCTAACCCTAACCCTTCCCCGAAGCCTGACCCTCACCCGTCCCCTAATCCTAACCCGTACGCTAACACTAACCCGCGCCCTCACACGTACGCTCCCCCTAAAGCGTTGTCGTACCCTCCCCTGGACCTTAAACCGTCCCCGTCCCCTAACCCTAACCCTAGCCCGAACCCTAACCCTAACCCTTCCCCGAAGCCTGACCCTCTCCCGTCCCCTAATCCTAACCCGTACGCTAACACTAACCCGCGCCCTCACGCGTACGCTCCCCCTAAAGCGTTGTCGTACCCTCCCCTGGACCCTAAACCGTCTCCGTCCCCTAACCCTAACCGTAGCCCGAACCCTAAGCCTAACCCTTCCCCGAAGCCTGACCCTCACCCGTCCCCTAATCCTAACCCGTACGCTAACACTAACCAGCGCCCTCACACGTATGCTCCCCCTAAAGCGTTGTCGTACCCTTCGCTGGACCCTAAACCGTCCCCGTCCCCTAACCCTAACCCTAGCCCGAACCCTAACCCTAATCCTTCCCCGAAGCCTGACCCTCTCCCGTCCCCTAATCCTAACCCGTACGCTAACACTAACCCGCGCCCTCACACGTACGCACCCCCTAAAGCGTTGTCGTACCCTCCCCTGGACCCTAAACCGTCCCCGTCCCCTAACCTTAACCCTAGCCTGAACCCCAAGCCTAAATCTTCCCCGAAGCCTGACCCTCACCCGTCCCCTAATCCTAATCCGTACGCTAACACTAACCCGCGCCCTCACGCGTACGCTCCCCCTAAAGCGTTGTCGTACCCTCCCCTGGACCCTAAACCGTCTCCGTCCCCTAACCCTAACCCTAGCCCGAACCCTAAGCCTAACACTTCCCCGAAGCCTGACCCTCACCCGTCCCCTAATCCTAACAGGTACGCTAACACTAACCCGCGCCCTTACACGTACGCTCCCCCTAAACCGTTGTCGTACCCTCCCCTGGACCCTAAACCGTCCCCGTCCCCTAACCCTAACCCTAGCCCGAACCCTAACCCTAACCCTTCCCCGAAGCCTGACCCTCTCCCGTCCCCTAATCCTAACCCGTACGCTAACACTAACCCCCGCCCTCACACGTACGCTCCCCCTAAAGCGTTGTCGTACCCTCCCCTGGACCCTAAACCGTCCCCGTCCCCTAACCCTAACCCTAGCCCGAACCCTAACCCTAACCCTTCCCCGAAGCCTGACCCTCACCCGTCCCCTAATCCTAACCCGTACGCTAACACTAACCCGCGCCCTCACACGTACGCTCCCCCTAAAGCGTTGTCGTACCCTCCCCTGGACCCTTAACCGTCCCCGTCCCCTAACCCTAACCCTAGCCCGAACCCTAACCCTAACCCTTCCCCGAAGCCTGACCCTCACCCGTCCCCTAATCCTAACCCGTACGCTAACACTAACCCGCGCCCTCACACGTACGCTCCCCCTAAAGCGTTGTCGTACCCTCCCCTGGACCCTCAACCGTCTCCGTCCAATAACCCTAACCCTAGCCCAAACCCTAACCCTTTCCCGAAGCCTGACCCTCACCCATCCCCTAATCCTAACCCATACGCTAACACTAACCCGCGCCCTCACACGTACGCTCCCCCTAAAGCGTTGCCGTACCCTCCACTGAACCCTAAACCGTCCCCGTCCCCTAACCCTAACCCTAGCCCGAACCTTAACCATAACCCTTCCCCGAAGCCTGACCCTCAACCGTCCCCTAATCCTAACCCGTACGCTAACACTAACCCGCGCCCTCACACCTACGCTCCCCCTAAAGCGTTGTCGTACCCTCCCCTGGACCCTAAACCGTCCCCGTCCCCTAACCTTAACCCTAGCCCGAACCCTAACCCTAACCCTTCCCGGAAGCCTGACCCTCACCCGTCCCCTAATCCTAACCGGTACGCTAACACTAACCCGCACCCTCACACGTACGCTCCCCCTAAAGCGTTGTCGTACCCTCCCCTGGACCCTAAACCGTCCCCGTCCCCTAACCCTAACCCTAGCCCGAACCCTAACCCTAACCCTTCCCCGAAGCCTGACCCTCACCCGTCCCCTAATCCTAACCCGTACGCTAACACTAACCCGCGCCCTCACACGTACGCTCCCCCTAAAGCGTTGTCGTACCCTCCCCTGGACCATAAACCGTCTCCGTCCCCTAAACCTAACCGTAGCCCGAACCCTAAGCCTAACCCTTCCCCGAAGCCTGACCCTCACCCGTCCCCTAATCCTAACCCGTACGCTAACACTAACCCGCGCCCTCACACGTACGCTCCCCCTAAAGCGTTGTCGTACCCTCCCCTGGACCCTAAACCGTCTCCGTCCCCTAACCCTAACCCTAGCCCGAACCCTAACCCTTCCCCGAAGCCTGACCCTCACCCGTCCCCTAATCCTAACCCGTACGCTAACACTAACCCGCGCCCTCACACCTACGCTCCCCCTAAAGCGTTGTCGTACCCTCACCGGGATCCTAAACCATCCCCGTCCCCTAACCCTAACCCTAGCCCGAAACCTAACCCTAACCCTTCCCCGAAGCCTGACCCTCACCCATCCCCTAATCCTAAACCCTACACTAACACTAACCCGGGCCCTCACACCTACGCTCCCCCTAAAGCGTTGTCGTACCCTCCCCTGGACCCTAAACCGTCCCCGTCCCCTAACCCTAACCGTAGCCCGAACCCTAACCCTAACCCTTCACCGAAGCCTGACACTCACCCGTCCCCTAATCCTAACCCGTACGCTAACACTAACCCGCGCCCTCACACGTACGCTCCCCCTAAAGCGTTGTCGTACCCTCCCCTGGAACCTAAACCGTCCCCGTCCCCTAACCCTAACCCTAGCCCGAACCCTAACCCTAACCCTTCCCCGAAGCCTGACCCTCACCCGTCCCCTAATCCTAACCCGTACGCTAACACTAACCCGCGCCCTCACGCATACGCTCCCCCTAAAGCGTTGTCGTACCCTCCCCTGGACCCTAAACCGTCTCCGTCCCCTAACCCTAACCGTAGCCCGAACCCTAAGCCTAACCCTTCCCCGAAGCCTGACCCTCACCCGTCCCCTAATCCTAACCCGTACGCCAACACTAACCCGTGCCCTCACACGTACGCTCCCCCTAAAGCGTGGTCGTACCCTCCCCTGGACCCTAAACCGTCCCCGTCCCCTAACCTTAACCCTAGCCCGAACCCTAACCCTATCCCTTCCCCGAAGCCTGACCCTCACCCGTCCCATAATCCTAACCGGTACGCTAACACTAAGGCGCGCCCTCACACGTACGCTCCCCCTAAAGCGTTGTCGTACCCTCCCCTGGACCCTAAACCGTCCCCGTCCCCTAACCCTAACCCTAGCCCGAACCCTAACCCTAACACTTCCCCGAAGCCTGACCCTCTCCCGTCCCCTAATCCTAACCCGTACGCTAACACTAACCCGCGCCCTCACACGTACGCTCCCCCTAAAGCGTTGTCGTACCCTCCCCTGGACCCTAAACCGTCCCCGTCCCCTAACCCTAACCCTACCACGAACCCTAACCCTAACCCTTCACCGAAGCCTGACCCTCACCCGTCCCCTAATCCTAACCCGTACGCTAACACTAACCCGCGCCCTCACACGTACGCACCCCCTAAAGCATTGTCGTACCCTCCCCTGGAACCTAAACCGTCCCCGTCCCCTAACCCTAACCCTAGCCCGAACCCTAACCCTAACCCTTCCCCGAAGCCTGACCCTCACCCGTCCCCTAATCCTAACCGGTACGCTAACACTAACCCGCGCCCTCACACGTACGCTCCCCCTAAAGCGTTGTCGTACCCTCCCCTGGACCCTAAACCGTCTCCGTCCCCTAACCCTAACCCTAGCCCGAACCCTAACCCTTCCCCGAAGCCTGACCCTCACCCTTCCCCTAATCCTAACCCGTACGCTAACACTAACCCGCGCCCTCACACCTACGCTCCCCCTAAAGCGTTGTCGTACCCTCACCGGGAACCTAAACCGTCCCCATTCCCTAACCCTAACCCTAGCCCGAACCGTAACCCTAACACTTCCCCGAAGCCTGACCCTCACCCGTCCCCTAATCCTAACCGGTACGCTAACACTAAGCCGCGCCCTCACACGTACGCTCCCCCTAAAGCGTTGTCGTACCCTCCCCTGGACCCTAAACCGTCCCCGTCCCCTAACCCTAACCCTAGCCCGAACCCTAACCCTAACCCTTCCCTGAAGCCTGACCCTCTTCCGTCCCCTAATCCTAACCCGTACGCTAACACTAACCCGCGCCCTCACACGTACGCTCCCCCTAAAGCGTTGTCGTACCCTCCCTTGGACCCTAAACCGTCCCCGTCCCCTAACCCTAACCCTACCCCGAAACCTAACCCTAACCCTTCACCGAAGCCTGACCCTCACCCGTCCCCTAATCCTAACCCGTACGCTAACACTAACCCGCGCCCTCACACGTACGCTCCCCCTAAAGCATTGTCGTACCCTCCCCTGGACCCTAAACCGTCCCCGTCCCCTAACCCTAACCCTAGCCCGAACCCTAACCCTAACCCTTCCCCGAAGCCTGACCCTCACCCGTCCCCTAATCCTAACCCGTACGCTAACACTAACCCACGCCCTCACACGTATGCTCCCCCTAAAGCGTTGTCGTACCCTCCCCTGGACCCTAAACCGTCTCCGTCCCCTAACCCTAACCCTAGCCCGAACCCTAACCCTTCCCCGAAGCCTGACCCTCACCCGTCCCCTAATCCTAACACGTACGCTAACACTAACCCGCGCCCTCACACCTACGCTCCCCCTAAAGCGTTGTCGTACCCTCACCGGGACCCTAAACCGTCCCCGTCCCCTAACCCTAACCCTAGCCCGAACCCTAACCCTAACCCTTCCCCGAAGCCTGACCCTCACCCATCCCCTAATCCTAAACCCTACGCTAACACTAACCCGCGCCCTCACACGTACGCTCCGCCTAAAGCGTTGTCGTACCCTGCCCTGGACCCTAAACCGTCCCCGTCCCCTAACCTTAACCCTAGCCCGAACCCTAACCCTAACCCTTCCCGGAAGCCTGACCCTCACCCGTCCCCTAATCCTAACCGGTACGCTAACACTAACCCGCACCCTCACACGTACGCTCCCCCTAAAGCGTGGTCGTACCCTCCCCTGGACCCTAAACCGTCCCCGTCCCCTAACCTTAACCCTAGCCCGAACCCTAACCCTATCCCTTCCCCGAAGCCTGACCCTCACCCGTCCCATAATCCTAACCGGTACGCTAACACTAAGGCGTGCCCTCACACGTACGCTCCCCCTAAAGCGTTGTCGTACCCTCCCCTGGACCCTAAACCGTCCCCGTCCCCTAACCCTAACCCTAGCCCGAACCCTAACCCTAACCCTTCCCCGAAGCCTGACCCTCTCCCGTCCCCTAATCCTAACCCGTACGCTAACACTAACCCGCGCCCTCACACGTACGCTCCCCCTAAAGCGTTGTCGTACCCTCCCCTGGACCCTAAACCGTCCCCGTCCCCTAACCCTAACCCTACCACGAACCCTAACCCTAACACTTCACCGAAGCCTGACCCTCACCCGTCCCCTAATCCTAACCCGTACGCTAACACTAACCCGCGCCCTCACACGTACGTACCCCCTAAAGCATTGTCGTACCCTCCCCTGGAACCTAAACCGTCCCCGTCCCCTAACCCTAACCCTAGCCCGAACCCTAACCCTAACCCTTCCCCGAAGCCTGACCCTCACCCGTCCCCTAATCCTAACCGGTACGCTAACACTAACCCGCGCCCTCACACGTACGCTCCCCCTAAAGCGTTGTCGTACCCTCCCCTGGACCCTAAACCGTCTCCGTCCCCTAACCCTAACCCTAGCCCGAACCCTAACCCTTCCCCGAAGCCTGACCCTCACCCTTCCCCTAATCCTAACCCGTACGCTAACACTAACCCGCGCCCTCACACCTACGCTCCCCCTAAAGCGTTGTCGTACCCTCACCGGGACCCTAAACCGTCCCCATTCCCTAACCCTAACCCTAGCCCGAACCCTAACCCTAACACTTCCCGAAAGCCTGACCCTCACCCGTCCCCTAATCCTAACCGGTACGCTAACACTAAGCCGCGCCCTCACACGTACGCTCCCCCTAAAGCGTTGTCGTACCCTCCCCTGGACCCTAAACCGTCCCCGTCCCCTAACCCTAACCCTAGCCCGAACCCTAACCCTAACCCTTCCCTGAAGCCTGACCCTCTTCCGTCCCCTAATCCTAACCCGTACGCTAACACTAACCCGCGCCCTCACACGTACGCTCCCCCTAAAGCGTTGTCGTACCCTCCCCTGGACCCTAAACCGTCCCCGTCCCCTAACCCTAACCCTACCCCGAACCCTAACCCTAACCCTTCACCGAAGCCTGACCCTCACCCGTCCCCTAATCCTAACCCGTACGCTAACACTAACCCGCGCCCTCACACGTACGCTCCCCCTAAAGCATTGTCGTACCCTCCCCTGGACCCTAAACCGTCCCCGTCCCCTAACCCTAACCCTAGCCCGAACCCTAACCCTAACCCTTCCCCGAAGCCTGACCCTCACCCGTCCCCTAATCCTAACCCGTACGCTAACACTAACCCACGCCCTCACACGTACGCTCCCCCTAAAGCGTTGTCGTACCCTCCCCTGGACCCTAAACCATCTCCGTCCCCTAACCCTAACCCTAGCCCGAACCCTAACCCTTCCCCGAAGCCTGACCCTCACCCGTCCCCTAATCCTAACACGTACGCTAACACTAACCCGCGCCCTCACACCTACGCTCCCCCTAAAGCGTTGTCGTACCCTCACCGGGACCCTAAACCGTCCCCGTCCCCTAACCCTAACCCTAGCCCGAACCCTAACCCTAACCCTTCCCCGAAGCCTGACCCTCACCCATCCCCTAATCCTAAACCCTACGCTAACACTAACCCGCGCCCTCACACGTACGCTCCGCCTAAAGCGTTGTCGTACCCTCCCCTGGACCCTAAACCGTCCCCGTCCCCTAACCTTAACCCTAGCCCGAACCCTAACCCTAACCCTTCCCGGAAGCCTGACCCTCACCCGTCCCCTAATCCTAACCGGTACGCTAACACTAACCCGCACCCTCACACGTACGCTCCCCCTAAAGCGTTGTCGTACCCTCCCCTGGACCCTAAACCGTCCCCGTCCCCTAACCCTAACCCTAGCCCGAACCCTAACCCTAACCCTTCCCCGAAGCCTGACCCTCACCCGTCCCCTAATCCTAACCCGTACGCTAACACTAACCCGCGCCCTCACACGTACGCTCCCCCTAAAGCGTTGTCGTACCCTCCCCTGGACCCTAAACCGTCTCCGTCCCCTAACCCTAACCGTAGCCCGAACCCTAAGCCTAACCCTTCCCCGAAGCCTGACCCTCACCCGTCCCCTAATCCTAACCCGTACGCTAACACTAACCCGTGCCCTCACTCCTACGCTCCCCCTAAAGCGTTGTCGTACCCTCACCGGGACCCTAAACCATCCCCATCCCCTAACCCTAACCCTAGCCCGAACCCTAACCCTAACCCTTCCCCGAAGCCTGACCCTCACCCATCCCCTAATCCTAAACCCTACGCTAACACTAACCCGCGCCCTCACACCTACGCTCCCCCTAAAGCGTTGTCGTACCCTCCCCTGGACCCTAAACCGTCCCCGTCCCCTAACCCTAACCCTAGCCCGAACCCTAACCCTAACCCTTCCCCGAAGCCTGACCCTCACCCGTCCCCTAATCCTAACCGGTACGCTAACACTAACCCGCGCCCTCACACGTACGCTCCCCCTAAAGCGTTATCGTACCCTCCCCTGGACCCTAAACCGTCCCCGTCCCCTAACCCTAACCCTAGCCCGAACCCTAACCCTAACCCTTCACCGAAGCCTGACCCTCACCCGTCCCCTAATCCTAACCCGTACGTTAACACTAACCCGCGCCCTCACACGTACGCTCCCCCTAAAGCGTTGTCGTACCCTCCCCTGGACCCTAAACCGTCCCCGTCCCCTAACCCTAACCCTAGCCCGAACCCTAACCCTAACCCTTCCCCGAAGCCTGACCCTCACCCGTCCCCTAATCCTAACCCGTACGCTAACACTAACCCGCGCCCTCACGCGTACGCTCCCCCTAAAGCGTTGTCGTACCCTCCCCTGGACCCTAAACCGTCTCCGTCCCCTAACCCTAACCGTAGCCCGAACCCTAACCCTAACCCTTCCCCGAAGCCTGACCCTCATCCGTCCCCTAATCCTAACCCGTACGCTAACACTAACCCGCGCCCTCACACGTACGCTCCCGCTAAAGCGTTGTCGTACCCTCCCCTGGACCCTAAACCGTCCCCGTCCCCTAAACCTAACCCTAGCCGGAACCCTAACCCTAACCCTTCCCCGAAGCCTGACCCTCTCCCGTCCCCTAATCCTAACCCGTACGCTAACACTAACCCGTGCCCTCACACGTACGCTCCCCCTAAAGCGTGGTCGTACCCTCCCCTGGACCCTAAACCGTCCCCGTCCCCTAACCTTAACCCTAGCCCGAACCCTAACCCTATCCCTTCCCCGAAGCCTGACCCTCACCCGTCCCATAATCCTAACCGGTACGCTAACACTAAGGCGCGCCCTCACACGTACGCTCCCCCTAAAGCGTTGTCGTACCCTCCCCTGGACCCTAAACCGTCCCCGTCCCCTAACCCTAACCCTAGCCCGATCCCTAACCCTAACACTTCCCCGAAGCCTGACCCTCTCCCGTCCCCTAATCCTAACCCGTACGCTAACACTAACCCGCGCCCTCACACGTACGCTCCCCCTAAAGCGTTGTCGCACCCTCCCCTGGACCCTAAACCGTCCCCGTCCCCTAACCCTAACCCTACCACGAACCCTAACCCTAACCCTTCACCGAAGCCTGACCCTCACCCGTCCCCTAATCCTAACCCGTACGCTAACACTAACCCGCGCCCTCACATGTACGCACCCCCTAAAGCATTGTCGTACCCTCCCCTGGAACCTAAACCGTCCCCGTACCCTAACCCTAACCCTAGCCCGAACCCTAACCCTAACCCTTCCCCGAAGCCTGACCCTCACCCGTCCCCTAATCCTAACCGGTACGCTAACACTAACCCGCGCCCTCACACGTACGCTCCCCCTAAAGCGTTGTCGTACCCTCCCCTGGACCCTAAACCGTCTCCGTCCCCTAACCCTAACCCTAGCCCGAACCCTAACCCTTCCCCGAAGCCTGACCCTCACCCTTCCCCTAATCCTAACCCGTACGCTAACACTAACCCGCGCCCTCACACCTACGCTCCCCCTAAAGCGTTGTCGTACCCTCACCGGGACCCTAAACCGTCCCCATTCCCTAACCCTAACCCTAGCCCGAACCCTAACCCTAACACTTCCCCGAAGCCTGACCCTCACCCGTCCCCTAATCCTAACCGGTACGCTAACACTAAGCCGCGCCCTCACACGTACGCTCCCCCTAAAGCGTTGTCGTACCCTCCCCTGGACCCTAAACCGTCCCCGTCCCCTAACCCTAACCCTAGCCCGAACCCTAACCCTAACCCTTCCCTGAAGCCTGACCCTCTTCCGTCCCCTAATCCTAACCCGTACGCTAACACTAACCCGCGCCCTCACACGTACGCTCCCCCTAAAGCGTTGTCGTACCCTCCCCTGGACCCTAAACCGTCCCCGTCCCCTAACCCTAACCCTACCCCGAACCCTAACCCTAACCCTTCACCGAAGCCTGACCCTCACCCGTCCCCTAATCCTAACCCGTACGCTAACACTAACCCGCGCCCTCACACGTACGCTCCCCCTAAAGCATTGTCGTACCCTCCCCTGGACCCTAAACCGTCCCCGTCCCCTAACCCTAACCCTAGCCCGAACCCTAACCCTAACCCTTCCCCGAAGCCTGACCCTCACCCGTCCCCTAATCCTAACCCGTACGCTAACACTAACCCACGCCCTCACACGTACGCTCCCCCTAAAGCGTTGTCGTACCCTCCCCTGGACCCTAAACCGTCTCCGTCCCCTAACCCTAACCCTAGCCCGAACCCTAACCCTTCCCCGAAGCCTGACCCTCACCCGTCCCCTAATCCTAACACGTACGCTAACACTAACCCGCGCCCTCACACCTACGCTCCCCCTAAAGCGTTGTCGTACCCTCACCGGGACCCTAAACCGTCCCCGTCCCCTAACCCTAACCCTAGCCCGAACCCTAACGCTAACCCTTCCCCGAAGCCTGACCCTCACCCATCCCCTAATCCTAAACCCTACGCTAACACTAACCCGCGCCCTCACACGTACGCTCCGCCTAAAGCGTTGTCGTACCCTCCCCTGGACCCTAAACCGTCCCCGTCCCCTAACCTTAACCCTAGCCCGAACCCTAACCCTAACCCTTCCCGGAAGCCTGACCCTCACCCGTCCCCTAATCCTAACCGGTACGCCAACACTAACCCGCACCCTCACACGTACGCTCCCCCTAAAGCGTTGTCGTACCCTCCCCTGGACCCTAAACCGTCCCCGTCCCCTAACCCTAACCCTAGCCCGAACCCTAACCCTAACCCTTCCCCGAAGCCTGACCCTCACCCGTCCCCTAATCCTAACCCGTACGCTAACACTAACCCGCGCCCTCACACGTACGCTCCCCCTAAAGCGTTGTCGTACCCTCCCCTGGACCCTAAACCGTCTCCGTCCCCTAACCCTAACCGTAGCCCGAACCCTAAGCCTAACCCTTCCCCGAAGCCTGACCCTCACCCGTCCCCTAATCCTAACCCGTACGCTAACACTAACCCGCGCCCTCACACGTACGCTCCCCCTAAAGCGTTGTCGTACCCTCCCCTGGACCCTAAACCGTCCCCGTCCCCTAACACTAAACCTAGCCCGAACCCTAACCCTAACCATTCCCCGAAGCCTGACCCTCTCCCGTCCCCTAATCCTAACCCGTACGCTAACACTATCCCGCGCCCTCACACGTACGCACCCCCTAAAGCGTTGTCGTACCCTCCCCTGGACCCTAAACCGTCCCCGTCCCCTAACCTTAACCCTAGCCCGAACCCTAATACTAACCCTTCCCCGAAGCCTGACCCTCACCCTTCCCCTAATCCTAACGCGTACGCTAACACTAACCCGCGCCCTCACGCGTACGCTCCCCCTAAAGCGTTGTCGTACCCTCCCCTGGACCCTAAACCGTCTCCGTCCCCTAACCCTAACCCTAGCCCGAACTCTAACCCTTCCCCGAAGCCTGACCCTCACCCGTCCCCTAATCCTAACCCGTACGCTAACACTAACCCACGCCCTCACACCTACGCTCCCCCTAAAGCGTTGTCGTACCCTCACCGGGATCCTAAACCATCCCCGTCCCCTAACCCTAACCCTAGCCCGAACCCTAACCCTAACCCTTCCCCGAAGCCTGACCCTCACCCATCCCCTAATCCTAAACCCTACGCTAACACTAACCCGCGCCCTCACACCTACGCTCCCCCTAAAGCGTTGTCGTACCCTCCCCTGGACCCTAAACCGTCCCCGTCCCCTAACCCTAACCCTAGCCCGAACCCTAACCCTAACCCTTCACCGAAGCCTGACACTCACCCGTCCCCTAATCCTAACCCGTACGCTAACACTAACCCGCGCCCTCACACGTACGCTCCCCCTAAAGCGTTGTCGTACCCTCCCCTGGACCCTAAACCGTCCCCGTCCCCTAACCCTAACCCTAGCCCGAACCCTAACCCTAACCCTTCCCCGAAGCCTGACCCTCACCCGTCCCCTAATCCTAACCCGTACGCTAACACTAACCCGCGCCCTCACACGTACGCTCCCCCTAAAGCGTTGTCGTACCCTCCCCTGGACCCTAAACCATCCCCGTCCCCTAACCCTATCCCTAGCCCGAACCCTAACCCTAACCCTTCCCCGAAGCCTGACCCTCACCCGTCCCCTAATCCTAACCCGTACGCTAACACTAACCCGCGCCCTCACGCGTACGCTCCCCCTAAAGCGTTGTCGTACCCTCCCCTGGACCCTAAACCGTCTCCGTCCCCTAACCCTAACCCTAGCCCGAACCCTAAGCCTAACCCTTCCCCGAAGCCTGACCCTCACCCGTCCCCTAATCCTAACCGGTACGCTAACACTAACCCGTGCCCTTACACGTACGCTCCCCCTAAAGCGTTGTCGTACCCTCCCCTGGACCCTAAACCGTCCCCGTCCCCTAACCCTAACCCTAGCCCGAACCCTAACCCTAACCCTTCCACGAAGCCTGACCCTCTCCCGTCCCCTAATCCTAACCCGTACGCTAACACTAACCCACGCCGTCACACGTACGCTCCCCCTAAAGCGTTGTCGTACCCTCCCCTGGACCCTAAACCGTCCCCGTCCCCTAACCCTAACCCTAGCCCGAACCCTAACCCTAACCCTTCCCCGAAGCCTGACCCTCACCCATCCCCTAATCCTAACCCGTACGCTAACACTAACCCGCGCCCTCACACGTACGCTCCCCCTAAAGCGTTGTCGTACCCTCCCCTGGACCCTAAACCGTCTCCGTCCCCTAACCCTAACCCTAGCCCGAACCCTAACCCTTCCCCGAAGCCTGACCCTCACACGTCCCCTAATCCTAACCCGTACGCTAACACTAACCCGTGCCCTCACTCCTACGCTCCCCCTAAAGCGTTGTCGTACCCTCACCGGGACCCTAAACCATCCCCATCCCCTAACCCTAACCCTAGCCCGAACCCTAACCCTAACCCTTCCCGAAGCCTGACCCTCACCCATCCCCTAATCCTAAACCCTACGCTAACACTAACCCGCGCCCTCACACCTACGCTCCCCCTAAAGCGTTGTCGTACCCTCCCCTGGACCCTAAACCGTCCCCGTCCCCTAACCCTAACCCTAGCCCGAACCCTAACCCTAACCCTTCCCCGAAGCCTGACCCTCACCCGTCCCCTAATCCTAACCCGTACGCTAACACTAACCCGCGCCCTCACACGTACGCTCCCCCTAAAGCGTTGTCGTACCCTCCCCTGGACCCTAAACCGTCTCCGTCCCCTAACCCTAACCGTAGCCCGAACCCTAAGCCTAACCCTTCCCCGAAGCCTGACCCTCACCCGTCCCCTAATCCTAACCCGTACGCTAACACTAACCCGCGCCCTCACACGTACGCTCCCCCTAAAGCGTTGTCGTACCCTCCCCTGGACCCTAAACCGTCCCCGTCCCCTAACACTAAACCTAGCCCGAACCCTAACCCTAACCCTTCCCCGAAGCCTGACCCTCTCCCGTCCCCTAATCCTAACCCGTACGCTAACACTATCCCGCGCCCTCACACGTACGCACCCCCTAAAGCGTTGTCGTACCCTCCCCTGGACCCTAAACCGTCCCCGTCCCCTAACCTTAACCCTAGCCCGAACCCTAATCCTAACCCTTCCCCGAAGCCTGACCGTCACCCGTCCCCTAATCCTAACCCGTACGCTAACACTAACCCGCGCCCTCACGTGTACGCTCCCCCTAAAGCGTTGTCGTACCCTCCCCTGGACCCTAAACCGTCTCCGTCCCCTAACCCTAACCCTAGCCCGAACCCTAACCCTTCCCCGAAGCCTGACCCTCACCCTTCCCCTAATCCTAACCCGTACGCTAACACTAACCCGCGCCCTCACACCTACGCTCCCCCTAAAGCGTTGTCGTACCCTCACCGGGACCCTAAACCGTCCCCATTCCCTAACCCTAACCCTAGCCCGAACCCTAACCCTAACACTTCCCCGAAGCCTGACCCTCACCCGTCCCCTAATCCTAACCGGTACGCTAACACTAAGCCGCGCCCTCACACGTACGCTCCCCCTAAAGCGTTGTCGTACCCTCCCCTGGACCCTAAACCGTCCCCGTCCCCTAACCCTAACCCTAGCCCGAACCCTAACCCTAACCCTTCCCTGAAGCCTGACCCTCTTCCGTCCCCTAATCCTAACCCGTACGCTAACACTAACCCGCGCCCTCACACGTACGCTCCCCCTAAAGCGTTGTCGTACCCTCCCCTGGACCCTAAACCGTCCCCGTCCCCTAACCCTAACCCTACCCCGAACCCTAACCCTAACCCTTCACCGAAGCCTGACCCTCACCCGTCCCCTAATCCTAACCCGTACGCTAACACTAACCCGCGCCCTCACACGTACGCTCCCCCTAAAGCATTGTCGTACCCTCCCCTGGACCCTAAACCGTCCCCGTCCCCTAACCCTAACCCTAGCCCGAACCCTAACCCTAACCCTTCCCCGAAGCCTGACCCTCACCCGTCCCCTAATCCTAACCCGTACGCTAACACTAACCCACGCCCTCACACGTACGCTCCCCCTAAAGCGTTGTCGTACCCTCCCCTGGACCCTAAACCGTCTCCGTCCCCTAACCCTAACCCTAGCCCGAACCCTAACCCTTCCCCGAAGCCTGACCCTCACCCGTCCCCTAATCCTAACACGTACGCTAACACTAACCCGCGCCCTCACACCTACGCTCCCCCTAAAGCGTTGTCGTACCCTCACCGGGACCCTAAACCGTCCCCGTCCCCTAACCCTAACCCTAGCCCGAACCCTAACGCTAACCCTTCCCCGAAGCCTGACCCTCACCCATCCCCTAATCCTAAACCCTACGCTAACACTAACCCGCGCCCTCACACGTACGCTCCGCCTAAAGCGTTGTCGTACCCTCCCCTGGACCCTAAACCGTCCCCGTCCCCTAACCTTAACCCTAGCCCGAACCCTAACCCTAACCCTTCCCGGAAGCCTGACCCTCACCCGTCCCCTAATCCTAACCGGTACGCCAACACTAACCCGCACCCTCACACGTACGCTCCCCCTAAAGCGTTGTCGTACCCTCCCCTGGACCCTAAACCGTCCCCGTCCCCTAACCCTAACCCTAGCCCGAACCCTAACCCTAACCCTTCCCCGAAGCCTGACCCTCACCCGTCCCCTAATCCTAACCCGTACGCTAACACTAACCCGCGCCCTCACACGTACGCTCCCCCTAAAGCGTTGTCGTACCCTCCCCTGGACCCTAAACCGTCTCCGTCCCCTAACCCTAACCGTAGCCCGAACCCTAAGCCTAACCCTTCCCCGAAGCCTGACCCTCACCCGTCCCCTAATCCTAACCCGTACGCTAACACTAACCCGCGCCCTCACACGTACGCTCCCCCTAAAGCGTTGTCGTACCCTCCCCTGGACCCTAAACCGTCCCCGTCCCCTAACACTAAACCTAGCCCGAACCCTAACCCTAACCATTCCCCGAAGCCTGACCCTCTCCCGTCCCCTAATCCTAACCCGTACGCTAACACTATCCCGCGCCCTCACACGTACGCACCCCCTAAAGCGTTGTCGTACCCTCCCCTGGACCCTAAACCGTCCCCGTCCCCTAACCTTAACCCTAGCCCGAACCCTAATACTAACCCTTCCCCGAAGCCTGACCCTCACCCTTCCCCTAATCCTAACGCGTACGCTAACACTAACCCGCGCCCTCACGCGTACGCTCCCCCTAAAGCGTTGTCGTACCCTCCCCTGGACCCTAAACCGTCTCCGTCCCCTAACCCTAACCCTAGCCCGAACTCTAACCCTTCCCCGAAGCCTGACCCTCACCCGTCCCCTAATCCTAACCCGTACGCTAACACTAACCCACGCCCTCACACCTACGCTCCCCCTAAAGCGTTGTCGTACCCTCACCGGGATCCTAAACCATCCCCGTCCCCTAACCCTAACCCTAGCCCGAACCCTAACCCTAACCCTTCCCCGAAGCCTGACCCTCACCCATCCCCTAATCCTAAACCCTACGCTAACACTAACCCGCGCCCTCACACCTACGCTCCCCCTAAAGCGTTGTCGTACCCTCCCCTGGACCCTAAACCGTCCCCGTCCCCTAACCCTAACCCTAGCCCGAACCCTAACCCTAACCCTTCACCGAAGCCTGACACTCACCCGTCCCCTAATCCTAACCCGTACGCTAACACTAACCCGCGCCCTCACACGTACGCTCCCCCTAAAGCGTTGTCGTACCCTCCCCTGGACCCTAAACCGTCCCCGTCCCCTAACCCTAACCCTAGCCCGAACCCTAACCCTAACCCTTCCCCGAAGCCTGACCCTCACCCGTCCCCTAATCCTAACCCGTACGCTAACACTAACCCGCGCCCTCACACGTACGCTCCCCCTAAAGCGTTGTCGTACCCTCCCCTGGACCCTAAACCATCCCCGTCCCCTAACCCTATCCCTAGCCCGAACCCTAACCCTAACCCTTCCCCGAAGCCTGACCCTCACCCGTCCCCTAATCCTAACCCGTACGCTAACACTAACCCGCGCCCTCACGCGTACGCTCCCCCTAAAGCGTTGTCGTACCCTCCCCTGGACCCTAAACCGTCTCCGTCCCCTAACCCTAACCCTAGCCCGAACCCTAAGCCTAACCCTTCCCCGAAGCCTGACCCTCACCCGTCCCCTAATCCTAACCGGTACGCTAACACTAACCCGTGCCCTTACACGTACGCTCCCCCTAAAGCGTTGTCGTACCCTCCCCTGGACCCTAAACCGTCCCCGTCCCCTAACCCTAACCCTAGCCCGAACCCTAACCCTAACCCTTCCACGAAGCCTGACCCTCTCCCGTCCCCTAATCCTAACCCGTACGCTAACACTAACCCACGCCGTCACACGTACGCTCCCCCTAAAGCGTTGTCGTACCCTCCCCTGGACCCTAAACCGTCCCCGTCCCCTAACCCTAACCCTAGCCCGAACCCTAACCCTAACCCTTCCCCGAAGCCTGACCCTCACCCATCCCCTAATCCTAACCCGTACGCTAACACTAACCCGCGCCCTCACACGTACGCTCCCCCTAAAGCGTTGTCGTACCCTCCCCTGGACCCTAAACCGTCTCCGTCCCCTAACCCTAACCCTAGCCCGAACCCTAACCCTTCCCCGAAGCCTGACCCTCACACGTCCCCTAATCCTAACCCGTACGCTAACACTAACCCGTGCCCTCACTCCTACGCTCCCCCTAAAGCGTTGTCGTACCCTCACCGGGACCCTAAACCATCCCCATCCCCTAACCCTAACCCTAGCCCGAACCCTAACCCTAACCCTTCCCGAAGCCTGACCCTCACCCATCCCCTAATCCTAAACCCTACGCTAACACTAACCCGCGCCCTCACACCTACGCTCCCCCTAAAGCGTTGTCGTACCCTCCCCTGGACCCTAAACCGTCCCCGTCCCCTAACCCTAACCCTAGCCCGAACCCTAACCCTAACCCTTCCCCGAAGCCTGACCCTCACCCGTCCCCTAATCCTAACCCGTACGCTAACACTAACCCGCGCCCTCACACGTACGCTCCCCCTAAAGCGTTGTCGTACCCTCCCCTGGACCCTAAACCGTCTCCGTCCCCTAACCCTAACCGTAGCCCGAACCCTAAGCCTAACCCTTCCCCGAAGCCTGACCCTCACCCGTCCCCTAATCCTAACCCGTACGCTAACACTAACCCGCGCCCTCACACGTACGCTCCCCCTAAAGCGTTGTCGTACCCTCCCCTGGACCCTAAACCGTCCCCGTCCCCTAACACTAAACCTAGCCCGAACCCTAACCCTAACCCTTCCCCGAAGCCTGACCCTCTCCCGTCCCCTAATCCTAACCCGTACGCTAACACTATCCCGCGCCCTCACACGTACGCACCCCCTAAAGCGTTGTCGTACCCTCCCCTGGACCCTAAACCGTCCCCGTCCCCTAACCTTAACCCTAGCCCGAACCCTAATCCTAACCCTTCCCCGAAGCCTGACCGTCACCCGTCCCCTAATCCTAACCCGTACGCTAACACTAACCCGCGCCCTCACGTGTACGCTCCCCCTAAAGCGTTGTCGTACCCTCCCCTGGACCCTAAACCGTCTCCGTCCCCTAACCCTAACCCTAGCCCGAACTCTAACCCTTCCCCGAAGCCTGACCCTCACCCGTCCCCTAATCCTAACCCGTACGCTAACACTAACCCGCGCCCTCACACCTACGCTCCCCCTAAAGCGTTGTCGTACCCTCACCGGGATCCTAAACCATCCCCGTCCCCTAACCCTAACCCTAGCCCGAACCCTAACCCTAACCCTTCCCCGAAGCCTGACCCTCACCCATCCCCTAATCCTAAACCCTACGCTAACACTAACCCGCGCCCTCACACCTACGCTCCCCCTAAAGCGTTGTCGTACCCTCCCCTGGACCCTAAACCGTCCCCGTCCCCTAACCCTAACCCTAGCCCGAACCCTAACCCTAACCCTTCACCGAAGCCTGACACTCACCCGTCCCCTAATCCTAACCCGTACGCTAACACTAACCCGCGCCCTCACACGTACGCTCCCCCTAAAGCGTTGTCGTACCCTCCCCTGGACCCTAAACCGTCCCCGTCCCCTAACCCTAACCCTAGCCCGAACCCTAACCCTAACCCTTCCCCGAAGCCTGACCCTCACCCGTCCCCTAATCCTAACCCGTACGCTAACACTAACCCGCGCCCTCACACGTACGCTCCCCCTAAAGCGTTGTCGTACCCTCCCCTGGACCCTAAACCATCCCCGTCCCCTAACCCTATCCCTAGCCCGAACCCTAACCCTAACCCTTCCCCGAAGCCTGACCCTCACCCGTCCCCTAATCCTAACCCGTACGCTAACACTAACCCGCGCCCTCACGCGTACGCTCCCCCTAAAGCGTTGTCGTACCCTCCCCTGGACCCTAAACCGTCTCCGTCCCCTAACCCTAACCCTAGCCCGAACCCTAAGCCTAACCCTTCCCCGAAGCCTGACCCTCACCCGTCCCCTAATCCTAACCGGTACGCTAACACTAACCCGTGCCCTTACACATACGCTCCCCCTAAAGCGTTGTCGTACCCTCCCCTGGACCCTAAACCGTCCCCGTCCCCTAACCCTAACCCTAGCCCGAACCCTAACCCTAACCCTTTCCCGAAGCCTGACCCTCTCCCGTCCCCTAATCCTAACCCGTACGCTAACACTAACCCACGCCGTCACACGTACGCTCCCCCTAAAGCGTTGTCGTACCCTCCCCTGGACCCTAAACCGTCCCCGTCCCCTAACCCTAACCCTAGCCCGAACCCTAACCCTAACACTTCACCGAAGCCTGACACTCACCCGTCCCCTAATCCTAACCCGTACGCTAACACTAACCCGCGCCCTCACACGTACGCTCCCCCTAAAGCGTTGTCGTACCCTCCCCTGGACCCTAAACCGTCCCCGTCCCCTAACCCTAACCCTAGCCCGAACCCTAACCCTAACCCTTCCCCGAAGCCTGACCCTCACCCGTCCCCTAATCCTAACCCGTACGCTAACACTAACCCGCGCCCTCACACGTACGCTCCCCCTAAAGCGTTGTCGTACCCTCCCCTGGACCCTAAACCGTCTCCGTCCCCTAACCCTAACCCTAGCCCGAACCCTAACCCTTCCCCGAAGCCTGACCCTCACCCGTCCCCTAATCCTAACCCGTACGCTAACACTAACCCGTGCCCTCACTCCTACGCTCCCCCTAAAGCGTTGTCGTACCCTCACCGGGACCCTAAACCATCCCCATCCCCTAACCCTAACCCTAGCCCGAACCCTAACCCTAACCCTTCCCGAAGCCTGACCCTCACCCATCCCCTAATCCTAAACCCTACGCTAACACTAACCCGCGCCCTCACACCTACGCTCCCCCTAAAGCGTTGTCGTACCCTCCCCTGGACCCTAAACCGTCCCCGTCCCCTAACCCTAACCCTAGCCCGAACCCTAACCCTAACCCTTCCCCGAAGCCTGACCCTCACCCGTCCCCTAATCCTAACCCGTACGCTAACACTAACCCGCGCCCTCACACGTACGCTCCCCCTAAAGCGTTGTCGTACCCTCCCCTGGACCCTAAACCGTCTCCGTCCCCTAACCCTAACCGTAGCCCGAACCCTAAGCCTAACCCTTCCCCGAAGCCTGACCCTCACCCGTCCCCTAATCCTAACCCGTACGCTAACACTAACCCGCGCCCTCACACGTACGCTCCCCCTAAAGCGCTGTCGTACCCTCCCCTGGACCCTAAACCGTCCCCGTCCCCTAACACTAAACCTAGCCCGAACCCTAACCCTAACCCTTCCCCGAAGCCTGACCCTCTCCCGTCCCCTAATCCTAACCCGTACGCTAACACTATCCCGCGCCCTCACACGTACGCACCCCCTAAAGCGTTGTCGTACCCTCCCCTGGACCCTAAACCGTCCCCGTCCCCTAACCTTAACCCTAGCCCGAACCCTAATCCTAACCCTTCCCCGAAGCCTGACCGTCACCCGTCCCCTAATCCTAACCCGTACGCTAACACTAACCCGCGCCCTCACGTGTACGCTCCCCCTAAAGCGTTGTCGTACCCTCCCCTGGACCCTAAACCGTCTCCGTCCCCTAACCCTAACCCTAGCCCGAACTCTAACCCTTCCCCGAAGCCTGACCCTCACCCGTCCCCTAATCCTAACCCGTACGCTAACACTAACCCGCGCCCTCACACCTACGCTCCCCCTAAAGCGTTGTCGTACCCTCACCGGGATCCTAAACCATCCCCGTCCCCTAACCCTAACCCTAGCCCGAACCCTAACCCTAACCCTTCCCCGAAGCCTGACCCTCACACATCCCCTAATCCTAAACCCTACGCTAACACTAACCCGCGCCCTCACACCTACGCTCCCCCTAAAGCGTTGTCGTACCCTCCCCTGGACCCTAAACCGTCCCCGTCCCCTAACCCTAACCCTAGCCCGAACCCTAACCCTAACCCTTCACCGAAGCCTGACACTCACCCGTCCCCTAATCCTAACCCGTACGCTAACACTAACCCGCGCCCTCACACGTACGCTCCCCCTAAAGCGTTGTCGTACCCTCCCCTGGACCCTAAACCGTCCCCGTCCCCTAACCCTAACCCTAGCCCGAACCCTAACCCTAACCCTTCCCCGAAGCCTGACCCTCACCCGTCCCCTAATCCTAACCCGTACGCTAACACTAACCCGCGCCCTCACACGTACGCTCCCCCTAAAGCGTTGTCGTACCCTCCCCTGGACCCTAAACCATCCCCGTCCCCTAACCCTAACCCTAGCCCGAACCCTAACCCTAACCCTTCCCCGAAGCCTGACCCTCACCCGTCCCCTAATCCTAACCCATACGCTAACACTAACCCGCGCCCTCACGCATACGCTCCCCCTAAAGCGTTGTCGTACCCTCCCCTGGACCCTAAACCGTCTCCGTCCCCTAACCCTAACCGTAGCCCGAACCCTAAGCCTAACCCTTCCCCGAAGCCTGACCCTCACCCGTCCCCTAATCCTAACCCGTACGCCAACACTAACCCGCGCCCTCACACGTACGCTCCCCCTAAAGTGTTGTCGTACCCTCCCCTGGACCCTAAACCGTCCCCGTCCCCTAACCCTAACCCTAGCCCGAACCCTAACCCTAACCCTTCCCCGAAGCCTGACCCTCTCCCATCCCCTAATCCTAACCCGTACGCTAACAATAACCCGCGCCCTCACACGTACGCACCCCCTAAAGCGTTGTCGTACCCTCCCCTGGACCCTAAACCGTCTCCGTCCCCTAACCTTAACCCTAGCCCGAACCCTAACACTAACCCTTCCCCGAAGCCTGACACTCACCCGTCCCCTAATCCTAACCCGTACGCTAACACTAACCCGCGCCCTCACACGTACGCTCCCCCTAAAGCGTTGTCGTACCCTCCCCTGGACCCTAAACCGTCCCCGTCCCCTAACCCTAACCCTAGCCCGAACCCTAACCCTAACCCTTCCCCGAAGCCTGACCCTCACCCGTCCCCTAATCCTAACCCGTACGCTAACACTAACCCGCGCCCTCACACGTACGCTCCCCCTAAAGCGTTGTCGTACCCTCCCCTGGACCCTAAACCGTCTCCGTCCCCTAACCCTAACCCTAGCCCGAACCCTAACCCTTCCCCGAAGCCTGACCCTCACCCGTCCCCTAATCCTAACCCGTACGCTAACACTAACCCGTGCCCTCACTCCTACGCTCCCCCTAAAGCGTTGTCGTACCCTCACCGGGACCCTAAACCATCCCCATCCCCTAACCCTAACCCTAGCCCGAACCCTAACCCTAACCCTTCCCGAAGCCTGACCCTCACCCATCCCCTAATCCTAAACCCTACGCTAACACTAACCCGCGCCCTCACACCTACGCTCCCCCTAAAGCGTTGTCGTACCCTCCCCTGGACCCTAAACCGTCCCCGTTCCCTAACCCTAACCCTAGCCCGAACCCTAACCCTAACCCTTCCCCGAAGCCTGACCCTCACTCGTCCCCTAATCCTAACCGGTACGCTAACACTAACCCGCGCCCTCACACGTACGCTCCCCCTAAAGCGTTGTCGTACCCTCCCCTGGACCCTAAACCGTCCCCGTCCCCTAACCCTAACCGTAGCCCGAACCCTAACCCTAACCCTTCCCCGAAGCCTGACCCTCACCCGTCCCCTAATCCTAACCCGTACGTTAACACTAACCCGCGCCCTCACACGTACGCTCCCCCTAAAGCGTTGTCGTACCCTCCCCTGGACCCTAAACCGTCTCCGTCCCCTAACCCTAACCCTAGCCCGAACCCTAACCCTTCCCCGAAGCCTGACCCTCACCCGTCCCCTAATCCTAACCCGTACGCTAACACTAACCCGCGCCCTCACACCTACGCTCCCCCTAAAGCGTTGTCGTACCCTCACCGGGATCCTAAACCATCCCCGTCCCCTAACCCTAACCCTAGCCCGAAACCTAACCCTAACCCTTCCCCGAAGCCTGACCCTCACCCATCCCCTAATCCTAAACCCTACACTAACACTAACCCGGGCCCTCACACCTACGCTCCCCCTAAAGCGTTGTCTTACCCTCCCCTGGACCCTAAACCGTCCCCGTCCCCTAACCCTAACCGTAGCCCGAACCCTAACCCTAACCCTTCACCGAAGCCTGACACTCACCCGTCCCCTAATCCTAACCCGTACGCTAACACTAACCCGCGCCCTCACACGTACGCTCCCCCTAAAGCGTTGTCGTACCCTCCCCTGGACCCTAAACCGTCCCCGTCCCCTAACCCTAACCCTAGCCCGAACCCTAACCCTAACCCTTCCCCGAAGCCTGACCCTCACCCGTCCCCTAATCCTAACCCGTACGCTAACACTAACCCGCGCCCTCACACGTACGCTCCCCCTAAAGCGTTGTCGTACCCTCCCCTGGACCCTAAACCATCCCCGTCCCCTAACCCTAACCCTAGCCCGAACCCTAACCCTAACCCTTCCCCGAAGCCTGACCCTCACCCGTCCCCTAATCCTAACCCGTACGCTAACACTAACCCGCGCCCTCACACATACGCTCCCCCTAAAGCGTTGTCGTACCCTCCCCTGGACCCTAAACCGTCTCCGTCCCCTAACCCTAACCGTAGCCCGAACCCTAAGCCTAACCCTTCCCCGAAGCCTGACCCACACCCGTCCCCTAATCCTAACCCGTACGCCAACACTAACCCGCGCCCTCACACGTACGCTCCCCCTAAAGCGTTGTCGTACCCTCCCCTGGACCCTAAACCGTCCCCGTCCCCTAACCCTAACCCTAGCCCGAACCCTAACCCTAAACCTTCCCCGAAGCCTGACCCTCACCCGTCCCCTAATCCTAACCCGTACGCTAACACTAACCCGCGCCCTCACGCGTACGCTCCCCCTAAAGCGTTGTCGTACCCTCCCCTGGACCCTAAACCGTCTCCGTCCCCTAACCCTAACCGTAGCCCGAACCCTAACCCTAACACTTCCCCGAAGCCTGACCCTCATCCGTCCCCTAATCCTAACCCGTACGCTAACACTAACCCGCACCCTCACACGTACGCTCTCGCTAAAGCGTTGTCGTACCCTCCCCTGGACCCTAAACCGTCCCCGTCCCCTAAACCTAACCCTAGCCGGAACCCTAACCCTAACCCTTCCCCGAAGCCTGACGCTCTCCCGTCCCCTAATCCTAACCCGTACGCTAACACTAACCCGTGCCCTCACTCCTACGCTCCCCCTAAAGCGTTGTCGTACCCTCACCGGGACCCTAAACCATCCCCATCCCCTAACCCTAACCCTAGCCCGAACCCTAACCCTAACCCTTCCCGAAGCCTGACCCTCACCCATCCCCTAATCCTAAACCCTACGCTAACACTAACCCGCGCCCTCACACCTACGCTCCCCCTAAAGCGTTGTCGTACCCTCCCCTGGACCCTAAACCGTCCCCGTCCCCTAACCCTAACCCTAGCCCGAACCCTAACCCTAACACTTCCCCGAAGCCTGACCCTCTCCCGTCCCCTAATCCTAACCCGTACGCTAACACTAACCCGCGCCCTCACACGTACGCTCCCCCTAAAGCGTTGTCGTACCCTCCCCTGGACCCTAAACCGTCCCCGTCCCCTAACCCTAACCCTACCCCGAACCCTAACCCTAACCCTTCACCGAAGCCTGACCCTCACCCGTCCCCTAATCCTAACCCGTACGCTAACACTAACCCGCGCCCTCACACGTACGCACCCCCTAAAGCATTGTCGTACCCTCCCCTGGAACCTAAACCGTCCCCGTCCCCTAACCCTAACCCTAGCCCGAACCCTAACCCTAACCCTTCCCCGAAGCCTGACCCTCACCCGTCCCCTAATCCTAACCGGTACGCTAACACTAACCCGCGCCCTCACACGTACGCTCCCCCTAAAGCGTTGTCGTACCCTCCCCTGGACCCTAAACCGTCTCCGTCCCCTAACCCTAACCCTAGCCCGAACCCTAACCCTTCCCCGAAGCCTGACCCTCACCCGTCCCCTAATCCTAACCCGTACGCTAACACTAACCCGCGCCCTCACACCTACGCTCCCCCTAAAGCGTTGTCGTACCCTCACCGGGATCCTAAACCATCCCCGTCCCCTAACCCTAACCCTAGCCCGAAACCTAACCCTAACCCTTCCCCGAAGCCTGACCCTCACCCATCCCCTAATCCTAAACCCTACACTAACACTAACCCGGGCCCTCACACCTACGCTCCCCCTAAAGCGTTGTCTTACCCTCCCCTGGACCCTAAACCGTCCCCGTCCCCTAACCCTAACCGTAGCCCGAACCCTAACCCTAACCCTTCACCGAAGCCTGACACTCACCCGTCCCCTAATCCTAACCCGTACGCTAACACTAACCCGCGCCCTCACACGTACGCTCCCCCTAAAGCGTTGTCGTACCCTCCCCTGGACCCTAAACCGTCCCCGTCCCCTAACCCTAACCCTAGCCCGAACCCTAACCCTAACCCTTCCCCGAAGCCTGACCCTCACCCGTCCCCTAATCCTAACCCGTACGCTAACACTAACCCGCGCCCTCACACGTACGCTCCCCCTAAAGCGTTGTCGTACCCTCCCCTGGACCCTAAACCATCCCCGTCCCCTAACCCTAACCCTAGCCCGAACCCTAACCCTAACCCTTCCCCGAAGCCTGACCCTCACCCGTCCCCTAATCCTAACCCGTACGCTAACACTAACCCGCGCCCTCACACATACGCTCCCCCTAAAGCGTTGTCGTACCCTCCCCTGGACCCTAAACCGTCTCCGTCCCCTAACCCTAACCGTAGCCCGAACCCTAAGCCTAACCCTTCCCCGAAGCCTGACCCACACCCGTCCCCTAATCCTAACCCGTACGCCAACACTAACCCGCGCCCTCACACGTACGCTCCCCCTAAAGCGTTGTCGTACCCTCCCCTGGACCCTAAACCGTCCCCGTCCCCTAACCCTAACCCTAGCCCGAACCCTAACCCTAAACCTTCCCCGAAGCCTGACCCTCACCCGTCCCCTAATCCTAACCCGTACGCTAACACTAACCCGCGCCCTCACGCGTACGCTCCCCCTAAAGCGTTGTCGTACCCTCCCCTGGACCCTAAACCGTCTCCGTCCCCTAACCCTAACCGTAGCCCGAACCCTAACCCTAACACTTCCCCGAAGCCTGACCCTCATCCGTCCCCTAATCCTAACCCGTACGCTAACACTAACCCGCACCCTCACACGTACGCTCTCGCTAAAGCGTTGTCGTACCCTCCCCTGGACCCTAAACCGTCCCCGTCCCCTAAACCTAACCCTAGCCGGAACCCTAACCCTAACCCTTCCCCGAAGCCTGACGCTCTCCCGTCCCCTAATCCTAACCCGTACGCTAACACTAACCCGTGCCCTCACTCCTACGCTCCCCCTAAAGCGTTGTCGTACCCTCACCGGGACCCTAAACCATCCCCATCCCCTAACCCTAACCCTAGCCCGAACCCTAACCCTAACCCTTCCCGAAGCCTGACCCTCACCCATCCCCTAATCCTAAACCCTACGCTAACACTAACCCGCGCCCTCACACCTACGCTCCCCCTAAAGCGTTGTCGTACCCTCCCCTGTACCCTAAACCGTCCCCGTCCCCTAACCCTAACCCTAGCCCGAACCCTAACCCTAACACTTCCCCGAAGCCTGACCCTCTCCCGTCCCCTAATCCTAACCCGTACGCTAACACTAACCCGCGCCCTCACACGTACGCTCCCCCTAAAGCGTTGTCGTACCCTCCCCTGGACCCTAAACCGTCCCCGTCCCCTAACCCTAACCCTACCCCGAACCCTAACCCTAACCCTTCACCGAAGCCTGACCCTCACCCGTCCCCTAATCCTAACCCGTACGCTAACACTAACCCGCGCCCTCACACGTACGCACCCCCTAAAGCATTGTCGTACCCTCCCCTGGAACCTAAACCGTCCCCGTCCCCTAACCCTAACCCTAGCCCGAACCCTAACCCTAACCCTTCCCCGAAGCCTGACCCTCACCCGTCCCCTAATCCTAACCGGTACGCTAACACTAACCCGCGCCCTCACACGTACGCTCCCCCTAAAGCGTTGTCGTACCCTCCCCTGGACCCTAAACCGTCTCCGTCCCCTAACCCTAACCCTAGCCCGAACCCTAACCCTTCCCCGAAGCCTGACCCTCACCCGTCCCCTAATCCTAACCCGTACGCTAACACTAACCCGCGCCCTCACACCTACGCTCCCCCTAAAGCGTTGTCGTACCCTCACCGGGATCCTAAACCATCCCCGTCCCCTAACCCTAACCCTAGCCCGAAACCTAACCCTAACCCTTCCCCGAAGCCTGACCCTCACCCATCCCCTAATCCTAAACCCTACACTAACACTAACCCGGGTCCTCACACCTACGCTCCCCCTAAAGCGTTGTCTTACCCTCCCCTGGACCCTAAACCGTCCCCGTCCCCTAACCCTAACCGTAGCCCGAACCCTAACCCTAACCCTTCACCGAAGCCTGACACTCACCCGTCCCCTAATCCTAACCCGTACGCTAACACTAACCCGCGCCCTCACACGTACGCTCCCCCTAAAGCGTTGTCGTACCCTCCCCTGGACCCTAAACCGTCCCCGTCCCCTAACCCTAACCCTAGCCCGAACCCTAACCCTAACCCTTCCCCGAAGCCTGACCCTCACCCGTCCCCTAATCCTAACCCGTACGCTAACACTAACCCGCGCCCTCACACGTACGCTCCCCCTAAAGCGTTGTCGTACCCTCCCCTGGACCCTAAACCATCCCCGTCCCCTAACCCTAACCCTAGCCCGAACCCTAACCCTAACCCTTCCCCGAAGCCTGACCCTCACCCGTCCCCTAATCCTAACCCGTACGCTAACACTAACCCGCGCCCTCACACATACGCTCCCCCTAAAGCGTTGTCGTACCCTCCCCTGGACCCTAAACCGTCTCCGTCCCCTAACCCTAACCGTAGCCCGAACCCTAAGCCTAACCCTTCCCCGAAGCCTGACCCACACCCGTCCCCTAATCCTAACCCGTACGCCAACACTAACCCGCGCCCTCACACGTACGCTCCCCCTAAAGCGTTGTCGTACCCTCCCCTGGACCCTAAACCGTCCCCGTCCCCTAACCCTAACCCTAGCCCGAACCCTAACCCTAAACCTTCCCCGAAGCCTGACCCTCACCCGTCCCCTAATCCTAACCCGTACGCTAACACTAACCCGCGCCCTCACGCGTACGCTCCCCCTAAAGCGTTGTCGTACCCTCCCCTGGACCCTAAACCGTCTCCGTCCCCTAACCCTAACCGTAGCCCGAACCCTAACCCTAACACTTCCCCGAAGCCTGACCCTCATCCGTCCCCTAATCCTAACCCGTACGCTAACACTAACCCGCACCCTCACACGTACGCTCTCGCTAAAGCGTTGTCGTACCCTCCCCTGGACCCTAAACCGTCCCCGTCCCCTAAACCTAACCCTAGCCGGAACCCTAACCCTAACCCTTCCCCGAAGCCTGACGCTCTCCCGTCCCCTAATCCTAACCCGTACGCTAACACTAACCCGTGCCCTCACTCCTACGCTCCCCCTAAAGCGTTGTCGTACCCTCACCGGGACCCTAAACCATCCCCATCCCCTAACCCTAACCCTAGCCCGAACCCTAACCCTAACCCTTCCCGAAGCCTGACCCTCACCCATCCCCTAATCCTAAACCCTACGCTAACACTAACCCGCGCCCTCACACCTACGCTCCCCCTAAAGCGTTGTCGTACCCTCCCCTGGACCCTAAACCGTCCCCGTCCCCTAACCCTAACCCTAGCCCGAACCCTAACCCTAACACTTCCCCGAAGCCTGACCCTCTCCCGTCCCCTAATCCTAACCCGTACGCTAACACTAACCCGCGCCCTCACACGTACGCTCCCCCTAAAGCGTTGTCGTACCCTCCCCTGGACCCTAAACCGTCCCCGTCCCCTAACCCTAACCCTACCCCGAACCCTATCCCTAACCCTTCACCGAAGCCTGACCCTCACCCGTCCCCTAATCCTAACCCGTACGCTAACACTAACCCGCGCCCTCACACGTACGCACCCCCTAAAGCATTGTCGTACCCTCCCCTGGAACCTAAACCGTCCCCGTCCCCTAACCCTAACCCTAGCCCGAACCCTAACCCTAACCCTTCCCCGAAGCCTGACCCTCACCCGTCCCCTAATCCTAACCGGTACGCTAACACTAACCCGCGCCCTCACACGTACGCTCCCCCTAAAGCGTTGTCGTACCCTCCCCTGGACCCTAAACCGTCTCCGTCCCCTAACCCTAACCCTAGCCCGAACCCTAACCCTTCCCCGAAGCCTGACCCTCACCCTTCCCCTAATCCTAACCCGTACGCTAACACTAACCCGCGCCCTCACACCTACGCTCCCCCTAAAGCGTTGTCGTACCCTCACCGGGACCCTAAACCGTCCCCATTCCCTAACCCTAACCCTAGCCCGAACCCTAACCCTAAACCTTCCCCGAAGCCTGACCCTCACCCGTCCCCTAATCCTAACCGGTACGCTAACACTAAGCCGCGCCCTCACACGTACGCTCCCCCTAAAGCGTTGTCGTACCCTCCCCTGGACCCTAAACCGTCCCCGTCCCCTAACCCTATCCCTAGCCCGAACCCTAACCCTAACCCTTCCCCGAAGCCTGACCCTCTTCCGTCCCCTAATCCTAACCCGTACGCTAACACTAACCCGCGCCCTCACACGTACGCTCCCCCTAAAGCGTTGTCGTACCCTCCCCTGGACCCTAAACCGTCCCCGTCCCCTAACCCTAACCCTACCCCGAACCCTAACCCTAACCCTTCACCGAAGCCTGACCCTCACCCGTCCCCTAATCCTAACCCGTACGCTAACACTAACCCGCGCCCTCACACGTACGCTCCCCCTAAAGCATTGTCGTACCCTCCCCTGGACCCTAAACCGTCCCCGTCCCCTAACCCTAACCCTAGCCCGAACCCTAACCCTAACCCTTCCCCGAAGCCTGACCCTCACCCGTCCCCTAATCCTAACCCGTACGCTAACACTAACCCACGCCCTCACACGTACGCTCCCCCTAAAGCGTTGTCGTACCCTCCCCTGGACCCTAAACCGTCTCCGTCCCCTAACCCTAACCCTAGCCCGAACCCTAACCCTTCCCCGAAGCCTGACCCTCACCCGTCCCCTAATCCTAACACGTACGCTAACACTAACCCGCGCCCTCACACATACGCTCCCCCTAAAGCGTTGTCGTACCCTCACCGGGACCCTAAACCGTCCCCGTCCCCTAACCCTAACCCTAGCCCGAACCCCAACCCTAACCCTTCCCCGAAGCCTGACCCTCACCCATCCCCTAATCCTAAACCCTACGCTAACACTAACCCGCGCCCTCACACGTACGCTCCCCCTAAAGCGTTGTCGTACCCTCCCCTGGACCCTAAACCGTCCCCGTCCCCTAACCTTAACCCTAGCCCGAACCCTAACCCTAACCCTTCCCGGAAGCCTGACCCTCACCCGTCCCCTAATCCTAACCGGTACGCTAACACTAACCCGCACCCTCACACGTACGCTCCCCCTAAAGCGTTGTCGTACCCTCCCCTGGACCCTAAACCGTCCCCGTCCCCTAACCCTAACCCTAGCCCGAACCCTAACCCTAACCCTTCCCCGAAGCCTGACCCTCACCCGTCCCCTAATCCTAACCCGTACGCTAACACTAACCCGCGCCCTCACACGTACGCTCCCCCTAAAGCGTTGTCGTACCCTCCCCTGGACCATAAACCGTCTCCGTCCCCTAACCCTAACCGTAGCCCGAACCCTAAGCCTAACCCTTCCCCGAAGCCTGACCCTCACCCGTCCCCTAATCCTAACCCGTACGCTAACACTAACCCGCGCCCTCACACGTACGCTCCCCCTAAAGCGTTGTCGTACCCTCCCCTGGACCCTAAACCGTCCCCGTCCCCTAACCCTAAACCTAGCCCGAACCCTAACCCTAACCCTTCCCCGAAGCCTGACCCTCTCCCGTCCCCTAATCCTAACCCGTACGCTAACACTATCCCGCGCCCTCACACGTACGCACCCCCTAAAGCGTTGTCGTACCCTCCCCTGGACCCTAAACCGTCCCCGTCCCCTAACCCTAACCCTAGCCCGAACCCTAACCCTAACCCTTCCCCGAAGCCTGACCCTCACCCGTCCCCTAATCCTAACCCGTACGCTAACACTAACCCGCACCCTCACGCGTACGCTCCCCCTAAAGCGTTGTCGTACCCTCCCCTGGACCCTAAACCGTCCCCGTCCCCTAACCCTAACCCTAGCCCGAACTCTAACCCTTCCCCGAAGCCTGACCCTCACCCGTCCCCTAATCCTAACCCGTACGCTAACACTAACCCGCGCCCTCACACCTACGCTCCCCCTAAAGCGTTGTCGTACCCTCACCGGGATCCTAAACCATCCCCGTCCCCTAACCCTAACCCTAGCCCGAAACCTAACCCTAACCCTTCCCCGAAGCCTGACCCTCACCCATCCCCTAATCCTAAACCCTACACTAACACTAACCCGGGCCCTCACACCTACGCTCCCCCTAAAGCGTTGTCGTACCCTCCCCTGGACCCTAAACCGTCCCCGTCCCCTAACCCTAACCGTAGCCCGAACCCTAACCCTAACCCTTCACCGAAGCCTGACACTCACCCGTCCCCTAATCCTAACCCGTACGCTAACACTAACCCGCGCCCTCACACGTACGCTCCCCCTAAAGCGTTGTCGTACCCTCCCCTGGACCCTAAACCGTCCCCGTCCCCTAACCCTAACCCTAGCCCGAACCCTAACCCTAACCCTTCCCCGAAGCCTGACCCTCACCCGTCCCCTAATCCTAACCCGTACGCTAACACTAACCCGCGCCCTCACGCATACGCTCCCCCTAAAGCGTTGTCGTACCCTCCCCTGGACCCTAAACCGTCTCCGTCCCCTAACCCTAACCGTAGCCCGAACCCTAAGCCTAACCCTTCCCCGAAGCCTGACCCTCACCCGTCCCCTAATCCTAACCCGTACGCCAACACTAACCCGCGCCCTCACACGTACGCTCCCCCTAAAGTGTTGTCGTACCCTCCCCTGGACCCTAAACCGTCCCCGTCCCCTAACCCTAACCCTAGCCCGAACCCTAACCCTAACCCTTCCCCGAAGCCTGACCCTCTCCCATCCCTTAATCCTAACCCGTACGCTAACAATAACCCGCGCCCTCACACGTACGCACCCCCTAAAGCGTTGTCGTACCCTCCCCTGGACCCTAAACCGTCCCCGTCCCCTAACCTTAACCCTAGCCCGAACCCTAACACTAACCCTTCCCCGAAGCCTGACCCTCACCCGTCCCCTAATCCTAACCTGTACGATAACACTAACCCGCGCCCTCACGCGTACGCTCCCCCTAAAGCGTTGTCGTACCCTCCCCTGGACCCTAAACCGTCTCCGTCCCCTAACCCTAACCCTAGCCCTAACCCTAAGCCTAACCCTTCCCCGAAGCCTGACCCTCACCCGTCCCCTAATCCTAACCCGTACGCTAACACTAACCCGCGCCCTCACGCGTACGCTCCCCCTAAAGCGTTGTCGTACCCTCCCCTGGACCCTAAACCGTCTCCGTCCCCTAACCCTAACCGTAGCCCGAACCCTAACCCTAACCCTTCCCCGAAGCCTGACCCTCATCCGTCCCCTAATCCTAACCCGTACGCTAACACTAACCCGCGCCCTCACACGTACGCTGCCGCTAAAGCGTTGTCGTACCCTCCCCTGGACTCTAAACCGTCCCCGTCCCCTAAACCTAACCCTAGCCGGAACCCTAACCCTAACCCTTCCCCGAAGCCTGACCCTCTCCCGTCCCCTAATCCTAACCCGTACGCTAACACTAACCCGTGCCCTCACACGTACGCTCCCCCTAAAGCGTGGTCGTACACTCCCCTGGACCCTAAACCGTCCCCGTCCCCTAACCTTAACCCTAGCCCGAACCCTAACCCTATCCCTTCCCCGAAGCCTGACCCTCACCCGTCCCATAATCCTAACCGGTACGCTAACACTAAGCCGCGCCCTCTCACGTACGCTCCCCCTAAAGCGTTGTCGTACCCTCCCCTGAACCCTAAACCGTCCCCGTCCCCTAACCCTAACCCTAGCCCGAACCCTAACCCTAACACTTCCCCGAAGCCTGACCCTCTCCCGTCCCCTAATCCTAACCCGTACGCTAACACTAACCCGCGCCCTCACACGTACGCTCCCCCTAAAGCGTTGTCGTACCCTCCCCTGGACCCTAAACCGTCCCCGTCCCCTAACCCTAACCCTACCACGAACCCTAACCCTAACCCTTCACCGAAGCCTGACCCTCACCCGTCCCCTAATCCTAACCCGTACGCTAACACTAACCCGCGCCCTCACACGTACGCTCCCCCTAAAGCATTGTCGTACCCTCCCCTGGACCCTAAACCGTCCCCGTCCCCTAACCCTAACCCTAGCCCGAACCCTAACACTAACCCTTCCCAGAAGCCTGACCCTCACCCGTCCCCTAATCCTAACCGGTACGCTAACACTAACCCACGCCCTCACACGTACGCTCCCCCTAAAGCGTTGTCGTACCCTCCCCTGGACCCTAAACCGTCTCCGTCCCCTAACCCTAACCCTAGCCCGAACCCTAACCCTTCCCCGAAGCCTGACCCTCACCCTTCCCCTAATCCTAACACGTACGCTAACACTAACCCGCGCCCTCACACCTACGCTCCCCCTAAAGCGTTGTCGTACCCTCACCGGGACCCTAAACCGTCCCCGTCCCCTAACCCTAACCCTAGCCCGAACCCTAACCCTAACCCTTCCCCGAAGCCTGACCCTCACCCATCCCCTAATCCTAAACCCTACGCTAACACTAACCCGCGCCCTCACACGTACGCTCCGCCTAAAGCGTTGTCGTACCCTCCCCTGGACCCTAAACCGTCCCCGTCCCCTAACCTTAACCCTAGCCCGAACCCTAACCCTAACCCTTCCCGGAAGCCTGACCCTCACCCGTCCCCTAATCCTAACCGGTACGCTAACACTAACCCGCACCCTCACACGTACGCTCCCCCTAAAGCGTTGTCGTACCCTCCCCTGGACCCTAAACCGTCCCCGTCCCCTAACCCTAACCCTAGCCCGAACCCTAACCCTAACCCTTCCCCGAAGCCTGACCCTCACCCGTCCCCTAATCCTAACCCGTACGCTAACACTAACCCGCGCCCTCACACGTACGCTCCCCCTAAAGCGTTGTCGTACCCTCCCCTGGACCCTAAACCGTCTCCGTCCCCTAACCCTAACCGTAGCCCGTACCCTAAGCCTAACCCTTCCCCGAAGCCTGACCCTCACCCGTCCCCTAATCCTAACCCGTACGCTAACACTAACCCGCGCCCTCACACGTACGCTCCCCCTAAAGCGTTGTCGTACCCTCCCCTGGACCCTAAACCGTCCCCGTCCCCTAACACTAAACCTAACCCGAACCCTAACCCTAACCCTTCCCCGAAGCCTGACCCTCTCCCGTCCCCTAATCCTAACCCGTACGCTAACACTATCCCGCGCCCTCACACGTACGCACCCCCTAAAGCGTTGTCGTACCCTCCCCTGGACCCTAAACCGTCCCCGTCCCCTAACCTTAACCCTAGCCCGAACCCTAATCCTAACCCTTCCCCGAAGCCTGACCCTCACCCGTCCCCTAATCCTAACCCGTACGCTAACACTAACCCGCGCCCTCACGGGTACGCTCCCCCTAAAGCGTTGTCGTACCCTCCCCTGGACCCTAAACCGTCTCCGTCCCCTAACCCTAACCCTAGCCCGAACTCTAACCCTTCCCCGAAGCCTGACCCTCACCCGTCCCCTAATCCTAACCCGTACGCTAACACTAACCCACGCCCTCACACCTACGCTCCCCCTAAAGCGTTGTCGTACCCTCACCGGGATCCTAAACCATCCCCGTCCCCTAACCCTAACCCTAGCCCGAACCCTAACCCTAAACCTTCCCCGAAGCCTGACCCTCACCCATCCCCTAATCCTAAACCCTACGCTAACACTAACCCGCGCCCTCACACCTACGCTCCCCCTAAAGCGTTGTCGTACCCTCCCCTGGACCCTAAACCGTCCCCGTCCCCTAACCCTAACCCTAGCCCGAACCCTAACCCTAACCCTTCACCGAAGCCTGACACTCACCCGTCCCCTAATCCTAACCCGTACGCTAACACTAACCCGCGCCCTCACACGTACGCTCCCCCTAAAGCGTTGTCGTACCCTCCCCTGGACCCTAAACCGTCCCCGTCCCCTAACCCTAACCCTAGCCCGAACCCTAACCCTAACCCTTCCCCGAAGCCTGACCCTCACCCGTCCCCTAATCCTAACCCGTACGCTAACACTAACCCGCGCCCTCACACGTACGCTCCCCCTAAAGCGTTGTCGTACCCTCCCCTGGACCCTAAACCATCCCCGTCCCCTAACCCTAATCCTAGCCCGAACCCTAACCCTAACCCTTCCCCGAAGCCTGACCCTCACCCGTCCCCTAATCCTAACCCGTACGCTAACACTAACCCGCGCCCTCACGCATACGCTCCCCCTAAAGCGTTGTCGTACCCTCCCCTGGACCCTAAACCGTCTCCGTCCCCTAACCCTAACCGTAGCCCGAACCCTAAGCCTAACCGTTCCCCGAAGCCTGACCCTCACCCGTCCCCTAATCCTAACCCGTACGCCAACACTAACCCGCGCCCTCACACGTACGCTCCCCCTAAAGTGTTGTCGTACCCTCCCCTGGACCCTAAATCGTCCCCGTCGCCTAACCCTAACCCTAGCCCGAACCCTAACCCTAACCCTTCCCCGAAGCCTGACCCTCTCCCATCCCCTAATCCTAACCCGTACGCTAACAATAACCCGCGCCCTCACACGTACGCACCCCCTAAAGCGTTGTCGTACCCTCCCCTGGACCCTAAACCGTCCCCGTCCCCTAACCTTAACCCTAGCCCGAACCCTAACACTAACCCTTCCCCGAAGCCTGACCCTCACCCGTCCCCTAATCCTAACCTGTACGCTAACACTAACCCGCGCCCTCACGCGTACACTCCCCCTAAAGCGTTGTCGTACCCTCCCCTGGACCCTAAACCGTCTCCGTCCCCTAACCCTAACCCTAGCCCGAACCCTAAGCCTAACCCTTCCCCGAAGCCTGACCCTCACCCGTCCCCTAATCCTAACCGGTACGCTAACACTAACCCGTGCCCTTACACGTACGCTCCCCCTAAAGCGTTGTCGTACCCTCCCCTGGACCCTAAACCGTCCCCGTCCCCTAACCCTAACCCTAGCCCGAACCCTAACCCTAACCCTTCCCCGAAGCCTGACCCTCTCCCGTCCCCTAATCCTAACCCGTACGCTAACACTAACCCACGCCCTCACACGTACGCTCCCCCTAAAGCGTTGTCGTACCCTCCCCTGAACCCTAAACCGTCCCCGTCCCCTAACCCTAACCCTAGCCCGAACCCTAACCCTAACCCTTCACCGAAGCCTGACACTCACCCGTCCCCTAATCCTAACCCGTACGCTAACACTAACCCGCGCCCTCACACGTACGCTCCCCCTAAAGCGTTGTCGTACCCTCCCCTGGACCCTAAACCGTCCCCGTCCCCTAACCCTAACCCTAGCCCGAACCCTAACCCTAACCCTTCCCCGAAGCCTGACCCTCACCCGTCCCCTAATCCTAACCCGTACGCTAACACTAACCCGCGCCCTCACACGTACGCTCCCCCTAAAGCGTTGTCGTACCCTCCCCTGGACCCTAAACCGTCTCCGTCCCCTAACCCTAACCCTAGCCCGAACCCTAACCCTTCCCCGAAGCCTGACCCTCACCCGTCCCCTAATCCTATCCCGTACGCTAACACTAACCCGCGCCCTCACACCTACGCTCCCCCTAAAGCGTTGTCGTACCCTCACCGGGATCCTAAACCATCCCCGTCCCCTAACCCTAACCCTAGCCCGAACCCTAACCCTAACCCTTCCCCGAAGCCTGACCCTCACTCATCCCCTAATCCTAAACCCTACGCTAACACTAACCCGCGCCCTCACACCTACGCTCCCCCTAAAGCGTGGTCGTACCCTCCCCTGGACCCTAAACCGTCCCCGTCCCCTAACCCTAACCCTAGCCCGAACCCTAACCCTAACCCTTCCCCGAAGCCTGACCCTCACCCGTCCCCTAATCCTAACCCGTACGCTAACACTAACCCGTGCCCTCACACGTACGCTCCCCCTAAAGCGTTGTCGTACCCTCCCCTGGACCCTAAACCGTCCCCGTCCCCTAACCGTAACCCTAGCCCGAACCGTAACCCTAAACCTTCCCCGAAGCCTGACCCTCACCCGTCCCCTAATCCTAACCCGTACGCTAACACTAACCCGCGCCCTCACGCGTACGCTCCCCCTAAAGCGTTGTCGTACCCTCCCCTGGACCCTAAACCGTCTCCGTCCCCTAACCCTAACCGTAGCCCGAACCCTAACCCTAACCCTTCCCCGAAGCCTGACCCTCACCCGTCCCCTAATCCTAACCCGTACGCTAACACTAACCCGCGCCCTCACACGTACGCTCCCGCTAAAGCGTTGTCTTACCCTCCCCTGGACCCTAAACCGTCCCCGTCCCCTAACCCTAACCCTAGCCGGAACCCTAACCCTAACCCTTCCCCGAAGCCTGACCCTCACCCGTCCCCTAATCCTAACCCGTACGCTAACACTAACCCGTGCCCTCACATGTACGCTCCCCCTAAAGCGTTGTCGTACCCTCCCCTGGACCCTAAACCGTCCCCGTCCCCTAACCTTAACCCTAGCCCGAACCCTAACCCTAACACTTCCCGGAAGCCTGACCCTCACCCGTCCCCTAATCCTAACCGGTACGCTAACACTAACCCGCACCCTCACACGTACGCTCCCCCTAAAGCGTTGTCGTACCCTCCCCTGGACCCTAAACCGTCTCCGTCCCCTAACCCTAACCGTAGCCCGAACCCTAAGCCTAACCCTTCCCCGAAGCCTGACCCTCACCCGTCCCCTAATCCTAACCCGTACGCTAACACTAACCCGCGCCCTCACACGTACGCTCCCCCTAAAGCGTTGTCGTACCCTCCCCTGGACCCTAAACCGTCCCCGTCCCCTAACCCTAAACCTAGCCCGAACCCTAACCCTAACCCTTCCACGAAGCCTGACCCTCTCCCGTCCCCTAATCCTAACCCGTACGCTAACACTATCCCGCGCCCTCACACGTACGCACCCCCTAAAGCGTTGTCGTACCCTCCCCTGGACCCTAAACCGTCCCCGTCCCCTAACCTTAACCCTAGCCCGAACCCTAACCCTAACCCTTCCCCGAAGCCTGACCCTCACCCGTCCCCTAATCCTAACCCGTACGCTAACACTAACCCGCGCCCAAACGCGTACGCTCCCCCTAAAGCGTTGTCGTACCCTCCCCTGGACCCTAAACCGTCTCCGTCCCCTAACCCTAACCCTAGCCCGAACCCTAACCCTTCCCCGAAGCCTGACCCTCACCCGTCCCCTAATCCTAACCCTACGCTAACACTAACCCGCGCCCTCACACCTACGCTCCCCCTAAAGCGTTGTCGTACCCTCCCCTGGACCCTAAACCGACCCCGTCCCCTAACCCTAACCCTAGCCCGAACCCTAACCCTAACCCTTCCCCGAAGCCTGACCCTCACCCGTCCCCTAATCCTAACCCATACGCTAACACTAACCCGCACCCTCACACGTACGCTCCCCCTAAAGCGTTGTCGTACCCTCCCCTGGACCCTAAACCATCCCTGTCCCCTAACCCTAACCCTAGCCCGAACCCTAACCCTTACCCTTCCCCGAAGCCTGACCCTCACCCGTCCCCTAATCCTAACCCGTACGCTAACACTAACCTGCGCCCTCCCACGTACGCTCCCCCTAAAGCGTTGTCGTACCCTCCCCTGGACCCTAAACCGTCCCCGTCCCTTAACACTAACCCAAGCTCGAACGCTAACCCTAACCCTTCCCCGAAGCCTGACCCTCATCCGTCCCCTAATCCTAACCCGTACGCTAACACTAACCTGCGCCCTCACACGTACGCTCCCCCTAAAGCGTTGTCGTACCCTCCCCTGGACCCTAAACCGTCCCCGTCCCCTAACCCTAACCCTAGCCCGAACCCTAACCCTAACCCTTCCCCGAAGCCTGACCCTCACCCGTCCCCTAATCCTAACCCGTACGCTAACACTAACCCGCGCCCTCACACGTACGCTCCCCCTAAAGCGTTGTCGTACCCTCCCATGGACCCTAAACCGTCCCCGTCCCCTAACCCTAACCCTAGCCCGAACCCTAACCCTAACCCTTCCCCGAAGCCTGACCCTCACCCATCCCCTTATCCTAACCCGTACGCTAACACTAACCCGCGCCCTCACACGTACGCTCCCCCTAAAGCGTTGTCGTACCCTCCCCTGGACCCTAAACCGTCCCCGTCCCCTAACCCTAACCCTAGCCCGAACCCTAACCCTAACCCTTCCCCGAAGCCTGACCCTCACCCGTCCCCTAATCCTAACCCGTACGCTAACACTAACCCGCGCCCTCACAAGTACGCTCCCCCTAAAGCGTTGTCGTACCCTCCCCTGGACCCTAAACCGTCTCCGTCCCCTAACGCTAACCCTAGCCCGAACCCTAACCCTTCCCCGAAGCCTGACCCTCACCCATCCCCTAATCCTAACCCATACGCTAACACTAACCCGCGCCCTCACATGTACGCTCCCCCTAAAGCGTTGCCGTACCCTCCCCTGGAACCTAAACCGTCCCCGTCCCCTAACCCTAACCCTAGCCCGAACCGTAACCCTAACGCTTCCCTGAAGCCTGACCCTCACCCGTCCCCTAATCCTAACCCGTACGCTGACACTAACCCCGGCCCTCACACGTACGCTCCCGCTAAAGCATTGTCGTACCCTCCCCTGGACCCTAAACCGTCCCCGTCCCCTAACTCTAACCCTAGCCCGAACCCTAACCCTAACCCTTCCCCGAAGCCTGACCCTCACCCGTCCCCTAATCCTAACCCGTACGCTGACACTAACCCGCACCCTCACACGTACGCTCCCGCTAAAGCGTTGTCGTACCCTCCCCTGGACCCTAAACCATCCCCGTGTCCTAACCCTAACCCTAGCCCGAACCCTAAGCCTAAAGCTTCCCCGAAGCCTGACCCTCACCCGTCCCCTAATCCTAACCCGTACGCTAACACTAACCCGCGCCCTCACACGTACGCTCCCCCTAAAGCGTTGTCGTACCCTCCCCTGGACCCTAAACCGTCCCCGTCCCCTAACCCTAACCCTAGCCCGAACCCTAACCCTAACCCTTCCCCGAAGCCTGACCCTCACCCGTCCCCTAATCCTAACCCGTACGCTAACACTAACCCGCGCTCTCACACGTACGCTCCCCCTAAAGCGTTGTCGTACCCTCCCCTGGACCCTAAACCGTCCCCGTCCCCTAACCCTAACACTAGCCCGAACCCTAACCCTAACCCTTCCCCGAAGCCTGACCCTCACCCGTCCCCTAATCCTAACCCGTACGCTAACACTAACCCGCGCCCTCACACGTACGCTCCCCCTAAAGCGTTGTCGTACCCTACCCTGGACCCTAAACCGTCCCCGTCCCCTAACCCTAACCCTAGCCCGAACCCTAACCCTAACCCTTCCCCGAAGCCTAACCCTCACCCGTCCCCTAATCCTAACCCGTACGCTAACACTAACACGCGCCCTCACACGTACGCTCCCCCTAAACCGTTGTCGTACCCTCCCCTGGACCCTAAACCGTACCCGTCCCCTAACCCTAACCCTAGACCGGACCCTAACCCTAACACATCCCCGAAGCCTGACCCTCACCCGTTCCCTAATCCTAACCCGTACGCTAACACTAATCCGCGCCCTCACGCGTACGCTCCCCCTTAAGCGTTATCGTACCCTCCCCTGGACCCTAAACCGTCCCCGTCCCCTAACCCTAACCCTAGCCCGAACCCTAACCCTAACACTTCCCCGAAGCCTGACCCTCACCCGTCCCCTAATCCTAACCCGTACGCTAACACTATCCCGCGCCCTCACACGTACGCTCCCCCTAAAGCATTGTCGTACCCTCACCTGGACCCTAAACCGTCCCCGTCCCCTAACCCTAACCCTAGCCCGAACCCTAACCCTAACCCTTCCCCGAAGCCTGACCCTCACCCGTCCCCTAATCCTAACCCGTACGCTAACACTAAGCCGCGCCCTCACACGTACGCTCCCCCTAAAGCATTGTCGTACCCTCCCCTGGACCCTAAGCAGTCCCCGTCCCCTAACCCTAACCCTAGTCCGAACCCTAACCCTAACCCTTCCCCGAAGCCTGACCCTCACCCGTCCCCTAATCCTAACCTGTACGCTAACACTAACCCGCGCCCTCACAGGTACGCTGCCCCTAAAGCATTGTCATACACTCCCCTGGACCCTAAACCGTCCCCGTCCCCTAACCCTAACCCTAGCCCGAACCTTAACCATAACACTTCCCCGAAGCCTGACCCTCACCCGTCCCCTAATCCTAACCCGTACGCTAACGCTCACCCGCGCCCTCACACCTACGCTCCCCCTAAAGCGTTGTCGTACCCTCCCCTGGACCCTAAACCGTCCCCGTCCCCTAACCCTAACCCTAGCCCGAACCCTAACCCTAACCCTTCCCCGAACCCTGACCCTCACCCGTCCCCTAATCCTAACCCGTACGCTAACACTAACCCGCGCCCTCACGCGTACGCTCCCCCTAAAGCGTTGTCGTACCCTCCCCTGGACCCTAAACCGTCTCCGTCCCCTAACCCTAACCGTAGCCCGAACCCTAAGCCTAACACTTCCCCGAAGCCTGACCCTCACCCGTCCCCTAATCCTAACCCGTAAACTAACACTAACCCGCGCCCTCACACGTACGCTCCCCCTAAAGCGTTGTCGTACCCTCCCCTGGACCCTAAACCGTCCCCGTCCCATAACCTTAACCCTAGCCCGAACCCTAACCCTAACCCTTCCCCGAAGCCTGACCCTCACCCGTCCCCTAATCCTAACCCGTACGCTAACACTAACCCGCGCCCTCACGCGTACGCTCCCCCTAAAGCGTTGTCGTACCCTCCCCTGGACCCTAAACCGTCTCCGTCCCCTAACCCTAACCCTAGCCCGAACCCTAAGCCTAACCCTTCCCCGAAGCCTGACCCTCTCCCGTCCCCTAATCCTAACCGGTAGGCTAACACTAACCCACGCCCTTACACGTACGCTCCCCCTAAAGCGTTGTCGTACCCTCCCCTGGACCCTAAACCGTCCCCGTCCCCTAACCCTAACCCTAGCCCGAACCCTAACCCTAACACTTCCCCGAAGCCTGACCCTCTCCCGTCCCATAATCCTAACCCGTACGCTAACACTAACCCGCGCCCTCACTCGTACGCTCCCCCTAAAGCGTTGTCGTACCCTCCCCTGGACCCTAAACCGTCCCCGTCCCCTCAACCTAACCCTAGCCCGAACCCTAACCCTAACCCTTCCCCGAAGCCTGACCCTCACCCGTCCCCTAATCGTAACCCGTACGCTAACACTAACCCGCGCCCTCACACGTACGCTCCCCCTAAAGCGTTGTCGTACACTCCCCTGGACCCTAAACCGTCCCCGTCCCCTAACCCTAACCCTAGCCCGAACCCTAACCCTAACCCTTCCCCGAAGCCTGACACTTACCCGTCCCATAATCCTAACCCGTACGCTAACACTAACCCGCGCCCTCACACGTACGCTCCCCCTAAAGCGTTGTCGTACCCTCCCCTGGACCCTAAACCGTCTCCGTCCCCTAACCCTAACCCTAGCCTGAACCCTAACCCTTCCCCAAAGCCTGACCCTCACCCGTCCCCTAATCCTAACCCGTACGCTAACACTAACCCGCGCCGTCACATGTACGCTCCCCCTAAAGCGTTGTTCTACCCTCCCCTGGACCCTAAACCGTCCCCGTCCCCTAACCCTAACCCTAGCCCGAACCCTAACCCTAACCCTTCCCCGAAGCCTGACCCTCACCCGTTCCCTAACCCTAACCCGTACGCTAACACTAACCCGCGCCCTCACACGTACGCTACCCCTAAAGCACTGTCGTACCCTCCCCTGGACCCTAAACCGTCCCCGTCCCCTAACCCTAACCCTAGCCCGAACCCTAACCCTAACCCTTCCCCGAAGCCTGACCCTCACCCGTCCCCTAATCCTAACCTCTACGCTAACACTAACCCGCGCCCTCACACGTATGCTCCCCCTAAAGCATTGTCGTACCCTCCCCTGGACCCTAAACCGTCCCCGTCCCCTAACCCTAACCCTAGCCCGAACCCTAACCCTATCACTTCCCCGAAGCCTAACCCTCACCCGTCCCCTAATCCTAACCCGTACGCTGACACTAACCCGCGCCCTCACACGTACGCTCCCCCTAAAGCGTTGTCGTACCCTCCCCTGGACCCTAAGCCGTCCCCGACCCCTAACCCTAACCCTAGCCCGAACCCTAACCCTAACCCTTCCCCGAAGCCTGACACTCAGCTGTCCCCTACTCCTAACACGTACGCTAACACTAACCCACGCCCTCACACGTACGCTCCCCCTAAAGCGTTGTCGTACCCTCCCCTGGACCCTAAACCGTCCCCGTCCCCTAACCCTAACCCTAACCCGAACCCTAACCCTAAAACTTCCCCGAAGCCTGACCCTCACCCGTCCCCTAATCCTAACCCGTACGCTAACACTAACCCGCGCCCTCACACGTACGCTCTCCCTAAAGCGTTGTCGTACCCTCCCCTGGACCCTAAACCGTTCCCATCCCCTAACCCTAACCCTAGCCCGAACCCTAACCCTAACACTTCCCCGAAGCCTGACCCTCACCCGTCCCCTAACCCTAACCAGTACGCTAACACTAACCCGCGCCCTCACACGTACGCTACCCCTAAAGCACTGTCGTACCCTCCCCTGGACCCTAAACCGTCCCCGTCCCCTAACCCTAACCCTAGCCCGAACCCTAACCCTAACCCTTCCCCGAAGCCTGACCCTCACCCGTCCCCTAATCCTAACCCGTACGCTAACACTAACCCGCGCCCTCACGCGTACGCTCCCCGTAAAGCGTTGTCGTACCCTCCCCTGGACCCTAAACCGTCCCCGTCCCCTAACCCTAACCCTAGCCCGAACCGTAACCCTAACGCTTCCCTGAAGCCTGACCCTCACCCGTCCCCTAATCCTAACCCGTACGCTGACACTAACCCCGGCCCTCACACGTACGCTCCCGCTAAAGCATTGTCGTACCCTCCCCTGGACCCTAAACCGTCCCCGTCCCCTAACTCTAACCCTAGCCCGAACCCTAACCCTAACCCTTCCCCGAAGCCTGACCCTCACCCGTCCCCTAATCCTAACCCGTACGCTAACACTAACCCGCACCCTCACACGTACGCTCCCGCTAAAGCGTTGTCGTACCCTCCCCTGGACCCTAAACCATCCCCGTGTCCTAACCCTAACCCTAGCCCGAACCCTAAGCCTAAAGCTTCCCCGAAGCCTGACCCTCACCCGTCCCCTAATCCTAACCCGTACGCTAACACTAACCCGCGCCCTCACACGTACGCTCCCCCTAAAGCGTTGTCGTACCCTCCCCTGGACCCTAAACCGTCCCCGTCCCCTAACCCTAACCCTAGCCCGAACCCTAACCCTAACCCTTCCCCGAAGCCTGACCCTCACCCGTCCCCTAATCCTAACCCGTACGCTAACACTAACCCGCGCCCTCACACGTATGCTCCCCCTAAAGCGTTGTCGTACCCTCCCCTGGACCCTAAACCGTCCCCGTCCCCTAACCCTAACACTAGCCCGAACCCTAACCCTAACCCTTCCCCGAAGCCTGACCCTCACCCGTCCCCTAATCCTAACCCGTACGCTAACACTAACCCGCGCCCTCACACGTACGCTCCCCCTAAAGCGTTGTCGTACCCTCCCCTGGACCCTAAACCGTCCCCGTCCCCTAACCCTAACCCTAGCCCGAACCCTAACCCTAACCCTTCCCCGAAGCCTAACCCTCACCCGTCCCCTAATCCTAACCCGTACGCTAACACTAACACGCGCCCTCACACGTACGCTCCCCCTAAACCGTTGTCGTACCCTCCCCTGGACCCTAAACCGTACCCGTCCCCTAACCCTAACCCTAGACCGGACCCTAACCCTAACACATCCCCGAAGCCTGACCCTCACCCGTTCCCTAATCCTAACCCGTACGCTAACACTAATCCACGCCCTCACGCGTACGCTCCCCCTTAAGCGTTATCGTACCCTCCCCTGGACCCTAAACCGTCCCCGTCCCCTAACCCTAACCCTAGCCCGAACCCTAACATTAACCCTTCCCCGAAGCCTAACCCTCACCCGTCCCATAACCCTAACCCGTACGCTAACACTAACCCGCGCCCTCACACATACGCTACCCCTAAAGCATTGTCGTACCCTCCCCTGGACCCTAAACCATCCCCGTCCCCTAACCCTAACCCTAGCCCGAACCTTAACCCTAACCCTTCCCCGAAGCCTGACCCTCACCCGTCCCCTAATCCTAACCCGTACGCTAACACTAACCTGCGCCCTCACATGTACGCTCCCCCTAAAGCGTTGTCGTACCCTCCCCTGGACCCTAAACCATCCCCGTCCCCTAACCCTAACCCTAGCCCGAACACTAAGCCTAACGCTTCCCCGAAGCCTGACCCTCACCCGTCCCCTAATCCTAACCCGTACGCTAACACTAACCCGCGCCCTCACACGTACGCTCCCCCTAAAGCGTTGTCGTACCCTCCCCTGGACCCTAAACCGTCCCCGTCCCCTAACCCTAACCGTAGCCCGAACCCTAAATCTAAACCTTCCCCGAAGCCTGACCCTCACACGTCCCCTAATCCTAACCCGTACGCTAACACTAACCCGCGCCCTCACACGTACGCTCCCCCTAAAGCGTTGTCGTACCCTCCCCTGGACCCTAAACCGTCCCTGTCCCCTAAACCTAACCCTAGCCTGAACCCTAACCTTAACCCTTCCCCGAAGCCTGACCCTCACCTGTCCCCTAACCCTAAACCGTACGCTAAAGCTAACCAATGCCCTCACACCTACGCTCCCCCTAAAGCGTTGTCGTACCCTCCCCTGGACCCTAAACCGTCCCCAACACCTAACCCTAACCCTAGCCCGAACCCTAACCCTAACCCTTCCCCAAAGCCTGACACTCACCCGTCCCCTAATCCTAACCCGTACGCTAACACTAACCCGCGCCCTCACACGTACGCTCCCCCTAAAGCGTTGTCGTACCCTCCCCTGGACCCTAAACCGTCCCCGTCCCCTAACCCTAACCCTAGCCCGAAACCTAACCCTAACCCTTCCCCGAAGCCTGACCCTCACCCGTCCTCTAATCCTAACCCATACGCTAACACTAACCCGCGCCCTCACACGTACGCTCCCCCTAAAGCGTTGTCGTACCCTCCCCTGGACCCTAAACCGTCCCCGTCCCCTAACCCTAACCCTAGCCTGAACCCTAACCTTAACCCTTCCCCGAAGCCTGACCCTCACCTGTCCCCTAACCCTAAACCGTACGCTAAAACTAACCCGTGCCCTCACACCTACGCTCCCCCTAAAGCGTTGTCGTACCCTCCCCTGGACCCTAATCCGTCCCCGACCCCTAACCCTAACCCTAGCCCGAACCCTAACCCTAACCCTTCCCCGAAGCCTGACCCTCACCCGTCCCCTAATCCTAACCCGTACGCTAACACTAACCCGCGCCCTCACACGTACGCTCCCCCTAAAGCGTTGTCGTACCCTCCCCTGGACCCTAAACCGTCCCCGTCCCCTAACCCTAACCCTAGCCCGAACCCTAACCCTAACCCTTCCCCGAAGCCTGACCCTCACCCGTCCCCTAATCCTAACCCGTACGCTAACACTAACCCGAGCCCTCACACGTACGCTCCCCCTAAAGCGTTGTCGTACCCTCCCCTGGACCCTAAACCGTCCCCGTCCCCTAACCCTAACCCTAGCCCGAACCCTAACCTTAACCCTTCACCGAAGCCTAACCCTCACCCGTCCCATAACCCTAACCCGTACGCTAACACTAACCCGCGCCCTCACACATACGCTACCCCTAAAGCATTGTCGTACCCTCCCCTGGACCCTAAACCATCCCCGTCCCCTAACCCTAACCCTAGCCCGAACCCTAACCCTAACCCTTCCCCGAAGCCTGACCCTCACCCGTCCCCTAATCCTAACCCGTACGCTAACACTAACCCGCGCCCTCACATGTACGCTCCCCCTAAAGTGTTGTCGTACCCTCCCCTGGACCCTAAACCATCCCCGTCCCCTAACCCTAACCCTAGCCCGAACCCTAAGCCTAACGCTTCCCCGAAGCCTGACCCTCACCCGTCCCCTAATCCTAACCCGTACGCTAACACTAAACCGCGCCCTCACACGTACGCTCCCCCTAAAGCGTTGTCGTACCCTCCCCTGGACCCTAAACCGTCCCCGTCCCCTAACCCTAACCGTAACCCGAACCCTAACTCTAAACCTTCCCCGAAGCCTGACCCTCACACGTCCCCTAATCCTAACCCGTACGCTAACACTAACCCGCGCCCTCACACGTACGCTCCCCCTAAAGCGTTGTCGTACCCTCCCCTGGACCCTAAACCGTCCCCGTCCCCTAACCCTAACCCTAGCCCGAACCCTAACCCTAACCCTTCCCCGAAGCCTGACCCTCACCCGTCCTCTAATCCTAACCCGTACGCTTACACTAACCCGCGCCCTCACACGTACGCTCCCCCTAAAGCGTTGTCGTACCCTCCCCTGGACCCTAAACCGTCCCCGTCCCCTAACCCTAACCCTAGCCCGAACCCTAACCGTAACACTTCCCCGAAGCCTAACCCTCACCCGTCCCATAATCCTAACCCGTACGCTAACACTAACCCGCGCCCTCACACGTACGCTCCCCCTAAAGCGTTGTCGTACCCTCCCCTGGACCCTAAACCGTACCCGTCCCCTAACCCTAACCCTAGACCGGACCCTAACCCTAACACATCCCCGAAGCCTGACCCTCACCCGTTCCCTAATCCTAACCCGTACGCTAACACTAATCCGCGCCCTCACGCGTACGCTCCCCCTTAAGCGTTATCGTACCCTCCCCTGGACCCTAAACCGTCCCCGTCCCCTAACCCTAACCCTAGCCCGAACCCTAACCCTAACACTTCCCCGAAGCCTGACCCTCACCCGTCCCCTAATCCTAACCCGTACGCTAACACTATCCCGCGCCCTCACACGTACGCTCCCCCTAAAGCATTGTCGTACCCTCACCTGGACCCTAAACCGTCCCCGTCCCCTAACCCTAACCCTAGCCCGAACCCTAACCCTAACCCTTCCCCGAAGCCTGACCCTCACCCGTCCCCTAATCCTAACCCGTACGCTAACACTAAGCCGCGCCCTCACACGTACGCTCCCCCTAAAGCATTGTCGTACCCTCCCCTGGACCCTAAGCAGTCCCCGTCCCCTAACCCTAACCCTAGTCCGAACCCTAACCCTAACCCTTCCCCGAAGCCTGACCCTCACCCGTCCCCTAATCCTAACCTGTACGCTAACACTAACCCGCGCCCTCACAGGTACGCTGCCCCTAAAGCATTGTCATACACTCCCCTGGACCCTAAACCGTCCCCGTCCCCTAACCCTAACCCTAGCCCGAACCTTAACCATAACACTTCCCCGAAGCCTGACCCTCACCCGTCCCCTAATCCTAACCCGTACGCTAACGCTCACCCGCGCCCTCACACCTACGCTCCCCCTAAAGCGTTGTCGTACCCTCCCCTGGACCCTAAACCGTCCCCGTCCCCTAACCCTAACCCTAGCCCGAACCCTAACCCTAACCCTTCCCCGAACCCTGACCCTCACCCGTCCCCTAATCCTAACCCGTACGCTAACACTAACCAGCGCCCTCACGCGTACGCTCCCCCTAAAGCGTTGTCGTACCCTCCCCTGGACCCTAAACCGTCTCCGTCCCCTAACCCTAACCGTAGCCCGAACCCTAAGCCTAACACTTCCCCGAAGCCTGACCCTCACCCGTCCCCTAATCCTAACCCGTAAACTAACACTAACCCGCGCCCTCACACGTACGCTCCCCCTAAAGCGTTGTCGTACCCTCCCCTGGACCCTAAACCGTCCCCGTCCCATAACCTTAACCCTAGCCCGAACCCTAACCCTAACCCTTCCCCGAAGCCTGACCCTCACCCGTCCCCTAATCCTAACCCGTACGCTAACACTAACCCGCGCCCTCACGCGTACGCTCCCCCTAAAGCGTTGTCGTACCCTCCCCTGGACCCTAAACCGTCTCCGTCCCCTAACCCTAACCCTAGCCCGAACCCTAAGCCTAACCCTTCCCCGAAGCCTGACCCTCTCCCGTCCCCTAATCCTAACCGGTAGGCTAACACTAACCCACGCCCTTACACGTACGCTCCCCCTAAAGCGTTGTCGTACCCTCCCCTGGACCCTAAACCGTCCCCGTCCCCTAACCCTAACCCTAGCCCGAACCCTAACCCTAACACTTCCCCGAAGCCTGACCCTCTCCCGTCCCATAATCCTAACCCGTACGCTAACACTAACCCGCGCCCTCACTCGTACGCTCCCCCTAAAGCGTTGTCGTACCCTCCCCTGGACCCTAAACCGTCCCCGTCCCCTCAACCTAACCCTAGCCCGAACCCTAACCCTAACCCTTCCCCGAAGCCTGACCCTCACCCGTCCCCTAATCGTAACCCGTACGCTAACACTAACCCGCGCCCTCACACGTACGCTCCCCCTAAAGCGTTGTCGTACACTCCCCTGGACCCTAAACCGTCCCCGTCCCCTAACCCTAACCCTAGCCCGAACCCTAACCCTAACCCTTCCCCGAAGCCTGACACTTACCCGTCCCATAATCCTAACCCGTACGCTAACACTAACCCGCGCCCTCACACGTACGCTCCCCCTAAAGCGTTGTCGTACCCTCCCCTGGACCCTAAACCGTCTCCGTCCCCTAACCCTAACCCTAGCCTGAACCCTAACCCTTCCCCAAAGCCTGACCCTCACCCGTCCCCTAATCCTAACCCGTACGCTAACACTAACCCGCGCCGTCACATGTACGCTCCCCCTAAAGCGTTGTTCTACCCTCCCCTGGACCCTAAACCGTCCCCGTCCCCTAACCCTAACCCTAGCCCGAACCCTAACCCTAACCCTTCCCCGAAGCCTGACCCTCACCCGTTCCCTAACCCTAACCCGTACGCTAACACTAACCCGCGCCCTCACACGTACGCTACCCCTAAAGCACTGTCGTACCCTCCCCTGGACCCTAAACCGTCCCCGTCCCCTAACCCTAACCCTAGCCCGAACCCTAACCCTAACCCTTCCCCGAAGCCTGACCCTCACCCGTCCCCTAATCCTAACCTCTACGCTAACACTAACCCGCGCCCTCACACGTATGCTCCCCCTAAAGCATTGTCGTACCCTCCCCTGGACCCTAAACCGTCCCCGTCCCCTAACCCTAACCCTAGCCCGAACCCTAACCCTATCACTTCCCCGAAGCCTAACCCTCACCCGTCCCCTAATCCTAATCCGTACGCTGACACTAACCCGCGCCCTCACACGTACGCTCCCGCTAAAGCGTTGTCGTACCCTCCCCTGGACCCTAAACCATCCCCGTGTCCTAACCCTAACCCTAGCCCGAACCCTAAGCCTAAAGCTTCCCCGAAGCCTGACCCTCACCCGTCCCCTAATCCTAACCCGTACGCTAACACTAACCCGCGCCCTCACACGTACGCTCCCCCTAAAGCGTTGTCGTACCCTCCCCTGGACCCTAAACCGTCCCCGTCCCCTAACCCTAACCCTAGCCCGAACCCTAACCCTAACCCTTCCCCGAAGCCTGACCCTCACCCGTCCCCTAATCCTAACCCGTACGCTAACACTAACCCGCGCCCTCACACGTACGCTCCCCCTAAAGCGTTGTCGTACCCTCCCCTGGACCCTAAACCGTCCCCGTCCCCTAACCCTAACACTAGCCCGAACCCTAACCCTAACCCTTCCCCGAAGCCTGACCCTCACCCGTCCCCTAATCCTAACCCGTACGCTAACACTAACCCGCGCCCTCACACGTACGCTCCCCCTAAAGCGTTGTCGTACCCTACCCTGGACCCTAAACCGTCCCCGTCCCCTAACCCTAACCCTAGCCCGAACCCTAACCCTAACCCTTCCCCGAAGCCTAACCCTCACCCGTCCCCTAATCCTAACCCGTACGCTAACACTAACACGCGCCCTCACACGTACGCTCCCCCTAAACCGTTGTCGTACCCTCCCCTGGACCCTAAACCGTACCCGTCCCCTAACCCTAACCCTAGACCGGACCCTAACCCTAACACATCCCCGAAGCCTGACCCTCACCCGTTCCCTAATCCTAACCCGTACGCTAACACTAATCCGCGCCCTCACGCGTACGCTCCCCCTTAAGCGTTATCGTACGCTCCCCTGGACCCTAAACCGTCCCCGTCCCCTAACCCTAACCCTAGCCCGAACCCTAACCCTAACACTTCCCCGAAGCCTGACCCTCACCCGTCCCCTAATCCTAACCCGTACGCTAACACTATCCCGCGCCCTCACACGTACGCTCCCCCTAAAGCATTGTCGTACCCTCACCTGGACCCTAAACCGTCCCCGTCCCCTAACCCTAACCCTAGCCCGAACCCTAACCCTAACCCTTCCCCGAAGCCTGACCCTCACCCGTCCCCTAATCCTAACCCGTACGCTAACACTAAGCCGCGCCCTCACACGTACGCTCCCCCTAAAGCATTGTCGTACCCTCCCCTGGACCCTAAGCAGTCCCCGTCCCCTAACCCTAACCCTAGTCCGAACCCTAACCCTAACCCTTCCCCGAAGCCTGACCCTCACCCGTCCCCTAATCCTAACCTGTACGCTAACACTAACCCGCGCCCTCACAGGTACGCTGCCCCTAAAGCATTGTCATACACTCCCCTGGACCCTAAACCGTCCCCGTCCCCTAACCCTAACCCTAGCCCGAACCTTAACCATAACACTTCCCCGAAGCCTGACCCTCACCCGTCCCCTAATCCTAACCCGTACGCTAACGCTCACCCGCGCCCTCACACCTACGCTCCCCCTAAAGTGTTGTCGTACCCTCCCCTGGACCCTAAACCGTCCCCGTCCCCTAACCCTAACCCTAGCCCGAACCCTAACCCTAACCCTTCCCCGAAGCCTGACCCTCACCCGTCCCCTAATCCTAACCCGTACGCTAACACTAACCCGCGCCCTCACGCGTACGCTCCCCCTAAAGCGTTGTCGTACCCTCCCCTGGACCCTAAACCGTCTCCGTCCCCTAACCCTAACCGTAGCCCGAACCCTAAGCCTAACACTTCCCCGAAGCCTGACCCTCACCCGTCCCCTAATCCTAACCCGTAAACTAACACTAACCCGCGCCCTCACACGTACGCTCCCCCTAAAGCGTTGTCGTACCCTCCCCTGGACCCTAAACCGTCCCCGTCCCATAACCTTAACCCTAGCCCGAACCCTAACCCTAACCCTTCCCCGAAGCCTGACCCTCACCCGTCCCCTAATCCTAACCCGTACGCTAACACTAACCCGCGCCCTCACGCGTACGCTCCCCCTAAAGCGTTGTCGTACCCTCCCCTGGACCCTAAACCGTCTCCGTCCCCTAACCCTAACCCTAGCCCGAACCCTAAGCCTAACCCTTCCCCGAAGCCTGACCCTCTCCCGTCCCCTAATCCTAACCGGTAGGCTAACACTAACCCACGCCCTTACACGTACGCTCCCCCTAAAGCGTTGTCGTACCCTCCCCTGGACCCTAAACCGTCCCCGTCCCCTAACCCTAACCCTAGCCCGAACCCTAACCCTAACACTTCCCCGAAGCCTGACCCTCTCCCGTCCCATAATCCTAACCCGTACGCTAACACTAACCCGCGCCCTCACTCGTACGCTCCCCCTAAAGCGTTGTCGTACCCTCCCCTGGACCCTAAACCGTCCCCGTCCCCTAAACCTAACCCTAGCCCGAACCCTAACCCTAACCCTTCCCCGAAGCCTGACCCTCACCCGTCCCCTAATCGTAACCCGTACGCTAACACTAACCCGCGCCCTCACACGTACGCTCCCCCTAAAGCGTTGTCGTACACTCCCCTGGACCCTAAACCGTCCCCGTCCCCTAACCCTAACCCTAGCCCGAACCCTAACCCTAACGCTTCCCCGAAGCTTGACACTTACCCGTCCCATAATCCTAACCCGTACGCTAACACTAACCCGCGCCCTCACACGTACGCTCCCCCTAAAGCGTTGTCGTACCCTCCCCTGGACCCTAAACCGTCTCCGTCCCCTAACCCTAACCCTAGCCTGAACCCTAACCCTTCCCCAAAGCCTGACCCTCACCCGTCCCCTAATCCTAACCCGTACGCTAACACTAACCCGCGCCGTCACATGTACGCTCCCCCTAAAGCGTTGTTCTACCCTCCCCTGGACCCTAAACCGTCCCCGTCCCCTAACCCTAACCCTAGCCCGAACCCTAACCCTAACCCTTCCCCGAAGCCTGACCCTCACCCGTTCCCTAACCCTAACCCGTACGCTAACACTAACCCGCGCCCTCACACGTACGCTACCCCTAAAGCACTGTCGTACCCTCCCCTGGACCCTAAACCGTCCCCGTCCCCTAACCCTAACCCTAGCCCGAACCCTAACCCTAACCCTTCCCCGAAGCCTGACCCTCACCCGTCCCCTAATCCTAACCTCTACGCTAACACTAACCCGCGCCCTCACACGTATGCTCCCCCTAAAGCATTGTCGTACCCTCCCCTGGACCCTAAACCGTCCCCGTCCCCTAACCCTAACCCTAGCCCGAACCCTAACCCTATCACTTCCCCGAAGCCTAACCCTCACCCGTCCCCTAATCCTAACCCGTACGCTGACACTAACCCGCGCCCTCACACGTACGCTCCCCCTAAAGCGTTGTCGTACCCTCCCCTGGACCCTAAGCCGTCCCCGACCCCTAACCCTAACCCTAGCCCGAACCCTAACCCTAACCCTTCCCCGAAGCCTGACACTCAGCTGTCCCCTACTCCTAACACGTACGCTAACACTAACCCACGCCCTCACACGTACGCTCCCCCTAAAGCGTTGTCGTACCCTCCCCTGGACCCTAAACCGTCCCCGTCCCCTAACCCTAACCCTAACCCGAACCCTAACCCTAAAACTTCCCCGAAGCCTGACCCTCACCCGTCCCCTAATCCTAACCCGTACGCTAACACTAACCCGCGCCCTCACACGTACGCTCTCCCTAAAGCGTTGTCGTACCCTCCCCTGGACCCTAAACCGTTCCCATCCCCTAACCCTAACCCTAGCCCGAACCCTAACCCTAACACTTCCCCGAAGCCTGACCCTCACCCGTCCCCTAACCCTAACCAGTACGCTAACACTAACCCGCGCCCTCACACGTACGCTACCCCTAAAGCACTGTCGTACCCTCCCCTGGACCCTAAACCGTCCCCGTCCCCTAACCCTAACCCTAGCCCGAACCCTAACCCTAACCCTTCCCCGAAGCCTGACCCTCACCCGTCCCCTAATCCTAACCCGTACGCTAACACTAACCCGCGCCCTCACGCGTACGCTCCCCGTAAAGCGTTGTCGTACCCTCCCCTGGACCCTAAACCGTCCCCGTCCCCTAACCCTAACCCTAGCCCGAACCGTAACCCTAACGCTTCCCTGAAGCCTGACCCTCACCCGTCCCCTAATCCTAACCCGTACGCTGACACTAACCCCGGCCCTCACACGTACGCTCCCGCTAAAGCATTGTCGTACCCTCCCCTGGACCCTAAACCGTCCCCGTCCCCTAACTCTAACCCTAGCCCGAACCCTAACCCTAACCCTTCCCCGAAGCCTGACCCTCACCCGTCCCCTAATCCTAACCCGTACGCTAACACTAACCCGCACCCTCACACGTACGCTCCCGCTAAAGCGTTGTCGTACCCTCCCCTGGACCCTAAACCATCCCCGTGTCCTAACCCTAACCCTAGCCCGAACCCTAAGCCTAAAGCTTCCCCGAAGCCTGACCCTCACCCGTCCCCTAATCCTAACCCGTACGCTAACACTAACCCGCGCCCTCACACGTACGCTCCCCCTAAAGCGTTGTCGTACCCTCCCCTGGACCCTAAACCGTCCCCGTCCCCTAACCCTAACCCTAGCCCGAACCCTAACCCTAACCCTTCCCCGAAGCCTGACCCTCACCCGTCCCCTAATCCTAACCCGTACGCTAACACTAACCCGCGCCCTCACACGTATGCTCCCCCTAAAGCGTTGTCGTACCCTCCCCTGGACCCTAAACCGTCCCCGTCCCCTAACCCTAACACTAGCCCGAACCCTAACCCTAACCCTTCCCCGAAGCCTGACCCTCACCCGTCCCCTAATCCTAACCCGTACGCTAACACTAACCCGCGCCCTCACACGTACGCTCCCCCTAAAGCGTTGTCGTACCCTCCCCTGGACCCTAAACCGTCCCCGTCCCCTAACCCTAACCCTAGCCCGAACCCTAACCCTAACCCTTCCCCGAAGCCTAACCCTCACCCGTCCCCTAATCCTAACCCGTACGCTAACACTAACACGCGCCCTCACACGTACGCTCCCCCTAAACCGTTGTCGTACCCTCCCCTGGACCCTAAACCGTACCCGTCCCCTAACCCTAACCCTAGACCGGACCCTAACCCTAACACATCCCCGAAGCCTGACCCTCACCCGTTCCCTAATCCTAACCCGTACGCTAACACTAATCCACGCCCTCACGCGTACGCTCCCCCTTAAGCGTTATCGTACCCTCCCCTGGACCCTAAACCGTCCCCGTCCCCTAACCCTAACCCTAGCCCGAACCCTAACATTAACCCTTCCCCGAAGCCTAACCCTCACCCGTCCCATAACCCTAACCCGTACGCTAACACTAACCCGCGCCCTCACACATACGCTACCCCTAAAGCATTGTCGTACCCTCCCCTGGACCCTAAACCATCCCCGTCCCCTAACCCTAACCCTAGCCCGAACCTTAACCCTAACCCTTCCCCGAAGCCTGACCCTCACCCGTCCCCTAATCCTAACCCGTACGCTAACACTAACCTGCGCCCTCACATGTACGCTCCCCCTAAAGCGTTGTCGTACCCTCCCCTGGACCCTAAACCATCCCCGTCCCCTAACCCTAACCCTAGCCCGAACACTAAGCCTAACGCTTCCCCGAAGCCTGACCCTCACCCGTCCCCTAATCCTAACCCGTACGCTAACACTAACCCGCGCCCTCACACGTACGCTCCCCCTAAAGCGTTGTCGTACCCTCCCCTGGACCCTAAACCGTCCCCGTCCCCTAACCCTAACCGTAGCCCGAACCCTAAATCTAAACCTTCCCCGAAGCCTGACCCTCACACGTCCCCTAATCCTAACCCGTACGCTAACACTAACCCGCGCCCTCACACGTACGCTCCCCCTAAAGCGTTGTCGTACCCTCCCCTGGACCCTAAACCGTCCCTGTCCCCTAAACCTAACCCTAGCCTGAACCCTAACCTTAACCCTTCCCCGAAGCCTGACCCTCACCTGTCCCCTAACCCTAAACCGTACGCTAAAGCTAACCAATGCCCTCACACCTACGCTCCCCCTAAAGCGTTGTCGTACCCTCCCCTGGACCCTAAACCGTCCCCAACACCTAACCCTAACCCTAGCCCGAACCCTAACCCTAACCCTTCCCCAAAGCCTGACACTCACCCGTCCCCTAATCCTAACCCGTACGCTAACACTAACCCGCGCCCTCACACGTACGCTCCCCCTAAAGCGTTGTCGTACCCTCCCCTGGACCCTAAACCGTCCCCGTCCCCTAACCCTAACCCTAGCCCGAAACCTAACCCTAACCCTTCCCCGAAGCCTGACCCTCACCCGTCCTCTAATCCTAACCCATACGCTAACACTAACCCGCGCCCTCACACGTACGCTCCCCCTAAAGCGTTGTCGTACCCTCCCCTGGACCCTAAACCGTCCCCGTCCCCTAACCCTAACCCTAGCCTGAACCCTAACCTTAACCCTTCCCCGAAGCCTGACCCTCACCTGTCCCCTAACCCTAAACCGTACGCTAAAACTAACCCGTGCCCTCACACCTACGCTCCCCCTAAAGCGTTGTCGTACCCTCCCCTGGACCCTAATCCGTCCCCGACCCCTAACCCTAACCCTAGCCCGAACCCTAACCCTAACCCTTCCCCGAAGCCTGACCCTCACCCGTCCCCTAATCCTAACCCGTACGCTAACACTAACCCGCGCCCTCACACGTACGCTCCCCCTAAAGCGTTGTCGTACCCTCCCCTGGACCCTAAACCGTCCCCGTCCCCTAACCCTAACCCTAGCCCGAACCCTAACCCTAACCCTTCCCCGAAGCCTGACCCTCACCCGTCCCCTAATCCTAACCCGTACGCTAACACTAACCCGAGCCCTCACACGTACGCTCCCCCTAAAGCGTTGTCGTACCCTCCCCTGGACCCTAAACCGTCCCCGTCCCCTAACCCTAACCCTAGCCCGAACCCTAACCTTAACCCTTCACCGAAGCCTAACCCTCACCCGTCCCATAACCCTAACCCGTACGCTAACACTAACCCGCGCCCTCACACATACGCTACCCCTAAAGCATTGTCGTACCCTCCCCTGGACCCTAAACCATCCCCGTCCCCTAACCCTAACCCTAGCCCGAACCCTAACCCTAACCCTTCCCCGAAGCCTGACCCTCACCCGTCCCCTAATCCTAACCCGTACGCTAACACTAACCCGCGCCCTCACATGTACGCTCCCCCTAAAGTGTTGTCGTACCCTCCCCTGGACCCTAAACCATCCCCGTCCCCTAACCCTAACCCTAGCCCGAACCCTAAGCCTAACGCTTCCCCGAAGCCTGACCCTCACCCGTCCCCTAATCCTAACCCGTACGCTAACACTAAACCGCGCCCTCACACGTACGCTCCCCCTAAAGCGTTGTCGTACCCTCCCCTGGACCCTAAACCGTCCCCGTCCCCTAACCCTAACCGTAACCCGAACCCTAACTCTAAACCTTCCCCGAAGCCTGACCCTCACACGTCCCCTAATCCTAACCCGTACGCTAACACTAACCCGCGCCCTCACACGTACGCTCCCCCTAAAGCGTTGTCGTACCCTCCCCTGGACCCTAAACCGTCCCCGTCCCCTAACCCTAACCCTAGCCCGAACCCTAACCCTAACCCTTCCCCGAAGCCTGACCCTCACCCGTCCTCTAATCCTAACCCGTACGCTTACACTAACCCGCGCCCTCACACGTACGCTCCCCCTAAAGCGTTGTCGTACCCTCCCCTGGACCCTAAACCGTCCCCGTCCCCTAACCCTAACCCTAGCCCGAACCCTAACCGTAACACTTCCCCGAAGCCTAACCCTCACCCGTCCCATAATCCTAACCCGTACGCTAACACTAACCCGCGCCCTCACACGTACGCTCCCCCTAAAGCGTTGTCGTACCCTCCCCTGGACCCTAAACCGTCGCCGTCCCCTAACCCTAACCCTAGCCCGAACCCTAACCCTAACCCTTCCCCGAAGCCTGACCCTCACACGTCCCCTAATCCTAACCCGTACGCTAACACTAATCCGCGCCCTCACGCGTACGCTCCCCCTTAAGCATTATCGTACCCTCCCCTGGACCCTAAACCGTCCCCGTCCCCTAACCCTAACCCTAGCCCGAACCCTAAACCTAACCCTTCCCCGAAGCCTGACCCTCACCCGTCCCCTAATCCTAACCCGTACGCTAACACTAACCCGCGCCCTCACACGTACGCTCCCCCTAAAGCGTTGTCGTGCCCTCCCCTGTACCCTAAACCGTCCCCGTCCCCTAACCCTAACCCTAGCCCGAAACCTAACCCTAACCCTTCTACGAAGCCTGACCCTCACCCGTCCCCTAATCCGAACCCGTACGCTAACACTAACCCGCGCCCTCACACGTACGCTCCCCCTAAAGCGTTGTCGTATCCTCCCCTGGACCCTAAACCGTCCCCGTCCCCTAACCCTAACCCTAGCCCGAACCCTAAGCCTAACCCTTCCCCGAAGCCTAACCCTCACCCGTCCCCTAATCCTAACCCGTACGCTAACACTAACCCGCGCCCTAACACGTACGCTCCCCCTGAAGCGTTGTCGTACACTTACCTGGACCCTAAACCGTCCCCGTCCCCTAACCCTAACCCTAGCCCAAACCCTAACCCTAACTCTTCCCCGAATCCTGACCCTCACACTTCCCCAATCCTAACCCATACGCTAACACTAACCCGCGCCCTCACACGTACGCTCCCCCTAAGGCATTGTTGTACCCTCACCAGGACCCTAAACCGTCCCCATCCCCTAACCCTAACCCTGGCCCGAACCCTAACCCTAACGCTTCCCCGAAGCCTGACCCTCACCCTTCCCCTAATCCTATCTCGTACGCTAACACTAACCCGCGCCCTCACAAGTACGCTCCCCCTAAAGCGTTGTTGTACCCTCACCAGGACCCTAAACCGTCCCCATCCCCTAACCCTAACCCTAGCCCGAACCCTAACCCTAACCCTTCCCCGAAGCCTGACCCTCACCCGTCCCCTAATCCTAACCCGTACGCTAACACTAACCCGCGCCCTCACACGTACGCTCCCCCTAAAGCGTTGTCGTACCATCACCTGGACCCTAAACCGTCCCCGTCCCCTGACCCTAACCCTAGCCCGAACCCTAACCCTAACACTTCCCCGAAGCCTGAGCCTCAACCGTCCCCTAATCCTAACCCGTACGCTAACACTAACCCACGCCCTCACACGTACGCTCCCCCTAAACCGTTGTCGTACCATCACCTGGACCCTAAACCGTCCCCGTCTCCTAACCCTAACCCTAGCCCGAATCCTAACCCTGACACTTCCCCGAAGCCTGAACCTCACCCGTCCCCTAAACCTAACCCGTACGCTAACACTAACCCGAGCCCTCATACGTACGCTCCCCCTAAAGCGTTGTCGTACCCTCCCCTGGACCCTAAACCGTCCCCATCCCCTAACCCTAACCCTAGCCCGAACCCTAACCCTAACCCTTCCCCGAAGCCTGACCCTCACCCGTCCCCTAATCCTAACCCGTACACTAACACTAACCCGCGCCCTCACATGTACGCTCCCCCTAAAGCGTTGTCGTACCCTCCCCTGGACCCTAAACCATCCCCGTCCCCTAACCCTAAACCTAGCCCGAACCCTAAGCCTAAAGCTTCCCCGAAGCCTGACCCTCACCCGTCCCCTAATCCTAACCCGTACGCTAACACTAAACCGCGCCCTCACACGTACGCTCCCCGTAAAGCGTTGTCGTACCCTCCCCTGGACCCTAAACCGTCCCCGTCCCCTAACCCTAACCGTAGCCCGAACCCTAAATCTAAACCTTCCCCGAAGCCTGACCCTCACACGTCCCCTAATCCTAACCCGTACGCTAACACTAACACACGCCCTCACACGTACGCTCCCCCTAAAGCGTTGTCGTACCCTCCCCTGGACCCTAAACCGTCCCCGTCCCCTAACCCTAACCCTAGCCCGAACCCTAACCGTAACACTTCCCCGAAGCCTAACCCTCACCCGTCCCATAATCCTAACCCGTACGCTAACACTAACCCGCGCCCTCACACGTACGCTCCCCCTAAAGCGTTGTCGTACCCTCCCCTGGACCCTAAACCGTCTCCGTCCCCTAACCCTAACCCTAGCCCGAACCCTAACCCTAACCCTTCCCCGAAGCCTGACCCTCACACGTCCCCAATCCTAACCCGTACGCTAACACTAATCCGCGCCCTCACGCGTACGCTCCCCCTTAAGCGTTATCGTACCCTCCCCTGGACCCTAAACCGTCCCCGTCCCCTAACCCTAACCCTAGCCCGAACCCTAAACCTAACCCTTCCCCGAAGCCTGACCCTCACCCGTCCCCTAATCCGAACCCGTACGCTAACACTAACCCGCGCCCTCACACGTACGCTCCCCCTAAAGCGTTGTCGTACCCTCCCCTGGACCCTAAACCGTCCCCGTCCCCTAACCCTAACCCTAGCCCGAACCCTAACCTTAACCCTTCCCCGAAGCCTGACCCTCACTTGTCCCCTAACCCTAAACCGTACGCTAACACTAACCCGCGCCCTCACACGTACGCTCCCCCTAAAGCGTTGTCGTACCCTCCCCTGGACCCTAAACCGTCCCCGTCCCCTAACCCTAACCCTAGTCCGAACCCTAACCCTAACACTTCCCCGAAGCCTGACCCTCACCCATCCCCTAATCCTAACCCGTACGCTAACACTAACCCGCGCCCTCACACGTACGCTCCCCCTAAAGCGTTGTCGTACCCTCCCCTGGACCCTAAGCCGTCCCCGTCCCCTAACCCTAACCCTAGCCCGAACCCTAACCCTAACCCTTCCCCAAAGCCTGACCCTCACCCGTCCCATAATCCTAACCCGTACGCTAACACTAACCCGCGCCCTCACACGTACGCTCCCCCTAAAGCGTTGTCGTACCCTCCCCTGGACCCTAAACCGTCCCCGTCCCCTAACCCTTACACTAGCCCGAACCCTAACCCTAACCCTTCCACGAAGCCTGACCCTCACCCGTCCCCTAATCCTAAACCGTACGCTAACACTAACCCGCGCCCTCACACGTACGCTCCCCCTAAAGCGTTGTCGTACCCTCCCCTGGACCCTAAACCGTCCCCGTCCCCTAACCCTAACCCTAGCCCGAACCCTAAGCCTAACCCTTCCCCGCAGCCTAACCCTCACCCGTCCCCTAATCCTAACCCGTACGCTAACACTAACCCGCGCCCTAACACGTACGCTCCCCCTGAAGCGTTGTCGTACACTCACCTGGACCCTAAACCGTCCCCGTCCCCTAACCCTAACCCTAGCCCAAACCGTAACCCTAACTCTTCCCCGAATCCTGACCCTCACACTTCCCCAATCCTAACCCATACGCTAACACTAACCCGCGCCCTCACACGTACGCTCCCCCTAAGGCATTGTTGTACCCTCACCAGGACCCTAAACCGTCCCCATCCCCTAACCCTAACCCTGGCCCGAACCCTAACCCTAACCCTTCCCCGAAGCCTGACCCTCACCCTTCCCCTAATCCTATCTCGTACGCTAACACTAACCCGCGCCCTCACAAGTACGCTCCCCCTAAAGCGTTGTTGTACCCTCACCAGGACCCTAAACCGTCCCCATCCCCTAACCCTAACCCTAGCCCGAACCCTAACCCTAACCCTTCCCCGAAGCCTGACCCTCACCCGTCCCCTAATCCTAACCCGTACGCTAACACTAACCCGCGCCCTCACACGTACGCTCCCCCTAAAGCGTTATCGTACCATCACCTGGACCCTAAACCGTCCCTGTCCCCTAACCCTAATCCTAGCCCGAACCCTAACCCTAACACTTCCCCGAAGCCTGAGCCTCAACCGTCCCCTAATCCTAACCCGTACGCTAACACTAACCCGCGCCCTCACACGTACGCTCCCCCTAAAGCGTTGTCGTACCCTCCCCTGGACCCTAAACCGTCCCCGTCCCCTAACCCTAACCCTAGTCCGAACCCTAACCCTAACCCTTCCCCGAAGCCTGACCCTCACCCATCCCCTAATCCTAACCCGTACGCTAACACTAACCCGCGCCCTCACACGTACGCTCCCCCTAAAGCGTTGTCGTACCCTCCCCTGGACCCTAAACCGTCCCCGTCCCCTAACCCTAACCCTAGCCCGAACCCTAACCCTAACACTTCCCCAAAGCCTGACCCTCACCCGTCCCATAATCCTAACCCGTACGCTAACACTAACCAGCGCCCTCACACGTACGCTCCCCCTAAAGCGTTGTCGTACCCTCCCCTGGACCCTAAACCGTCCCCGTCCCCTAACCCTTACACTAGCCCGAACCCTAACCCTAACCCTTCCACGAAGCCTGACCCTCACCCGTCCCCTAATCCTAAACCGTACGCTAACACTAACCCGCGCCCTCACACGTACGCTCCCCCTAAAGCGTTGTCGTACCCTCCCCTGGACCCTAAACCGTCCCCGTCCCCTAACCCTAACCCTAGCCCGAACCCTAAGCCTAACCCTTCCCCGAAGCCTAACCCTCACCCGTCCCCTAATCCTAACCCGTACGCTAACACTAACCCGCGCCCTAACACGTACGCTCCCCCTGAAGCATTGTCGTACACTCACCTGGACCCTAAACCGTCCCCGTCCCCTAACCCTAACCCTAGCCCAAACCCTAACCCTAACTCTTCCCCGAATCCTGACCCTCACACTTCCCCAATCCTAACCCATACGCTAACACTAACCCGCGCCCTCACACGTACGCTCCCCCTAAGGCATTGTTGTACCCTCACCAGGACCCTAAACCGTCCCCATCCCCTAACCCTAACCCTGGCCCGAACCCTAACCCTAACCCTTCCCCGAAGCCTGACCCTCACCCTTCCCCTAATCCTATCTCGTACGCTAACACTAACCCGCGCCCTCACACGTACGCTCCCCCTAAAGCGTTGTTGTACCCTCACCAGGACCCTAAACCGTCCCCATCCCCTAACCCTAACCCTAGCCCGAACCCTAACCCTAACCCTTCCCCGAAGCCTGACCCTCACCCGTCCCCTAATCCTAACCCGTACGCTAACACTAACCCGCGCCCTCACACGTACGCTCCCCCTAAAGCGTTGTCGTACCATCACCTGGACCCTAAACCGTCCCCGTCCCCTAACCCTAACCCTAGCCTGAACCCTAACCCTAATGCTTCCCCGAAGCCTGAGCCTCAACCGTCCCCTAATCCTAACTGGTACGCTAACACTAACCCACGCCCTCACACGTACGCTCCCCCTAAAGCGTTGTCGTACCATCACCTGGACCCTAAACCGTCCCCGTCTCCTAACCCTAACCCTAGCCCGAATCCTAACCCTGACACTTCCCCGAAGCCTGACCCTCACCCGTCCCCTAAACCTAACCCGTACGCTAACACTAACCCGAGCCCTCATACGTACGCTCCCCCTAAAGCGTTGTCGTACCCTCCCCTGGACCCTAAACCGTCCCCATCCCCTAACCCTAACCCTAGCCCGAACCCTAAACCTAACCCTTCCCCGAAGCCTGACCCTCACCCGTCCCCTAATCCTAACCCGTACACTAACACTAACACGCGACCTCACACATACGCTCCCCCTAAAGCGTTGTCGTACCCTCACCTGGACCCTAAACCGTCCCGGTCCCTTAACCCTATCCCTAGCCTGAACTCTAACACTAACCCTTCCCCGAAGCCTGACCCTCACCCGTTCACTAATCCTAACCCGTACGCTAACACTAACCCGCGCCCTCACACGTACGCTCCCCCTGAAGCGTTGTCGTACCCTCAACTGGACCCTAAACCATCCCCGTCCCCTAACCCTAGCCTGAACCCTAACCCTAACCCTTCCCGAAGCCTGACCCTCACCCTTCCCCTAATCCTAACCCGTACGCTAACACTAACCCGCTCCCTCACACGTACGCTCCCCCTAAAGTGTTGTTGTACCCTCACCAGGAACCTACTCCGTCCCTATCCCCTAATCCCAACCCTAGCCCGAACCCTAACCCTAACACTTCCCCGAAGCCTGACCCTCACCCGTCCCCTAATCCTAACCCGTACGCTAACACTAACCCGCGCCCTCACACGTACTCTCCCCCTAAAGCGTTGTCGTACCCTCACCTGGACCCTAAACCGTCCCCGTCCCCTAACCCTAACCCTAGCCCGAAACCTAACCCTAACACTTCCCCGAAGCCTGACATTCACCCGTACCCTAATACTAACCCGTACGCTAACAATAACCTGCGCCCTCACACGTACACTCCCCCTAAAGCGTTGTCGTACCCTCAACTGGACCCTAAACCGTCCCCATGCCCTAACCCTAACCCTAGCCCGAACCCTAACCCTAACCCTTCCCCAAAGCCTGACCCTCACCCGTCCCATAATCCTAACCCGTACGCTAACACTAACCCACGCCCTCACACGTACGCTCCCCCTAAAGCGTTGTCGTACCCTCCCCTGGACCCTAAACCGTCCCCGTCCCCTAACCCTTACACTAGCCCGAACCCTAACCCTAACCCTTCCATGAAGCCTGACCCTCACCCGTCCCCTAATCCTAAACCGTACGCTAACACTAACCCGCGCCCTCACACGTACGCTCCCCCTAAAGCGTTGTCGTACCCTCCCCTGGACCCTAAACCGTCCCCGTCCCCTAACCCTAACCCTAGCCCGAACCCTAAGCCTAACCCTTCCCCGAAGCCTAACCCTCACCCGTCCCCTAATCCTAACCCGTACGCTAACACTAACCCGCGCCCTCACACGTACGCTCCCCCTGAAGCGTTGTCGTACCCTCAACTGGACCCTAAACCATCCCCGTCCCCTAACCCTAGCCCGAACCCTAACCCTAACCCTTCCCGAAGCCTGACCCTCACCCTTCCCCTAATCCTAACCCGTACGCTAACACTAACCCGCTCCCTCACACGTACGCTCCCCCTAAAGTGTTGTTGTACCCTCACCAGGAACCTACTCCGTCCCTATCCCCTAATCCTAACCCTAGCCCGAACCCTAACCCTAACACTTCCCCGAAGCCTGACCCTCACCCGTCCCCTAATCCTAACCCGTACGCTAACACTAACCCGCGCCCTCACACGTACTCTCCCCCTAAAGCGTTGTCGTACCCTCACCTGGACCCTAAACCGTCCCCGTCCCCTAACCCTAACCCTAGCCCGAAACCTAACCCTAACACTTCCCCGAAGCCTGACACTCACCCGTACCCTAATACTAACCCGTACGCTAACACTAACCCGCGCCCTCACACGTACGCTCCCCCTAAAGCGTTGTCGTACCCTCAACTGGACCCTAAACCGTCCCCGTTCCCTAACCATAACCCTAGCCCGAACCCTAACCCTAACCCTTCCCCGAAGCCTGACCCTCACCCTTCCCCTAATCCTAACCCGTACGCTAACACTAACCCGTGCCCTCACACGTTACGCTCCCCCTAAAGCGTTGTCGTACCCTCACCTTGACCCTAAACCGACCCCGTCCCCTAACCCTAACCTTAGCCCGCACCCTAACCCTAAACCTTCCCCGAAGCCTTACCCTCACAAGTCCCCTAATTCTAACCCATAAGCTAACACTAACCCATGCCCTCACACTTACGCTCATCCTAAAGCATAGTCGTACCCTCACCTGGACCCTAAACCGTCCCCGTCCCCTAACCCTAACCCTAGCCCGAACCCTAACCCTAACCCTTCCCCGAAGCCTAACCCTCACCCGTCCCCTAATCCTAACCCGTACGCTAACACTAACCCGCGCCCTCACACGTACGCTCCCCCTAAAGCGTTGTTGTACCCTCACCTGGACCCTAAACCGTCCCCTTCCCGTAACCCTAACCCTAGCCCGAACCCTAACCCTAACCCTTCCCCGAAGCCTGACCCTCACCCGTCCCCTAATCCTAACCCGTACGCTAACACTAACCTGCGCCCTCACACGTACACTCCCCCTAAAGCGTTGTCGTACCCTCACCTGGACCCGAAACCGTCCCCGTTCCCTAACCCTAACCCTAGCCCGAACCCTAACCCTAACCCTTCCCCGAAGCCTTACCCTCACCCGTCCCCTAATCCTAACCCGTACGCTAACACTAACCCATGCCCTCACACGTACGCTCAGCCTAAAGCGTTGTCGTTCCCTCACCTGGACCCTAAACCGTCCCCGTCCCCTAACCATAACCCTAGCCCGGATCCTTGCCCTATCCCTTACCCGAAGCCTTACCCTAACCCGTCCCCTTATCCTAACCCGTACGCTAACACTAACCCGTGCCCTCACATGTACGCTCACCCTAAACCGTTGTCGTACCCTAACCTGTCCCCTAAACCGTCCCCGTCCTCTAATCCTAACCCTAACCCTTACCCAAAGCCTTACCGTAACCCGTCCCCTAATCCTAACCCGTACGCTAACACTAACCCATGCCTTCACACGTACGCTCACCCTCAACCATTGTCGTACCCTAACCTGTCCCCTAAACCGTCCCCATCCCCTAACCCTAACCTGTCCCCTAAACCGTCCCTGTCCCCTAACCCTAACCCTAACACTTCTCCGAAGCCTGAACCTCACCCGTCCCCTAATCCTCACCCGTACGCTAACACTAACCCGCGCCCTCACACGTACGCTCCCCCTAAAGCGTTGTCGTACACTCCCGTGGACCCTAAACCGTCCCCGTCCCCTAACCCTAACCCTAGCCCGAACCCTAACCCTAACCCTTCCCCGAAGCCTGACCCTCACCCGTCCCCTAATCCTAACCCGTACGCTAACACTAACCCGCGCCCTCACACGTACGCTCCCCCTAAAGCGTTGTCGTACCCTCCCCTGGACCCTAAACCGTCCCCGTCCCCTAACCCTAACCCTAGCCCGAAACCTAACCCTAACCCTTCCCCGAAGCCTGACCCTCACCCGTCCACTAATCCTAACCCGTACGATAACACTAACCCGTGCCCTCACACGTACGCTCCCACTAAAGCGTTGTCGTACCCTCCCCTGGACCTTAAACTGTCCCCGTCCCCTAACCCTAACCCTAGCCCGAAACCTAAACCTAACCCTTCCCCGAAGCCTGACT